>NC_133137.1:77833033-78433033 GCF_048418815.1 Hemitrygon akajei | reverse complement strand
AAATACTATGGTAGTGTGATGGGCTCATTGGCAGAGTGGTAGAAGCTGTTCCTGAAACATTGAGGCTCTTCCGGCTCTTGTACCTCCTCCCTGTTGGTTGCAATGAGAAGCGGGCGTGTCCTATGTGATTGGGGGTCCTCAATGACGGATGCTGCCTTTTTGAGGCATCGCCAGAAAAAGCTTAAATCAAGGGTGTTAAGTAGAAGTAAATCTCTGGTGTTGCACTGGATGCAGCAAATTGAATGTGGGGGGGGGGGGGGAGGTGAGGTGTGTGATCTGCATTTTGATGAGATGTGACAGGAGATATTACCTGGTTAGGGGTGGTGAACCTATGGTACATGCAAAAATTATGTTGACATGTGACACTGAACAGATTTTCTTAAAATACTTCATTTATTTCAATGTCTCTATTATGAATATGCATAAATATACAACAGAACTCATCCTTTTTCCAAAAAAAAGTCTTATAGTCTTATTTTAGTGATAATTATTTTTATCAACTGCAGGGTGTTGGTTCAGTATCATTTTTATGTTTGCAGAGTCAGAATGATTCTACTACAGGATATATACTTTTTGCTGCTGTATTTGAATAAACAGATTTGTCATAAAATATTTTCTTAGCTAATCAACCAATTATAATTTTAAAAAGAGTCATTAATATTTTTATGGAAAAAAATACTTAGTTGTTCATATCCATGGATGTCTGGGGAAGGGAATGCACTTCACGGGAGAACTCTGGATATCGATATATGACATACAGTACTTAATGTCAGGACATACAGCACAAATGGGTACCGACTACCAAAGTTACTGTAGGTTTTACTGAAAAGGCCAGTTCTTACTGAATGTCATCATCAAGATCATGAACTTCCCCGACAGCCCAGTGCATCCATTAAAAAAAATTGGGGATGTACCAATGGAAAAGACTGCTGTGAGCTACCAAGTTTGGACAGGAGAATTCCATTGATAGTAATTCCTGCATCTCATTTATGGAGAGGGAGGTTGGCCTGCTGTGGTGTGGGCTCACTGACAGATATCACTCAGTGTTTGAAGTTGATTGAAACATCCGAGTGTAGTGGTGGCAGGGCCCGTGCAGAAACCTAGGACCCATAGATTCTTGATTAGTCAGGGTGTCAAAGGTTACAAGGAGAAGACAAGAGAATGGGGTTGAGAGGGATAATAAATCAGCCATGAATGCTGGAGCAGACTCAATGGGCTGAACGGCTTAATTCTGCTTCTATGTCTTATGGTCTTATAATTGTTACTAATTTATTAAACAACGATAATCACTGATCAAAGTTACCATCACACCCAAGAGAATTATTCAGAAGCTTGTTGCTATTTGGGCACACTCTCAAAAAGGTTCATCACCCCTGACCTAGATAGTAGTACTGGCTCCTCAAGATTTCCTTGAATGTGTGTATATTGGGAGAATAGTGTTCAACGAGACTGTTAGATTCACAAGGAGGGAGACAAAAAAGTGTAAAGCAGAAAATTTTGGGCCGAATAGAGAAAGAAAATTAAAAACTTTTTAAACTGATGAATAACCAGGACTAGCAAAGGAGTAAAGATATTTGGTTGTCCGTGCATGTAAAGACAGTCGAAAAGGCCAAGAGGTTTCTTTTCAATTAAAGGTTCAATGTTCAATTATAAACTGAATGAAGTTATTTTTAAAGTTGAGCAGAACCTTCATTAAAGCCAAAGTAGAACATCAAATTCTTGATCTTGGGTCGCGGGCAAGGTTTAATTGACGTGGTTTGTGGATTGGACCCTGTAGTTCTCATTATTACGTGCTTCTGGTCTCTCCTCATTTTGTTGATTTTGAATCGGAGCAGCTTGCATCTAACAAACACTGAGCTGAACAGAACATTCCTAGACTTTTGTTATTGTGTTTTTCACTTTTTTGTTGCTATTTGCGCGGTTTGTTTTCTTTTTGTGCATGTGGGGGATGGGGTTGATGTTCCTCTTTGAACGGGTTCCATGGTTTTCTTTGTTTCCACAGCTGTCTGCAGGGAAGATGAATCTGCATATGTACTTTGATCATAAATGTACTTTGAATCTTTGAGATTTTATTTTGGAAAGCCATTTTCAGGAGGATTTGAAATATTTGGTGAATCACCAGAATGATATCAGAACTTAAATTACGAGAAAAGTTTGCATGTATGGCTCCTATACTTGGATTCAACGTCAGGGAATAATGGAGTGGGATTAAGTGGTTAAGCAATTTGAAGCGGAATACAAAGTGATCATGTCCACCAATGGAGGAGGATTTCAGAATTTGCTTCACAGATTATAAAGTGAGAGCTGGTTACACTATAATAACATGGTCGTATTAATGGAAATGCTGCAGTGTAGACATTGGTCAACTGAGATTTTCAAACCCCTCCCCAAAAATTTTGGTCAAGAGTTTTAAGGGGAATGAATTATAAGACCATTAGGAGCAGAATTAGGCCATTTGACCCATCGAGTCTGCTCTGGAATTTCATCATGACTAATCCATTTTCCCACTCATCCCTAATCTCTTGCTTTCTCCCCATATCCCTTCATGCCCAGACTAATCAACAATTTATTGATCTCTACTTTAAATATACCCAATGACTTGACTCTAAAGCCACCTGTGGCAATGAATTCCACAGATTGACCACTCTTTGGCTAAAGAAGTTCCTCATCTTCATTCTAAAAGGATGCCCCTCTCTTCTGAGGCTGCTTCCTCTGGTCCTAGACTCCCCCACCAAAGGAAACATCCTCTCCATATCTACTGTATTGAGGCCTTTCAACATTCAATAGGTTTCTATGATTCTTCTGAATTCCAGTGAGAAGAAGCCCAGAGCAATCAAATGCTCCTTATATGACAAGCCTTTCAATCCCTGTATCATTTACATGAACCTCCTTTGAACCCTCTCCAGGGTCAGCACATCTTTTCTAAGATAAGGGGCCCAAAACTGCCCAAAATACTACGTGAGGCCTCACCAGTGCTTTGCAAAGCCTCAAGATTACATCCTTGCTTTAATATTCTAGTCCTCTCGAAATGAATGCTAACATTGCATTAATCTTCCTCACCACCTATTCAACCTGCAAGTTAACCTTTAGGGAATCCCACACAAGGACTCTCAAGTCCCTTTGCAGATCAGATTTTTAAATTTTCTCTCCATTTAGAAAATAGTCTACGCTTTTATTTCTTCTACTGAAGTGCGTGACCATACAGTTCCCAACACTGTATTCTATCTGCCATTTCTTTGCCCATTCTCCTAATCTGCCAAAGTCCTTCTGTAGCCTCTCTGCTTCTTCAAAGCTCCCTGCCCCTCCACCTATCTTCCTATGGAGGCCAGGAATAAAATGAGCTAAGCATCTAATAGCATAAAGGTTTGAGATATTTTCATGCATTCCCAAATAATATCATAGATACAGGTTGTTAATGCAAGTGTCTTGTGACAATGATCTTCACAATCCGTAAAAAGAGCCTGAGAATACACATTCAGTGTTATTTCTGCACAAAATGAGTTTAACATAACATTTTCAGGTAATCAGTATAACAATTTTGTTCGGTTATAAATGGCATAAATTGAAGCCTGTAATTCTTTTGAAATTATCAGTTTTTTGTACCTGATAGGATCAGACAGGAAGCAGAGGCCCCAGGCTAACTTGACCTTTTGCCAGAGAGAAAGTGCAGCAATGGCCCTTTTAAAGGTGATGGGGATGGGCCGATCCCCAAGGTGAAACTTACAGAAAGGCACTTTCCCAGCCTGCAACACACAAGAATGTCAAGTTCATAAAAAGCTCACTGCATAACGGAAGCCTTTACACTCAAAGATCTTGGAGCTAATACAATTTAAATAGATAAATGATCCTTCAGGGAGGGTGATTTATAGAGATTTGTCTGTTTAGGCCAAACATAATCTTATCCTTGGAAGACCACTCAAAAAGTAAATGCTTCAAATGTTAAACACTCATGTCAAGACCAAACTGCACCATTTGGATGGCTATTGCAGTACCCGAAGGGAATATCTTTAATAGTTATGTAACTGTACTTGCTCAGAAAACTGTACACATTCTCCAGATAATGCAAATTCAAAAATCATGCCTCTGACCTTTTAATCCAAATTCAATTTGAAAAGTTGAAATAAAAAAAACTAGTTATCAGTCAAAAGAACCTAAAGAATTTAAATCACCCTAATAGTTCACCTAAGGGTAATTTGGGGAAAGAACACTGCCTGCTATTCTTGCCCAGCATGTTTTTGTGAATAATTGTTCCTAGTATGGGAAACAGTAAAGGCTACCTACAGAAAAGGTGTAAATAAGGTTGAAAGAATACAGAAAAAATTTATAAGGATGGTGCCAGGTCTGGAAGACATGAGCTTTAAGGAAAGATTAAATTGTGTTTTTTTTAATATAAGGGAAGATTAAATATCTTCTCCTTCCTTGTCAGTCCTGAAGAATGCTCTCAGTCTGAAATGTCGACTGTTTATGCGTTTCCATAGATGCTGCCTGACCTTCTGAGCCCCTCCAGCATTTTGCGTGTGTTGCTCAGGATTTCCAGCATCTGCAGACTTTTTCGTGTTAGAACTTTATTTCTTGGAACATAGAAGATTGAGGGGTGATTTGACAGAAGCATACAAAATTATGACGGGTATAGATAGGGTAAATGCAAGCAGGCTTATTCTACTGAGGTTGTGTGGGACTATAACTAGAGGTCATGGGAGCGCGAGGAGAAAATTTTTCACTCAGAGGGTTGTGAGAGTTTGGAAGGAGCTGCCAGCGCAGTGGCGTATGCGAGATCGATTTCAATGTTTACAAGAAGTTTGGTAGGTACATGGATGGTAGGGGTGTGGAGGGCTATGGTCTGATTGCAGGTTGATGGGGTGAGGCAGTACAAATGGTTCAACATGGACTGGGTGGGTGGGTTTCTGTGTTGTACTTTTCTATGAGTCCACATTGAGGTATCTTAAAGGCAAATAGCAGACGTTTATACACAAGTTAACAAGAGGCATGTGCCAACTGCACCATTGACAACACAGTCAGAAATTAAAAACTCCATTTATGCAAAGAGCAGTAGAATTTGTAACACAACATTGACATGCTACTTACAGAGTATATAATTGTAATTACTAAACATTGCTTTCTACATAAACTCGTTTGCATGACCATGTTGTCCAAATGAAATGCACGGAGCACTCAAACGTTGATAAATCTGTCAGAAACCAAGAACATTTATTTTAAATATTGTTTAGAATAATCAGTAGTGGAGCAGTAAGATTGTCACTGACCACAGAGCAAACAGTCCACAAAAGATTTTTTAATCTCTGGCTTTCCTCTTTCCTGGATAGAGCTGTGTGGCATCAGTACCTCTAGTACCCTGTATCAATGATGCTCTTGAGATAGATTATATAGCTAGTCATACGGACCAACTCTCAGACCACAAAGGAAGCAAAAAGCACCAATTTTAATTAAACCTTTTAGACCACAGGTTCCCAACCTGGGATCCACAGACCCCTGGGTTAATGGTAGGGGTCCACGGCATAAAGAAAGTTGGGAACTCCTGTCTCCTAGACAATGTATATTGTACACTGTGAAACAAGCACACACACACACACACACAATTAACATAGAAGCTGAAATAATGAAACTTCATAGTAATATAAAAGGCAATTTTTAAATTTTTGGGATTAAAATTCCACACTTAATACAATGTTAATGGGTGTTATTAAACAATAATTTTGGCTTAATGCACCTTTAAAACTCCATCACATTTTATTCAACAAGACAGAGTACTCCATATATTCTCTCCCAGCCAGGAACATAGATCACAAAGTCTTAAATTCCCATAATCCACTTGATTACAATAGAAATGTGAACAAGGAGGATATCTGGAGTTCCCAATAAGTAACATAAATACATATTACACATTGCTATTAAGATTCCCTTTACTGTAGATGAGGTCAGATAACTTCAATGTAACTGCAAATCCAGGCAACTATATACAAATGGCATTGCTGAACACAAGCGAGACTGAGTGAATTTCAAGAGGGATAAAACTGAAAAAGATGAGTATCTACCTCCTTGAAGGCTTCCCTGAACTCCCCTCCTGGAGCCATGCCCAACTGTTCAGTGATGTGAGCAGAGACCTTCCATAGCAGCATCTGCATCAGTCCAGACATTACTCCATTCTATCAAAACAAGTTCAAAGTTTTAGTGTATAAAAAAAGGCTTTGTGGAGCAATCAATGGATACTTGCACAGTGTATTAACTACATTCGGTAGCTTAAACATAACATTATTCAGAAGGTAAAGGGCACATGTTCAGATTTACTGATTCCTTTGGAAGAGGTTTACAATCCTAGCTTTAATAGATAAATGCAGTTGCACCAATAACAGGAATTAAAAAAAAAAACATATTGCAATTAAAGGATCAAGTGTTTTCCCAACATATATGACAAATAAACTCTTCACGGGCTTCCTTTGCCAGGCGGCCCCAAAAGCCATCGAAATAAAACTAAAGGAAAAGAACTTTAACAAGATGAAGGGCTCGATGCAAGTAAGAACTGGAATTCGATTGTAAACAAGATGGGAGAGCCAAAACCTGATTGGATGAGGACTAACCAATTAGGAGGGACTGACGATAGGGGTATAAATACTACCGGACTAGACACGCCCAGGCATCCTCCCTGATGAAGATGGCAAAGTTTGTCATCTAAATGTCGGCTATAATTGATACAAGTACCTGGCTGGAGGCACGAGAAGAGCTTATTCGTCATATTGTAATTACATTCATATTAAAACATTTTTCCCAGTTTACTAGAAGTTTGAGGTGTTTGACTACAAGACAGATTAAGAATCAAAATCTGCTTGTGAGTAGCATCAGTGTCAGGTAGTGTAGTGGTTAGCATGGCCCTATTACAGCTCAGAGTGTTTTGGGGTTCTGTAATGATTCTCTGTACGCACTCTGCATGGAATATATATTTTCTCCAGGTGCTCCGGTTTCTTCCCAGAGTCCAAAGATGTATTGGGTAGGTTAATTGGTCGTTGTATATTGTCCCATGGTTAGGGTTAATCGGGGTTTGGGGGAGGGGCGGAAGTGATTGTGTGGCTTGAAAAGCCTACTCTGCACTGTATCACTAAATAAATTAGATTAGAACGCCACAGTTCACAAAACAGCACAATTCCAATGCAGTCTTTAGAACTATCACTTTATATTTTGCTTCTGATATAAGAGGTGCTTGGTATCAATCAACTGAATGAATGCCTTAGACATGAATGACCAAGATATTAAAGACCTTACTGACTGAAGTATTAGTAACATGATTCTGAAAATGATAAATGATTAAGTTTGGTGTGGGTGTGGGGGACATGAGATGACGAGGATGAAAGGTAATTTAATCCAAGTGCTAAAAATGGCCAGAAAGATGAAATAACTGTCAGTAATTGCAAAAAAGATGGATGATTGGACACCCAGTAAGAAAATTATGATATGAGGAATAGAAAGAGTAGGAAATTTATTATACTTTTAAACTCGGGGTCCATTCCATGTACCAAAATGATCTTTTTAAAATCACACTACTAGGGAGATTTGCACAATGAATTTGTGGAATAAAAAAATCACAAATTTTACAGAATGGTGGTAGACCACATAGAAGGGCTAATAGTTTTTAATGTCTCAAAACTGAAACAATAAAGCTTTTTAGCTCATCAAAACTATGCTGCTCTTAAGGAACAATTCAATTCAGTCCCACAAGGTTTTTGCCTCATACCAACACGAGTTATTTTCAACTACATGCTCCGCTGCCTTCTTTTGAAAAAGTCCCATATTCCATTTACATGAACATAGCATCAACATGATTCCTCAGTTCAGAAGATCTTGCTTCCGTGAAACTGTGGGCTGCATGGTAGCGCTGTGGTTAGCACAACGATTTACAGTATCAGCAACCTACGGTCAGTTCCTGCTGCTGAGAGAAAGGAGTTTTTAAGTTCTTCCTGTGAGCACTTGGGTTTCCTCCCACAGTCCAAAAATATCCTGGCTGGTAGGTTAATTGGTCATTGTAAATTGCACCTCCCCCCCCAATTAAGCTAGAGTTAAATCGGGGGATCACTAGGTGGCCCAGCTCGAAGGATCAGAAGGGCCTATTCCATGCTGTATCTCCGTAAATACAGTGCCTATAAAAAGTATTTAACCTCCCTAGAAGTTTTAATGTTTTACAACATTGAATCATCATGGATTTAATTTGGCTCTTTTTGACAATGATCAACAGAAAATTTCTTTTGTATCAAAGTGAAAGCAGATCTCTACAAAGTGATCTAAATTAATCACAAATATAAAACACTAAATAACTGACTGCATAAGTATTCACCCCCTTCAAGTCAGTAGTTAGTAGATGCACCTTTAGCAGCAATTACAGCCTTGAGTCCATCAGCTTTGCAAATCCGGACACTGCAATTTTCCCCATTCTTTTTTACAAAACTGTTCAAGCCCTTTCAGATTGCTTGGGGATCATGAGTGAACAGCCCTTTTCAAGCCCAGCCACAAATTCTCAACTGGATTGAGGTCTGGACTCTGACATGACCCTCCAGGAAATTAACTTTGTTGTTTTTAAGTTATTCCTGTATAGCTTTGGCTTTATGCTTGAGGTCACTGTTTTGCTGGAAAACAAATCTTCTCCCAAGTCGCAGCTCTCCAGCAGACTGCATCAGGTTTTCCTTGAGGATTTCCCTGTATTTGCTACATTCATTTTACCCTCTACCTTCACAAGCCTTCCAGGGCCTGCTGCAGTGAAGCATCCCCACAGCATAATGCAACTACCGCCATACTTCATGGTAGAGGTGGTGTGTTTTTGATAATGTGTGGTGCTTGGCTTATGCCAAACGTAGCATTTAGTCTGATGGCCAAAAAGCTCAGGTTTGGCTTCATCAAACCCTAGAACCTTCTTCCAGCTGACTTCAGAGTCTCCCACATACCTTCCGGCAAATGCTAACCAAGATTTCATGAGAGTTAATTTCAACAGTGGCTTTCTCTTTGCAACTCACCCATAAAGCTGTGACTGGTGAAGCACCTGGGTAACAGTTGTTGTATGCGCAGTCTCTCCTATCTCAGCCCCTGAAGCTTGTACCTCCTTCAGAGATGTCACAGGTCTCTGGGTGGCCTCCCTCACTAGTCCCCTTCTTGCAAGGTCACTCAATTTTTGAGGACAGCCTGGTCTAGGCAGATTTACAGCTGTGCCATATTCTTTCCATTTCTTGAAGACCAACTTAACTGTACTCCAAGGGATAGTCAGTGACTTGGAAATTTTTTGTGCATCCAGCTCCTCACTTGTGCTTTTCAATAACCTTTTCACAAAGTTTCTTAGAATGTTCTTCTGTCTTCACGGTGTAGTGTTTGCCAGGATGCTGACTCACCAAAAGTTGGACTTTCCAGATACAGGTGTATTTTTACTACAAACAATTCAAACACCTTGACTGCACACAGGTGATCTCCATTTCACTAATTACATGACTTCTAAAAGCAATTGGCTGCTCCAGTGATGATTTGGTGTGTCATATTAAAGGGTGTGAATACTTATGCAATCAATTATTTTGTGTTTTATATTTGCAATTAATTTAGATCACTTTGTAGAGATCTGTTTTCACTTTGACATGAAAGAGTTTTTTTTCTGTTGATCAGTGTCAAAATGCCAAATTAAATCCTGTTTTTTACAATGTTGTAAAACAATAAAACATGGAAACTTTTGGGGCCGGAGGCTACAAAAATTACTACAAAATGCATACTTTATTGGCACCAAAGATAGAAGTCGAGACTAGACACAGTACCTGTTTAATAGCCTGTTGTAATTTGTCCAGATTGATTTCACTGGCTTCCTTAAGTAATGTCTTTTCATCCATTTTGAGCATGGAGACTCTATACTGACACAGTTCTACAACCACTACATCTGGCTGCACTTCTTGAATAGTCTGGAATAAAACAACAAGTACGTCATTCTTTGGGAAGCACATTTGTAACAGAAATATCACAAGAAGGAATTTTATTAAATTGAAGATACACTAACTAGATTCTGGAAGAAATGCTGAACTTTTCTACTGAGGGATTGAAGGATCTTCAAAAACAATATTCTATAAAAGATTTTGATGCTTTGATTCAAAATGTTACTATAAAAATGTCAATATACTTTTTCCATTAATGTGCAATTCCTATCAATATTTTTGTTCTCAATATAAGTTGATACAGAAGCCTCAGGACCAACACCACCAGGCTCAGGAACAGTTACCCCTCAACCAGTCTCTTCAACCATAATGAAAAACATCACTCAACTTCACTTGCCCCATCATTGAAATGTTCCCACGGCCAATTTATTCACTTTCAAGGACTCCTCAACCCATGTTCTTGATATTTACTCATTTATTTATTTATTATTATTACTACTTTTATTTTGTATTTGCATAGTTTGTCTTTTGCACATTCATTGTCTGTCCATCCTGTTGGATGCAGTCTTTCATTGATTCTATTGTGGTTCTTGGATTTATATGTATGCCTGCCAGAAAATGAATCTCAGGGTTGTATATGGTGACATATATGTATGTACTTGGATGGTTCCTTAAGGTTGTTATAACTAGGAGTGGTAATGGGGAAAAAAATCCCACTCCCTATTAAATGCTCCTAATGTCGAGCACCTCAAATAGCCTCTGACACCCAAGTCCAGCTCCTGGCCTTCACATGAGGCTTAGTTACTAAACTGAGCGGAACCCTTTTCAGTATAAACGGAAAGGGCAAAGGCCGGTTACCGGTGCCTTAAAACCAGCAGCTTTGGGCACATGGGGCTCACCAGCCGCGGTTGGCAGCTCATCTAGAAGGAGAACGCTGACCTCAAATCTTCCTTGCCTTATGGCTATACCCACTCATGAGGTAGACTTTGTTATTAAACCGGAGGAAAAAAGCCGGAGCTGGAGTCAAATTGTATTGATCTCTGCTGTTCCTTTAGGTTCCTCATTAGATGCGTGGAGAGGGGGAGCTCGCTACCTGGGCAACAGCTTGCTCTTCATATTGTACTGCCCAGGCTTGAGCATCTAGGCAGCTAGGACATAACATTTATGGCCGACCCTGACTGATAGAGGCCTCACAAGTACTTTAATAATAATTTTATTTTGAACTTTGAAATTGTTAGGCCTGTAACTTTAATACCAACTGACGATGTTAACTGTGCAAAATACATCAGCTATTGCGGCATTTTATCAAAGTTTTGCACAGCCTTGTTTACCAACTCACATTAGATTTTAAACTTTTTACGACTAGCTCCTTTCATTATTTATCCAACAGATTACAGAACAATGCTGCTGGAATACAAAACACAAAAGTACACTGCAGATGCTGTGGTCAAATCAACACGTACAAACAAGCTGGATGAACTCAGCAGGTCGGGCAGCATCTGTTGAAACGAGCAGTCAACGTTTCGGGCCGAGACCCTTCGTCAGGACTCAACGGATGTTGCCTGACCTGCTGAGTTCATCCAGCTTGTTTGTACCTGCTGGAATACAGGCGTTCAAAATTTGATTTAATTCATCCTTGACTGGTATGGTATACAAATTAGCTTTCCAACTTTATGTATACACGTTGAAATGCAAATTGAATGAATACTTGTAGCCGCTATTATGACTTTCATATTGCCCTCAGAATCTGAATATTCAGCCATACTTTTGGCCTGATTGAAATGTGACTGTAATTCAAAACTGCACATGGTGAAAATCTGAAATAAAAACAAAGTACTGGAAATATTCACCAGGCCAAACAGTAACTATGGAGAAAATAAATAATGGGCATTGAGCTTTACCAGAAAACAAAAAAATGATCCTGCATGTTTTAAGATGCAGAGAGGGAAAGTGAAGGAGTGGACGAAGAAAATGTATTCGTGTGGAGACCAAGGTGTCCAGGTAAGACTATGCTCATGTTGAAGTAACTGTCATTGCTGATAATCCCTCTAATCTCGTCTGTCTATGGCACTCCTTATTATGTAAAGGGAAGCTGTGTTTTAGGAAGACCTTCCTACAAAAAGTCTCACTCGAGAGGTGTGTCTTGTGGTTTAACTTCAAGTGTCTTGCTTGAGTACAACTGCCCCAGCCTTTTCTTTACTTCCACTTAGTTTCCATCCAGATTCAAGGACAGTCTCTATCCCACTGTTATAAGACTATTGAACAGTTCTCTAATACGATAAAATGGGACTCCTGACCTCATCATCTATCTCATTATGACCTTGCACCTTACTGTCTACCTGCACGTTCTCTGTAATTGTAACACTACATTGAAGCCTGTCGTCGTTTTACCCTGCTCTACCACAATGCACTGTTGTAATGAATTGATCTGTATGAACAGTATGCAAGGCAAGTTTTTCCACTGTACCTTGGTATACTTGACAATAAATCAATTTACCATTTAATTTAATTTACCAATTTTCAAATATCCATATCCAACACTTCTCATCCTCCATCAGATAGGCTAGGCATCATTCATTACGTCCCTGACTTGCACAACTACATCAAATGTACTTCCTTGCACCTTGCTTCCTGTAGATACTTCATTTTAATTCTTCCAGTTTCTCATCTGATTATATCTTTGCTAATACGACTTATCACAATCAACGCCTTTGAAGTATCTTCCTTTTTCATTAACCATGGTTTCTCTTCTACCATAGCTGAAAATAGTTCTGCAGTAGTTGCTTATTTCCCACACTTCTGTTCTCTTTCTCCAGCCCTCTAGACAAGTTCCTCTTGTTCTGACTTTCCACCTCACCTCCACATTCAGTGGATCCTCCACCACCAGATACATCTTCCCCTCCCTTCCAGCATCCGGTAGGGACCATTCTCTTTGAGGCTCTCCAATTTGATCTTCCATTGCTACCAACCACATCCCTTTTCATGACACTTCTCTATGCAACAGGTAATAACTAACTAACTTGCACCTTAATTCAGCTTTTCTCTTTTCACAAATAATGCTTTGCCTGCTGAGCATTTCCAGCACTGTTTTACCAACCGTGGCTACCCTCATTAAACAAAGAGGCGGCAAGGTAGTGTAGAGGTTAGCACAATGCTTTGCAGTGCCAGCGACTTGGGTTCAGTTCCCACCGCTGCCTGTATGGAGTTTGCATGCTCTCCCTGGATTTACCTCTGGGTGCTCCAGTTTCCTCCCACAAAGACCCAACAGACGGTAGGTTAATTGGTTACTATAGGCTAGGGTTAAATCGGGAGTAGCTGGATGGCTGCTCGAAGGGGTGGAAGGGCCTACAGCAGGCTGTATCCCAATAAACAAATAAATACTATTTCTATTACTAAACCACTGACTGAAATCTAAGGAGACAAACCATGTTGAGAGGTTGACTGTACCTGAAGTTTCTCCATGCCTGAAAGCAATAAGTTTATGATCTGAAGATTGTTTTACATTGAATTAAAGTTCATTTTAATGCTTAGCATTCTTATACACAATTTACCAGTGGCCAAGTTTTTCTAAAGTTGGAGCTGTTTTTTCTTTTTACCTTTACAACATCTCTTCTGCTACTATCGCTAAAGTGGGCTGTGCCAACCAGGTACACCTTACAACCATCTTCAGTGCTAAGTTCAGTGACAGTGTCTGGCAGATTTGGTTTTCCTTGCCTTTTTCGCATCTTCATTTCCCACAAAAGTTTAAAAGCATCTTCATCTGCTGCAAATAAATAAATATGTTACAAGTATGCTTGTCACATTAGGAACAGGACGACAGTTTCAGTGGTGCTCCATAAAACTATGTACCACATTACAGACTCAATGGTACTAGCTGAAACCAGCACAATTTCTAAACTTGCAGTATTTAAAGTTGTGAAAAATTAATGAGCTGACTTACTTATAAGTTATTTTTATTGTCTAACACTAATTCCACTGAACTTATAAAATGGAAGTTCAGTCCCGAAAACAAAGGACACAGCTTAAAGAGAGATCTCATGGGCAATAAACCTTTCCTTTTGGATTAGTAATACTTTATTTTTAAACCTGATAAAGTTTTTTTTTTAAAATTGGAGCTTAACAAATGGTATAACTTGTTTAACAATGCCAATAGGCGACTGTGCCTCTCGTTACACCATGGTGGCCTAATGGTTAGCGCGGCAGTATTACAGCTTAGGGTGCTGGGGTTCAGAGTTCAATTTTGACGTCCTCTGGAAGGAGTCTGTATGTTCTCTCCATGGAATGTGTAGGCTTTCTTGTGTTCCGGTTTCCTCTCTCAGCCCAAAGTTGTATAGGTTAGTAGGTTAATTGGTCATTGTAAATTGTCCGATGGCCGGCTGGTGGCACAATGGCACCAGTGCTGGACTCCGGAGCGAAGGCTCCCGGGTTCGAATCCAAGTCGGGCCACCCCCGAGCACGCTTTCCATCTGTGCCAGGTTGAGCGTCAAGATAGCCACTCGGCCTTGTAAAAAATACAAGGGTCAAGTCAGGAACGTTCATACTGTGACCCTGTTAATCCGAAAGGAGACCAATCCTGACACCACGCGCCGGACAAGAATGGCTGACTGTCTGGTGAGACACGCTTAAAAAAAACCTGTCCTATGATTAGGTTAGGGTTAAATCGGGGATTGCTGGGTAGCTTGGCTCAAAAGGGCTAAAGGCCTATTCTGCGATGTATCTCAATAAATAAATTTTAAAAATAACACAAGCCTTAACTGCTTAAACCCAAAATGCAAGCTTCACGTATTTACAATGGGGCCTACACCGTCCATACCATTTTGTTGACTTTACCACAGAGCCACAAAAATTAAAATTTTTGAGTTTACCAAAATAAGACTATTAGAGAGGGAAAGTAACTGAGTTTGGTGATTCCATCTCAGAATATTAATGTTAAGCTAGTCTTCCCATTGTCACTTTTCTGCAGCTATAAAATACACAAGAATATGTGAATCAGCCCGTTATTCAGTAAGAATGTGGCAAATCAAACTCTACACTCTTGACAACTGCTGGAAACTTTCACCATTTTGCTTACCAAGTCCCTATCAACACCTATCTTAACAAAATTCATAGACTCTGCCTCCACCACTTGAAAAAGTGCTCCAAAGTCTCAGAGCCCTGAAAAAAAACCCAGGACTCATCTTAAATGGGCATCACCTAATTTTTAAACAATGGTTTCCAAGTTTTAAATTTTCCAGAAGAGGAAACGTGCTTTCCACATCCATTCTGACTGGATCACTCAACAAAGCACTCTCATTCTCCTAAACTCCAGAGGATACAAGCCTAGCCTCGCCAACTTTTCCTCGAGGTAATATCTCCTTTCCATGTAAGCCTCCGAAATGCTTCCAGAATTATGTCCTCCCTTACATAAAGACACCAATACTTTGTACGGTACTCTAACTGCAATCTCAGTGTCCTATGCAACTGAAGGATAATGTTCTTTACCTTGGAGTTCAAATCCACAATAAATGACAGCATCTTACCTTTCTTATTTACTTGCTGTACCTGTGTACCAGCTTTTTGCAAGTCACGCACTTGGACACGAAAAACCTCACTGTAATCCCTCAGCATTTAGAGAATCTTGTTCCACCCCCCAGTTTCACATTTTCCCACATTTCCATTAGTTATCATCACCCTTTTGTAGCCTCACATCTCTTCTTCCCAATGTTCCTATCTGTGGATTCAGCAACAATTTAGTAGTAATACTTTAATTTCCTTTTCCCAATACATTTCTAAAAATCAGAAAGAAAATGAGGCTTCACTATTTCCAGAGGTCAACAAGCAAAATATATTTTAGCCCTTTTTCCTGTTGTAGCCCTTCGTTTGTGACGCTATTGCAGCTCAGGGCGGAGGAGTTCGGAGTTCAATTCCGGTGTCATCTGCAAGGAGTCCATACGTCCTCCACCTGGAATGCGTGGGATTTCCTGTCGGGTGCTCCAGTTTCCCAAAGATGTACTAGGTAGGTTAATTGGCCATTATAAATTGTCCCGTGATTAGATTAGGGTTAATTGGGGTTGCTTAAATGACGTGGCTCAAAGGGCCGGAAGGGCCTAATCCAAGCTGTATCGCTAAATAAAATAAATATTAGAACAAAAATGAGGATTTACTGTTTCCTGAGGCCCACGAGGGAGAAATATTTTATACCTATTTTTTTCCTGTGCAGTAGCAAATCTTTCTAAGCCAACGTGTTGCTTCTACACCACGAACCCTTGTGTACAACAACCTTCAGTGTGGCATCTTATGAAACACCTTTAGAAAATTTTTATCCACAACAGATTATTTCTTCTCAAAAACACTGGTAAATCAGTCAAACAATTTTCCTTTCATGAAGCCATGTTGACTTTGCTGATTAGCTCAATATTTTCCAGATGTCCTAATGGATCTTTGAAGCCTTCTAACTTTTTGCCGTTTGACAGATGTTGAGGTAACTAGCCTTCTGTTTTGTGTGTTGGCTTGAATAAAATATGATAAGGCATCATATCTTCTCTGCCATTCCAATTACGATTGGATTTTAGAACATAAAGCCCCTCCCTAATGAAGGCATTGAAAATAACCTTGTGAGATTAGACTCTTATTTGTAGAACTGACATATTATGGGTGGTTTTCTCCCACAATCTAAAGGTTAGTAGGGTGATTGGTCATTGTAAATTGCCCCATGATTATGTTAGGGTTAAATCGGGAGTTGTTCGATAGCACGACTCAAAGGGCCAGAAGACCTATTCCTCACTGTATTGCTAAATAAATAAATAAAGATAAATCAATTACACAATAAACTCCACATGCTTAAACCCAAAGTAAGTTTCATGTACAGGATTCCCCCGCTATTCGAAGGCACAGTGTTCCTACAAAACTGTTTGTAAACTGAAATGTCCTAAATCGAAAAAGCAATTACCATTAATTTATATGGGAAAAATTCATTCTCAGACCCAAACAAAAACCTATCAAATCAAACCAAATAACACACAAAACCTAAAATAACACTAACATATAATAAAAGCAGGAATAATATGATAAATATACACCCTATATAAAGTAGAAATATTGTATGTACAGTGTAGTTTCACTTATCAAACTCGGGGAGACAGCGAAACAAAATCGACTTGGAGAAAAAAAATCCGCACGTACACACATACACACGCGCAGACAACTGCCTGCAGTAGGCTTCATGGTCATTGTAGTCTTTCTTGGGGTAAACACATGTATAAAGTGGGCGTCTTTTTTTTGTAAAAGCGAAAATTCTCTTTGGTTAGCGAAAACAGGTACCAATGTAGGTCTTTCGTAACAGCGAAGTGTCGTAGAACGAACGTTCAAAAAACGGGGGACACCTGTATTTACAACTTGATGTATGAGTAATCAGTATAGTTCAAAGGTCCATTTATTAATAAAGCATGTATCTATATACACCTGTTTTGTGACTATCTGAAGACAAATTTCAAAAGAAAGAAAGTGAAAGTTGTTCGGAGAGATACATCAAACCCACCCACCCACGCACAAAAACAATGGCAACCCGATCGTCATCCCCCAAACCCCCCCCTGCACAAAATGGAACAGGAATATCTACCCACCCCCCCAAAAAAAATCAACCCCTTTCCCACACAAAAAAAAACACAACAGAACATCAACCCTCAAACCGATCAAAAGTTGGCGCTGAAACTCGCTTGCCTTCCGTATGCGCGTTGATCTACCCCAATGCTTTATTTGGTGACTAATGGACACTTTAACCGGCAAAATGGAATTGAACATCAGTTCATTTCGTCTCTAAGTTTTTTTGTATTGAGGCTGTCTGAGCTCGTGCTCGCTTACCAGAACCTTCTTGGAAACAGCAAAGCGCTGAGTCACTCAAATGATCTCAAAACTGTAAATCACAGGGTCCAACAGTCCCAGAAACACATTCAATGTGAAAAGCAGACATAAAAGTGTAAAAAAAGACATTTTCGAAAGCTATCTGGAAAATGTCGACCGAGTGAGCGTTCTACACTGGCGCCATCTTGATTAGAAGAAATAAGTGTCATATATTTATGGCACTTTTGACATCCCAGTGTTAATTTGCATTGTAGACATAACACTTCCATTTTAAAAAGGTACAAGTTACTAATGGTGAAACTACTCAGTTAATTTTATTCTCAATAAGCTTCCTGAAACAAACATTTACCTGGGCTTTCTGAATAATTCTTCAGCTAAATGTTAAAACCCCAACGTGAATGGTCATTTTGATAAAATAAAATTGTCCAATTCAATGTAGTTTTTTCCTATTACAAACTGACTTCCAAATTTCTTTCCTGCTGGGAACCCAAGGAAAATGTGAGAAAGTTGTATTCTAGTTCTTCCATTTAAACTACTTCTCTGTATGTTTAAAAGAATGGAACCCAAAGGAATCAGAATAACAGTGATGGAATGAAATAAATCAACAGGACAAGTGACAAGTTGTAGGGAAGCACAATCACTTTATGATCATAGATCCTCCTAAAGCGATGGTACTGTCCATAAGAGGGGACCATAATACCCTCTGCCAAGAGGACCACAACCTTATCGTAGAGTTTGGAGCCCTGTATTACCCTAATATCTCAATGACCCAGAGAGCTATTGATGCACGATCAATTACTCTAAAAGACTGGAAGTAGAGTAAATACTGAAAGGCTTTTATTAACAACAAAATGGATCCACGTCCATGCTGCATGACTCTCCTGGACAGTGGGAGGAGCAGTGACACAATTGCCTTTATTCAGGGGTCTGTGGGAGGAGCCACAGGAGCAGTCAGCAGAGGGACGTGTCCAGGCATGTCCAGACAAATATACATAGTTTACCACAGCTATGTTGGCTGGAGTTAGGGCCTTGTGCTTTAGCTCTTGATAGGGTCACCCATGGCAAACAGGTCAAAGGGTAGAGGCCAGACTGAGCATGGTCCACTGGTCCTCCAGGTCCAGGTAGTTCAGACTAAGAGTGGTCCTTTAGATCAAGAGGTTCAGCTCAGGACTATCAATCTTAACTGGTCAAAAACAAATTGTTACGGAAACAGCAAGGATCCTCATGGTATGGACAGACTGAGATGGAGGACCTTCATTGTTGTCCTAAATACCAGCAGAGCAATGTGCAAATTGCACAATAACACCCAGATCATATCACAAGCAATTACATTCATTTTCAGTCATATTTTGCTGGAAGTTAATAAAAGGCTTACACAAGTTTTGAGGAATATCCGACATATTGTGCGGATCATCATCGAATACTGCTGGTGGTGTTGGGCTTGCTTCTGCCTATGGATGAAAGCAGTACCAAAAGTGATTCTTAAATTGTCTTAAACTTATGAAAGCAGTACACAGTCTTCCATTAGGTTAAGCTCAACAGACATTCTGATAATGTAATAAGCAAATCAAGCAACATATACTTTAGCAACACACAAAAACTGCTGAATGAACAACAGATCAGGCAGCATCTATGGAAAAGAGTAAACTGCTGATGTTTCGGGACTGAGACGGAAGAGGGAAGATGCCAGGATAAAAAAGGTGGGTGAGGGGAAAGAGGCTGGCTGGAAGATGATAGGTGAAGCCAGGTGGGTGGGAAAGGTTAAAGGCTGGAGAAGGAATCCGATAGGAGAGAATGGACAATTGGAGAAAAGGAAGGAGGAGGGTGACCCAGGGGAAATAATAGGCAGGAGAGAAGAGATAGAAAGTCAGATTGAGGAATGGAGGGGCAGCGGGGGGAGAAGAGGAGATAGGTTTATCAGAAAGAGAAATCAATATTCATGCCATTAAGTTTGGAGGATACCCAGACAGAAAACAAGGTATTGCTCCTCCACCCTGAAGGTGGCCTCATCTTGCCACAATAACATAAATCTTAATATTTAAAATACTTTTGTTGTTTTTCTTTTATACCGCTGGAGTTTGGAGACAGATTTCCTCAAGTACACATTAAAGTTGACTCTTTCCAGGTCACAATGACCTCATCAGTTACTTTACATGAACAGTAATATTACTGAGCTTCTTGGTGAGGGATAAAATTAGATTTATTCCTGTTTAAGGGGTGTTGTGGATTGGAGAACCAAATACTAAAGTTATCAACCTGATTCACAGCACCCTCAAATTTTCCAGTTTATTTTTGGCTTGGGAAATCAATAATGCCTGGGGAACTGTGATTATCACACTGTCTGATCCAAATACGCCTTTCAAATGACATTCTGTGAAGGGCGACATAATAAGACACAATTTATGGTGGTGTTTTAAACAGTGCTTTTATCCAGTTACAGCATCTTTGCTCCATCTTGGGATACATTTAATTAAAATTCTCCTTTTCATATACGATTGCCTAGCAATTGGAAATCATCTTCACTTCATCTGGCTGCTCAGCACAGTGAATACAGGCACACAAGCAGAGGGCACTTGCATTCTTTTCTGGGTGCAGGCACACTGCAAGAAACTAGCTGGAAATAAGTCATTAATGAACGTTAAGTGAAAAGCCCTCTCAATAAGTATGCCTTACACTGCAATGGCTCACTGTATTTTACTGTTTGTTTTATGTTCTAATCTGTATTTAAGTGCAATGGCATACCACAATTCTGACTCCTTGTATTTTGTGATACTTTCAAAATTGCATACCTTTAAGTAAGTAGTCTTAACAGAAAGCACAATCAAAATCTACAGAAAATGCAGTACTGTGCAAAAGTCTCAGGCACATATATATAGCTAGTGCGCCCAAGACTTCTGCACACTACTGTATTTGTCAACGTGGAGTGGGGAGGGAGTTTGCAAATCTGATGGGAGCAAAGGATGCTGGGAATGGCGAGGGTGCAGCACCGTGGGAGGGGTGTGGGACAGGGGGAAGAGGAGGAGTGCTGGGATTGAGCGAGTGGGGTGCACAGGTGCAAACACGCCCTGCACTGAGACACCAGGCAAGGTAATTTGATTCCAAACAATTGGTTTATTGATAATTAGTTTGTCTCTTTGGTGCTTCCCGCTCCCTCCTCTCTTCCCCAACCATGATTCCCCTCTCCCTGCCCCATTCCCAAGCTCAGTCCACAGTAGAGATCCGTATCAGAATCAGGTTTATCATCAGTCAGATACATCATGATTTATTTTAGCCACAGCAGTACAGTGCAATACATAAAATTACGATAGTACCATGCAAAAGTCTTAGACACCCTAGTGAAGAAGGCGTAGGCAGATTAAACTGAAAATCAACTCTCCCTTCCTCCCCCACCCTCCCCCAATTTAAGATTTATATGAATAGATGAAAAGGAAATACAGTTCTTTTGAAACAAATAAATCACTTACCTCTTGCTGGTCTTCCTCCATTCCTAGATCACTCCTCAGTCAGTCAAAAGGAATCTGCTGGGTCAGGGCAATAAAATTAATTGAAACATCAGCTGAATGCTCTAGAAGGGTGAAATTACAACTTCTCAATTTGATAACTGTGAAATTGCAGGAATTTAAATGAAATGATAAGAGTTTTTAAAATATTAAAGTGCATTGTTAACTAATTCAATAGATTCTGAAAATAAGCTTTTCTGTTCTC
Source organism: Hemitrygon akajei (assembly GCF_048418815.1). Taxonomy (NCBI): domain Eukaryota; kingdom Metazoa; phylum Chordata; class Chondrichthyes; order Myliobatiformes; family Dasyatidae; genus Hemitrygon; species Hemitrygon akajei. The sequence continues at coordinate 78,411,584 of NC_133137.1, read as the reverse complement.
AAACTTATACTCGTGCATTTGATGCAAATTGAATAAGGTGAGAATGCATCTGGAGGGGGGGGGGTGTGTGTGTGTGTGTGTGTGTGTGTGTGTGTGTACACGTACACAAACACACACTTCCAAGAAAAAGTCAGTGAACCCTTGTATTTAATACCTTGCATCAACAGCTCTCTTCAGGTCATGCCAGTCTGGACTCTGACTTGGCCATTCTAAAGCATAAATGTTCTTCTTTTTAAACCATTCCGTTGTTGATTTACTCAGTTATTGTATCATTGCCTAGTTGCATCATCCAAATTTTATTAAGTGTCAGGTGACTGTAAAGCGTCCTGTAAAATGTCTTGATACAATTTTGAATTCATTGTTTCCTCAACAATTACAAGCTGTCCAGGCCCTGAGGCAACAAAGCAGCCTCAAACTGTGATGCTCCTTCCATCATACTCCACAGTTGGGATGAAGTTTTGGTGTTGATGTGCAGTGCCCTTTTTCCTCCAAACATAGTGGTGTGTATTTCTGCCAAAAGGTTCAACTTTTGTCTCATCTGTCCACAGAACATTGTTTCAGAAATGTTGTGGAATCTCCAGGTGGTCTCTTGCAAACTTGAGACATGCAGTAATTTTTTTTTGGGGAGCAGTGGTTTCCTCTATGGTGTCATTCCATGAAAACCATTCTTGTTTGGTGCTTTTCTTATAGTCGACACATGAACAGAGATTAACAAGTTCTAGAGATTTCTACAGGTCTTTTGCTGTTACCCTTGGGTTCTTTTTCACTTCCTTCAGTATTGCACGTTGTGCTGTTGGTGTGATCTTTGCAGGACACCCACTCCTAGGGAGAGTAGCAACTGTACTGAGTTTCATCCACTTGTAGACAATTTCTCTTACTGTGGACTGATGAACACTTGGGTCTTTAGAAATGCTTTTGTAGCCTTTTCCAGCTTGACACATCTCTACAATTCTTCTAATGTCCTCTGAAAGTTGTTCTGATCAATGTATAGTGCACATAAGCAGATCTTTCTTGAGAAGAGCAAGCAGCACCAGTAACCTGACTTTGTGTTTCTTTTTTTAAAAATAGGGCAGGGCACCTCTACACCCTACACCTCCAATTTCATCTCATTGATTGGAACATCTGACTCCAAATACATTTTGTAGATGGCATTACCCCAGAGGTTTACATACTTTTTTGAACCTAGACTGTGTTTGTTTAAATGGTGTACTCAGTATTAATGAGAAGTTAAATTGTTTGTGTTATTAGTTTGGGCAGATTGTGTTTGTCTATTATCGTAACTTAGATGAAGATCAGACCACATTTTATGAGTAATTAACGAAAAAAACAGGTAATTGCAAAGGAGCCACAAGCTCTTACTTGCAACTGTAAATATTGTGTCTAAGACTCTTGCATAGTTGTGTACAATAATAACAGGATGGTTTCTCAGAAATTCTAAAACTTTTATATAAAAGTTGTGGAAACATCATTCATTACTATTTGATCCACAAAAAGTGCATTGTTCTTGTTCCACACTTCTCCAATCTCTGTATTCACTGATCATCTTTCTATAGATTTTAAACAGCTCCCATCAGAGCCTCATGCCTAATGCTTGGCACATTAGGCATGGCAGATGAACAGTCCTGATATTATTGTACAGTATGGTGCAAAAGTCTTAGACATCCTTCTGTATTTGTCAATGTGCAGAGTGAGTTTGTAAATTAGACGAGAACAAATGATGGTGGAGAGCCATGGGGCAGGTGGCAGAGGAGTGCCAAGGGCAGGGGTTTGTGCAGGCACAGACACACCCAGCCCTGAGACACCAGGCAAGGCCACTTGACTCCAAACAATTGGTTTATTGATCATTACAGAATGTCTCCCTGTTACTTCCTGCTTCCCTCCCCTCTTCCTTCCCCTTCTCCCAACCATGATTCCCCCCTCTCTGCTCCCTTCCCACTCTCAGTCCACGAGAGACCCGTATCAGAATCAGATTTATCATTACTTACATGTGTCATGATTTTTTTTGCAGCAGTACAGTTCAATACATAAAATTACTACAGTACTGTGCAAAAGTCTTAGGCATTCTAGTTATATACATGTACTTAAAACTTTTGCACAGTACTATATGATTATTCTTAATAATCCTTCATTGGACTGGGTTACTATGCTATTTGACAGTTAACTCCAATCTGATAATAACCACAAAATTACCACTAAGGACTATCTTAATCCCTGATTATTTGCCCAGTTTAAATCCAACAGCTGTCATCATGGGATCTGAACTCAGGTCAGTGGTTAGTGCATCACTATTAACTTAAACCACTGCACTATATGTTACACTCATTGATACAAATAATTCAAAGTAAGAATTCTGTACATAAGAGCATAAATATTAGATTTAAAATGATTCAGAAGCACGAATTTATTTCAAAGAAATGGGATTACCATTAAGTAGCTTATCATCAGGCCTCCATAACCAAGAATTTAAAATACTTCAGGCAATACAAATTTTAGGAATAACCAGAGCTTTGGAAAGATAAATTCTGATGAATTATTGACAATTAACAAGAATTATTTCAGCAACAACGATCAACACCATGAACTGGTTGAAGGTTAAAGAAAAGCATTAAGCCCTGATGGGAAGAGTTGAAAATCTAAAGAAAGAAATTATCTGATGCATGACGTTCTGTGAATAGAGATCAGAAAAGCATGGAACAAGAACAATACGCCTTTCATGGATCAGTTAAGCGATGAATGATTTTTTCCCCACAAATTTAGAGTTTGTATTTTAGAATGTCAGATAAGCTGTCCTGCTATTACTGTACAGAACTGTGCAAAGGTCTGAGGCCAGGGTGCATCAGCCTTTCGCACAGTACTCTATTTGTCAATGTGGAGCAGAGAACGAGTTTGTAAATCTGGTAGGAGCAAAGGATGTTGAGAATGGCGAGGGTGGAGTGCCACAGGAGGGGTGTGGGACGGTTGTCAGAGAGGGAGTGCTGGGGGCAGGGAATGGAGTGGGTGCAGAAACACCCACTGAGACACCAGGCAAGGTCATTTGATTCCAAACAATTGGCTTATTGATCATTACAGAATGTCCCTCTGGTGCTTCCCGCTCCCTCCCCTCTTTCTTCCCCTTTTCCCAACCATGATTCCCCTCTCCCTGCCCTCTCCCCACTCTCAGTCCACAAAACAGACCCATATCAGAATCAGGTTTATCATCACTCACGTCAAGAAATTTGTTTTTTTTTGCGGCAGTACAGTGCAATGTATAAAATTACTACAACACCGTGCAAAAGTCTTAGGCACCCTAGCGCGCTCTCTCTCTATATATCTCTCTATATATCACCCCTACCTAAGACTTCTGCACAGAATTGTACTTTGAAAAAAAAAATTTGGTCAGATATTATTTGAAAAGAAAGTATCTACATAAGATGGAGGAGCAAAAGGCACTAATTATTAATAGTAGTAAAACAGATTATTTAAAATGTTAAAGGAAACTATTCATTTTGAATGAATAAAAATAAAACGGGGTTAATACCAGAACCAGAGGGTTATACCAAATCAGAAAGTTTCAGTTGCCCTGAGAATGGAAGGTTGGTGAGCGACCTAAAGAGATCTTAAAGATTGATACAGGAGGAGTGTTCCATCCACTGAGGATGAAAAAAAATATATAAAAGGTCATCAGTGCAAGACAATGTTATTACGGCATATTTGGAAGAAATTTGTTCGCAGAGTATTCTTCCACATTTGCAATATCTTTGTGAATGTTTAGAGCACTGGGAATTGTTTTATGGAGGTGTGTTAGGAAGGAATAGAGAGAGGCTTTTAGAATTTAGAATTTATTTATATCTTACATCCATAAAGTGGGAGAGTAAATTTTTTTTGCAATGTATAGACATGCGAATTTTAAAGTCTAACGGTTTGTAGAAAGAAGCTGTCCTGTAGCCTGTTGGTTTTGGCTTTAGTGCTGTGGTAGCGTTTGCCAGACGGAAGCAGCTGAAAGTTTATGGTTGGAGTGACTGGTGTCCTCAATAATCTTCCAGGCCTTCTTTCTGCACCTCCTGCTACAACTGTCCTCAGTGGAGGGAAGTTCACATCCACAGATGCACTGGGCTGTCCGTACCACTCTCTGCAGTGCCCAGCGATCAAGGTTGGTGCAGTTCCCATACCAAGCGGTGATACAGCCACTCAGTATGCTCTCACTGGTATACGGTCTTGAGGATTTGGGGGCCCATGCCAAACTTCTTCAGTCACCTGAGGTGAAAGAGACGCTGTTGTGCTTTCTTTTGCCACCAAGCCAATGTGTACAATCCAGGTGAGATCATTGGTGATGTGTATACCGAGGAACTTAAAACTACTAACCCTCTCAACTGCAGACCCATTGATGTTGATTGGGCTGAGCCTGTCTCCAATCCTCCTGTAATCCACAATCAGCTCTTTTATTTTTTTAGACATTGAAGGAAAGGTTGTTATCCTGGCACCACTGTGTCAGGGTGTCAAGCTCTCCTCTGTAGGCTGTCTCATAAACTAGATGAAGAAGATTGTGTGAGGTTGAAATGCAGAATAAACATAATCAGAATTAAACACAAATCTGTTTCAATATTGGTAAGGATAACGAGTGAATATAGAAACGTTGTCCAGAGGTCGATATAAATATAGAAAATACTGTGGAATGGTGCAGTCCCTGATGAGTTGAGATATAGAATGGATATCCTGTTCGTAGCTTGTCAAGAATGAAAACTTTGCTTTAAATTGCATAGCATGCTGAGGGTTTGAGAGAACAATGTTTAAGATAGATGGGAGGGAAGGGAGTCCAAATAATATCAATCAGTATTGCTGCTGTCCAAAAGTAACTTGAGGATTGGACCTGTTTTTAGAGGACTCTACGTCTCATGTGCTTCTGGTTTCTCTTTTTAAAAAATGTTATCTTACGTGATTTTGATTGGGCCGCTTCAACGCAGACTGGTTCTGTGGCCTGCAGTCAATGAATAGTGTTAAATTGAGCTGAACTGAACATTCCTAGACGGTTTAAAGGGCTCTGGGTTTGATGTTTAATATGCCATTTAGGCAATCTGTTTTCATTTGCATGTTCTGTGTTTGAAGGGGTTCTGTGGTGTTGCTTTGTTTTGTGGCTGCCTGCGGGAAGACGAATCTCAGGGTTGCATACTGCACATACTTTCATATTAAATGTACTCTGAATCTTTGAAATGCCTGTTAATCATGGCCAGCCTGTCTGGAGATGTGAATGAAGAAAGATGAATGAGGCCAGAAGAGAAAGTGGAACAAACAACACAAACAGACAGGTCTGATGCAAGTTCAGACATCTGTGGAAATGATTCAAAGGTAGTGACAGCATATAGGAAGGAGATTGAAAATCTGATTATTGACTTCAGGAAGAGAAAACCAGAGGTCCATGAGTCAGTTCTCATCAGGATATCAGAGGTGAAGAGGGTCAGCATCTTTATATTCCTTGGTGTTAACATTTCAGAGGATCTGACGCAAGTGCCATTATGGAGAAAGCAAGGCAGCAGCTCTACCTTCTTAGTTTGCGAAGATTCTGCATGTCATCTAAAATGATGAGAAACTTCTATACAGCTGTGGTGGAGAGTATATTGACTAGTTGCAACACAGCCTGGTATGGAAACACAAATGCCCTTAAACAGAAAATCCTACAAAAAGAAGTGGATACAGCCTAGTCCATCATGGGTAAAGCCCTCCCCGCCATTGAGCACATCTTCACAGAGCGCTGTCGCAGGGAAGAAGCACCCATCATGAAAGGCCATCCAGGCTATACTCTCTTCTCACTGCTGACATCAGGAAGATGGTACAGGAGCCTCAGAACACACACCACCATATTCAGGAAAAGTGATTATCCTTCAACCATCAGACTCTTGAACCAGAGGAGTAACTTCACTCACCTCAACACTGAACTGTTCCAACAACCCATGGACTCACTTTCAAGGACTCTTTATCTCATGTTCTCAATATTTATTGCTTATTTAATTATTTCTTTATTGTTTCCTCATTTCTTAATGTACTTGCACAGTTTGTCACCTTTTGCACTCTGGTTAGTGTCCATCCTGCTGGGTGTGTTTTTTCATTGATTCTATTGTGTTTCTTGTATTGTGAATGCCCATTAGAAAATGAATCTCAGGGTTGGACATGGTGACATACATGTACTTGGAAATTAACTTTGAACCTCAATTCTCTCTATTTATACACCTTCCAGAGAAATCAAATCACATTGAATTCTCTGAAAGGTATATAAATAGAGAATTAAAGTTCAAAGTTAATTTATTAGCAAAGTCACTCTCCTCTCCAAGAAAACGCCAAGAGCATTTGTGCCAACTTTCACCATTTCACCCTTTCTCAGCCAGTCCTTTTAATCTCTCCATTTGTGCTGCTACTTTTGTATATAAGTACACAAAATAGCTTGTACACATAGATTGAATGTATGTCCATAAAGTAATGCTAGGCACAGGAGTATTTGGACACAAGGTGACTGACTGGAAATGATAAAGTAATGGTCCATAGTCCAGCTCTCTTCAGCCTCCTCAGAAAGCAGAGGAATTGGTAAGCTTTCCTGATTGTACAGAAGGTGTTTTGGGACCATGAGAGGCTATGCAAGATGTGCACTCCCAGGAATTTGAAACTGCTTGTAGTTTCCAATACTGTGCCACTGCTGTACAGAGGGGTGTGAGTGGTACGAGTTCTCCTGAAGTCAATAACTATTGACTTGTTGACAATGAGGAAGAAATTATTTGCCTGGCACTTCCACTCCCTCTCTGTAGGCTGTCCAATTCATTAATAGTGATGAGGCTCACCACCACTGTTGTGTTATTGGTGAACCTGGCAATCTGATTACTCGGGTGTTAAATAAGCTAATGGAATTTCCACTGCACTTCATTGAAGTAATGCCAGTTAACATGTGGCAGATCCAAGAAATTCCATTACTGTTATGATGCTTATCGGAAACTTTACTGAAAAGTAAATCACAGGCAAACTCCTGGTTGAGAACTGTGGCTGAGGGCATTAGAACAGGTTTGTGGTTTGGTTGTTTTAAAGATTTATCAAAGCAATGAATTACTAGGTGCTGTGGTGGACTCCAAATACAGATTAAAAGTTCTGACAATGAAAACCTAAAATTTAGCAAATTTATTATTCATGATTTCTTAATAACAAACTACACCACAGAGGAACAAATCAACTTTCCACAATCAAGTGCTATTAACTGAAATAAGTTTGTTTTTAAATATTTATCTGTTCACTGTGAACGCCTGACGGGAACTCAGGTGCTCTGATGCAGAGAAGGACATGAGTCCCTGCAGGATTCAATGACGTGGAGCTTTTAACACGTTTTGTTAAACCCCAGCTGATGGCAAAAGATGCTGTTATTTACTTCAGTAATGCAAATTCAGCTCAAATACTTTTATGGATGAATTTATATTACATGGTCTCTGAATGAATATAGTTTTGTACATTTTAAGCCATTAATTTCACGCACAATGATATTGCACAGAAGGTGAATACTTACTGCACCTATCACACACAGGATTCTCCACGTGCTGAGTAGACGCCACAGAAATTAACGAGTACTGATACTGGCAGACGTGCTGAAGCCTCATCACCATCGATGTTACTCTACAAAATAATAAAATTCAATACAAGTTATGGAGCAATCTCAACTGGGATTTTATTATCAACCAGAGCTTTATAACATAATGCTTGAGATACTCCTGATTTAACATGCACATTAAATCAACGCCAAGGTAGTGTAGTAGTTAGGGTGACGATCCTTTGCTCACCCTTTTTTTTTGTGGCTATTTTTGGGCAGCTTTGAATTAGGACGGCCTGCAGATAATGAACACTGTCCTGAACTGTTATGAACTTTCTGATTTTGTGTTTTATATTCTGTTTTTCCCCCCTCTCATTCTTTCATTGCTGTTTGCACAATTTGTTTTGTTTTTTGTATGCAGATGAGGTTTGGTGTTTTTCTTTGAAAAGGTTCCATGGTTTTCTTTGTTTCATGGCTGTCTGTGGAGAAGACAAATCTCAGGCTTGTATACTATATACGGTACATACTTTGATAATAAATCTACCTTGAGTCCTCTGAATATTATGGCTTGGGGTGTCAGATTTCGGAGTTCAATTCTGGCTTCCTCTATAAGGAGTCTCTGTACACCCTCCCTGTGAAAGGGATTTCCCGCGTGCTCCTAGCCGTACCGGGTAGGTTAATAAGTCATTATAAATCATCCAGTGATTAGGTAAGGGTAAATCAAGTTTGCCAGGGGTTGCTGGGGTGGTGCAGCTCAAAGGGCTGGAAGGGCTGACTCCGTGCTATATTGCTAAATAAATGCTAAACCACATCTTCTAAAGAATAACACGGCGTCTTTCTTATTTTCTATCCAACAAAATGTGGGTAACAAACACCTCCATGAGATAAAGGGAAGTTATTTTGGAACAAAATGATGGACTACTACTTTTAATGCCCTAAAGTATCTGTCGTCCATTTAATATTTAAGTAGTATTTGAATGAGTGTTTATGTATATATATATGTGTATATATATGATTAAGCATTCTTGTTCATTTACACAATTTATTACAGTTTACACGTATAAAGACATGAATTACATCATCACGCTACCATATGATACATGCTCGCCTCAGAGTACTAGTGTGCGCTGCTTAACGTCCATTCGGACAACGTCCGATCACATATACATCTGTAGTCCCAATCAGAGAACATGACATAGCAGACATAACCAATCTCGTGTATCGCATATATCGAGTGTAGTAGCGCTATCTGTTTAATTTTCTTTCAAAAATATTACTGTAAAGTGCATTATGGCTTCCAAACGCAGCAAAACCACTCCTAGTGATAGCAGCAGCAAGAGGCAAAGAATATGATATGGTGTTTGTACAACGTCCAAATCACCTAACGTCCGATTTCACAGAACGTATCGTGGACGTTAAGCAACACATACCTGTAAACATGAGTTTAGACCCACATTCCTGGATTCCTGTGTCTTCCTTTGAATTAGTCTAATGTCTCAAAGTTAATTTATTTACTTATTGAGATACAACGTGGAATGGGCCCTTCTAGCCCTTTGAGCCGAGCCGCCCAGCAATCCCCCCCCCCCCCCCCCCCCCACAATTTAATTCTGCCCTAATCACTGGACAATTTACAATGATCAATCACCTACCAGCCAGCAGGTCTTTGACTGTAGGAGGAAACCCGAGCACCTGGTGGAACCCCAAGCAGTCACAGGGAGCACACGCAAATTCTTTACAGGCAGTGGCGGGATCGAACTTGGTACTGTAAATTGTTGTGCTAACCACTATACTACTGTGTCACAAAACATAACAGTATCTAAATACTACAGGTAAACCTAGCCAGTTATATTCCATTACTGCAAGCTGACGCATACCAACATATTCCACGACATAATGCTGGTGATATTACATCTCATTCTGAGGTATTTAGTTTGATTTTAATGATCTAAGGCATAGTGTGTCTAGGACAATGGAAAAACTTTTTGAATAATATCAGAGCAAGCCCAAAACGTAACATTCTTCCAAGATTACAGATTCTTGTAGTATCTGAATAATACCAATCTAAAGTATTAAAAGGATTCTTATTCACAAAACTGTCAGAAACTTACAATTTTGAAAGTCTACTTTGAACAGAACTGGGAAAGGTACTATTTGAAACACTAACTATTCATCACTCAGTTGTGACCATCCACTAATCTCATTCAATTTGCATAAAAGAGCTACAGCACTTTTTAAGAGCAGCAAAATATATATCCCATTTCAGGCACTCAATGATCTAAGTGAGCATACAGTTAAACCTCAAAAACCCAAAGGAAGCATACTATCAAATGCAAATATAATGGGTGCTGAGACCAGGATTTTCATCAACTGATTGAAAATTAGAGAAGATCTATGTTCTGTGGTTAATAAGTAAATTTCTTTATTTGAACTCAGCAAGCTCATGACCATTACGGGAAGGGGGGGGGGGGGGGGGGGAAGGGAAGAACAATCAAGAAAACCACCAAAATATTTTCTCAAATCATTTTGGTATTGGCATCCTAGCTTCTTTCAAATTCCATGTTCACATACACTGAGAAAGGAAAGTTAAAGTGATAGGCAACTGGAAGTTCGGGTTCATTCTTGTGGATTGAACAGTGTTCTGTAAAATGTTCACCAATTCAGAGTTTGGTTTATCCATTGTGTGACAACTTTGCAGATAATGCTCTAGTCAAAGTTCAGTGTAAATTTATTATGTCACTATAAACAGCCCTAAGATTCATTTACTTGTTTACTTCTATTGTGCACTGTTTTGTAACAAACAAAATAAACAAACAAACAACAATGAGAGACTCAATGAAAGACTACACCTACTTGGACGTTCAACCAGTGCATAAAAGACAACAAAGCACGCAAATACAAAAAGAAAGACATATTAACAATAAAGACCAAGAACATAAAGAGTTCTTGAAAGTGAGTCTAGTCTATAGGTTGTGGAAACATTTCAACAATGGAGCCAGTGAAGTTATCCCCTCCAGTTCAAGAGCCTGATGGTTGAGGGGTAATAACTCTTCCTGAACCTCTTGGTGAGAGTCCTGAGGCTCCTGTACCTTCTCTCCAATGGCAGCTGCGAGGATGTCCTGTGTGGTGGGGTCCCTGATGATGGACGCTGCTTTCTTGTGACACCGTTGTGTAGATGTGCTTAATGGGGGAAGGAGACTTTACCCGTAGTGGACTGGGCTGAATCCACTGTTCAAGGGTATTGATATTTCCACACCAGGCCTTGACACTCACCACTACACACACCTTGTCAAAATTTTAGATGTCATATCAAATCTATTATAGAGTCTATAATGGTGACTCCTGAGTTTAAAGTTGCCTGTCATTTTATTTCTCCTTCACGTTTTAACTCCGATAATCTGCCTTTGGTTTCTTTCACAGTTGCAACGAATGCAAGCTTGAGGACCAGCTCTCAACGTCAAATTTACCATGACACAGCTCTCAAAACTCAACATTTAAATAACCAACCTTCCTTATGAAAAATCATCTGCATGGAGCACTGATATTGGTTTATTCCCATCACACGTAGAGTGAACGAGAGAGTGTTTTGCATGCCACCCATACCGATCATTCCGTATACAAGTACGCAGAGATAGCACAAAGGAAAATCAATAGAATGCCAAATACAGCAACAGAGAAACTGCAGTGTAGGTGACAATAGGTGCAAGGACCATGACGAGCTAAAATGTGAGGTCAAGAGTTAACTGCATTCTGCAATGGAATTTCCTCTTCACCATCTCAGAGCACATGTAGAAGAGTTCAGCACAGGAACAGGCCCTTCAGCCCACAAAGCTGTGCTGAACGAACTGAAAAGTAAATCAGAAACACCCAAAAACTAATCCCTCCTACCTACATAATGTCCAAATTCCTCCAACTTCCTTACATCCAAACATTCTTAAATGCAGTTCTCAACGTCTTTACGTCATGGACCAATACCATTATGCAAGGGGTCCATGGACCCCAGGTTATGAACCCCTGCTTTAATGTATTTGTCTCAACCAACATACCAAGCAGAGCATTCCAAGCATTCAGCTCTCTAAATAAAAAAAACTTACCCCTCACATGCCCTTTGAACCTATCCCTTCTTACCTTCAATGTATGTCCTCTAATATTAAACATTTCAACCCTGGGGAAAAAGATACTCCCTGTCTACCCTATCTATGCCTCTCATAATCTTGTAAACCTCTATTCTATCTCCCCTCAGCCTCTGGCACTCCGGAGAAAACAACCCAAGTTTGTGCAGCCTCTCATTATGGCACATGCCCTCTAAACCAGGTGGCATCCTGGTAAATCCTTTCTGCGCCCTCTCCAAAGCCTCAACATCCTTTATAGTGGGGCGACCAGAATTCTACGCAATACTGCAGGTGTGGCCTAAACAGAATTTTATAAAGTTACAACATAACCTTGTCTCAAGTTTTGAAATGATCTGCCTGATGCCCACTAACCAAGCCTTGACTGTACTTCAGTATATGTGACAATCAGAAACAAATACCAATCTTTAACACACTAGGATTTGCATTTAAGAGACTTATAATGCAGCTGGGTGGGTGGGGTGGAGATACCAAAGGAGGTGTAGGGTGCTCCTTACACCTGCACTAGCCTGCAGGCCACCCTTGGGCAAGGCGCAGGACCTGTTTAGCTGCCCCGATCAGGGTCACGTGAAGCAATGGGAGCAGTTAGTGGATGGTCGTATGAGCAGCTGGTGCATATCACAAGTCCTGGCTATGCAACCACTGACGCCAGGCAGATAATCTCTTAAGAGTATTGATAATGACCAGTGTCACCTATCTTGTAAAGCCTCTGCCCTGGAGAAGGCAATGGCTAACCATAACTGTAGAAAAAAATTGCCACAGACAATTGTGGTCACCTTGATCGCCTACATGATATGGCATGGCACACAATAATGATGATGGTAACAACAACAGGATAGAAGCTGTACTTGAGCTTGGTGGTGATTGGCCATGGTTTACATCCCACTTTGTGTCTGTTCTCTATATTATTGCCTCAATTTGCCCAATTTCTCTCCCCCTACAGATCTCACTAGGCCTGCTGAGAATTGTTACAGATGCAATCTCATTTTAGTACAATTATTTAAGATTTAGAGCATCTGCAGTTTTACACATCTTACAGCTGCAGCATTGTCCCCTCTCCCTCCTCGGTCCTCACTCACATCCCACGTACGTCACCTCAAAGCAGCAACTCTCTCAGCCAACACCAAGTTTATTATCTAAGTAACAACCCTGAGATTCATTGTCATGCAGGCATACACATAAATCCAAGAACCATAATAGAATCAATGAAAGGCCACATCCAACAGGACTGACAAAAAAACAATGTGCAAGAGAGAACAAACTATGCAAATACCAAATTAAAACAAGAAATGATAATAAATATTAAGAACATGAGATGAAGAGTCCTTGAAAGGGAGTCCGTAGTTTGTGGGAACAGTTCAGTCAAGAGGCAAATGAAGTTGAACCAAGTTATCCCCACTGGTTCAGAAGCCTGATGGTTGAGGGTAACAGGCATGTTGACATTTTCTATTTACATGTCTTATATTTGGACCATTCCTCCTCTTCTCTGCAACTAAAATACATTTCTAGCGCTGATGAAAGATCACTAATGTGAACAGTTAAATGTCCCTTCACAAACATCGCCTACCCCACTGAATTTTTCCAGTATTGTTTTTTTTTTAATTACATGGTTTACTTAAAATAACATGAACACTCTCTGACTGAGAGTTCACTCTTTGATTCACTCATAGCACGAAGGACATTATAACATGCATTAAAAAATCTTTCCACAGAAACTGATATCCTGTGCAATTAAGTTCCTTTTATAACTATAATGGCATATGGTCCCAAACTACCTTCTAAACCAGATACAGCAACTGCATTTCTCTCTCAAAATAGTGCTCGACCCAAAGTTCTTCCAGTATTCTGTTTTTAGATACCAGCATCTACAGTTTTGGTGATTTGATTGCTCCAGTTTCTGTCTATGAATGTTTCAAGTTCTCAAATTCAAACTCATTGAGTGAATTATCATCCAGGCATTTGATGTGCAAATTATTTGATTAATTGAACTGTACCACTACACAAACTGAAAGTGAACACTTTCAAATTAAACACTTATTGTACAAAGCAGCTGTTCATAAAAGATAAACTTAACATTGTGCAAACCAATCATGGGAGAGGGTGGGATAAAGACAACCAAAATATATACAATGAATTTCTAAAATTAATCATTTAAAATTTTCAGTTTGTAAGGTCAAAATTTACAGTAGGTCTGCAATAATAAAATTAAAGTTCAACATAGATTAAACAGAATAAGTACTATCTGAATTTCAACAAACATTTTAAGCCACTGCCGTGCTCAGGTAATTAGTGACTAAATGTAGTTGGTGCATTGTCACTTACCGACTCATTCAGTTTGCTTCGTATTGACGATGTTGGTCCTTCATCAAAAGTTTACTAAGCATTATTGTTACAATTTAAATACGTATTGCAAAACCCATCGTAACACAATTGCACCATTTAAAATATCTTACTGACATTTTAAAACGTATAAAGTTTTATAAATACATTGCATGTCGATCAGCGAACGATTACCTTTCAACGGAAATTAATGAAATAAACTTGTCAAGTTACACAAGAAATTCGTGGAGCTTCATACTTGAATCAGAACTGCTTCCCACCATATGGTAAAAATAAAACGCTTTTCACACACTTAGTAATATTTGATTACGTCCTATATTGATTGTACCACAAAATCATGCTTCAGATTAGCTCAAAAACAAATCACCTGCGTCTACTAACATTTACAGACGACTGAAAGACTTTCAAGAGACCAGGACTCACAAAGAAAAGTACAACTGCAATATCGGCAGCAGTTATACATCAGACGTAACTCCCGAACAAGAAGCACTCTGGAATATGGAGTCCCATCAAGATGATTTCATCTCTGACCAATCGCCAATGACATATAAAAAAGAACTACAATACCCAGAAGACCCCGCGATATCTGGTCATGCGCACACCTTCTTTAAACAAAGATAGGCCTCAGGTCCTGGGGCCACGCGCTTACTCATCGCTGAGAGCGAGAGGGGAACCCACCTAGGAATATCGACGTATTAGATCTCTAACGGGAAGCGAGACGCAGAGGGCAGAGGCACGAAAGCGGGAGGAAAGTGGAACTTTGCGTTGCGGAAGACTGCGCATGCCACCAGCGGCCCGGCTCCTCTCGCTACCCGACTGCTGGTCTCAGCAGCGCGCGACCCCCTCGTTTGTGACGTCACTCCGGGGCTGCCCCGGGCAACTTGGCGGAAAGTTACTGCTGCAACCCTCAACCTTCCGCAGCCAGCAGTTACTTGCAACTAACTTCATATGAGAAACCAACACTCCAGTTGCTTGCTTGACCAAGTTACCTTGCGGAGTACTTTTCCCCCTCTCAAAATATTAACTCCCAAACATAGCTAAATATTAAATTGTGGGTATAGGGGTGGGAACTCCCCCGATGCTCTTTACTGGGTGCAGTGGGATTTTCTTTTACACCTTTTTGAGACTGGTGGCTCCCTTGGCTTAATATCCCGTTGTATGATAACGACTGCTACTGTACCTGCTGAATATTTCTAGCATTTCTGTTTATAAATGCAAATAAAATCCAGCACATGCTTTCCAATCCAGGCAACATACCAGTGAGAAAGATTTAGAGAAGAAAATTAAGAGAGTGTTTGAAATAACTTTGTATTCTAATAGTAATTAAGGAGGAACCTTTTTGTCTCACTGGTATTCAGAAGAATGAGGGGAGTGCTCATTAAAACCTATCAAATGTTGAAAGGCCTCGATATAGTGGATGTGGAGAGGATGTTTCCTATGGTGAGGGAGTCATAAGACCAGAGGATGCAGCCTCAGAATAGAGGGGCATCCATTTAAAACAGGAACAAGGAGAATTTTCTTTAGCCGGAGAGTCACGAATCTGTGGAACTGGCTGCCACAGGGCAAGTCATTGGTTATATTTAAGGCAGAGGTTGATAGGTTATTGATTAGTCAGTGATGAAGGGATACATGGAGAAGGCAGGAGAATGGGGCTGAGAGGGAAAATGAAACAGTCATGGAGAAGTGGCAAAGCAGACTTGATGGGCCAAGTGGCCTTTTTCTACTAAATCTTAAGGTCTTAAATAGAAAGATGAAGTTAAGGATAGTTTGTAATGCCTTCAAGGATGAAGGGTCAATGATGATAATAACTTATTTATTGATACAATGTGATAGCAACTTTCAAAAGGTGATCTAATCAGTATAGTTTGGGAAAGGATTTCTTTGGCTATGGGTCAGATTTCTGAATGGGACAAACTAATAGATTAAAAGCATGCACAAGTATGATTGGCTGAACAACGTCCTTCCATGATGTCTCGTTCTATGATTGTGCGCACACCGTAGGCAGTAACTCTTGTTTGACCAAAAGTTTTCACCATAACTATCGAGGGACCAAAACTATTTCTTTATGGGGAGGGGTAGTGCCAAAGGAAGGAGGGATAATGTGTACTGCGGTTTTTAATTTATTTTATTTAGAGATACAGCATGGAACTGGCCCTTCCAGCCCACTGAGCCTCGTCACCCTGATTTAACCTTAGCTTAAAAACAGGACCAATTAGTCTACTAACCGGTACATCGTTGGACTGTGGGAGGAAACCAGAGCACCCGGAGGAAATCCACGTGCACATACAAACTTTCAAACATACAAACTTTCTTACAAGAAAGTGCCAGAATTGAACTTCTGAACTCCAGAAGAACACTCCGAGCTGCAAAACAGTCACCTAACCACTATGCTACTGTAGTTTTCTGTGTTACCACAGGGAAGGTGGCGGTATGAAATGTGACAAGAATGCATACAATATTTTTGACTAAAATAACAAGTACTTCATATACATTTTATACTAACTTCTCATTAACTTCCAAATATACTCTGCTCTACTTTTCTGATTAAAGTAATAAAGTAGATTCTCTCTAATATATCCCCAGGAGGACCACAACCTTGTGGTGGTTTGGAGACTTGCGTGCCTTAATGACCTGGAGAGTTATGTTGGCTGGAGTCAGGACTTTATGCTTTGGCTCTTGCTAGGGTCACCCATGCCAAACAGGTCAAAGGGTAAAGGCCAGACTAAGACCAGTCCACTGGTCCTCCAGGTTCAGGGGTTCAAGGCCAACAACCCTGACTGGTAATGGTTACGGAAATGGCAATGAAGAATCCTTCTCCATTTGAGTGTGATGGTATTCTTAAGTCCCCACCCAGGACTTGCATGGCTGACAGTAGTGAAAACCGAGAGGAAACTACTGACACGATGAAGGAAGCCCTGAACTCCAGGAGGAACTTCACTGCTGCCCTAAACGCCAGCAGCATTATGAGCAGTAAACTAACTCTCTATTTAAAAGTGTATAATGATGCGAGTCTTTTAGAAACTTGAACTTGTTGATAATACAACTCAATTCTGTTACTGTTCTGTAATCATAGGAGCAATACACGGTGCATTGCTCAATTAAGTTGACCAGATCTTGTGATTAAAAGCGGACACTAACTTCCAGTACTTGGTCATACACAGAAAAATGTGGAAATACAGTGATACTCTACACCTCCATCATTTGCAACATTTCACTCTTTGTCAATGGAAAGAAATCTACAAAGAAATGAATGCAAAGCATATTCTTTGGCTGACTTCATACCTGGTGTCCTCTCACAGTTTATATAGCAGTGTTAAGCGATGGAGCGACTGATCACACAGGGCTATTTCCCAAAGTGACTGGGGTACCCCATTCATACAATTAGGCCACTGTAAGGACATCTGCAGTATCCTGTGAAGAAGCTACACACTTCCAAATGTTACTATTTCTCTTTGTGTCACCAATGAGATGCACCTCGAATGTCAGAGAGCAATAAGGATCACACTAAAGTCATTTTGATAAGTATAATTTGAATTTATCTCTGGAGCTCAACTTCAGGTTTTTATTACTGGTGTGACTGTTGGGACTCTCTAAAGTGGAGACAGGGCTTACATTGAAGAAATTGTTCTGTGGTGCTACTTAAAAAGAGGTTTATGGCAAATGGTAATTGATGGAATTAATATCTATCAAGGAAATATTCACAGTCCTTTGTGAAATATTGAGTATTCCTCAACCCAACCAAGATGATGTCTTATGATGTATCATTCTATGAGTCAGTGCACATCACAGGTTTGAACAAGAGTTTTCACCATAAATATGGAGGGACCATCTTCTTTACGGGGAGGGGTAGTGCTGAGGGAAGGGGGGACAATGAGCACTGACGTTTTTAATTTAGGGATACAACGCAGAACAGGCCATTCGGCTCACCGAGCTGTGCCACCCAGCAACTCACTGATTTAAGCCTATCCTAATCACAGGGCCATTAACCTACTAACCGGTACGTCTTTGGACAGTGGGAGGAAACTGGAGCATCCGGAGGAAACCCACACGCACACGGGAAGACCATACAAACTTTCTTAAGGGGGGGGGGGGTCGGAATTGAACTCCGATCTGTAATTTATATCAGCCTTATATAATCTACGTATCAGCCTTGCAACGGGAAAGTAGGCACACAGTTTTTAAAGGCAGTCAGTAAATACAACAACTTCAGACATTATTAGCGTGTTAACGTGGGCGGTACGGTAGTGTAATAATTAACGCTTTATGGCGCGAGTTTAATTCCCTCCGCTGTGTTAAGGAGTGTTTACGATCTCCCATGACAGCGTGGGTTTCCTTCTGAATTCCAAAGACGTACGAGTTAAAGTTGGTGAATTGTGGGCATGCTATGCCGGCGACGGAAACGTGGTGACACCAGGCTGCCCCAAGCACAGATCTCGGACCGTGCTGGCCCTCGACGACGTATTTTACTCTAATTTTCGATGTTTCCATGTGACTAATAAAGCTAATCTTTCTTTAAATTACTTGTTTTTGAAAAGAAACTGCCAAACATCACAGGTCAAATACTTGTAAAGCTCATTTTCACCATTTCAAGTAAGAAATTTGATATGAAATATACGGGTGATATTTGATATGGAAAGCGAAGAAGTAATTTACATTTTTGTTTAGTGCATATCGGGCGAATCAGGACAAAACACACGGAAAGACGCACGTGTTTAAGATAATTATCTATTAAGTATTATATATTATTTAATAAACAGGATTTAAGACGTGGGCAGAGGAGGGTTATTTACTTTGAAGATACTTACTTACTGCCCGTTACGCCACGTCCTCCATCTCTGTCCGTCCGTACCGTCTCACACAGATGAAGGATTCTTAATAGCTGTTTCCGGACCAGTCACAGTTGTTAGCCCTGAGCTGAACCCCTGGTTCTGCAGGACCGGTGGACCGCGCTTAGTCTGGCCGCTACCCTTTGACCTGTTTGGCACAGGCGACCCTACCAAGAGCCAAAACATAAAACCGGCAGAGCTCTCCGGGTCATCGAGACACATAAGCCTTCAAACATTATGACAAGATTGTCGACCTCTGTTTGGACTTTGAAGATACTTGCTTACAATTTGCACTGCTATTATGTTTATTGGGATCATTGCTGCCGCTTCACCGTTTGACAATTCTCGAAAGTATTAATTAAAGTGGGGTGCAGTTTTCCGTGGCCGCTGTCAATACAGGGACAAGGGTAGTCTCGGCACACCAGCCGTCCATTCATCTTATTTTAACTGCCGGCAAATGTTTCCAAAAATAGAAACATTTAGAGTCAAATTTTCAACTTAAGTGTTTTTTTAAATATATACCGGGGGTAGTAATTTTTAACACGGAAGGGGGAGATTGTGAGCAAGTTGGTCTGCACCCGGTCAAGGCCGAATAAGTCACTTTCAAAGGCAGCAGCAGATCAAGGCGCAGTTTGTTTCTTTCAGTTAATAATTTACTTTGCTTTGTAAACAAAATAAACTTCAAATAAAAAAAAACACAAAGTACACTGCAGATGCTGTGGTCAAATCAACACGTAGAAACAAGCGGGATGAACTCAGCAGGCCGGGCAGCATCCGTTGAAATGAGCAGTCAACGTTTCGGGCCGAGACCCTTCGTCAGGACTGAGTTCATCCAACCTGTTTGTACGTGTAAACTTCAAATAAAGGCAGATCAGTTCCTAAAAGTAACACACACACACACAAAATGCTGGCGTTTCAGGCCGAGACCCTTCTGCGGTCTAAGAAACAGATGAACTCCAAAATAGTAGTTTAGTTGGTAAATTGGGGTTGTTTGGTTGTGGTATTGGTAAAATCCCTGTCCATTTCTTCTAAGTTTACAAATGTCAAGTAGCTTTTGCTGGACCTGAGCAAGTAGAGCCTTTAATGGTGAAAAATCTCCCGCGCTATTTCCTAACATAAATCGCTCATGATAAGCGGTTACAGTATCAATAACGTTCTATAAAATAGAATGTCATCCTAATTACCAAAAGCATTGCTCTTCCTTACTGGGCTTCGGGTTTCTAAACGTTCCAGCCTTGCTGTGTTACTTGAACGGTAATAGACCGCACCAGCGCCTAGTTATTCAGAGTACTGCATTTAAACTGTGTGAATGGTGTAGTTCTTTGCTCAGTTTAACCGTGTCTGGTAATCCAGCACAGTATTCCTTTCCAGTGTTTTATTTTGCTCTTGCCCATTTTGTATTTTGGACCTGTTTTTATTTAGAAATTTGGATTCAGTCTATGTTTTTGTTTGCTTACCTGCTCGGCCAAGTTGGATATTGCTTTTGTTTTGGATTAGTGCTGGGAAGGCCAAATATTCATCGTAGTGCCGGTCCGAATGATCATTCCGTCCAGCGTCTGATTTCTGCACCCGAGTTCAGATCTTACTCAGCCCCTTGGGTACAGCGGTACAGTTCCCGACTACCACGCCGGGTTCAAGCCCAGACATGCCCTGTTAGGGACTGGTTGCGGTACAAGTTAAGTGGAATAGTTCCGGCGTGTTTACTGGCTTCAGTAATCCCAGGCAGCGAGATGCAGGAAGACTGACCGTTCTCTCCGGGCATTTGGGCTCCGGTCATTTCCAGAGCCACCCCCACCCCAGCGCTGGAAGAACTCGAAATGATGAGCAACTCCCCGGTGTCCGTCTGATCATCAAACGGAATGTTCCCTCTGCTACAACCTTAACATTTTGTCAAGTTTTAAATGCGAATTAAATAGAATAGAAAGGCAACACGAGTGAATCTGCAGATGTTGGAAATAAATAAAAAAAACACAAAATGCTGGCAGAACTCAGCAGGCCAGACAGCATCTATGGGAGGAGGTAGTGACGACGTTTCGGGCCGAAACCCTTCATCAGGAGTGAAGGGTTATTACCTCCTCCCATAGATGCTGTCTGGCCTGCTGAGTTCTGCCAGCATTTTGTGTTTTTTTAAATAGAATAGAGTTTAAATCAGAATGTCTAAAACAGTCCCTAATTCAGCATTAAAGGAAGCACTGAAATTGTAAAAAAGAATGCGTTGGATTCACTACATTGCGTGAGTATAGAAGACAATTTAGGGGTCCCGCGGGAAAATACGTATTTGTTAAAAGATCTGCATAACGCTTATTTGCTACCGGGCACTCAAAACGTTTCCGAAAATTCAAGTTTATTGTATAAAACAGGGGTTCCCAACCTGGGGTTCACATACCCCTCGGTTACTGGTAGGGGTCCATGGCATAAAAAAGGGCGGGGACTCCTGGTTTAGAGGGTGACGCTAATGGTAGGTAGCGCATTAACGACGGTAACACACACAGTTGTAAGAAAGGCTTTAACTTTCTAAGTTTAGCACCTGGCAGGAATATCTTTGACATGGTGCGGCGGGACACCATCACGTGCGGGACGGGGGATCTGGTTCGGATGGGCTGGAGTGGACCGGGAAGGTAAAGCAGGATCTGGGACTGTGGGGAGGACGCTCTCTATCGATAACGGGGAAGAACATGGTCATTAGGTGTGAGGTGCTCTCAGGGTTGCTGTACTTGGCGCAAGTGCGGCCCATACCCCACTCGTGCAGCTCGGAAATCACCCGAGCCGTCTTCAGGTTCATCTGGGAATCCGAGATGGAGCGGGTCACGATGCTCAAGTCCTTGGACAATGGGGGCAAAAATGTTGGAATATTGTGAGCCATTTTGGGTCCCTTATCTAAAAAAAGATGTGCTAGCATTGGCGAAGTTCCAGAAGAGATTCGCGAGAATGATTCTGGGAGTAAAAAAAGTTAATGTATGAGGAGCATTTGATGGCTCTGGAATTCGGAAGAGTAAGAGGGGATCTCATTGAAAGCTATTGAATATTGAAAGGCCTTGACAGAGCGAAGGTGGAGAGAATGTTTCCTATAGTAGGGCAGTCTAGAGCCAGAGGGAAAAGCCTCACAACAGAGGGACGTCCATTTAGAACAGATAATGAGGAATATCTTTAGCCAAAGGGTGGTGAATCTGTGGACTTCATTGCCATGGATGGCTGTGGAGGCCTAATCATTGGGTGTATTTATGTTGAGGTTGATAGGTTCTTGATTAGAGTGTCAAAGGTTATGGGAAGATGGCAGGAGAATGAGGTTGAGAGGGCCATGAGGGAATAGTGGAGCACTCGATAGGCCAAATGGAATAATTCTGCTCTTTTGTCTTATGAAATAACTAACAAATAATTCAACATTTAAAAAAAAATGTAGGAAACAAGTTTGTAGCTTGGCCCAGATTTTCTTAAGATATGTCAGCAGTTCCACATGTTTTTGATATTTGCCTACCTAACTGTTGGAAAGTTTGGGGCCACTGTGTAAATGGGAATGTCCCACATTTCCTGAAAGGTTCTTGCAATTTGGAGACAAAAGTCTGCAGACAATGGGATCTCGAGCAACGCACATCTGAAGGAACTCATGGGGTTAGGCAGCATCTATGCAGGGAAATGACCCAGTCCAGAAGAAGAGTCTTGACCTGAAATGTTGACTGTCCATTTCCCTCCATAGATGCATAGATGACCAGCTGAGATGCTCCAGTGTATGGTGCGTTGCTCAGCAGCAAATTTGCTCATTGTACTCTGTCATGAGGTTCCTCATAGAGTCTAGCAGCGAGGGTCAACTTACTGCAGTACCACCTACTATGTCTAGGGCGCCGAAGTTCAGAGTACTGTGGTTAGTTTATGTACTGCATGATGTATATGAGTGATGATAATCCTAATACTGATATGGGTCTCTACTGTGGACTGAGAGTGGAAAGGGGGCAGGGAGAGGGGTATCTTGGTTGGGAAAAGGGAAAGGAAGAGGGGAGGGAAGCAGGAAGCACCAGGGAGTCATTATGTAATGGTCAATAAACTAATTGTTTGGAGTCAAATGGTCTTGCCTGGTGTCTCAGTGCTGGGTTTGTCTGTACCCACGCCTCTCCCAGCTCCTGGCACTCCTTCTCTGACACCTGTCCTACACTCCTCTTCACCATTCCCAGTATCCTTTGCTTCCACCAGATTTACAATCTCGCTCTCTGCTCAACGTTGACGAATACAATACTGTGCAAAAGTTTTAGGCACTCCAGCTACACACACACACACACACACACGCCTACGACTTTTGCACAGTACTGTATGTTTTACGGAATTTAGTTAATTTTAAATATTTTAATTTATTGTTTTAAAGTGATTTATTTAATAGAACACTTAAACTTTAAACAGATTTTTAATGTTTTTAAATATCATAAATATTTTTATATATTTAAATTTACCAGCAGCTTTAACAGTCAAGATATTTATATGTGATTTAAATAATTTCTAACCATATCCAATGATAAAATATCATAATAAAATGAATGATTACACTACAGTATATCAGGTCATCATCATCATCATTCTGTGCAGTGTCAGTGACATTAGCCATTATGGTCCTTCCATGACCATGATTGTTCTTGGCAAATTTTTCTACAGTAGTGGCTTGCCATTGCCTTCTTTTGGGCAGTGTCTTTACAACCCCAGCCATTATCAATACTCTTCGGAGATTGTCTGCCTGGTGTCAGTGGTCACGTAACCAGGACTTGTGATAGGCACCAGCTGCTCATATGACCATCCACCACCTGCTCCCAGGTGACCCTGATTTGTGGGCTAAGCAAGTGTGACACCTTGACCAAGAGTGACCTGCAGGCTAGCGTAGGACAGGAGTGCCTTATACCTCCTCTGGTGGAGACACATCAAAGTCCCTAACTTTTTAACTTACAGAATTGCAAATGATGTATTATTCATGTAACGCCTTAGCTCTGTTGTTAGCAGCAAGCATGCAACACATGTGGGTCATCACACTTACAGCTGCAGTCATCTGTTTATAAAAATTTCTACAACTGCTTATGTGCATCCAGACTTCAGAACCTTTTTCAGGTGATCTGTGATCAGAGCAAGCAGCAGTACGCCCTTTCAACCAATTACATTGGATGTTCTTAACTGTGGCACATAGATTCTAAGCCAGCATCCAGAAAGGGGCTGAGAAGGAAAAATGGATCAGCTATGATGGGATGGCAGAGCAGACTTGATGGGCCAAGTGGCCTAATTCTGCTCCTATATCTTATGGTTTAATTTCTTTGCTGGTGTATACATTCATTGGCCACGTTATTGAGTACATCTGTATATCTGCTTGTTATTGCAAGTATCTAATCAGCTAATCATGTGACAGCATGTAGACGTGGTCAAGAGGTTCACTTGTTGTTCAGATTGGGGAAGAAATGTGATCTACGTGACTTCCACCGTGTAATGGTTCTTGGTGCCAGACAGGCTGGTTCGAGTATCTCAGAAACTATTGATCTCCTGGGATTTTCACACACACCGGTCTCTGGAGTTTACAGAGAATGGTGTAAAGAACAAAAAAAAAATCCAGTGGGAAGCAGTTCTGTGGGTGAAAATGCCTCCTTAATGAGAGAGGTCAAGGGAGAATGGTCAGACTGGTTCAAGCTGACAGGAAGGTGACAGTAGCTCAAACAGCCATGCAGAAGAGCATCTTGAATGCACAACACATCAGTTCTTGAAGTGGATGGGCTACAGCAGCAGAAGATCACAATTGTACAATCAGTGCCCACTTTATTAGATATGAGAGGTGTAATACTGAGTGTATACTACATATAAAATTATGATTATAATTGAAAAAAGGAAATGAATATGTAATTAAAAGAGAGAAATATAAATTATCAAAGGAAAGATATAATAATATCTGCAACAATCATTAACTGCTGAAGGAAGCACACTATGTAAAACAAAATCAATTCTGGAGAGCACATTCTGTAACTTTGGTTGGTATGCAGATTTTGTCTTGTTTATAAATTAATGTCTTTTAGTAAGGTCCTGGAACGGAACCTCAGCACCCAGACCCTCTTCTCACTACTGCCATTAGGAAGAAGGTACAAGAGCTTCAGGACTCACACAACCAGTTCAGGAATAGTTATTCCTTCTCTACCATCATGTTCTTGAGCCCTCACTCAACTTCACTTGCCCCATTGTTGAAATGTTCCAACAAATGATAGATTCACTTTCAATGGCTCTTCATCAAATGTTTTCAATATTTATTGGTTATTTATTAATTATTATTATTTCTTCTTTTTGTATTGGCACAATTAAAAAAATTTTCTTCAGCAGCCTGGTTGAATTCCCCGGTGGTCTTTCATTGATTCTGATATTATTCTACAGATTAATTGAATATGCCCACAAGAAGATGAATCTCAGTGTTGTATATAGTGATGTATGTGTACTTTGATAATAAAATTTATTTTGAACTTTGAATGGAAATTCAAGAGGAGCTTCCTAGTTCTTGCATGTAACTGTACAAGTGCTGAAAGATTCTATCTGATTTGCTCTCCAATAGTACTTCTGGAAACTGGTGACATCACAGTTATTTCTACTACAAATTGTAGGCTACTGCTTACAATGTTTGAAATTTGTCAGATACTTAATGCTGCTGACTCAGAAATCAATTATGCAAACATGTTATGCAAAGAAAATACTGTGGAAATGACCACAAAATTGAAGAAGAAATCATTTTTATTTTGCTTCTTTCATCTTAGACTTCCAATGTATATATATATTCTGATTAAAATCTTCTAAAACTTACTTAACTTGTCTCTTTTGTCTCTAAATAGTTCCTCATATTCAGGTCTTTCAACATTAGATACTCTTGTCCAGGCAGCCCAACCAGGACTGATCAGACCCTGGCTTGTGTTCCAGTGGCACCGGTTGACGGGTCACTGCCTGACTGGCTGCATCCTGCCTGGTATGGGATTGTACCTCCCTTAATTGCAGGATTCTGCAGAGAGTGGTGCCAACAGCCCAGCGCATCTGTAGTTGTGAATGTTCCATGATTCAGGATCCCAGGATTGGTGACTCGGCTGAGTGACAGTGGAAGGCATAACATTCTTGAATCTAGGAACCTGCACTCGCTTAAATAATACAAGCACCACGGAATCCCCTAGCCTATCAAAACAAACGTAACAAGCTTAAACAGAAAGTGCAAGGAGACCACATTATAAAGAATGAGTCACTTGAAAAGCACAAGGAACTCTAAACGATTAACAATTTTCATTAAGCAACAATTAATCAGTTCAGATGCTCTAAAAACCTTGGAACCGCCAAACCTGTCAAAAATAAACTTAACAAGTGGCAAGAGACCATAGTACAAAGAGCAAGTTGCTTGAGAAAACACAAGGGGCTCTAAACGATTAACAACTCTCGTTTAACACCAATTAATCAATTTTGGTGCTCTAAAAACTTTGGCACCCAATGCTCTTTGGTGCCTCACACAGGCCTGAAGAACTCATTACAGGATGTAAACCATAAAATGTGCATGTAAATTATTTGAGCTTAATTATTTTAAAACTAAATCTAGTATAGCCTGATAAAAATACTTTGTATGTTAAAGATCACACCATGATAAATACTTTGCCTGTTAAAAATCTTGACCTATCAGTATTTAAATGTATATGTATTTAATTGTTCCCGCTTGGTGGTGCAATAATATCAGCACCGGACTCCGGAGCGAAGGTTCCCAAGTTCGAATCCAAGTTGGGTTGAGCGTCGAGCTAACAACTTGGCCTCATAAAAACAAGAATAGCTTGCTACAGAAACACCGTCATGATGGTGCCCCGATAACTCCACGGCCGAGTTAAGGGCTATTTATTCTTCTTCTTCTATTTAATTGTCATTAAAATAAAAGTGAGATTAAAGAAGTAATTTCACCCATTATTTTATTATGATCAAATTTATAAGTCTATTTGTATTAATTAGTTGTAATAGTATGTTCACTTGCATCTCCATCTGGTATGGGAGCAGTCGAGCTTCAGACCTGAAGTCCCTACAAAGGACAGTGAAAACAGCAGAGAGGATCATAGGGATCTCCCTACCATCCATCAGGGACATTTATCAGGACTGCTGCGTACGCAGGGCCCTTAGTATTATTAAGGATCCCACCCGTCCATCCAGCATCCTCTTAGACTTCCTACCATAAGGTGGAGACTACGATGTATAAAAACAAAAACAATCAGGATGAGAAACAGATTCTTCTCCCAGGCCACTAGGCTTCTGAACTCCCTGCTGCATCGTATTGGAAGTGTCACTGGTTAACCTGTTCTGCACCTTACAATATTTAATATTAATGCACTTCTATTTGTTTTTCATGTGGGATTCATCTGTGGAATGTATCCTTACCTTCATAAGTTATCATGTGTTATGTGTTTATGTGTATTACTGTGCTTTACGCCTTGGTTTGGAGAAATGTTGTCTCATTTCTATATACATTATATGGTTATATACATTATATACATGTATATAGTTAAATAACAATAAACTTGACTTGAAATCTGTTTAAATTAGTTTTCATGTATCTATCAACATTTTATGAGTGCACTGTCTCTGAATGTTTTTGCTGTTTGTAACACTTAGTTAATCATGAATCTTATTTCTAGCATTTGCACGGACCTATTTTGCTGGGCACAGGGAAACTAATAACATATTAAATGCAAAACAAATGGAAAAAACTAGGAATCGTGCTTATACCTTCTCAGAGATAATATGCACTTCTGCAGTTAGAGATGTTTCATTTGTGTGTTATGCACATCTAGGTTCATGGTAATGTTAAGAAAATAAAATTTCTCATTTGTGGTTCAAGCTTTAATTGCCTTTCAACCATACACGTGTATACAGCTAAACGACATATTGTTTCTTCGCAGCCAAGGTAAGACACTGTACATACAGTCACACAGTTAATATAACACATACGGTCACAAAATAGTATTAGCACAAGTCCCTGAAGATTGATGGCGCATAGGATGTTGCCTTGGAGCCACCTAGTGGTTACTTGACAACAAATTTAAATTGCTCTGAGACTAGTGGGGGAGGGGTGGGTTGTTGTTTTGTATGATGTACTCCAAATAATGAAGTTCCAAAGTTGAAGAAAGTATGTTCGATCTTTTTTTTAAAGAAATCAACAGAGACAAATAAAACTAACTAAGCTAAAACTAGCGATATAATGAAAGAAGCAGTCTAATAATACCACAACAGTGATCTCGCTGTAGTGTTAGTGGTCAACAAAAAAGATATAATTCCAGCTGCTGCTCTGGCTCTAACTAGACAAAGCGTGACTATGTAACTATACTCATTTACTTCTGCGCCCCAACCCACACTGGAGCAAACACCGGAGAGCAGCACCAATGGGAGAACCAGATTGCAGGGGTCAGCCCCCCAACCCAACATGGATTCCAGTGTGCCTGCCATGCCTCTAATCTCAGTTTTTGTACTTTTCCAGACAGTATTGCAACATGGTCTACCCTACACTGGATTCAATTAGCAGACCACTTTTCAGAACAATTCCGTTCAATCTCCAAAGGCAATCCTGAACTGTCTGCCCTTTCCTTACCCCATCCCGCTTCATTCTGACCTCCCACTGTCTGGACACGAAAGCCCAACATAAGCTCATGGAACAGCATCTCACCTTCCAATGAGATATGTTACGGCCCTCTGGACTTCATAAAGAATTCAAGAATTTCAGAAGAGCAGTCTTTCCTCTGCATATCAGAACTGGCCAGGTCTGATGAGAGGTCAACAACCCTGCTCACTAACCCTGTTTCGTTTACACTTGGTTCAGCCTAATCTGCAGACCACATCCAGAATTCTCACTTGGTACAGACTTCCTAGAAATTACTTTGTTATTTCAGTTCTCATTCGGCTCCTGCCAAGAAAAGCACACCAACATGACATGACAAAGGGAAAATAAGCAGAGGCAGGTTATTTCTCCATGCTTCTTCAGTAAGATTGTGCTTGATCTTTCCCGCCGCTTCATGTGGTGCTATTACTTCTCTAGGCATTGGAGTTCGGAGTTCAAACCCGGCACCCTCTTTAAGGTGCTTGTACGTCCTCCCTGTGGAATGCGTGGGTTTTCTCCAGGTGCTCTGGCTTCCTCCCACAGTCCAAAGACGTACTGGGTAGGTTAGATGGTCATTGGAAATAGTCCTGTGATTAGGCTAGGGTTAAATCGAGAGATGCTGGGTGAAGGGCCTATTCCATGCTGTATCTCTAAATAAATACATAAATAAAATACATCTCTTCCAGATAGACCAGCTGCAATTAATGTACTATTATTCCCCTCTACCATCTGACCCCACCATCATTTGTATCACTTGGTCTCTGTGGGTCAACGTCCCATCACAGATATTACCTTTGTTCATCTATTCTCCTCTCACTCTGCATCTTAAAAAAATTGATTTCTAACTCTTCCTAGCTGTTGTAAACATGAAATATGACCCACATTTCTCTCTCAGTTTATGGTGTCTGTGCCTCTGTGCTGTGGAAATATATCTGTAGCCCTGACATCTTTATGAATTCCTAACGTTTGGAAAATGTAATGTGACAAAATGGAGCCCGAGTGATCTCAGAGTGCTTTTCTGGTTTGTTTGGATGGAAGGCTTGCAAAAGAGGGTGTGATTTATAGCAGGGTGTGTTTTATGGCAGGGAGTGTTTTTTACAACAGTGAAAAACTGGACATAGCTGTTGGGGGAAGAAGTCAAAAGACAAATGTGACTCAGTTAAGAGGGATGCAGATAAGAAAAGAGTGCAATTAAGGGTGAATTACTGGACACTGTTAATGTATAAAAATGATCTGTTTTGAGCTGTAAGATTGAAGCTACCAACCAATGATTTAACGTATAGAAGTAGATTTTCCCTTGCACATAATAAAAGTGCTTATAATTTGATCCACTCTGAGTTTGTTGTAGTCTGTTTACTGTATACTTAGAAGACTGAGCTGAACAGTAAACAACAGTACATTTCCAACATCTTCTGTTTTTATTTCAGATTCCTAGCATCTGCTGTTTTGTTTTACAGTTTTTATTCCACACTCCCACTTTTTTCTGGAAATTACCCCACTTTTATTGCGAGAGGTCATTGTCATTTCTCTTCATTCTGCTTTTTAAATGGATTGTGCTGTCTGAGATATTGACTTTACTATTTGCTGTTGGTTGTACAAACTGCTCTACCTTCTACTTAATGGCCACAACATGCACAAAATGTCTGAAGAACTCAGCTACCTGGACTATACCTCTTCCCACCCTGTTACTTGTAAAAATGCCATCCGCTTCTCGCAATTCCTCTGTCTCCGCTGCATCTGCTCTCCGGATGAGGCTTTTCATTCCAGAACGAAGGAGATGTCCTCCTTCTTCAAAGAAAGGGGCTTCCCTTTCTCCACCATCAACGCTGTCCTCCACTGCATCTCTTCTATTTCACGCACGTCTGCTCTCACCCCATCCTAATGCCACCCTACCAAGGATAGAGTTCCTCTTGTCCTCACCTAACACACCACCAGTCTCTGCATCCAGCACGTAATTCTCTGCATCTTCACCATCTCCAACGGGATCCCACCACCAAACACATCTTTCCCTCCCCCAATTTCTGCTTTCTGCAGGGATCATTCCCTATGCAACTCCCTTGTTCGTACATCCCTCCCCACCGATCTCCCTCCTGGTACTTATCTGTGCAAGCGGAACAAGTGCTACACCTGTCCCTACATCTCCTCCCTCACTACCATTCGGGGCCATAAACAGTCCTTCCAGGTGAGGCAACACTTCACCTGTGAGTCTGCTGGGATCATATACCATGTCCGGTGCTCCCGGTGTGGCCAGCGAGACCCAACGCAGATTGGGAGACTGCTTCGTTGAGCATCCACCAGAAAAAGCGGGATCTCTCAGTGGATTCATTCTAATTCCGCTTCTCTTTTCCAATCCGGCATGCCTATCCATGGCCCCCCTACTGTCGTGATGAGGCCACACTCAGGTTGGAGGAACAACACCTTATATTCTGTCTGGGTAGCCCCCAACCTGATGGCATGAACATCGATTTCTCCAACTTCTGGTAATGCCCCCCACTTCACCATTCCCCAGCACCATTTCCCTCTCTCACCTTATCTCCTTGCATGCCCATTGCCTTCTCCCCCTTTTTCTTTCTTCCCTGGCCTTCTGTCCTCTCATACTAGATTCCCCCTTCTCCAATGCTCTATCTCTGCCACCAATCAACTTCCCAGCTCTTCACTTCACCCCGCCCTCTCCTGGTATCACCTACCACCTTGTGTTTCTCCCTCCCCTACCCCCACTTTTTAACTCCTCATCTTTTTTTCTCCAGTCTTACTGAAGGGTCTCGGCCCCAAACATCGACTGTTTACCCTTTTCCATTAAAGCTGTCTGGCCTGCTGAGTTCCTCCAGCATTTTGTGTGTGTCACTTGGATTTCCAATATCTGCAGATTTTCTCTTCTCTGTGAAAACCCTATATCTGAGTGCGATGGTATTCCTGATTCTCCACCCAAAGCTTGCACAACTGAGTATTGGAAAGCTAGAGGAAGCTACTGACACAATGAAGGAAACCCTGAACTACCCCCCCACAAATGGAGGACTTTCCTTGCTGCCTGAAACACCAGCTGCGTAATGGGCAGTAACACACAGGGTTATACCTTGTCTATTGCCCCTTATTTGTGCAGTAAAAGTATAAATTCATCTGAGAGTGCAATATCTTGAAAAAATAATTCTCTGGAAGACAAACATCATTGACAAATAGTGAATCAGCATCATAAATCTTATCAGAGGGAAACAAATGCATTCATTCATTCATCTGCAAGGTTCTGAGGAAAATTCCACCCATCCCTGCAACTTGTATTTTAAACCATGCCAACAGAAGGAGCTGAGGACGCATACGCATGCCGCGATGCCAGTTTACAAACCAGTCAAGAGAGCTGGCCACGTCCATTGGAAAAGAAATGGAAAACAATGAAACTGAAAGTTTTTGCGAAAGGGGATTTTCAAGACAGCCACTTTTATCAGGTTACTTTTGGTTTCACTTAGCGCACACTTATTCCTGCCTCAAAGACGCAGGGTGACCAGAGTACAGCAGTCATTTGCTTGGGCAGAAAACTAACGATTTGCGGTGGTGCAACTGTGAGTAAACGCTACTATTACACATATCTAAGGATAAATGGAATTATAAGGGGTGTCGTGGTAGGGCAGCGATTGGCACAGCTCGGGGACGTCAAGTTCAATCCCGGTGTCCTCTGTAAGGAGTTTGTATGTTCTCTTCTTGGAATGTGTCAACATCCACTGGGTCCTCCAGTTTCTTCCCACAGTCTAAAGATGTACTGGGTAGGTTAATTGTAAATTGTCCAGTGATTAGGTTAGGATTAAATCGGGGTTGTCGAGGGTCGCTGGGTAGTGTGGCTCGGAGGGCAGGAAGGGTATATTCCATAGTGTATCTCTAAATTAAAAAAGAGTACCGTAATTTCAGAAGAGTAAGAGCACAAATTTAAATCTCTTTAGCCCATGGAAGACTTGCCTTTACACTATAGCAGGCCCACTTCTGCAATATTTTATAAATATGGTTTACTTGTAATTTTTGGAACACTTCAGGCTCCCATGTACTGCATTTCTCTTTCTTTTCTCTCTCCTGTCTCTGCCTTGCTCACAACTCATTTTGAATTTATCACTCCCTGGTTAAAGAAACCACATTGTCACTATTTGTGCACTCACAGGAAATACTTGTCAAGCAACAGTAACTTTGTGTAATCTTTGTTGTTATTCAGGTGTTTGCCTTTAAGATAATTTGAGTAATGCAGGGGACAAGTGGTTTGATGTGGTGGGGAGAAGCATGAAACTTGGATTTGTGTACTTACTTGCATTCTTTATCAACGGCTCTAACAGCCACTTCTGTAGGCTTCTGTACCCCCTGCCCGACAGTAGTGGGCCCAGTTTTCCCCTCACAATGACTCAATGGGTCTTCAAAGAATTTAATTCACTCTCTCAATCTGTAGGGAAACCGTGTCTTGGAATGTCCTATGCTGAAAAAAATGATTTTTGTATTTTCAGTGAGTTAAATTTGTGACTGTCATTTACAATTTAGCAATAAGTTGTCATGAATGCCAAAGCAACACTCACAAAATGCTGGAGGAACTCAGCAGGCCAAGCAGCATCTCTAAACAGTTGGCTTTTGGGTCGAGACCCTTCATTAGGACTGGAAAGGAAGGCGATAAGTCAGAGGAAGAATGTGGGGAAGAGGAGGAAGAAGTACAAGGAGGCAGATGATAGGTGAAACTGGTGTGGGGAGGGTATGAAGTAAAGAGCTGGAAAGTTGATTGGGGAACGAGATAAAGGGATGGAAAAGGGGCAGTCTGAATGGAAAGGACAGAAGACCACAGAAGAAAGGGGAGAGGAGCACCAGAGGGAGGTGATGGGCAGGTAAGAAGATAAGGTGTGAGTGGGAAACAAGGATGGGGTATGATGAAGGAGAGGAGGGGGGGGACAAGTACCGGAGGTTTGAGAAATTGATGTTCGTCAGGCTGGAGGCTACCAAGATGGAAAAAAAGGTGTTGCTCCTCCAACCTGAGAGTGGCATCATCATAGCAGTAGAGCAGGCCATGGACTGACATGTCAGAACGGGAATGGGAAGTAGAATTGAAGTGGGTGGTCACTGGGATATCCCTCTTTCTGTGACAGTGTAGGTGCTTGATGAAGTGGTCTCCCAATCTACGTCGGGTCTCACAGATATACAGGAGGCCACACCAGAAGCACCGGACACAATAGATGACCCCAACAGACCCACCTGGAAGGTAGTCAGGGAGGAGGTGGAGGGGCAGGTATGGCGCTTGTTCCGCTTGTAAGGTTAAGTACCAGGCGGGAGATCAGTGGGGAGGGAAGAATGGACAAGGGAGTCATGTATAGAGTGATCCCTGTGGAAAGTGGAAAGTTGAGGGAGGGAAAGATGTGCTTAGTAGTGGGATCCCGTTGGAGATTGTGGTAGTTACAAAGTATTATGAGTGTGAATGCCAAATAGCTTGTTTTCATTTTAAAAAATTTATTGGATCAGTGAACAAAATCACAAAATCTACCCTGTAAACTCTCCAAAGATTCCTATTTATTTAAGCATTTTAGATTTTTCATCTCCTTTGCTTCATCTGGAAGCGTTGATTTCTTTGATTCAGGTCCTCTAGTTATGACTTATCAATTTGACCATCTGTCTCCTTGCCTCCACACCAAGATTCCATTTCAAGTAGTATCTTGGATTCACTTCTTCCATACTCATCAGTCTAGAGAACGTGTTGTTTTTCTCCTTGGGTCAGAGAAGGCTGAGACCAACTTTCGACAGGGGTGTTAAAATCATTAAAATTACAAATTGTTTCGATTTGTTGCTTCTGTTTAACGTGGTCAAAGAGATGAAAGTCAGAGTTCAAAGTTCCTGGGTGTTTGGCAAAAGACAGTGCCATTACTGAAGAAAATTCTTTTGAGCGATTAGGAATTGAACGGCATTGACTGATGGGATGACATTAATAATCTTCAAAAGGAAATTGGATAAACACTGAAGAAAATTATCTTGAAGATTTGTGGCAGGGAAATGAGTATTGGGCTTAATTAGAAGTTCAAAGTTCAAAGTATATTTATTATTAAAGTATGCGTGCATTATATAACCTTAAGATCTGTCCCCTTACAGGCAGCCACAAAACAAAGAAACCCAACAGAACCCATTAAAAAAAGACGATCAAACACCCAATGTGTAGAGAGAAAAGAGACAAATTGTGCAAACAATAAAAGTAAGCAGTCAGCATTTAGAACGTAAGGGAGTCCTCAGACATGAAGCCTGGAGCAGGCCACAGTGTCAAACTCAGTTAGTGCAGAGCTGATTTTGTGGAGCCCACAGACATGAAGCCCAGAGCACATTTTTGGAATCTTTGAAAGTGAGAGCGCAGATTTGATGGGCTGAGTGGCTTCCTACTCTTTTGTACTACTCCATGGAGCTATGATTGTACGGTTCCTTCTTCTTGTGGGTTTCCAGTGGCCTTTGTTGATGAACTTCTGAAGTCTTTGAGTGTGAATAAAGACAAAGGTTAATCACAATTGGACACTTGCAGTGCTGTAGGCTCAAAAATGAACTATCACTTGACCAAAGTAACAAAGAACTGCCTTTGCCTATGAGTGGTGTTTTTAGGGAATGGGAAGAGGAAACAAATCCAACAAAGATAGGTAGCCGTGTGATTTCTCAAGCAAGGAGCTCTCACGCTATTAACACAGATTAGAATCAAAGTCAAAGTCGTTCATTGTTGTATGCACATTATCATCATCATTATGTGCTGTGTCATCTGACGTGTTCTTGGCAAATTTCTTTACAGAAGTGATTTGCCATTGCCTTCTTCTGGGCCGTGTATTTTCAAGACCAGCGACCCCAGTCATTATCAATACTCTTCAGAGATTGTTTGCCTGGACTTGTGATATGCACCGACTGCTCGTATGACCGTCCACCACCTGCTCCCATGGCTTCACGTGACTCTGATCTTGGTGGGGGGGGGGGGGGGGTGTTTCTAAGCAGGTGCTACACCTTGCCCAAGGGTGGCCTGCAGGTTAGCAGAGGGAAGGAGTGCTTTACACCTCCTTTGGTAGAGACGTGTCTCCACCACACCACCCAAGTCCATGTAATTACCGGTGCAACGAGAAACTCACTTGCATCAGCATCACAGGCACAGAACATCAAATAAGCAACATTCACACGAAAAACAGAAAGTAGGTATAACTTATACATAATTTTTCAACAAAAAGAGCACAGTTAGAACAAAAAATCCACTTTGGTCTGAAGACATGGAAGTGGTCAGAGTGTTGCTAGACTGGTGTAATGATTAGGGTTGTGTTGGCTGGTTCGAGAGCAGAGCGTTTGAAGGGAAGTAGCTATTCTTGAATGTAGGCTTTTGTACCCCCTGCCTGATGGTAGTGATGAGCTGGGGTTCTTTGATGGTAAATATTGCCTTCTAGAGCTAGCACTTCCTGTAGATACTATCAATAGTGGGAAGGAATGTGCCTGTGATATTTTGATCAGAGGCCATGAAGTTAAAACTGAAAGTTCTTCCACTGTTTCTGAGAACTGTTAAAGGTTACAAATGGGTTTGTTAGGGGAATACCGAGAGACACTTGGAGTTTAACCTAGTGTGAATGATAACCAAAATCATTCCTACACCTGGTGAATTACTGCTTAATTCACTGACTGAATTGCAAAGAAAGGAAAACCAGACTAAAATGAAAATAAGGGGTTTCTTCCATGGATTATGCTGCAAATTGGGTAAACATGTCAAACAAAATAGCAACAGAATTCAATGTGGAGGTGGGAGATGATAAGTAATTTAACCTTAGGATCATTAGTAACCTAATAAATCTATACCAACAGTCTGATTACAGTATCAACGTTAAAATTAAATAGTCACAGACACAAAATGCTGGTGGAACACAGCAGGCTAGGCAGCATCTATAGAGAGAAGCGCTGTCGACGTTTCAGGCCGAGACCCTTCGTCAGGACTGATAGTCAATTTCCAATTAAAATGATCCAGATGGAATTAAGTTAATGGTAGATGTAGATATTAAATATAATATTATACACTGTGAATATAAATAGACTTGTTGGGAGACTTGGGGGAGTTGGATGCAGTTTCTGTACTATACTCATCATCAATATTTCTTATTGATGGCAAGCAATTTGTTTCTTATTTGTTATTGTTTTTAAAAATTATGTATGGCAACGTACTTCTGCCGCAAAACAAAGCAAATATGCTTGCGATATTAAACCTGGTTCTGATTCTGAACTAGGGGCAAAAGAAATGGCATAAGAGGGAGGGCTCCGCATTTTAAGTTGACTGCTAAATGAACAAGCAAAGACCTCCAAAGAGAAGAAAGCTCAAATATTCCCATCAGTGGGGAAAGTCCTCTGTGGGTTGAAATTGACTATGAATGTTGTATCTCTGCTGACTATGTAATACGCAAGCCTGGGCAGTACGATATGGACAGAAAGCCGTTGCCCATGTGGCAGGCTCCCCCTTTCCACATAACTGATGGTGAACCCAAAGGGACGGCAGAGACCGAAACAGTTTGGCACCAGCAGCATCGCGGGAGTTGTAGTCTGCGTTGAACTCAATGTAGGACTGATTTAGGGACTCCAACTCTGGATTTATCCTTGGGGTTCACTCCTGAAGCCTCCCAAATGAGTTGGTATAGCCACGCCACAAGGTAACAGAGTTTTGAGATCCGAGTTTTCCTTCTCCTTGATGAGCTGCCAAACATGCCCGACGAGCCCCACCTTCTCAAAAAGGACACAAAGCTGCAGTAAAGATAATCCGAATTAAACACTGGGGAAAAATGATGACTTTTGGTAAAAAAAAATGGGTCCACAATTCAAGAAAGAACTAAACTGAATATTAAAAAATATAGGGAAAACAGAAATATGAGGGATAACAAGTGTTGGAAGGACTGAATCTGAGGATTTCTGATGCCTTTCAGACTAACTAAGCAGGAGGTAGCCAATCACGGTCTCCATGACCATGATTGTTCTTGGCAAATTCTTCCACAGCAGCCATATGCCATTGCCTTCTTCTGGGCAGTGTCTTTCCAAACAGGTGACCCCAGTCATTACCAATCTTCAGAGATTGTCTGCCTGGTGTCAGTGTACCGATAACCAGGACGTGATGTGCACCAGCTGCTCATACGACCATCCACCACCTGCTCCCCCTGATTGGGGGCTAAGCAGGTTCTACACCTTGCTCAAAGGAGAGCTGCAGGCTAGCGGAGGGAAGGAGCACCTTACACTTCCTTTGGTAGAGACGTATCTCCACCCCGCCACCCAAAGTGTGATGTTACATGACATGGCACATGATGATGATGATGAAGCAGGATGCATTGTCAAGAAAACTAAGTGTAGAATTGTGAGAGGACTAAGCCCACCTCAGGAGAAATATTAAGAGGTAGCAAATCAGGATCAAATTGATAAGCATTTGGAAATGCAGAGATAAATAAGTAACACCCAACACGAAAACAACAGAAATGGTCAAAGGGAGTAACACAGATAATGTCATAATCATAGAGTCATAGAAATGTACAGCACAGAAGTAGGCCCTTTGGCCCATCAAATCTGTGCAAAACCATTTAAACTGCCTACTCCCATCGATCTGCACCGGAACCATAGCTTCCATTGCCTTACTATTCATGTACCTACCCAAACTTCTCTGAAACATTGACAATGAGCTGGCATGCACCACTTGTGCTGGCAGCCATTGCACACTATCATGACCCTCTGAGAGAAGAGGTTTCTCCTTGTATTCCCCTTAAACTCTTCACCTTTCACTCTTAACCCATGACCTCTGGTTGTAGCCCTGCCCAATCTCAGTGGAAAAAGCCTGCTTGTACTTACCCTATCTATACTCATAATTTTGTATACCTCTATCAAATCTCCTCTCAATCTTCTACATTCCAAGGAATAAAGTCCTAACCTATTCAATCTTTCCACATTCGGTAACGCAGGTCCTCCAGACCCAGCAACATCCTCGTAAATTTTTTCTATACTCTTTCAACCTTATTTACATCTATCCTGTAGGTAGGTGACCAAAACTGCACACAATGCTCCAGATCAGGCCTCACCAACATCTTATACAACTTCAACATAACATCCCGTAACGTAACATGTTTTTACATCCAAGAAGTTAAATAAAATACTGATTTATTCCTTAAGTGAGACTTCTTGTGTAGCAGAGGCAACAAACTTGGCTGCAGTGGAAGGCTGGCAGAGGGGCAGTGACAATCTTCGCGCCATGACACCCTACAGTACAGGCGACCCGGGTTCAATTCCCACCCCTGCCTGCAAGGAGTCTGTGCATTCTCCCTGTAACCATGTGGGTTTCCTATGAGAGCTGCAGTTTCTTCCCACAGTCCAAACATGTACCAGTTGGTAGGTTAATTGGTCATTGTAAATTATCCTGAGATTAGGCTGGGATTTAATTGGGGGGTTGCTGGGCAGCAAGGCTCGAAAGGCTGAAAGGGCCTACTCCACGTGCTATCTCAATAAATAAATAAATAACAGAACAATTTACAGATGATCACATTTGCTTTTGGCAGAGCTGATGAAAATCAGCTTCTCGTGTTAACAAGATTCACAGAAATCAAAGTAACAGTGAAGCAACAGACTATTTAAGTGCAGTGACCTCAAATGACCAAGGTCAGGTGACCTGGATTTTAATCCAAATTCCCAGGGACTTCAGGACAAACCTGCACAGTTCTCAGACATTCCTGCTCTCTCAATATCGTATCTCCAGCAACTTCTATCACAAAACATAATGGAGGTTAAACGGGTATGACCAGATCTAATCAACGATAACCAGTGTTCTTTGATTTATTAGAGGGACTTTTCTTTGGCCTAATGATGGCTTTGTGAATACAGTTGTATAACATTACAGTCCGTTGCACCCTACAGGTATTTTCTGGACAGATGCAGAATCTTGGCAATAACTGGACAAACATATGTAAGTGTTACATAAACTGGAGTTTATTGAATTCAAAAGATATACCAGAAGGAAAGATAGTTAATCTTGTTTAACTTATAATTGCATCTCATGATAAACTCTCTATAAATTCAACTGGCTGAAAGATAAGAAATACAATTACTTTTATCATTTTGTAACATAACTACAACATTTGGCTATTATTTAATGGGGAATGATGGAGCATTGGGCTGAATTCATTGTTTCAGCAGCCCCAATAACATGGAATTAAATTTGTCACATAGATTTTGAAAGGCCATATTGGGAAATGAATGAACTGTGACCCCCCCCCCCCCCCATTGTTCCCTTCTAGGGATCAAATCTGTCTGCAGCATACTGGATATATGTTTGTTGGTTGAACCAGGAGTTCATACACTTTTAGATGATACAATAAAAAAGCACTTGTTTTGTTGAACACATGTGAGAGATAGACACAGAGAGAGATAGAGAGACAGACATTCAGCACGAGAGAGAGAGAGAGAGACATTAGACAGAGTGTCAGAAAGCAAAGACAATGAAAGGATTAACATGTACCTTCATTAAAACAATGCAATTCACAAGTAATTTAATGTGTTTGTGAAGTGATGATCCAAATTATTCTCCGTAGGTTTACAGACAAGCAATATTCTTTGGTGGACCTCTATTTCAAGATGACTCTGCTTTTGTTGTTCGTGTTAATATGCACTTTGCCAATTGCCTCTTGCATCACTCTCTACTTTCTCTCTGAAGATGAAGTTCATGTCCAATTTCAAATCTACGACACCTGAATGAAATACTAGCCAGCTCAGAACTTGCTCAGTCCCCAATCTTGATGGTGTCAGACGGAATTGCAGATACTTCGCAATGCATGTGTTATGGTCTGTTCATAGTTCCAGAGTACAAATAATAAACCATGATACTTAGGGTCTCATAAATTGATCATTGGGAATTTTTAATTTTAATACTCTTTTCTGTTTTACTATAACACTAAACAATCATTAAATACCAGTGTCAATTAATAAATAATAAAAAAGTTTTAATCATGGGATATAATTTTTAAACTTCCATCAGTCCTTTGATGAGGCAAACAGGAAGGTAGATGATGGTAGAGAAGTGAATACTGTCTACATGGACTTTAGCGAGTGCTTTGACAAGGTCTCTCATGGCAGGTTAGCCTGGAAAGTTAAATCACATGGCATCCAGAGGAAGCTTGCAGATTTGATTCATAATTGTCTCAGTGTTTGGAAGCAGAGAGTGATGGTTTAGAGTTATTTCTTGGTCTGGAGGCCTGTGTCTTGTGGTGTACCTCAATGTTCACTACTGGGATTGTCACAGTGTTCGCTGGCAATGACAGAACCCAAGTGTAGCAGAAAGACGGACTCTCATGTAGAGCCCGAAACCAGGGTTTGTACATTGGAATTCCAACAGAATATCAGTGGCTAGGTCGCGTGACATAACATTCTCAAAACTAGTAACCCACGATTGTGCTAATAGAGTAGATGCTTAAATAATACAATTAATACGGAATCCCGAGCCTATCAAAATAAGCTTAACAAGGAAATATACACAATATAAATCTCATTAAACAACAATTAACTAATTCATGTGTCCTAAAAACCTGGGAGCTCAATGCTCTCCAACTCCCCCCACAGGCCTGGAGAGCTTATTACAGGATCCTTTGTTTGTAAATGTCTACCAGGTGTCCCCCTGCTTTACAAAGGTAGAGCGTTCCTTTGAAACCTTTCTTAAGCCAAAATGGCATAAAGCGAAGAACCATTAAATTATATGAGAAAAATTTTCATAAAAGCAAAAATCCTCTTTGTAATGTGAAAACAGGTTACTAACGTAGGTCTTTCGTAAAAGCAAAGCGGCGTAAAGTGAACATTCGCAAAGCGGGGGACACTTGGTATAAATAATTTCAAAATAAATGTACAAGGCATTGTTAGTAAGTTTGCAGATGCTACTAAAATAGATGGTGTTATAGATGGTAGATGAAGAAAAATTCCAGGCGGATTTTGATCAGCTAGGTATGTGGGCTAAGGAATGGCAAATGGCTTTCAATCTAGATAAATATGAAGTATTGCATTTTGGGAGATAAAACCAAGATAAGCCTTATACAGTGAATGGTAGGTCCCTGTAGAGTGTTATAAAGCAGAAGAACCTAGAAATTTAAGTGCATAGTTTGTTGAAAGTGGTATTACAGATAGATAGGTTGGTGAAGAAGGTGTTTGTCATGCATCTTTGGTTGGGGCATTGAGTACCGGAGACGGGAAGTTATGGTTGCAGCTAGATAAGTTACCAGTGAGGCCACTCTTGGTGTATTATCTACAGTTATAGGTAAGACATTATTAAACTGACAAGAATGCAGAGAAGATTTACCTGGCTGTTACCTGGATTTGGGGGTGCGGAATTGTAAAAATGACATTTTTATCTGTAACAAAATGGATCTTGTATTTACTAGAGAGCTTTGCTAATGGTTTTCATCCAACATTATGCGTTGGACCTTGAGTATATGGCAAACTGCAGAAAGGCAAACTGACTCAGTTACTGGAAGAATGCCAAGTACGTTAATTAAGTAGACTAACAGAATGCACTCTGTCCTTGAACTGGTGCAGGCAGCTAACGCTTGACCATAAAGGTGTGACTATGCTGTCTGTGGTTTTCAAGCTATCACTGGCTCGTTTGCGACGATGGTCTTCCCTTGCAGCAAGTAAAATAAATGTGCTTATGATTGATCCACTCTGAGTTAATCGTTGTTTTTTCATAAGATGTAGCAAAAAGGTGCTTGACAGAGACCTGAGTTGCAAGATGAAGTTGAATAAAAAAGCCTTTATT
This sequence comes from Hemitrygon akajei, assembly GCF_048418815.1. Classification (NCBI taxonomy): domain Eukaryota; kingdom Metazoa; phylum Chordata; class Chondrichthyes; order Myliobatiformes; family Dasyatidae; genus Hemitrygon; species Hemitrygon akajei. The sequence continues at coordinate 78,369,397 of NC_133137.1, read as the reverse complement.
TCCTGGAATGTAGGAGATTGAGGGGTTGCCAAAATATGGTTTGTAATAACATGAGGGGCATAGATAGGGTGATAGCACATAGTTTATGTCCCAGGGAGGTGGTGCTAGAAGGTATAAGTCTAAGATGAGAGATAATCATCATCATCATTGTGTGTTGTATCATATGGTATAAGAGATCATGGCCTTTCCATGACCATGATTATTCTTGGCAATTTTTTTCTGCAGATGTGGTTTGCCATTGCTGTCTTCTGGGCAGTGTCTTTACAAAACAGGTGACCCCAGCCATTATCAATACTCTTCAGAGACTGTCTGACTAGCGTCAGTGGTCGTATAACCAGGACTGGTGATGTGCACCGGCTGCTCATCTGACCATCCACCACCTGCTCCCATGGCTTCACGTGACCCTGATTCGAGGGGGGGGGGTGGGTGCTAAGCAGTTGCTACACTATGTTCAAGGGCAACCTGTAGGTTAGCAGAGGGAAGGACTGCCTTACACCTCCTTTGGTAGAGATGTATCTCCACCCTGGCACCCAGATCAGAGATGAGGGATTTAAAAGTGGCATCAGGCGCATCTTCAGCAGGCAAAGGCTGGTTTGTATTTGGAATGAGCTGCAAGAAATAATGGCTGAAGCAAGCATGTTAGCAACTTTTCAAAGTCAACTACAAACTTTGTAGATAAGTACTTTGATAGAGGCTTAGAGGGCTATGGGCCAAAAGTAGGCAGATGGGGCAAGCTTGCTGGAAAACTTAGTTAGGATGGATGAGTTGGGCCAAAGGGCCTGTTGGCATGTTATATGACTATGAGTTCATAACTGTAGAGCAGAATCCACAAAACCTCTCCATAAATTGGAAACTCTGAGTTATTTACAATTTTGTTACAAGGATTTACACCTTGGTAATAATGATCAGAGAAGCACAGGGAGAATCTGTATTTATTGACCATCACATTTATTGGCTCAGTTCACAAGCACATGGATTTACAGAGCCAAATACTTGTGTGCAGACCTACTAAGTTTCCCTCACCCTGCAGGAACAGTCAAAGAATAGAAAAGCTAATATCTTGCGGTCCCAAACTAATCTCAATGTGCCTGTGTGGTACACCTCATGTGCAATACTTGGTCTCTGGAGAGTTGTCGCTGCTTTGCATTTGAAGCCCCTGCTTTTGTATTCATTCCTTACCAGTTCAAATGTCACATTTTGGTGTCGTTGGCTGTGGGTCATCTGACTGGCCAAAAACACCTATTGGCTCTGGTCCAAGCCAGCATCCATTTATTGCGCTCTTCAGCAAGTGACAAACTGGTAATTTATGGTTCTTTGTTCTAAATCAGTTATAAAAGCAGAAACCAGCTTGAAGGAAAACAATTTCGGGATGTATATTGTGTACATTTCTCTGACATTAAATATGCCAATTGAAACATATTGAAACCTATTGAATCACTCAAGGTAGACACAGACCCTATCACACAATCCTGCATGCTATATCATACTAAAGAAGACCTCACAAATAACTCCTTACTTGGAAATGATCTCTAGTCCAGTAGATTACTTGGAACATCATTATTTCTACTTTAAATCACTGATTTTTGTCAGGCAAATCCAGTTCACAAAATGGAAGATGCGGAGCAGCTTCACAAAATGGCAGCCTCCATTCCTTTGACCTCATGGCAAGAACAAAGACAGTTGGTCTGTCTGCTTCCATTGTCTTTGATTCATTTGAAATCACTGATTTGTAAACTGTAGTTCATTCTGGCTAACAATTTATTCATCTTTCAGCTTACAACCAAGTTTACAGAAGTCTGAGGAACGTGATTAAGGAGAGAGAGATGTGTTCAAACTTACCAGACTCAGTAACTGAACTTGTCACTGAAGATGGGTGCAAGGTCTACCTGGTTGGCACAATACACTACAGTAGAAAGAGCATAATGGACGTAAAACAGGTAAGATAAAAATATGTAAGATATGCAAAGAAATCTATGTAAATAATTATTTTAAAACTCATTATTTTAAGAATAAAACTCTTACTTTAAAAATTCTTGTTTTAGTCTTATTTTAAGATTAAAACACTTATTTTAAGGAACAACTATGTAATGTTGAGGCTTTTTAAGGCATTGGTCAGATTGTGCTTGAAGTATTGTGATCAGTTTTGGGCCCCTTACCGAAGAAAAGATGCACTGGCATTGGAGATGATCCAGCGGATGTCCCATAAAGTGATTCTGGGAATGTAAAGGTTAACATATGGTGAGAGCTTGATGGTTCTGGACCTGTACTTACTTGAGTTCAGAAGAATGAGGGGGGAATCTCACTGAAGCTTATCAAATATTGAAAAGCCTAGACAGATTGGATGTGGAGAGGATGCTTCCTATAGAAGGCACAGCCTCAGAGCAGAGAGATGCCATTTAGGGCAGAGATGAGGATGAATCTCTTTAGCCATGAAATGGTGAGTCTTTGGAATTCATTGCCATAGACGGCTGTGGAAGCCAAGTCATTGAGTATCTTTAAAGCAGAGGCTAACAGGTTCTTGGTTAGTCAGGACATCAAAGTTATGAGGAGAAGGCATGAGAAAGAGGTTGAGAGGGATAATAAATCAGCCTTGATGGATTGACAGAACAGATTTGTTGGGCCGAGTGGCCTGATACTGCTCTTATGTTATATAGTCATGATCTACTTAATTCAGAGAAACAGTAATGAAACTGTAACACTTATGTATGTTCCAGAGTAATTATTGAATTTTGCTTTGAATTATCACAATAGCCTTTGATGTGACGACATATTAAATAACTTCTGGTAATCTTAAAACTTTCACCTGGAGTATCTCAGTTTGCAGCTCCAACAATTCGCTCAGCACCAGTTCCCTTGTAATTCTCATTTTTCTGTACTTCTCCTTCCCTTCCAGTTTCTGATTTATAGCAGTTTCTGGTTAGTTACTTGTGTCCTGGTAATGATCAAGACTGATTATGTTTTCTGCTATTTTCTCATTTTCCATTATTAATTTCCTAGATTCTCTTCCTTTTGAATCAATCTTCACTTTCCTCTCCTTAATATCTGTACAATAATTTATTGCCTGCATACAGTACAATGGTCATCTAATACTGGAATATCTAACTATCCTAACAGTCTACCTTGGCACACCATTAAAACAAGAGCTATCCTTCTGACAGGCTCAATAACAAGTGTGTATGGAATGCTATAATTGGAAACATTCTGTAAGAGCATAACATTGTAATGAAATTTTATGGGAAAATGTAATTAATTTATTAATTGCGATGCAGCGTATAGAAGGCCTTTCTGGCCTTTCGACACACGCCGTCCAGCAATTTCCAATTTAACCCTGGCCTAATCACAGAACAACTTACAGTGACCAATTAACCTAACAAGTCTTTGGTCTGTGGGATGAAAGTGGAGCACCCAGAGGAAATCCACACATTCCATAGGAGGATGTACAAACTCCTTACAGAGCAAGCTGGGATGGAACTGCGAACGCTGACGCCCAAGTTATTAAAGTGTCGCGCTAATCACTACGTTTCCAGTTTTGATGAATTATACAGCACATGTTTAAGCAAGGACTATTAGATTTCAGTTTAGCTAGTTATGTAGCACAATATAACATTACATGTTAGTTTGTAACTGCATAGGTTTCCCTTGAATGCTTTGATTGTTCACACATCTCACATGGGATAATTGACCACTGTAAATTGCTCTCAACGTGTAGGTGAGTAGATAGAAATATAAGACCATACAATATAGGAGCTGAGTTAGGCCTTTTGACCCATTGAGTCTGCTCCGCCATTTCTTCATGGCTGATCCATTTCCCTCTCAGCCCAATCACCTGCCTTCTCCCCGTAACCCTTCATGCCCTGTCTAATCAAGAATCTTTCAGCCTCTGACTTAAATATACCCAATAACTTGGCCTCCTCAGCCACCCATTGCAACGAATTCCAGATTCACCACACTCTGGCTAAAGAAATTCCTCTTCATCTCCATTCTAAATTGATGTTCCTCTATTCTCAGGCTGTACCCTTTGGACCTAGACTCTCCCACCATTGGAAGTATCCTCTCCACATCCATTATTTTGAGGCCTTTCAACATTCGATAAGTTTCATTGAGATTCCCCTCGTTGTTTTGAATTCCAGTGAGTACAGGCCCAGAGACATCAAGTGATAAGCCTTTCAATCCTGGAATCATTTTTGTGAACCTTCTCTACAACGTCAATACTTTCTTTTTGAGATAAGGAGCCCAAAATTGCACACAATACTCTAAGTGAGGCCTTATTAGTGCCTTATAAAGTCTCAACATTACATCTTTTCTTCTATATTCTAATCCTCTCAAAATGAATGCTAACATTTCATTTGCCTTTCTGACCACTAACTCAACCTGCAATTTAACCTTTAGGGAATCCTGCACAAGGACTCCCAAGTCCCTTTGCGCCTCAGTTTTTGAATCTTCTCTCCATTTAGAAAATAGGCTATGCTTTTATTTCTTCTATCAAAGTACATGACCGTACACTTCCTGACACTGTATTCCATCTGCCACTACTTTGCTCATTTTCCCTATGTTGTCTGAATCCTTCTGAAGGCTCTCTGCTTCCTCAACTCTACCTGCCCCCCCACTTGTCTTTGTATTGTTTACAAACTTGGCCACAAAGTCATCAATTCCATCATTCAAATCATTGAAATGTAACGTAAAAAGAATCGGTCGCAACACTGAACCCTGTGGAACACCACTCGTCACCAGCAGCCAACCAGAGAAGGCTCCCTTTGTTCCCACACTTTGCCTCCTGCCAATCTGCTAATGCTCTATCTACGCTAGTATCTTTCTTGCAATACCATAGGCTCTTTATTTATTAAGCAGCGTCACGTGCTGCACCTTGTCTAAGGCCTTCTCAAAATCCAAGTATGCAACATCCACCAATTCTCTTTGTCTATCCTGCTTGCTATTTCTTCAAAGAATTCCTACAATTTTGCCAGGCAAGACTTTACCTTGAGGAAACCATGCTGACTACAGCACGTGCCTCCAATGTGGCAGGAATACCATGCAATTAATGCAAATTGGTGCTTGTTGGTCACCGAGGATCTGTTTAAATACTCCATGACACTGTGATTACTAGAGAGGGAAGTGACATCAACGAATGTTCTTCTTCCAGGTTATCCAGATGGTGCAACCAGACGCTGTGGTGGTAGAACTTTGTAAACAGAGAGAGTCGCTTTTAACATTAGATGAGCGGATCTTAGAAGAAGCAGGCAAGCTGGACTTCAACACAATACTAGCATTAATGAAACAGGTACTATTGTTTCCTTTATGCTTTAATGATTTGTTGTTGTCTTATACAAAATTCAAATTTGTTTCTATTATTTTGCACTCAGTTTACCAGTGACACAGAAAATGAAATTAGCAATGCAATCAGCTCTATGTCTAAAGTTTGTGGGTTCAAACCCTGCTCACTTGGTCACCATTATTTGTGATCACATAAAGTACTGAAGAAACATTGTCCCACTCTAAGATGTTGAGCTGAGGACCAGTCTTATCCCTCAGATTTACAGTCCTGTGCAAAAGTCTTACTTATAGTCAAGTAGTTATATTGCTTGCACTGTTTGCATCTCAGGCTTCCTGTATGGGTAGAGAGCATCATATATATGCAATAACTCCTATGTAAGGGGTTCTACTCTTGCATTCTTTGTCATCAGAGATCAAGAAGACCTTTGAAGACACCAGCCATCTCCCTTTGTGCTCAATGTACAGGACCACGGTGGGGATTTTCACCCTTCATTTTCACTGGTTTCATCTTTGCGAGATCATTTTGAAACATCACAAGATAAAATGCTTCCTTGATGTCAAGGATGGTGAATCTCACCCTACTTTTGTATTTTTTCAGTCTTTTGATTATTTTTCAGGTCTTGGTTGGGCACACACTCAGCCAGCTTCTTCCTTTCCGCCAATAGATTTGTGAGTGGTTCATGAGCCCACGAACTCCACCTGACTATTGGCACTATTTATTTCTATTTGATATATTGTATTTCTTACTGTAGCATACAGTAAGTTTTGTCTGTATTGCACTGTACTGCTGCAAAACAACAACTTGCATGACATAGTGATATTCAACCGCAGTCTGAGTCTGTTGTATAAATATAACATTGTTTGCTGTCCAGAAGTGTGGTAATGTTAGAAGCGAAAGTTAATCAGCAGGCTCATTTGGGACTTAGTTATTTATGTAGTGATACGGCGCAAAGTGGACTTTCCTGGCCACTTCAAGCCACCCCAGCAACCCCTGACAACCCCGATTTAACCCATGGGACAATTGACAGTGACAAATTAACCTTTGGACCATGGGATGAAACCAGAGTACCAGGTGAAAATCCACAGATTCAACGGGGAGGACGTACAGAGACTCCTTACAGAACTGCGGAACTCCCGAGCTGTAATACCGTCGCACTAACCGCTATACTACCATGGCACCCAATACGTAGTCGGGAAATGCAGTAAAGGTAGGCTACATAATTTAAAAAATGAAAGCCATGTCTCAATGTCATCATTGCCTGAGGATGCTAGTTTTATTTTAAATTAAAAGCCCTTCTACGTTGAGTGACAGTACATCAAAAGACAGGAACAAGACTATCTCCACGATGTCTTTCATTTCCACTGTGTTAGTCGTCCATCTTCAGCACCCCATCGCTAATGTTCTCAATACAATCAGTCGTCTGCATTGATGGGCCACGTCGTTTGCATCCTTTACAGCAGACTTCTGAAACACTTCATTCAGAACTTTGTCACAACAAGAGATTACCAGCTGGACAAGGGAAATGCTTGAAAGGAAGTTTTTCCACAAACTTCTATAGGTGCACGCCGGAGGGCATTCTAACTGGTTACATCGCCGTCTGGTGGGGGGCACTGCGTAGGATCGAAATAAGCTGCAGAAAGTTGTGAACTCAGTCAGCTCCATCATGGGCACTAGCCTCCCCAGCATCCAGAACATCTTCAAGGAGCGATGCCCCAAAGAAGTGGCATCCATCATTAAGGACCCCCGTCACCCAGCTCATGCTTTATTCTCATTGCTACCATAAGGAAGGAGGTACAGGACCCTGAAGACACACACTCAGTGATTCAGGAACAGCTTCTTCCCCTCTGCCATCCAATTTCTGAATGGGCAATGAACCCATGAACACTACCTCACTACTTTCTTTGCACTACTTATTTAATGTAACTTTTTAATATATATATTTACTATATTATTATATATTGTAATGTACTGCCGCTGCCACATAACAACAAATTTCACAACATGTGCTGGAGATATTAAACCTGATTCCAATTCTCAAGTCCTCTTTGAAAAAGCACAACACTCCCACTGATAATACTTCATTTTAGCCAGTCAAAATTGAGAAGGGACACCTGATACTGCAGAAAGAATGCCGTGAGTATGTGTCGGAAGCACACAGAAGTCCGATTGAAACGGGGGAAAGGAAGCACACTACGCCCCTAGTTAACCATCCATCTTTTCCCTCCTGCAGCTTGGCGTGCGGTCTGCTCTCTGGTTAATTCTGTTACTGAAGATCTCAGCCATTCTAACTAAACAGCTGGACATTTTACCAGGTGGAGAATTCAGGCAGGCTTACAGAGAGGTAAGGATTCTGTTTTTGCTATTCCGTAGTTCTGATATTCCAAAGTACTTCCAGTATACTTATAACGTGCAAGCTGCCTTCCCTATTGTCTGATAACAAAACTTCTCGCTGTTATTAAATTTGGTTTTATTTTTAAAGTCTATGCACTGTCTTTACCTTTAGAAATACAGTTGTAGTGACGATTTGGAAATACCTATGGGACTGTACCCAGTACAAACTGTACAAGTTATATGGATATATAAATAAGACAAGGGTGGTGGGGTAAATTGAGAGAATGACATTGAAGAATTAACAGCGCACTGAGAAATGACAGATACGTTTGCATTAGTCTTCAATTTGCTAACATCCCAAATATATTAGATAGGCTAATTTCAAATAAAATGGAAGAACTTACTGTATACCAATCCCAATTATAAAGGATAAGGGATGTGTGGTGATGGCCCAAGTGCAGAGGGAGGGACTCTGAAGTGGATGAACAGTTCACTGACTTAATAACTATGCAGAAAAAACAAATTCTAGGCCATCAAGGCTGTTAACTGAAACTCTTGAACTCTCACTGCAGCTCAGAAGCAGTAACTTAATACTAAATATATACATCTCCTTAAAAGCGTCAATCTAAACCAGGGTTTCTCATCCGGGGTCACTAGAGGTTCTGCAAGAGATGTTGATTAAAAAAATAAACATTGCTTTTTGAACTTCGTGCAATGCTAGCGCTCGCAGTGGTGGGCAGTGAGCGAGCAGACCGTTAGAGGTCTCTCAGCTCAGTATGGCAGTGTGCAGTAGGACCGTGTTTATTTTGTTGAGGCCTCTCCCTCCCGAATTACCTCCCCCAACTTCCTCTTATGCGCCACCAACTGACTTATGGGAGCAAAGAAACTCTACCGGTGTAGTAGGAAGTTGGAGGAAAATATTCATTCTGAAGACGGTCCAATGTGCCGAGTTTTGAAGAGGAGGTGTGAGATGGAAGAGAATGATTCTAGGCCTACGGGCATCTCTGATAAGGTTAATGATGAAGAATTACAATCTTTTGAGTCATTTCACTGCACCGGTGCAACAGCGGACACAAGAATAGACCTTCTTTACAGTGAAAGCTACTTATCACCAGTCCATATAAAACCCTTGGTCCAAGTTGCCCTCTTCCATTGTGCCTGGTCTGGCTAATGCAGCAATGGCTCCAGCAAAATTGAAAAGACACTTAACTACAAATTGCGGCCATATGACCGCGCACAAGTGCTGATTACTTCAAACCACTATTGGAATCTCAAAACAAACAGAGTAAAGCTTTTGCTAATAAAGTCGCAGTCAGTAAAAAAACTCAGGAAGCAAGTTATTTAGTAGCAGAACTTAATACCCAGAAAAGGGAAAGTCACACAGTTGGTGAGAACCTAATAATGCCAGTGTGTAAAACTAAAGTGGGTAAAATACTAGGACAAGATGCGGCATGAGAACTTGAAAAGGCTTCACTCTCAAACAGTATGATAAGTCAACATATTGATGATATGTCACATGATGCTAAGAGGTTTTGTGATAAACTGAAAAGCAACAGCTTCTCGATCCAGGTTGATGAGTCAACAGATTTCTCCAGTAAATGTCATGTTGTAACATTTGTAAGATTCGTAAATGATGGTGAAATTCAAGAAAACTTTTTTTCTGTTGCAAACAGCTGCCTGACACAAGCAAAGGCTAAGATATATTTAATGTTTTGTCTTCATATCTGGAAACAAAAGGTCTGTCTTGGAACTGCGTTGGCATCCGTACTGATGGTAACCCATCAATGGTTGCCTCCATGAGGAGTTTCATTTCTCTTGTAATATAAGAAAATCTTTATTTAAATTAAATCTACCGAGCCTACCTTTAGAAAAGTTTAATCCCATTTTGGCGTAAGCAATTATTTAACAGAAATGTATTATGTTTGCCTTATGAGTTTTCAAAATTTATGAAAGGGAAATAAAGAGATTAATTTCAGGAAAGGTAAGCTAAGCTTAACTGACTGTTCTTTTTTCAAGAAAGCTTGGCTAAAAATTCATTCTCTACAGCATTGACACCACATTGACAAATCCAGTATTATTATATGTTGGAAATATTGTCCATTAGGCTCAGAAGATCCCATTTTGTCAAATCTACCTTGGAGACCGGCCATTCCTGATCACTTTGAAAAGATTGACTGCTGCAGTTTCTGCCTGGGATCTGGTGAAAGCGCTAATTGGAGTGTGCTTCATTTCCCAGCCTACTGCTATTCGGTATGAGTATGATTCTGTTAACTGTGTCTTTGAAAACATTATTTATTGGTCATTGTTGTTGGGCAGAGACACTTTAGAAACACAGAATTCACACAAAGATTTTCACTGCTGTGAAATTGCTATGCTTTGTAAAAAGTTTTGAAAGGAAACAAAAAAAGAACGGTTTTTGAACTTGCTAGGAATTGAGTAACACCAAGCATGCATTTCTTCCAAGAGGACCCAACCTTGTTGGAGGGTTTGGAGATTTGCAAGCCCCCATGCTCAATGGCCTGGAGAGCTACGTTGGCTGGGGTCAGGGCCTTGTGCTTTGCCTCTTGCAGGGTGTCACCCATGCCAAACACGTCAAAGGGTAGAGGCCAGACTAAGAGTGGTCCACCAGTCCTCCAGGTTCATGGGTTCAGCTCAGGGCTAACAACCCTGACTGCCAAAACAAAAAATGTTACGGAAATAGCAATGAAGAATCCCTCTGTTTCTCTGTGTGACTGTATGGACAGACAGAGCTGGCAAACTTTCATTGCTGCCCTAAACACCAGCAGTGTAATGGGCTGTAAGTAAGTAAGTCTGCAGTTATCGCACAACCCTCAGTTCCCGTGTAAGTATTCTTCTTCCTAAATAGCTGCACTCTTTACGTGATCAATACATTTAAGCGGCTGGCAAATTCCCCACTACTCACTCCCAAACCCTAGTTGCCCCATTTCCTCCCTACCCAATTACTTTGTTTCATCATCTTTCAAAGGTTCCACTAATCAGGAGTAAAATTTCAGCTCAAGTTCTGAAAAAAAGTTATTAGGTTATTTGATTATTGATGAAGTATGTACCAAATGTACAAACTACAGTATACAACAATGTGAACTTCCCCATTCTGATTGACTCATCAAGAAATCCTTGGCATTTTTTTAACAACTTGCACTAAGTTTAGTAGTTTGGTTATGAATTAATGAAGTGGGGTGGAATGGTAGTGTAGTGGTAGCTTAATTGGTCATTATCAATTGTCCCGTGATTAGGCTAGAGTTAAATCAGGGGATTGCTGGGCAGCACAGCTCAAAGGGCCTGATCTGCATTGTATCTCAATAAATATAAAGTTTAATGAAACATATCAATTAATTTGTCTTTTAGTAAAGAGGTTGTTCAGCAGATAAAGGAAAATCATGATTTTAGTCAAGATCTCAAACAGATGAAGGCAGAGACTCCTGCATTTTATCGTACTTTTGTCGTGGAACGGGACATCTGCTTAACTCAGTCACTGAAGGATGTAGCTAAACCCATTTTATTACCTAAAATCTCACCGTGTAAGTATCTGAGTTATTTTGGCTCTTACTATAATGCTCACTGGATATTGTCCACAGATTTTATGAATATTTATGAATATATGAATTACAAGCAGGAGTTGGCCTCTCAGATCTCCATGATCCTTTGTCATTTGATAAGATTGTGGCTTGTAAACTCAACTCTACATTTCTGCTTGTTACGTTTTGTAACTTTGAAACATTAAACAAATTCAAAGGAAGATTCCAGAGTCCAGGAAAGCGGGTCTAATCTTAAGTTTACTTCAAGCACGTATCATATGATAGCGTGATGATGTATGCAGTTCATGTATTCATACGTATAATTCATAACAAATTACTTAAACAATATTGTTGTTCCATAAATGAAGTTACCAGAGTGAATGAAGTACTGGAAGATGTGTAGTGTCTTCATTTTGACAAAATATCTCAAAGAAACTGACAGCCTTTGGAGGAGTCAGAGAGAGAGGGAGAGGGAGAGAGGGAGAGAGAGAGGGAGAGGGAGAGATCCTTGCATCATCCATACTACGGATACCCAAATACACGCAAGCACTAAATTTAAATCAACATTGTCTGTTCTTCCAACTAAATTGGTCCATGGTCCTTAGGAACCTATTGTTCAGAGTTGCATTTTAGATTTAATCCACAATCCATTTTCAAATCTGAAGGCTAGTGGCTGAAGTTCTATTAAAGTTATTTGCTACATGTGCTAACCCAAAAATCACTCAAAACAAATATATACACACAAGATTACACAGGTATTACTGAAATATTAAATACACGACTCTGTCCATCCATGGTAACTTTGTTTATGAGGTACTTATCCATCTATCTTTGCCTTAAAGATATTCAAAGACTTCTTCCACTGCCCTTTGAGGAAGAGATTCCCTGAGGGGGAAAAATTGTCCCATCTCCATCTTAAACAGTAGCTCCTGGTTTTTCCCATATTCCCCCTGTCAAGAACTGCTAGGATCTTACAAGTTTCACTGTGACCCTTGTCTTTCTTACTGGAAGATGGAAAGATGTTCACCATCCCAATATTGGTTCAGTGGGATTGGACTGAAATCAATGAGATAAACTGAGATGGATTCTGCCCTCTGTCAGGACTTGCTCTCCAAGGTTCTCACCTAGTTGGGATGGAGATGTGAGAGGCAGTACTTTTTTCTGGGAGGACCCAGGAAAAGAATGTAATGTTGAGGCTTTATGAAGTGCTGGTGAGGCCTCACTTGGAGTATTATGAACATCTTAGAAAGGATGTGCTGAAACAGGAGAGGGTTCAAAGAAGGTTCACAAAAATGATTCCGGGAATGAATGGCTTGTCATGTGAAGAGCGTTTGCTGGCTCTGGGCCTGTATTCACTAGAATTCAGAAGAATGAAACCTATTGAAACCCCTGTTTTCCTTGGTTGTGTAAGTCTAGGGAAGACACACACTTCCCATGAAATGGTGGCATAGACTTGATGGGCCAAATGGCCTAATTCTGCTCCTATATCTTAGAGTCTTATGGTCTTATAGACTCTGATTGGTGTAGATTCTTGATTGCTGAAGGCAGGAGATTGGGGCTGACAGGAAAATTGGATCAGCCATGATGAAATGGCGGAGTAGACTCGATAGTCCAAATGGCCTAATTCTGCTCCTATATCTTATGATCTTATAGACTCTATTGGTGTAGTGTGGCCTCAGTTGTGAATGGTCTTAGATACTGTCTGTGCTTTTGGAATCTTCCTACAAAGGTGAAACTGGAGCACAGCCTTCCTTCCGCTAGAAATAGGAGATTCCCTTAACAGGTTTTGACTGTCTTTGATGTTCATTTAAAACAAACTCAAAAAATATTAAGCATGAGAAAATCTGCAGATGTTGGAAATCCAAAGCAATACACACAAAATGCTGGAGGAACTCAGCAGGTCAGGCAGCCTCCATGGAGAGGAATAAACAGTCAGCATTTTGGGCTGAGACCCTTCTTCAGGACTAGAAAGGAAGAGTGTAGATGCCAGGATAAAAAGGTGGTGGGGGGAAGGGGAAGGAGGACAGCTGGAAGGTGATAGGTGAAGCCAAGTGGATGGGAAAGGTAAAGTGCTGGAGAGGAAGGATTCTGATCAGAAGGAGAGACCATAGGAGAAAGGGGGGGGGGGGGTCCCAGGGAGAGGTGATAGGCAGGTGAGAAGAAGTAAGAGGCCAAAGTGGGGAATAGAAGAAAAGGGAAGGGGAAGGATTTTTTTTACCAAAAGGAGAAATAGATATTCATGCCATCAGGTTGGAGGCTACCCAGACAGAATATAAGGTGTTGCTCCTCCACCCTGAGGGTGGCCTCATCTTGGCACAAAAGGAGGCCGTGGGCCAACACGTTGGAGTGGGAATGGGAATGTTGTCTGTTCTAAATCAACATCAAAGTCAGTTGAAATATTTAAGAGGCAGAATAAACAGTGTAGCAGTTAGTGTAGTACTATTACTGCGCCAGTGACCCAGGTTCATTTCCCAATATGGTCTGGAAGGAGTTTCTACATTCTCTTCAGGACTGCGTGGGTTTCTTCCGGGTGCTCCGGTTTCCACCCACATCCCAGTCATGTATGGTTTGGTAGGTTCATTGGTCACTGGGCTCATTGGGCTGGGAGGGTCTGTTACCGTGCTGTATCTCTAAAGCTAAATCAGTCTAAAATGTAAAAAATAACGTAAGTGACCATTTTCCTCCGGGTCTCCACCTCATGAATCATCACAGAATAGAATAGAATGGTATTGGAGTGCTGATCTTATTCCAGGTCTGACTATCAGAGTGGGATGGCTTGGCAAATCCCAGCAAGTCAAGTTTCTGCCGTTGAATTCCATCTGGGAGTTCAAGAATGGACCAGATTGACAAACATAATTGTATAGTACAATTTTGTGCAGAAGTCTTAGGTATATATATATAGCTAGAGTGCTGAAGACTTTTGGACAGCACTGTAGTAATTTTATGTATTGTACTGTACAGGTGCTGCAAACAATAAAACATGTGATTGATGATAAACCTGATTCTGATATGGGTCTCTATCATGGACTGAGAGTGGGAAGAAGACAGGGAGAGGGGAATCATGGTTGGGAAAAGGGGAAGGGAGAGGGGAGGGAACGGGAAGCACCAGAGAGATGTTCTGTAATGATCAATGAACCAATTGTATGAAATCAGATGATCTTGCCTGGCAACTGAGGGGTTGGGCGCATCTGTACCCATGCCACCCCGCCCCCTGCCCCTGGAAATCCTACTCTGCCACCTGTCCCACAGTCCTTCCGGGACGCTTAACCTTGCTATTCCCACCATCATTTGTTCCCGCCAGATTTACAGACTCACTCTTGGCTCCACATTGAAAAATACAGTACTGTGCAAAAGTCTTAGGCACCTTAGCTATACATATGTGCCTAAGACCTTTGTTCGGAACTGTACGTAGCACTCAGCAAGAAAAATCAGTCCTGAAGAAGGGGCGAGGACCAAAATGTCGACTGTTCACTCATTTCCATAGATGCTGCCTGACCTGCTGAATTCCTAGAGCATTTTGTGCATTTTGCTAAAGAAAAGTTCAAATGGTTGGATCAACTAATCTATGGTCCTCTGTGTCCACAGGTTGTCCTCGCTGTCTACAATCCCACTAATCTTCATATTATTAAATTTGCTTATCAAACCACAGATAGTCTTACTCAAGATGTTTATATAGACCAATGTACTCAGGGACTGAGGGGGTGACTCAAGCCTCGTGGGTTGAGAATTACCAGGGTTCCCCACCCTCCATGTGGTAAATAAGCCATCTTATCAATCTTCTAACCTGACCGATGGCCAACCTCTTAGTTTGAAAGATGAATCCTGATTGCAGGTAACCCGACCATGGGAAAGATCGGTGCCATATTTATGCTGTCAAGCTCTCTGAGACACTCGCACATTTCCATGAGGTCACTTTCCTACACTCAGGAGAATATTTGAGACTGCTTGATCCTTGCCCCTCGTCAAACGGACAGTCAACGAAGACCTGACTTATCATTTCTTTCAACAGTTGAACCACAACAGGTTATACCATCGGTTGTGGTCGGGGTGGTTGGATGTGCCCATGTGCCCGGAATAAAGAAATACTGGAACAAGCAATTAAATACTCAAGAATTGTTCAGGTAATGTATTCAGCATTTACTGAATGTTTATGTTTCTAATTTATCTGTAACTATTTTTTCTGTATTACATTTATTTTTCTTTTTTAACCATAAATAATCTTCCTCTTTTCCTCCTATTTAATTGTTACACCGGATTCAATGCAGTATAAAAAACACAAGATAAAGGACGCAGTAAGTTAGTTAAAACACAATAAACATTGGGCACCACGGTAGCGTAGCACTAAGCCTGATGCTATTACAGCTTGGGATGTTGAAGTTCAGAGTTCAATTCTGACGTTGCCTCTAAGAAAGTTTCTATGATTTTTCCATGTGATGTGAGTTTCCTCTGGGTGCTCTGGTTTCCTCCCACAGTCCAAAGACGTACCAGTTAGTAGGTTAATTGGTCATTGTAAACTGACCTATGATTAGGCTGGGGTTAAACAGGTGCTGAGCAGTGCGAGCCTTTGAGCCAAAGGACCAGAGGGCCTGTTCTGCACTGTATCTCTAAATAAATAGATAGATAGATAGCTATTACCTGGTCTATGGAATAGGAAGTGGAGTGGGGAACTTCCTCTCAGGCTTATGCCTTGCTACCTGTTGCTAAGAAACATATCATAACCTACATATTGAATTCACTTGTAATTACAACATAATATTAGACATGGTGAATTTCATACAATCTTGGTTGACTTTGTTTATTTGGCGGTCAAAGCTTTCAGAGCCATGTAGAGATACAGATAGAATTTTTTTACTGGAATTGTAATAGCATAATATGGATTTTCCTTTGCTGGGAGAAATCCGATTCTCCATTTCAACAAAACATGGTAGCGTAGCGGTTAGGGAAACAATATTACAACTCAGGATATCGAAGTTCAGAGTTCCATTCCGGCGTCCT
The DNA here is from genome assembly GCF_048418815.1 of Hemitrygon akajei. Taxonomy (NCBI): domain Eukaryota; kingdom Metazoa; phylum Chordata; class Chondrichthyes; order Myliobatiformes; family Dasyatidae; genus Hemitrygon; species Hemitrygon akajei. Next base: position 78,353,263 of record NC_133137.1, on the reverse strand, counting down.
CTGTAAGAAGTTTGTACCTTCTTCCTGTGGAATGCATGAATTTCCTCTGGGTGCACCGGTTTCCTTCCACAGTCCGAAGACATCCTGGTTAGTAGGTTAATTTGTTATTGTAAATTGTCCTGTAATTAGGCTGGGGTTAAATAGGTGGGTAGCACAGCTTGTTGGGCTGGAAGGGCCTATTTGATGCTGTATCTCTAAATAAGACTTTAAAATAAAGAAATTTCTACTTGGCCATGCACAGCATTTCCATGTGTACAGTCTTCTAAAATGATAGGATGTCTAGTTGAGGAACTGACAGCTTAGTGCTGGTGATGGGGACACCTTGTTAACAGCCTTATTAACATTCAAGGCCTGCTTCTAAAAGCAGATGTATCCTATTGACCTCAGGATCTACTTTTCTTCGCAACATGAGGTCTATGGGTACACAATGTAGTTTACACAGTTACTCAGCAGCCGTAGCAAGCATTAAAATGCTCCTTTGGGGCACCACGGTAGCATAGTGGTTAGCGTATCGCTTTACAGTACCAGTGACAGGGGCTTCAGTTCCTGCCACTGTCTGGAAAGAATTTAGACATTCGAAGTTCTAAGTAAATATTATTATCAAAGTATATATATGCCACCATATACAATCCTGAGATTCATCTTCTTGCGGGCATACTCAACAGATCTATAGAACAGTAGCTATAACAGGATCAATGAAAGATCAACCAGAGTGCAGAAGGCAACAAACTGTGCAAATGCGAATATAAATGAATAATGATAAATAATGAGGACATGAAATAACAAGGTAACGAATTCTTAAGGTGGGAACATCTCAATGGTTGTGCAAATGAATGTAGTTATCCCCTTCATTCCCTCCGTCACTGCGCAGGTTTCCTCCGTGTGCCCCGGTTTTCTCCCACATTCCAAAGACAATTTGGTTGGTCAGTTAATTGGTCACATGGGTGTAATTGGGTGGCGTGGGCTCATTGGCCTGGAAGGACCTGTACCTGTACTGTATCTCTAAATAAACTAAATAAAATCGAGAATTTGGACTTTTTTTTTGTTTCTGTAAAGGCCTAAGGAATCAGAATCCAACTGGGACCATGTTCAAAGGCATCCTCTCAGAACTTCCTCCCAGGCCCATCCAGCCAGCTGACTCAGCAGGGGATGCCACCAACGTCCTGGAGTGAGCTGGCTGCCATTCCCAGCCATTTGACCTTTGCTCTTCACCACTGAACATCAATGAATGTTGGGGCACAGAAAGCTTGGCATATGCCATGTGATGATTAGTAAAATTAATTAATTATTTCATAACCATCAGTCTCTAGACATCAATGTTGATCAGTAAGTCTTTAGTTTTAAAAGAAGTTGAAATCACATGTAAAAACTTATACCCAAATCTGCAGAGCTTTGTTACCTATTAAGCTTATTGTAAAGCTCAGTGGATCTAAGAAGCATATTTCAAATACTTTTCAACATATTTGTAGGTGATTTACTTTAAAAAAAACCTCTGCAGTACATTACTACGAGTGGTAATTGACCCTAAACTTTCAAGATCATGTTCAGTGCTCAAAAGTCAGGTTATTCACAGAGGTGGATTAAAATCCACAGAGAAACCTTCCAGTTCCACTTTTACCTGCATTTTTAGAACTGAATTGAGTTGCCAGTTCTAAATACACTATTGAAAAGTTTCATTTTTGTGACAAAAGTACTTTCTGCAACGCTACCTGGTTAAGCTTCTCATTTTGTGATCTTCAAGAGGCCAAATCCAGCTGGTGAACAGCTGATTCTTCAGCAGGAAATTGTAGGCTGTCAGCCAATCAAAACTCAGCCAGCCAACTCATCAAGGGATGGCACCAACATCCTGGATTGGTTGGCTGCCATTTCCAGCCATTTGTCTACTGTTGTTCACCACTGAACATCAACGTATCTTGGGACACAGAAAGCTTGGCTGTATACCGTGTGATAATTAACAGAATTCATTAAAGATTTCCTGACCATCATTGTGTCAATTGGCTGAATGGCAGTCAGCCAATCATGGCTCAGCTCACCTCAGTATGCTCCCAGGCATACATGGAAGTCCATGATGAGCAAGAAGTTACGTACTGCATCCACCGAATGCGGGGGAGGGACAGTAGGCATTTCACATCTGACTCCTCAGCTTTCTGACACGGTTGGCTGAAGTCTGGTAATTGTTTTCTCACTCACACCTTTTGATTCCCTTCCAATTTAGAAACCTGCCAGGTGGTATTTTGTTGTCTCCGAAGCAGAGACATTTAAAACGTGTTTGACAATGGCACATTGTTGAATCCAAACGAGAAATCTTGGGGTGAGGTTCACCTGCCCCTGAGTGTCGTGCTGCCTGGAGGAAGGCACTCAGATGTCGAGAGTCACTCATTCAGCCCTCTGTTGGAAACGTTAAGGCAGGCAGGCTGCTACCCCATTCCTTAAAACCTGGTTCAAAATTCTGAATGGAATCGGGAACGTAAGGTCAACTTCAAGACCAAGATCCCCTTTTCTTAGACTGTACTCAGTGTTAAAACTCTTAAGTTAATTCACCTAAAGCTAAAAGCACATATTCTAAATTCAAAGCTGCGCCGTTTTCAGCCCTACTTAATGAGTTCTTCTTCAATTTACAGGCTACCAGACCCTTCTTTACTGAGCAGAATCTTCCAGATTACCTCTGTGGTTGCTGTATATGGATTGAAGACTTACTTCTACTACAAAATAGCACAAATAGTGATTTGGCTGTTTGCTTAAACTTATGAGTGTTTCAACATGGTCTATTGCAGATGTACGGACTTATAGATCATGAACCTATTGCACTCTTCATAGTGTTCGTATCCTTTCTATGAAAGCAAATTATTGATTTATCATGCAAACGCGAGGAGTTCTGCAGATGCTGGAAATTCAAGCAACACACACAAAATGCTGGTGGAATGCAGCAGGCCAGGCAGCAGCTATAGGGAGAAGCGCTGTCAACGTTTCAGGCTGAGACCCTTCGCCAGGACGTCCTGATGAAGGGTCTCGGCCTGAAACGTCGACAGTGCTTCTTCCTATAGATGCTGCCTGGCCTGCTGTGTCCCACCAGCATTTTGTGTGTGTTGTATTGATGCATCATTCTGGTTTAAGGGGTTTATGAACTTTTCCACTGATCTGCTCTTGAAATACTAGCTGAGAACTACACAAACACAGGCAATGAAATTTCATTCCTGTTCACATAAAGAAACAGGGAGTCAACTTTTCCTGTTGTAACCAATATAATGTAAAGCTGTGGCAGAACTAACACTGATCTTTTGCAGATTATGATGGGGGAAATTGGTGGTGGGTTAATATTGCCCTCTTTCATGGTTAATGCTATAATAATTACAGTGGGTTTGCATCCATTGTTGGATGACTGTGGATTGTATAATTACATTTCTTACTACTTTGCCTGGTGGTTTAACATTGATTTAATTTTTCATTGTACGTAAAATCTATTGCTTCCAAATGGATTAAAAATAAATATTTTCGTGCCATTACATGATAAGTACATGCTGCTTTTTTTTCCTCTGGTGGAGAATTTAGCCAAGAATTAGAAAGTTTCGAGCAGGTTAATGATCCGAATATCATCAGCCATTCTGTTTCTGTGGATGCAGATGACATATGGATATTTCTCTCCTTGCTGGATACCGTTCTCAACATTCCTGTGCTGCTGCTGCATGTTAGATATCTAAGCATTTCTTCAGGAGGGAAGGAGAAACGGTCATCAGTTTGTGATTTACAGTGGTGCTGCGCTCATTGTAGGCACACTCAAGGTTTGACTCCAGATCAGGGGTTTCTAACCTGGGGTTGAGGGACCCCTCGGTTAATGGTAGGGATTCATGGCATAAAATAGGTTGGGAACCCGATGCTCCAGGGGCTGTTCTGTTTGCAGAACTTACTGTCGCTATACACTCAGTAAACCAATACCATTGCCCACCAATGGAGGGATCCTTCAGTACCATGGATGGACATGTGGAGAAGATAATCCTTGTGAAGTTTTTCCTCTGTTTTGATACATTCTGAACTATTAGGGGAGATTATATCTTCAAAGTTCAAAAGTTCAAAGTAAATTTATTTTCAAAGTACATAGATGTCACCATCAACAACCCTGAGATTCATTTTCTTGTGGGCATACTCAATAAATTTAGAAACATAGAAAACGTACAGCACAATACAGGCCCTTCAGGGTCTATAGAATAGTAACCATAACAGAGTCAATGAAAGACCACCCAACTAGGGTGTTCAACCAGAGTGCAGAAGACACCAAACTGTGCAAATACAAAAAGAAGGAATTGTAGCGATGTACTACATACAGAGCTAGAGACAACGACACGCAGTCGGTAAGTCGTTTCGAGACTAGTTTATTCAAACTTCGCGGCGCTGGCATTTAATCCCTAGCGCCTGCCCTCTCCGGGTGGAAATGACGTCAGAGGTGCATTACCAAAGTCTCCCCCCGCGTGCTGGCTATTTGTGAGCCGGTTCGCCTGTGCAGAAAGTGGGTCGTCACATAACCCCCAGAACTGGCGATACACCCCCCAATGTCCACTGTCTGGATCAGCCTCTGTTTGGGAGGTCTGCCTCTGCGCCGTGGTGCCTGAACCTCGACCGGCTGCGCCAAGTCCACATGGGCTGGTTTGAGTCAGTCCACCATGAAAATCTCCTCTCTCCCCCCAATGTCCAGAACGTACATGGACCTGTTGTTGTTGATCACCTTGAATGGCCCCTCGTACGGCCGCTGTAGCGGTGCCCGGTGTCCGCCCCTTCGTACAAACACAAACTTACAGTTCTGCAGGTCTTTGGGTACATAGGTCGGGGTTCGTCCATGCTGTGAAGTTGGTATGGGGGCCAGGTTGCCGAGCCTTTCATGTAGTTTGTTCAGGACTGCTGCGGGTTCTTCCTCTTGCCCCCTTGGGGCTGGTATGAACTCTCCTGGGACGGCCAGGGGTGCGCTGTACACCAACTCGGCCGACGAGGCATGCAGATCCTCTTTGGGCGTTGTGCGAATTCCAAGCAGGACCCAGGGAAGCTCGTCCACCCAGTTAGGTCCTCTCAGGCAGGCCATGAGAGCCGACTTCAAGTGATGGTGGAAGCGTTCCACTAGTCCGTTCGACTGTGGGTGGTAGGCAGTAGTGTGGTGTAGCTGCGTTCCCAACAGGCTGGCCACAGCCGACCACAGGCTGGAGGTGAACTGGGCACCTCTGTCGGAGGTAATGGTCTGGTACCCCGAAGCGTGCTACTCAGGTTGCAATCAGTGCTCGGGCGCAGGAATCGGCAGATGTATCGGTGAGCGGGACCGCCTCTGGCCACCTCGTGAACCGGTCTACCATAGTTAGGAGGTACCACGCTCCTCGGGATACTGGTAGGGGGCCCATGATATCCACATGAACGTGGTCGAACCTCCGGTCGGTGGGTTCGAACTGCTGCGGCGGGGCTTTAGTGTGCCACTGCATCTTGGCTGTTTGGCACTGCGCGCACGTTCTGGCCCATTCACTGACCTGCTTGCGAAGTCTGTGCCACGCGAACTTGCTGGAGACCAGCCGGACGGTTGTCCTGATAGATGGGTGCGCCAAACTGTGTATGGAGTTGAAAACTCGCTGCCTCCAGGCTGCCGGGATGATGGGGCGAGGTTGGCCGGTAGCCACATTGCACAGGAGGGTCCTCTCACCTGGGCCTACGAGAAAGTCCTGCAGCTGCAAACCCGAGATTGCAGTCCTGTAGCTGGGCATCTCGTTGTCTGCCTGCTGCGCCTCCGCCAGTGCTGCATAGTCCACCCCCAGGGACAGGGCCTGGACACCTGGTCTGGAGAGTGCGTCCGCCACAACGTTGTCCTTTCCTGAGATATGCTGGATGTCCGTCATGTACTCGGAGATGTAGGACAGATGTCGCTGCTGGCAAGCTGACCAGGGATTGGTCACCTTTGTGAACGTGAAGGTCAACGGTTTGTGGTCCGTGAACGTGGTGAACGGCCTGCCTTCTAAGAAGTACCTGAAATGCCGGATTGCCAGATACAGTGCCAACAGCTCCCTGTCGAAAGCACTGTACTTGAGTTCGGGTGGTCGTAGGTGCTTGCTGAAGAATGCCAGGGGTTGCCAGTGCACCTCGATGAACTGCTTCAGCACCCCACCGACTGCTGTGTCGGATGCGTCTACCGTGAGGGTGGTCGGAACGTCCGTTCTGGGGTGCACCAGCATCGCGGCATCTGCCAAGGCTTCCTTTGCTTTAACGAAAGCAGCCGCGGCCTCCTCGTCCCAAGTAATGTCCTTGCCTTTACCCGACATCAGGGTGTACAAAGGGTGCATGATACGGGCTGCTGAGGGGAGGAAACAGTGGTAGAAGTTCACCATACCAACGAACTCCTGCAGACCTTTGACCGTGTTGGGCTGGGCAAAGTGGCGGATCGCGTTTACCTTGGCGGGCAGAGGTGCAGAGGTGTTGCCCCGTCTTTGGTAATCCTGTGGCCCAGGAAGTTGATGGTGTCGAGACCGAACTGGCATTTGGCCGGGTTGATCATGAGGCTGAAATCACTCAGGCGGGAGTAGAGCTGGCGGAGGTGGGACAGATGCTCCTGACGACTACTGCTGGCTATAAGGATGTCGTCCAAATAGATGAACGCAAAGTCCAGGTCGCGTCCCACCGCATCCATTAGCTGCTGGAACGTCTGTGCGGCATTCTTCAGGCCTAACGGCATTCGGAGGAACATGAACAGGTCGAATGGGTTGATGAGTGCTGTTTTGGGGATGTCTTCAGGGTGCACTGGGATTTGATGGTATCCCCGGACGAGGTATACTTTGGAAAAGATTCTTGCCCTGTGCAGGTTTGCTGCAAAGTCCTGTATGTGTGGCATGGGGTAGCGGTCTGGAGTTGTAGCCTCGTTCAGTCTGCGGTAGTCGCTGCATGGTCTCCAACCCCCGGCTGCTTTGGGCATCATGTGCAGGGGGGAGGCCCATGGGCTGTCGGACCTCCGTATGATCCCCAATCCCTCCATCCTCTTGAACTCCTCCTTCGCCAGGTGGAGCTTTTCCGGGGGGAGCCTTCATGCGCAGGCGTTGAGGGGTGGTCCCTGGGTCGGGATGTGGTGCTGTACCCCGTGTCTGGGCATGGCTGCTGTGGACTGCGGTGCCAGAATCGATGGAAAGTCCGCCAGGATTCTGGTGAATTCATTGTCCGACAGCGTGAAGGAGTCCAGTGTGGGGCCGGCAACTTAGCTTCACCCAGGAAGAACGTCTGGAAAGTCTCGGTATGTACCAGTCTTTTCCCTTGCAAGTTGACCAGCAGGCTGTGAGCTCGCAAGAAGTCCGCCCCCAGGAGTGGTTGGGTCACCGCGGCCAGTGTGAAGTCCCACGTGAACCGGCTGGCGCCGAACTGCAGCTGCACTGTGAGGGTGCCATAGGTCTGTATCGTGCTGCTGTTTGCGGCCCTCAGGGTGGGTCCTGGCTTCCTGTTGCGGGTGTCGTACCCCGTCGGGGGCAAGACGCTGATTTCTGCTCCGGTGTCGACCAAGAAGCAGTGTCCCGACTGTTTGTCCCAGACGTACAAGAGGCTGTCCTGGTGGCCAGCCGCCATAGTCATCAGTGGCAGCTGGCCCTGGCCCTGGCCCTTGCAGGGCGGGCGACAACGGCAGGCTTCTGTGCCCCACCGCTGGTGGTAGAAACACCACTGTTCACCGTCCTCCTCACTCCTGCCTCTATGTTGTGTGCACCCCCCTGCCGGGCCTGGTCTGGTCCAAACAGGATTTGGACCAAAGATGACTGACTCTTCATCTGTCCACGCAGTTTCGCTAAAACTGCCGACTTTCTGGATGCTGCGAACACACGTGTGGTTTAGCCAAACAGAAGCCCAGTTCCAGATTCGGAAGATATCTTCTGATTCCACACGTTACTATCATGTTGGGGTCACCAATGTAGCGATGTACTACATACAGAGCTAGAGACAACGACTCGCAGTTGGTAAGTCGTTTCGAGACTAGTTTATTCAAACTTCGCGGCATTGGCATTTAATCCCTAGCGCCCGCCCTCTCCAGGCTGAAATGACATCAGAGGTGCATTACCAGAGTCTCTCCCTGCACGCTGGCTATTTGTGAGCCGGTTCGCCTGAGCAGCAAGTGGGTCACCACAGAATAATAATAATAAAAAAAGCAATAAATATTGGGAACGTGAGATGAGTCCTTGAAAGTGAATCCATAAATTGAGGGAGCATTTCAGTGATGGGGCAAGTGAAGATGAGTGAAATTATCCCCTTTGGTTCAAGAGCCTGATGGTTGAGGGGTAATAACTGTTCCTGGACCTGGTGGTGTGAGTCCTGAGGTTCCTGTACCACCTTCTTGATGGCAGCAGTGAGAAGAGAGCATGTCCTGGGTGGAGGGGGACGGGGTTCCCTAATAATGGATGATGCTTTTCTGTGACACTCTTTCATATAGATGTGCTCAATGGTGGGGAAGTCTTTACCCATGATGGACTAGGCAGTATTAACTACTTTTTGTAGGATTTTCCGTTCAAGGGCATTGGTGTTTCCATGCCAGGCTGTGATGCAGCCGGTCAATGTTCTCTCCACCTATAGGGGAGAATCCTATACATCTATAGGAGTTTGCAAAAATTTCAGATGCCATGCCAAATCTCTGCAATCTAAACCTGGTTGTACTTTTTGGTTCTGGTGCCTTAGATAAATGAGTTCGTATGGACTACTAACATCATGATATGGCTGTAGATCTTGGTGATGCAGACAATTATTCTGCATGGAGTGGATGATTTTGAAGAGGTTCTCTGTTGTTATGAGGGTTGCTATAGGCACTGCATTTGATACAGTTTACATTGACTTTATTACGGCTTTTAATGTTATCCAAGACTGATCAAACAAAATAAAGGCATCAGCATCTGAGGAACTGTGGTATTAAACCCAAGATCAGCCAACAAGTAGGATGCACAGGTAACGTTTGTTGGATAATTCTGTGATGGGAATGATGGGGGGACTGGTGGGGACCCACAGGGCTCCCCTCTCAGTCCCTTTCTCTTCCACCTTTGAAGTTAAACTTAAGCACCAGTGGCGTGGTAAAGAAATTTGCAGGTGATTTTAAAAAGCAGCTTGACAGTGAGGAAGAAAGCTTTGGGCTGCAGAAAATAAAGAAGGTCTGGTCAGCTGAGCAACAAAAAAAGGTAAATGGAACTTAACCCAGAATAAGTGTGATGATGCATTGTGGGAAATGGAACAAGGCGGGGGATATAGCTGAACCAATAACTATTAATTTACTTTATTTCGAGGTAGAGTGCAGAGTAGGCATTTCCAGCTGTACTGTACTATATACCTGTGATGTTGCAGTCACGTTACAAGCTCTAAATAAAAATCTGCCTTATTATTGGTGCTTTCTAATTATTGCTAGTATTTTACTTAGAGATACTTTGTGGAATGGGCTCTTCTCATCCTTTGAGCCGTGTTGCCCCCACCAACCCCTGATTCCACCCTAGCCTAATCACGGGAAAATTTACAATGACCAATTAACCTACCAACAGCACATCTTTAGACTGTGGGAGGAAACCAGAGCACCCGGAGAGAACCCACACGTTCCATGGGGAGAATGTACAGACTCCTTACAGACGGCACCAAAATTGGACTTTGAACTCAGACACCATGAGCGTGGAGATTAAAAAGGCATATAGAATTGTTCCTATTGGCTGAGTAATAGAATATAAGAATGGAAAGATTGCTTTGCTGGTTCTTTGCTTGTTGTATGTTGGCTTCATGTTGTTCTGGTGAACATTGTGAGCATGTGATGTTTGCATCAGACTGTGTGGCAACATCGTGTATTGTTAACACAAGCAATGCATTTCACTGTATGTTTCAATAGACACGTGATTAATAAATAAAACTTACCTAATCTAATTTTGTTAGAGCTTAGTTAGATCACAACTTGAATGAGAATGTAGTAAACACAATTGTTTGAACTGAATATTTCAACTTCTAAAGAGACTGGGAAACATTACAGTACTGTGCAAAAGTCTTAAGCGCGTATATGTAGCTAGGGTCCCTCAGACGTTTGCATGGTACTGTAGTAATTTTATGTATTGCACAGTACTGCTGCTACAAAAGAAAAACAAATTTAATGACATATGTGAGTGATGATAAACCTGATTCTGACATGGGTCTCTATTGTGGACTGAGAGTGGGAAGGGGGCAGGGAGAGGGGAATCAGGTTTGGGAAAAGGGGAAGGGAGAGGGGAGGGAGCAGGAAGCACCATAGAGACATTCTGTAATGATCAATAAGCCAATTGTTTGGAATCAAATGAGCTTGCCTGGTGACTCTGGGCTGGGTGTGTCTGCACTCGTGCCACACCCCACCCCTGGCAGTCCTTCTCTGCCATCTGACCCACACCCCTCCCGTGGTGCTCCACCCTCGCCATTCCCAACATCCTTTGCTCCAGCCAGATTGACAAGCTCGCTCTCCGCTCCACATTAACAAGTACAGTCAGGCACCCTTACTGTATATGCTTTAGGTGCCCAAGGCTTTTGCACAGTGCTTAATTTCTCAGGCCATTCAGTACATTATATCTATGCCAGTTCTCAGAAAATTCCCATCTGTCCCATCCCCTCTTATTTCCGTCATCTATTCTCTCCTACCTTCCCGTAAGCTCATTTGACCCCGATTATCCTGCCATACACCAGCTATAAGTTAATTTACAGGAAAGTAAACTTGAGCCATTTACCAGTACTGTTTAGGGATGTGGGCAGAAACCAGAGTAATTGGGGAAACCCATGGGGCCACATGAAGATTATGGAAACTCCACACAGGAGAGCCAAAGGTCAGGATTGAATCTGTGTTACTAGCTGAGCCACTCTGTCAACTTCCATATATACTGAGGTGCAAATTTATGTCCGGCTATCAAAATAATTGTCATTGCTGATAATAAGATAACTTAATAACTGGGCCCAGAACACAGGCACTCTTACAACTCAAACATTCTTTTTATTTTACTTGTGCACAAGGAGAATCACGTGAACCCCCTGTCACTCACATTGTTCCGAAGACTGAACAGAAAACTATTTTTTAAAATATAGAATTGACTTATCAGTTAAGGATATTGATGACTGTAAATTGTATACGATTGTATTATTTACTCGCAAGATCAAATGCCATTCACAATTGAGATGTTAAAAGTCAATCGAAACTTCAAGCAGACAGCCGACGATGTTTTGAAGTTAGTAAGGGCAATGGAGTTTTGGTTGTTGGGTATGTTTCACATCCCTCTGTTATTTTGTCTGTCTTTTGGACCTGCTATTGAGTAAAGGAAAACTATGTTTTAGGAAGACCTTTCTGGAGAAGTCTCACTATAGAGCCCTCACTCATTTGGCTTTAGTACACATTATCTTGTCTGTAGTAAGCAGAGGTGTCTCCAATGGACTTGCTTGAATATAACTGCCCCAGGCTTTCCTTGCCTTACCATGCCTTCCACACAGCACTGGCCATGGGTTTATACCCCTTCAACAAAATTGCTTGAAAGCTGTGACGTAATTCATTTGACGGCTTTAGTTTCAAGATTTTTTAATACCATTTCTTGTACACAAGTGTAAGGAGAACGAAATAATTGTGACTCCATATCCAATGCAGCACAAACCCCCCCACACACAAAAGATAAAGAACATAATAATAATAATAAACAATAAATATAAATACATAAGATCGCTTATATACATCGATTGATTGCATGTTCATAAAGTGACTGATGGTAAATAATGAAGTAGTGGTGGAGTTAGTGGGTGGAGGTGTTGATCAGCCTTACTGCTTGGGGAGTACCTGTTTTTGACCCCGGTGGTCCTGGTGTGGATGCTACATCGCCTCCTCCCTGATGGAAGTGGGACAAGCAGTCCTTGAGCAGGGCATGTGGGATCCTTCATGATGCCACTGGCCCTTTTCTGGCATCTTTCTGTGTATATGTGCTTGATGCTGGGTAGGCTGGTGCCAGAGTTGCGCTGGGCAGTTTTGACGACCTGTTGTGGAGCCGCAGTGCAGTCTCCGTACCAAGCAGTGATGCAGCTTGTTAGCTCTCGAATGTTGCATGCCTCTTTGTTTCATGGGGAAGATCTGTTCTTGACTTGATGCTTCAGCATGTCACACTTTTCCTCTTGCAATTTAGAGCAAATTCACCTCGTAAATCGGTATCCCTTTCTGTAGGAGCCACGTACCTATTTTCTGTCTGTATTGTACTTTGTGGCACGTTTATTGTGGTAATCTGTCACGTAGATCAGGGTGTGGTCGAAGCAAATGAATATGGTTACGTATTCATGCTTTGGCTTAGTTAGTTGGTTAGTTCAGTTTAGCGAAGAAGGGTTGGGGTGTGGAGAATGATAGTTTTTTTGTTGACTGCCAATTGGGACACTATTGGATCGCTAACCAGATCGATAATTGGAATGTTAAATACATATAGAATGGGTCGAGACAACAGAGACTTATAGAGAAGAGGAGTTATAAGCCGTGTCTCCCCTCTCTCATTATGGGCAATGTGAGATCACTGGGTAATAAAATGGACGAGTTGACAGCGCTAGTCAGGAGTCAGAGGACTTTTCGGGAGAGCAGTGTTATGTGTTTTTTTTTACCCAATTTCCCTCCGGATCAATAAAGTATGTCTGTCTGTCTGTCTACATCTGATATCGCTAATGAGAACAGTTAGTTAGGGTGACTTGAATGCTGTATCGCTAATTTAGTTCCGTTAGTATGATCATTCATCTTTGTTGGTTTTGTAATAAAGGATCAAACATTCCTTTTTTGACTTTGAGAGTCACTACCCATTACGCCACCAGCGTTTAGGGCAGCAATGAAGGTCCTCCATCTCTAATGGTGTTCAAGGCTTCCTTCGTCATGTCAGTAGCTTCCTTTCGGTTTACACTACTGGCAGTCATGCAAGTCCTGGGTGGAGACTCAGGAATACCGTCACACTCAGATGTAGGAGGGTTCTTCATTGCTGTTTCCATAACAATTTTGTTTTACCACTGGGTTGTTAGACCTGAGCTGAACCCCTGAACTTGGAGACCAGTGGACCACTCTTAGTCTGGCCCCTACCCTTTGACCTGTTTGGCATGGTGACCCTACCAAGAGCCAAAGCATGAAGCCTAACTCCAGCCAGCATAGCTCTCTTGGTCATTGAGGCAGGCAACCCTCCAAACCACGACAAAGTTGTGGTCTCCTTGGACATTTCTTGGGCATGGAACTTTGTTATTTGAAAGCACATCATACAGTGTCGATCTTCTGGCTTAGTCCCTCAGTGGTTTTGGTTTGTTTTAAAGTATCCGCTAGATTTTCCATTGTGGACAACCCACTCCATGCATAACTCTGGAGTAACATTCATTGGCAGCAAGCAGAAATGTTATACCAGAACAGATGGTTTCACTTACACTTCTAAAGAAATGTTTTCAATGGACAGATGTCTCAACAAGTTATATGTGGAATGAAAATCACACAAAATATGCAAACAAAAGGGGATTAATTCCACATTCCACCTTAATCCACCACAGACTCTTTACTTTCTTACTGTAAATCATTTTGAGCATTAAGTTCCCACCAAGAAAAAAATCAATCTATTCATGATGATCCCAGCACTTAAGAGCGAGATCTGGAGTGTGCTTAATTATAGCATAGAGATGATTTATTCGATTGTAAAAGAGACACAGAGTACCTTAAATTGCGGTATGCATTGCCCTCAAATGGTTATTTTAAGTAGGTTCAGATTGGCTGGTTTGAAATAAAGTCATTTTCCTACTATGGAGATTCAGGAAAGACTGCAGATGCTGGAGTTCTGGAGCAGACACTATAAATGCTGGAGGAACTCTGGAGGCAACATCTATGGTGGGAAACGGACAGTTGACATTTTGGGTCAAGACCCTTCACAAAGGGTGGTGTGGTAGTGTAGTGGTTAGCACAGCGCTTTGCAGTACCAGCGACTTGGTTTCAATTCCCGCCACCTTCTGCGACATTTACTTGGCTCTGCACTGATCTGAGGCTACGGCTGTGGCCTGCTCTGGCTGCTCTGCCCTCATTTTTGTTCTGAACGCTATTTGCTTACTTTTATTGTTTTCACTATTAGTTTTTATTTCCCCCTCTCTGCACATTGGGTGTGTGATTTTTTTTAATGGGTTCCTTTAGGTCTCTTTGTTTGGTGGCTGCCTGTAAGGAGATGAATCTCAAGGATGTATAATGTTTTCATACTTTGAACTTTGTATGTACGTTCTCCCTGTGACCGTGTGGGTTTCCTCTGGGTGGTCCAGTTTCCTCCCACAGTCCAAAGGCCTATCGGTTGGTAGTTAACTGGTCATTGTAAATTGTCTCGTGATCAGACTCAGGTGAAATCGGGGGATTGCTGGGCGGCACAGCTCGAAGGGCCCGAAGATCTGATTCCGTGCTGCGTCTCAAAAAGTAAATAAAACAGGAGCAGAAATGAGAAAGGGAGATGGCCAGTATAAAAAGGAGGGGGGAAGTGGTGGAATAAGAGCTGGCAGATGACAGTGAATCCAGGTGAGGGAGGTGCTGGACAGTTGAGGGAGGAGGGTGGAGTGGCAATGATGTAAGAAGCTGGGAGGTGATAGGTGGAAGTGACAAAGGGCTAAAGAAGGGTCAGTAGACCATGCAATAAAAGCAAGAAGGTGAGGTTGGGAACCAGAAAGAGGAATGTGTGGGTGATGAACAGACAGAGACATCTAAAACTTTGACATCTAAAAATCTGCCAAACTTCTTTAGATGTGTAGTGGACAGTATATTGATTGGCTGTATTGAAGCCTGGTAGGGAAACACTAATGCCCTTAAACAGAAAACTCTCCAAAAAGTAGTGGATACGGCCCAGTCCATCACGAGTAAAGTCCTCCCCACCATTCAGCAACATCCATCGTCGGAGACCCCCAACACCTAGGTCATACACTCTTCTCACCGTTGCTATCAGGAAGAAAGTACAGGAGCCTCAGGACTTACATCTCCAGAGATGGGGACAGAGAGAGATCAAGAAAGAGGAGAAAAATGGAGATAGACCAAGTAAATTTGAGAGCAAGGTGGAACTTGGAGGCAAAATTGATGTAATTGATGAACTCAGCACGGACGCAGGAAACAACAACAATATGAGTCGCAATGTGGCAAAGAAAGAGTTGAGGAGTGTTAACAGTGTACTCTGGAAGATGGCTTGTTCCACATAGCTGACTAAAAGCCAGGCCCAGCTGGTGTCCACATGTGCGCCCAAGGCAACACTTTAGCCTGGAGAAAGTAGGAGGAGCTGAATAAGAAGTTGTTAGGAGTGAGCACCAGCTCTGCTAGACAGAGGGGCGGGGGGTGGTACAGGGGAACTGGTTGGGTCTGTTATTCAGAGAGCTCTGACATCATCCTGATGGATGTGGGGAGAAATAGAAGTCTACGTAGATTGGACATCATGGTGCAAAGGGGGCGGTTGGGTCCGGGGAACTGAAAGTGGTGGAGAGCGTGCGAGGTGTCACGAATGTAGATTGGAACCCCAGCACTCTTCCTCGAAACCGAGGCTGAGCCAGACTGCTTACAATCTTGCTGCCGCGTTCCGACCTTATTCCTGGACCATCACCATGACCTATTATCCTGCCGTGAAATTGCCTCCCTCTATCTCCCACGCGGCTTTCTCCTTCTGAAATCCAAATCCCAGCTGTGAGATCTCTAGAGTTAACAATTCCAGCACACTCTTGGTTGACTCCTGTTTCCAACCCTCTATAAACGTGGGCTCATAGAGAACTGTGCTGATTGCACTTATCCGACGTGAATTGGTTCTATTGGTAATGACTCTCTGTGTTAGTAGGGCCTGCTCTATTACACAGTATCGTGCAAGAGTCTTAGGCACATATATAGAGCCGTGGACTGAGAGTGGAAAGGGAACAGGGAGAGGGGGATCATGGTTGGGAAAAGGGGAAGGGAGATGGGAGGGAGCAGGAAGCACCAGAGAGACATTCTGTTATGATCAATAAACTAATTGTTTGGAATCAAATGATGCTGCCTGGTGTCTCGGGGCTGTGTATGTGCATCCACGCCAGACCCCTTCCCCTCCCCCCCCCCACCCCGGCACTCTTTCTCTGCTACCTGTCCCACATCCCTCCTGTGGAACTCCACCCTCACCATTCCCAAAATCCTTTGCTCCACCCCGATTTACAAACTCGCTCCCCGCTCCATATTGACAAATAAGCCAAATAAGACTGTGAATAAGCCTTAGGCACCCTATATGTGCGTAAAACTTTTGCACAGTACTGTAAGTGATATAACGAGAGGAAGCAAGGGCAGGTTGGGGGCAGTCAGTTAAAGCTGTTACCTCCAGCTTATACAGTTGCCAAAAGTGTCTTCAGCTTTGATGCCTGGAAGCTTGCTAAGACATGTCAGCTAGATTACTCATGGTGAACCAGTAGTGACTTGCTGTGTACTGCCAAATGCATAAAGGCTGCTCTGGTTCATGATGAAAGAAGACTTGAGTCTGGGAGGAGGGTCAGGATCAGAATGAAGCAGAATGATTGGGGGCAGACTGATAAAGGCGCTGAACCAAGAGAATAGTGGAAGGTGTGGGCCGAGAGTCAGAACGGAAGTTGGATTGAGGGTTAGGGGTGCTCAGTGGTCAGGAGGGTCTCATGCCTGGGTACCGGGTTGGTTTGGTTTGCCATAGTTTGGTGGCTGGGCGGTCAGACTGGGTCATCAGCTCAGTGGAAGGAATGGGTTGTATTAGGTTAGCAGATGAATTCACTGGTGTGTGCGGTGTGGAGGATGACATTTGGACAAGTGTCGTGAGTTTGACGGGGTTGCAGGAGGAGGAGGAGTTCCTGGTACAGATCATCAATTGTAAGCAAGCGCCACTGGTGTGAGCACCTGCCTCTGCCACGGCAGCCTAAAAAACCAACTGCAGCCGCTCACTGTGTCTGTCAGCGGAGGTCTCAGCGTCCCTGCTCGGTCTGTA
This sequence comes from Hemitrygon akajei, assembly GCF_048418815.1. Taxonomy (NCBI): domain Eukaryota; kingdom Metazoa; phylum Chordata; class Chondrichthyes; order Myliobatiformes; family Dasyatidae; genus Hemitrygon; species Hemitrygon akajei. The sequence goes on along the minus strand of NC_133137.1, from coordinate 78,336,335 downwards.
CTTGATGTCCACGCCATAGATTTATTTAGTTATTTATAGAGATCCAGTGTGGAATTGGCCCTTCCAACTCTTGGAGCCCAGCAACCCCCGATTTAACTCTAGCCTAATCATGGGACAATTTATGATGACCAATTAACCTACCAACTGGTATGTGTTTGGACTGTGGAAAGAAGCTGGAGCACTCGGAGGAAACCCACACGGTCCATGGGGAGGACAAACAGACTCCTTACAGAGGACGCCAGGATTGAACTCCAAACTCCGACACCCAGAGCTGTAATAGTGTCGTACTGAATGCTACACTACCATGGCTACCATGGATCTGTGGCTTGTAGGAGTGGGGCAAGTGACAGGAGAGGCCTGACACTGCTGTCAGCCATACAAGTCCCAGTTTAAGACTCAGGAATACCATCGGACTCATCTGTCAATGTGGAGCAGAGAGCGAGTTAGTAAATCTGGCGGGAGCACAGGACGTTGGGAATGGTGAGGGTGGAGTTCTGCGGGAGGGGTGCAGAACAAGTGGTAGAGAGGGGTGGGGAGCGGCGTGGGTGCAGACACACCCAGCCCTGAGACGCCAGGCAAGGTCATTTGATTCCAAACAATTGGTTTATTGATCATTACAGAGTGTCTCTCTGGTACTTCCCACTCCCTCCCCTCTCCCTTCCCCTTTTCCATGATTCCCCTCTCCCTGGCCCCTTCCCACTCTCAGTCCACAATAAAGACCCATATCAGAATCAGGTTTACAATTGCTCACATATTTCATGAAATTTGATTTTTTTTGTGGCAGCAGTACAGTGGAATACATGAAATCATTACAGTACTGTGCAAAAGTCTTAAGTATCCTAGCTCTCTCTATATAGAAATATAAGCATAAAAAATTAAATATGTGTGTGTGCCCAAGACTCTTGCACAGAACTGTAGAAGGATTCTTCATTGCTGTTTCCATAATAATTTTCTTTAACCAGTCAGGGTTGTTAACCCTGAGCTGAACCCCCAAACCTGAAGGATGGATGGATGACTCTTAGTCTGGCCTCTACCCTTTGACCTGTCTGCCATGGGTGACCCTACCAAGAGCCAAAACATAAAGCCCTCACCCCAGCCAACGTAGCTCTCCAAGTCAGTCAGGCATGCAAACCTCCAAACCGCGACAAGGTTGTGGTCCTCATAGAGGTAAAAGTGATGTAATCATCACCATTATCATTATCATCGAGCCATGTCATGTGGACGATCACAGTCCTTTATCCATGATCATGATTGTCCTTAGCAAACTGTTGTGCTGAAGTTGTTTGCCATTGTTTTCTTCTGGGGAGTGTCTTTACAAGACGGGTGACCCCAGCCATTATCAATACTCTCAAAGATTGTGTGTCCAGTGTCAGTGGTCGCATAACCAGCACTTGTGATGTGCACCAGTTGCTCATACGATCATCCACCACCTGCCCCCATGGCTTCTCGTGACCCTGATTGGGGGGCTAAGCAGATGCTAAACCTTGCCCAAGGGTGACCAGCAGGCTAGCGGAGGGAAGGAGCGCCTTACACCTCCTTTGGTAGAATATCTCTACCCCACCATCCAAAGAGTGGTGTGCTCGGGAAAAAGCATGCATTCCTCCTGGAAGTGAAGCTTGGCTGGGAAACTGATTCAAATCATAGTGACAAAACATTACTCTAAACAAAAGAATCAACGAACAATTTTCTGCTTATAATATTTCATTTTATTCAGTCAAAAGGCATAGTATCAGGATATTATTTTAATAAAATATTGTGCTACAGTATATATTATTTTCTTGGTGACATTGTGACCCTCATTAGGGTGAGAAGTGCGAATACATTGCTCATATATATTTATTTGTAAGTCCGAACAATTACATTTGTGTTCCAACATTCATCGATACTCCTCAGTATAGTTCAGTGTCAGTACATGAAGGCATGCAGTCTCATTCAAGCTGCAAGCTTGATAGGATATTTCCAGTCTGGCCATGTCAGCGGAGGTAGCATGAAGTATGAAGATATAAACTATATACTTTTTTATAACATTGAAACATTCTGGAAAGTTCTTTTGATGTCCTTAATTTTAACTCTACTTGTAATGCTGATTTTGGCATTATTGGCCTAAGGTGATACAGCGTGGCAGAGGGCTCATCGTGCAGGTGTGGCAGAGCGCAGCCTTGTCCTTTCTGCTTACCATGCGCACTATGTAAGTGTAGAAAGAGTTTCTTAGCTTTACATCTCTTCTGCCCCCATTTCTGACTCCTTTTCATGCAGTTTGGTGCACTTTGCCCAGTCCAAGCATCTTTCCATCTACTCTGAATCCACTCACTGACTAGTGGATTTCACAAATCCTAACTTTCCGCAAAGCAGCAGAAACCACGTGCCAGGCACTGGTCTAAAACACTGGTGAGAAGCGATATCAACATTAGACGGTCTCCTCTTCATGCTGTTTCCCAGCCAGTCTATAAATACCAGAGGAGCTTTATCATATCTTTAGTTTTATATGTATTAATGCATCTGGATACTTATTTGTATTTATAAATCTTTTATTTACTTTCAGTAAGATTGATAATAATAGGCAAAAGAGATTTAAACTCACTTCAGTTTTTATTTTTATGTTTTATTGAGATACAGCGCGGAATAGGCCCTTCCAACCTTTTGAGCCCTGCCACCCAGCAACCCTCGATTTAACCTTAGCCTAATCATGGAACAATTTACAGTGACCAATTAACCTAATAACCGGTACATCACTGGACTGAGGGAGGAAACCAGAGGACCCGAAGAAAGCCCACCCGTTCCGTGGGGAGAATGTACAAACCCCTTACAGGCAGTGTTGGGAATTGAACCCTGGTAGCCAGTACTGTAAAGCGTTGTGCTAATCACTATGCTACTGGCGGTGCCTATTAGGAAGATCCTGGTCGAGGAGGACAGGCCGTCCGAGGGGTTCACCTCCATCAGAATCATCGCCAATGGGCCTTATTGATAAAGTTCCCCACTGGTGAATAAGGAAGAATTAAAAGCGATGGGCTGGATCGTGCTGCCAACCGTTTGGCATTTCCCGAGAGAGCTGGCAGTGACAGCACTTTCCAAACAGTGCCAGAGTTCAAGTGTGGAACATGCTGTTGCCAGCTCATTCAGCCTGTTTCATCACCTCTGGACTTGCCGTTCAGTTCAAGGACATTTTGTAATGTACTGCTTTGAGGAATGAATAAGAACATAACACATAAGAAATAGGAGCAGGAGTGGGCCATCTGGCCCGTGGAGCCTGCTCCGCCATTCAATAAGATCATGGCTGATCTGACCACAGACTCATCTTCCTACCACCCCCTCAGTCTTACAACATCGCGACTGGTACGCCCAGGGCAGTCCCATTCATTTGAAAGGCAAGTATGTTCATTATTATTAACGCATTTAATTAATTAACAATAGTTAATTCTGATTTTAAGTGAATTTAATGATTAATTATGTTGAATGTATTAATTGCAACCTTTCTAATCTTGGATCATCAGATTGTCAGGAGATGGGGCCCTAGTTTCTGACTATTCATGGTGTTTGTCAGCAGAAACCTCAACACCTCTGCTCGTTAAATTTGATACCCTCACCAGGTGCTGGTTGAACAACACAAGTGGCAGAGCAAGTGTTCACTGTTCAGAATGGATAATTCTAACCAAGGCTCCTCGACAAGCAGTGGAAGACAAAAATAGAAATATCTGATTTCTCCGCAGGTAACGTTAGCAAAGGCTGCTATTACACAGTCGATGGAGGAGAGGACAGTTAATCACAGCAAGTTCTGTGTGTTGGCATCAGAGACGGTTATTAGTTTTACCCAGTGATGACAGAGAGTGCTGTCAATCTCACTATTCAGAACATAATGTATGAATTTGGAGACGAGGAGACCATCTGGACCCTTGAAGAAGGTACAAGAGCCTCAGGACTTGCAGCATCAGGTTCAGGAACAGTTACTGCTGATGGGGTCATAGTGCAGGCTTTGAAATGTATGGGGTGTCCGGGGAGGGGCAGCATCTCTGGTGAGGGGGCTTGTCATGCCCATTCCGGGGCAGTTCACTCACCTTTGGTCCCCACCAGACACTCAGCTCTCAGCTGTGGCTACAAGTAACTGTTTGCATACGACAGTGGCCACAGCCCATCACACTCCTATGGCAGATAGGCAGCCAGTAGCCTCATGCCCCAGCGAGATAGGGACACGCCTGTCCTAGCATGCAAAGTCAGTTCCGGCGGACTGGGCGGATGAGATCTACAGTGAGATCCAACGGCCAGGAAGGTGGCACTGCCACGCTGTGTGGAGAGCAAAGGGCATGGCAAGGCACAGACGACGTCACAGTCACCCACTGCAACCAGGTTTGTGACACCGGCTTGTACCACCGGACTCGGACTTCTGAGGCCTTCAGAGTGGAGCTGTCACAGTGCCAGAACTTTTCCATTTTAAAGCTCTCCTGCACCCCAGTGTGTCCTGTCATCGCCAGACATGATGGGCAACTACTAGTGAAGGCTTTGGTAAGTGTTTGGAATTGGCAAGCAGTGTTGGCTAAAGATTTATCTCCGGTTTCTTAGAAAAAGGTCTTGGCATACAGGAGTTAATAGTGGAAAATTCCTCCTGCAGGATATGGGAGACCGGGTTTCCAATGTCCCTGTGACTGTGCCGGCAGGAGGTGAGTCCACCTGCTGTTTCTGTCAGACCCCACAGAACAGTTGGAGCTGAGCACAGAGCACCTGGGATGCAGAAAATATTGCGGAAAATGCTCCTTACACGACCTGAGAACAGATGTGAGAGGGAGAAACAATGCTGGAACAATGAGATGAAACTCTGCAGAGGCCGGAACCGAGCAAGGGGTGAGTTAGTCACACCGCAGGTACAGAGATAAATATGGGAGGTGATCGCCAGGAAGAATAGCAAGGGCAGGCTTGTAATGCAGGAGTTCCCTTTGGCCATTTCACCCGTGGGCAGGCATACTGTGCGAGATACCGCTGGGAAGAATGCCCTCTCAGAGAAACAGCAGCAGCTTCCAAGTTTGTGGAGCTGCAGCTGGCAAAGCAGGAGAGGAGCAAGTCTGGGCAAGCAGTAGTGGTGGTGGATTCATTAGTGAGGGGAAAACGTAGGAGTTTCTGTACCTCACAGTGAAGCTCCACTCTTGTATGTTGCCTCCCTGGCGCTGGGAGTAGGGAAGTCTTGAAGAGGCACAGAACATTGAAGCACTGGTTAAGAACAAGAAGGAGGTGCTTAGCAGGCGTGGACAGGGAGGACCAAGTGAGGTGTTCCATATAAAAAATGTAAGAGAACACCTAAGAAGGAAACCAGGAGGGCTAAAAGAAAGCACAAGGTTGCTCTAGTAGGTAAGGTGAAAGAGAATCCCAAGTGCTTCTACAGATATATTAAGAGTGAAAGGACAGCAAGGGAGAAAATTGAAGATCTTATCTCTGATCACTTGAAGATCAGAGTGGTCATCTATGCACGGAGCCAAAAAAAGATGGTGGAAACCTTAAATGGAATTCCTTGCTCCAAAGATGGGCACAGAGACTAAATAAGTGAGGCAAAGTGGCAGCGAGGTCATGAAACTTACACAGGTTACAGAGGAGGAGGTGTTGCTGACCTGAGGCAAATTAGGGTGGATAAATCCCCAGGGCCTGACAAGGTGTTCCCTTGGACCTACTGCAGAAACTGTAGGGTTCCTAGCAGAGATATTTAAAATGTATTTGGCAACAGGCAAGGTCCCGGAGGACTGGGGGATAGCTAGTGTTGTTCCATTGTTTAAGAAAGGTTCTAAAAGTGAGTTGGGAAATTCTAGGCCGGTGAGCCTGAAGTCAGCAGGGCGTATTCAGAAGCAACTGGGGTATAAGTATTTGGATAGAAGGACTGATTAGGGATAGTCAACATGGCTTTGTGCATTGTAGATCATGTCTAACCAATCTTATAGAGTTTTTTGAGGAAGTTCAGGGAAGTTGACGAAGGCAAGGCAGTGGATGTTGTCTACATGGACTTTAGCAAGGCCTTTGACAAGGTCCCACACGGGAGGCTGTTCAAGAAGGTTCAGTCATTTGGCATTCAAGATGAGGTAGTAGATTGGATCAGACTTTTGCTTTGTGGGAGAAGCCACAGAGTGCTAGTAGATAGTTGCCTCTCTGACTGGAGGCCTAGTGGTGTGCTGCAGGGATCGGTGCTGGGGCTGTTTTTGCTTGTCATCTCTATCAACGATCTGGATGATAATGCGGTAACATGGATTAGCAAATTTGCGGATGACATCAAGATCGGAGGCATAGTGGACAGTGAGGAAAGCTATCAAAGCTTGAAAAATGGGCTGATTGGGATGCAAGTGGTAGATTGGATTTAATACAGACAAGTGTGAGGTGTTGCACTTTGGGAGGACAAACCAAGGTAGGACTTACAGGGTAAGCGGCGGGGCAATGAGGAGGGTGGTAGAACAGAGGGATCTGGGAATACAGATCCATAATTCCTTGAAAGTGGTGTCACAGGTAGGTAGGATCATAAAGAGAGCCTTTTTTATACATTGGTGTTTATAAGTATTGAGTACAGGAAATGAGATGTTGGGTTGAAGTTGCATAAGATTTTGGTGAGGTGTAATTTGAAGTATTGTGTGTAGATTTGGTCATCTACCTACAGGAAAGATATCAATAAGATTGAAAGAGTGCAGAATAAATTCACAAGGATGTTGCTGGGTCTGGAGGACCTGAGTTATAAGGAAAGATTGAATAGGTTAGGACGTAGAAGGTTGAGAGACTTGATACAAAATGATGAGGGGTATAGAAAGGGTAAATACAACAGGTTGAGTGAGACTAGAATTAGAGGTCAGGGGTTAAGGGTGGAAGGTGAAATGTTTAAGGAAACATGAGGGGGAATTTCTTCACTCAGAAGGTGGTGGTGAGAATGTGGAATGAGCTGCCAGTGGAAGTGGTCAATCTGGGTTCCAATTCAACATTTAAGAGAAATTCGGATAGGAACATGGATGGGAAAGGTATGGTTGGGGTGCATATCGATGGGACAGGGCAGATTAATAGATTGGCATGGACTAGATGGGCTGAAAGAGCTGTTTCTGTGCTGTTGTGTTCCATGACTCAAAGACACGATTCTGTAGGATGCCAGGGAACAGCCAGAGGTCGTAGCACAACTTAGTACTAATTGCTGAGGGGTAGCTCTTGCAGAGTGAGTTTATGCAGAAGGCTAAAAAAGTAGGACCTCTATAGTCTTAAATTTAGGGTTAGGCTCTGTGCCGGTGAAGGTCAAAATAGGATAGAATGGATTAACATATGGCTGAAGAGCTGCTGCAGGAGGGAGGGCTTTGTATACTTCGATCATTGGGATCACTTATGCAGCAGGTGAGCCATGTCAAGGGACAGGTTGTTCCTTTACTGGTAAGGATCCGATATTCTTGCAGGGAATTTTGTTCACGCTACTCGGGAGGGAGCTGGGAATGCCGACACAAATGTGGAAACTAAATCAAGCCAATCCAGTGGGCGGAATGGGCAAGTTAGACCATATGATAAGACACAGGAACCGAATTAGAGATCATTTAGCCCAGTGATTCCCAGTGGGGTCAGTTACGTGCCCTAAGGGGGCATTAGGGGAAATAGAAGTCATTGGGAGAGGTTCAAAACACTTTGGGGGGGGGGGGGGCAGTAGGCGGCACTCGAACTTGAAGCATGTGACCTGATCAACTGTTAGTAGAGCTGGCATTTCCCCAAAAAAAGGATGAGGCACCGGAACACAGGGAAAAGCCATAGCTGAGCACCCATCTGAAACTCAGCAATCTCATCCAGCCTTACCAAACTAACAGATATTATTGGGGATGCATAAATTGGCAACCAAGGTGCCCAACAGTTCCCCCTGACTCACGGCACAGAGCGAGTTCATGCAACTTAACAGCTGGTAAGTCAGGTACACCCTCTCAACTTCCTCTACAGATCTACGGAAAACAGGTCGGACAATGATACAGCACTGGCTGGAACCAAACGGTGAAGTAGAGCCGATCAGTGAACCTGCCGACCCCGAGGATTCCTCTTGAGGTGTTCAAAGTGACCTCGGCTTCACTTGTGTGGTCAAGAAACATCTTTGGGGATTATGAGACCTTACGTGATTGGTCAATCGTGCTAACTGGAATAGTATAAAGGGAGCTTGTCGAACACCAGCTCTATCCTGACTAACATTCAGATTCCAATCTGAATCCTTGACAATGTAACTTTTGCTGTTGTGATCATCTTCATCTTCATCGCCATTTCTTTGTGTGGTATTCCCATCGTTCCATCAGGGTCAACTCGCTGCTTATGTTATTACTCAGTTCCAGAAGATGAAAGAAGCATATGAAAAGCATTGCGCACTCATCTCATTTGCCAAGAAAGCAAAAAATGACCTTGATAGTGGTCTCATTATTTCTTATAACATTTCCAAAATGATAGCAAAGTGTGGAAAATCTCATCCAATTGGTGAAAGATTGATAATGCCTGCTGTATCAGAAGTGCTCACCACAGTTCTCAAAATGGATACCAGTACTGTAAAATCAATTCCTCTGATTTGATTTTAAAATACTGGAATCCATTTTGTGAACAGTGCTGTTCTCAAAATAACTATGTAGCTCATTGTATTTATGAAATGCGTGAAGACATTGAGTATCAACTATGCACAGAGCTACAGAAAACAGAATTTGGGACACAACTGGATGAGTCAACTGTGTAAGACAATGACACATTGCTGATGGCATATATACAGTTTATCAAAAATGGAAATGTTTTTGAAGAGATTTTCTTTTGTAAAAAGTTAAAAACAAAAATCAACAGAAAATCAATCTACGACGAGCTCAAAATGTATCTTGAGGATGAAAGTATTCTGATTAAGAACATGATTTCTTGTGCAACAGATGGGGCATCATATATAACAGGTTACCATGCTGGTTTAGTGGCAATATGAAAAAAGAAATTCCAAGTCTGTTTGCAATCCATTGTGTAATTCATTGTCAGCATCTTGTAGCCAAAAACCTCAGCCAGTGACTTTTTTCAAATACAACTCTTGTAAAATCTACTATCAACTCAGGATGTGCACGGCACAACTGGCTGATGTGTTTGCAGATATCTTTCTCTCTCCCTCTCCCAGTGAAGATCGCCCTCCTACTTCAAAACATCCACCATTGTCCCTGTACCTAAAAAGACCAAGGTAACATGCTTGAACGACTGGTGTCCTGTCACACTCACCTCAATAATAAGCAAATGCTTTGAGAGGCTGGTGAAGGACTACATCTGCAGCATGCTGCCACCCACACTGAGCCTCCTACAATTCGCCTACTGACACAACCGATCGACAGACAACGCAATAGCCACAGTTCTGCACACTGTCCTTACACATCTGGAGAAGAGGGATGTTTAAGTGAGAATGCTGTCCTTGGACTACAGTTCGGTGTTCAACACCATAATTCCCTCCAGGCTTGACAAGAAGCTCAGAGACCTCGGCCTTCACCCTGCCTTGTTTAGCTGGATCCTGGACTTCCTGTCTGATCACTGGCAGATAGTAAGAGTGGGCTCCCTCACCTCTGCCCCTCTGACCCTCAATACAGGTACCCCTCAGGGCAGTGTCCTAAGCCCCCTCCTTTACCATGACTGTGTCTAAACTGCGGATTAAATTTGCTGATGACACTACACTGATTGGCCTTATCTCAAATAATAATAGGGCAGCCGACAGAGAGGAAGTCATCATCCTGACACAGTGGTGTGAAGACAACAACCTCTCCCTCAATGTCGCAAAAACAAAGCAGCTGGTTTGAAATGGAGACAGGCTAACCCCTATTGACGTCAATGGATCTGGGGTTGAGAGGGTGAACAGCTTTAAGCTCCTCGGCATAAACATCACCGAGGATCTCACGTGGTCTGTACATACCGACTGTGTGGTGAAAAAGGCACAACAGCGCCTCTTTCACCTCAGACGGTTGAAGAGGTTTGGTATGGGTCCCCAAATCCTAAGAACTTTCTATAGGGGCACAATTGAGAGCATCCTGACTGGCTGCATCACTGCCTGGTATGGGAATTGTACTTCCCTCAATCGCAGGGCTCTACAGAGAGTGGTGCGGACAGCCCAGCACATCTGTAGTTGAGAACTTCCCAGGATTCAGGACATTTACAAAGACAGGTGTATAAAAAGGGCCTGTAGGATCACTGGGGACCTGAATCACCCCAACCACAAACTGTTCCCGCTGCTACATTCTGGGAAAAATTACCGCAGCATAAAAGTCGAGACCAACAGGCTCCAGGACAGCTTCTTTCACCAGGCCATCAGACTGATTAATTCATGCTGATGCAATTGTATTTCTATGTTATATTGATATCCTGATATATTGAAATTACATAATATTTATTATAAATTACTATAATTACACATTTAGACAGAGACATAACAAAGATTTTTACTCCTCATGTGTGAAGGATGTAAGAAATAAAGTCAATTCAATTCAATAAAATTAAAGCTCATCCATCAAATTGCAGAATATTTTGCTAGGTATGCCAAGATAACGATGAAGAATTTGAAAGCTTGCTTCTTCACACTGAAGTGAGTTGGCTGTCAAAAGGCTGCTGCTTAAAGTGTTTCTTTGATCTTTTTGACACTGTGGTTGAATTTTTGCTCAAAGTGGACAAGAGCTTGGGAAACAAGATTGAATTTCTACAGGAGATGTGGCACACCCAGCTGATCTGTATGACAAAATGGACATTCTAAATATGAAACTGCAGGGTGAGAATTTCAATTTAATCTAGGCAAAAGGTGCAGTGTCCACTGTTTTTGGAAAATTGGAAATATATAAGCAAGACATTGGGGGAAGAATGTTCTCACAGTTTCCCTGCATGGAAAGTATAGCACTCTCTTTCATAAATGGTGATTTGATAGAGTAATTCTTACACCTGCAGTCACTGAAGAAGAATTTTCAGAATCAATTCAAAGATTTGATTGATCTGGAAATTCTCATCTGGGTTATTAACCCATTTCTTTGCAAGGTGGAGGACTAGGAAGAGAGTTTGCAAGAAGATATTATTGAATTTCAGAATGATGAAGAAGCAAAAGTACTTATAAAAAATGTTGGCTTTTGTGATTTGTGGCTGCACTGTCATACAAAGTTTCCTGGTCTTGGGGAAGAGCCAAACTGCTCTTCATTGCATTTCCATCTTCCTACCTTGTTGAAAGAGGCTTTAGTGCAGTGAACCACGTACTCAAAAAAAACAGAAACCACTTGGACATTGCTAAGTGTGGGGTTCTAAAGCTTTTGCTGTCACAACTTGAATCATATATTTCAACTCTTGCTAAAAGCCATCAAGTTCAAGGATCATATTGATATTGAAGCTGCTGTACAGTGTACAGGTTGGTTTAAAGAGAAATAAAAATTTAAAGCAGAATTATTTTTCTCATGTTAGCATATAATAAACATATTTTTACACTATGGAGGCACTGGAAAGTATTTTGTGCCTACGAGGGGTGTTGGCAAGTATGAAAGTGCTTTGGGGGGCATTGGGCTATAAAAGGTTGGGAAACACTCCGCCTTTGATCTTGGCTAATTTATTTTTCACCTCAACACCATTTTCCTGCCCATATCATTCATTGGCCCATAGTAAATTATCCAAAAATGAATCTTACAAAGCAGCGACCAGTTTCTAAAACCTTGTAAACATTCTAATACATTTATTCCGAGAGTCTTAGGTAAATGAAAAATAAGGTTTTTAAAAAATTTATTGAGGTACACCGTAGAACAGGCTCCTCCGGGTATTTGATCAACACCACCAGACAACTCCACAATTTAATCCCAGCCTAAACACAGGACAATTTAGAATGAAGAATTAACCTACCAACTGATACGTGTTTGGACTGTGGGAGGAAACTGGAACACCAGGAGGAAACCCATGCGGTCACGGGAAGATGGTACAAACATTTAGCTCTGTATAGGCAGGTGAACAGAATATTTGCCAATAAGTTCACCCGATATTAGGGAGCATGATTGCACAGATGTAATTAACTTTATTCCAATGAGATTCACAAGAAAATCTAATGAGCTTAGAGCATAGAATGCTCATGCATTCATGAAATTATTGCAATCATGGAAAGATAATTGAGGGAAGGCAAGACTGGTAGCCTAGCGTTCTGGGGTATAGAAGTTCCAGCCGGGGATCAAAAGAAGGTGGGGGAGTTACGCTATTTATTAGGAAGAAAGTCACAACACTATAGATAGGATATTGTCAAGCAGGGGTTCCCAACCTGGGGTCCATGGACGCCTTGCTTAATGGTGTTGGTCAATGGCGTTCAAGAGGTTGTAGAGGGATCATTGAATGATACCACATGGATAGAAGTATAGAATTAGAGTGGAGTGGTCACTTTGCTGGGTGTATATGATTTGCCTCCAAATAGTGAGTGGGAATTAAAGGAATGGACATGTAAGCAAATCACAGATAGGATTATAGTAATGGGGGATTTAAAGTTTTTCAATAATGAGTAGGATTTCTTTAGTGCAAGGAATTTAGATGGGTAAATTTGTTAAGTGCATTCAAGAGAATACTTTGAGACAATATGTAGAAGATCCTGCTTGAGGTGGTTCCTTAAGGTTGTCATAGCCAGGGGAAGTAGTGGGGATAAGCTCCCACTACCTGTTAAATGCTCTCAATAACATGCACCTCAAATAGTCTCTGACAACCAAGTGCAGCTCCTGGTCTTCATGTATGGCTCAGCTACTAAGCCTGGCGGAATTGATTCTACTGACAGGAGAAGGGGCAAAGGCGGGTCACTGGTGCCTTAAAAACAGTCACTTTGGGCAGCTTGGGCTTGTCAGCTATAGTTGACAGCTCATCTAGGAGAAGGAAATCTTTAATCTCAAACCTCAGCTGCCTTGTGGCTATACCCACTCATGGAGAAGGCTTTGGGAATAAACCCCGAGGGAAAAATCTGGATCTGGAATCCCTAAGGCAGCCCTACGTTGTTTTCGCTGCTGACTGGGAACTCCTGTGATGCTGCTGGTGCTAATCTGTATCAGTCTCTGTTGTTCCTTTGGGTTAATCTGATGTGTGGAGAGGGGGAGCTTGCTCTCGTATCGTACTGCCCAGGCTTGTGTATCTAGACAGCGAGGACGCAACATCCATGGTCAATCCTGATCTACAGAGGCTCCACACCTACTTGAGGTGGGAGCCTTGTCTGTGGAAATGAAAATGAGTAGGTAGTATAAGGTTAAATTGGGGGGGTGGTGGTGGATATTTGGGGAACAGTGAACGTAGTTGTACAAGTTTCAAGGTAATTATGGAAAGCAATAAGGTTGTCTTAAGTGAAGGTCTTCAATTGAGGAAAGGCTGATTTTAGTGGAACAATGGTGAATGTAAATTGTGAACAGATGCCTACAGATAAAACAACAGTTGTCAAGTGGGAATATTTGAAAACAGAGTTAGTAATCATTTACAGAGATTTTTTTTCTCTCTGCTGAGAGTGAAAAACAATGAATTTATGGTTAGGGAATATTTCGAAGACAAAGAATATTGAAGATTTGATCAGGTAAAAGAAAGGAAGCACGTGACAAGGATAAACAACTGGATTAGAGTGAGTCTTTTGAGGGATTCAGAGAGTGCAGAAGAGAATTTAAGGAAGTTATAAGCAGGGTGAAAAGCACTCATGAAACATCCTTAGCAAGTAAGGTTAAGGAGAATCCTGATCCTCTGTATATCAGGACCATTGGGGAAAGAGGTACCAAAAGGGAAATTGATGTGTGGAGCTAAGGAAAGTGGGTGAGGTGCGTAATAAATACTTCTCATTTATGGAGAAGGACATGGAAGACAGTGAGTTCAGGGAGGACTATGTTGACACTTTGAAGGACGTCGGACTTAAGAAAGAGTAGGTATTGGATGTCATGGATTACACAGAAGTGGAAAGGAACAGAGAGCTTTAATAGTAAGCACAAGAGATTTTGCAGGTGCTGGAAATTCCGAGATTCCTTAAGGTTGTCATAGTCAGGGGGGTAGTGAGGATAAGCTCCCACTTCCTATTCAATGCTTCCAATTAGCCTCTGACTCTGAAATACTTCAATAGGCCCTGACAACCAAGTCCAACTCCTGGCATTCGCATGTGGCTTAGCTACTAAGCCCGGCAAAACCGTTTCTACTGAATGGAGAAGGGGCAAAGGTGAGTTACTGGTGCCTTAAAACCAGTCGCTTCAGGCGGATAGACCTTGTCAGCCGTGGTTTGCAGCTCATCTGGGAGAAAGAAAACTCTGATCTCAAACCTCCGCTACCTTGGAGCTATACCCACTCATGGGGATGGTTTCAGAAGTAAACCCTGTCATGAAATTTGTTTTTTTTTTGTGGCAGCACACAGTGCAATACATAAAATTCCTACGGTACTGTGCAAAAGTCTTAGGCTCCCTAGCTACAGGCCTTTTATGTGTCTAAGTCTTTTGCACAGTACTGTAACTATAATATTTTCTTTTATTTATATGCAACATGGTAACACACCCTTTTGGTCCACGAGCCCGCAGCACCTGATTATACCCATGTGACCAATTGACATACTCTCCCCTATATCTGTTGAATGTGGGAGGAAACTGCAGTACCCGAAGGAAATCCACACGGGCACAGGGAAGTGTACAAACTCCTTATAGACAGCGGCGAGAAATGAACCCAGGCTGCTGGTGCTGTAATAGCTTTAGGCTGACTGTTATGCGATCATGACACCTCAAGAATTAGCTTCAACCGTCACCTGTGGTAGCGAGTTCATATTCTCAATACTCTTTAGATAAATAAGTTTAAAAAAATTCTTGTTTGGATTTCTTGGTGACAATCTCCTGATATTGGCCTCCGGTTATGCTTTTCTTCACATTCATTTTGTCTCTCTCTAAAGCCTTTTTTTCATTTTAAAACCTTCTATTAGATCACTCCTTGATCTTTGCTCAAGGGAAAAGAGACCTAACCTGTTTATCCTCATTCTCATCGATGTATAATTTTATCTGAGTAATGCTTGAATAGTTTCCAATGCTTTATTTCACTCCAATCACAGTTAAATATGAGTAACGTGGAATATGAGAAACTAACTTATTGCTTGTTGGAAATATTTCCATTTATTCCTGATCTTTCAGCTTCTCAATTACCGTAGTAAGATATGGAAACCATAACTTGCCAATATCACAGGGTGAACAAAGCGTTGAGAAAGTAGATGCAGACATTTTTCAATTCTTTGAAACAAATTTTGAAGCAGATGCTTACAGTCTTATTTATTTGTTTGTTCATTATGTGACATGTCTTTCCATGAATGTGATTGTTCTTGGCAAATTTCTCTACAGAAGTGGTTTGCCATTGCCTTCTTCTGGGCAGTGTCTTTACAAAATGGGTGACACCAGCCATTATCAATACTCTTCAGAGATTGCCTGGCGTCAGTGCTTCACCTGACCCTGATCGGGGGTGGGGGGGGGGGGGGAAATGCTAAGCAGGTTGTCTAAGGGTGACCTGCAGGCTAGTGGAGGGAAAGAGTGCCTTACACCTCCTTTGATAGAGACATACCTCCACCCTGCCATCCATTTCAGTCTTATAGACACAGTCATTATTGTCTTCTACAAAGAGGTTATCTTACTTATGGAGTAAACAAATTCTGCTTAAAATCAAATAATATTTATATGTATTATGTTCCCAGAATGTTGACGTGAAGATACTCCACTCTGCTCGCACATCTGTGTTGTGAAGTGGAGAGGATATTCTCTTTGCTAATGCTGAGGTTATATCCTATTTACCTGTTTACTGTTAGTTTTAACTCTTTGTTGGTCAATCACGGAATGCCTTTTGTTGGAATGTATTTTGCTCTTCCGTTTAATTATTTTTTGAGGTGAACATTGTCAACCATCTTTTTCTTCCAGTATTCTTATTCCCCATTTAATTAGCTCAGAATGTTTGTATGCTTATCCACATGCTGTTACATCTTACCTTTTGCTGAACTGAGCATGCATAGTAACTTTTATAAGTTTATGGATGTTTATTTGAAACTCCCTTGGATAAATGTTCCTAATTACAAAGAACTTAAAAGTAATATGTTTGAATGTTTGCTTGAACTTGTGTTAAGTTTGCAAACTTTACTGTAAAGGTTGACGTTGCCCACATCTTGATGGCACTTTCCAGATCTCGACTGGCACGTCACCATGGGTACTATGCATGCTGTGACACTGTCTGACCCAAAGTAGGACTGCCCTGAACGTCAGTTAGAAACAGCAGAAGGTTGCCCTCTCTGATGTCTGTCTGTGCAGGAGAGACAGGATTAAAGAGGAAGGGGCACAACTCAAATGAAGCCATGGCCATTGCACAAACAGTGGCATAATATTAGACCATAGGACCATAAGATATAGGAGCAGAAGTAGGCCATTTGGCCTATCGAGTCTGCTCCACCATTCAGTCATGGACTGATCCAGTTCTTCCAGTCATCCCCACTCCCCTGCCTTCTCCCCATACCCTTTGATGCCCTGGCTAATCAAGAACCTATCCATCTCTGCCTTAAATACACCCAATGACTTGGCCTCCACAGCTGTTTATGGCAACAAATTCCACAGATTTACCATCCTCTGACTAATGTAATTTCTCTGCATCTCAATCCTAAATGGACGTCCTTCAATCCTGAAGTCTGCCCTCTTCTCCTAGAATCCCCTAACATGAGAAATAAATTTGCCATATTTAATCTATTCAGGCCTTTTAACATTCGGAATGTTTCTATGAGATCCCCCCTCATTCCTTACTTTGTAATATTCCTCCCTTTGTCAGACAACTAGTATGAGGATGCACTCGGTATTAAAATCAAGACTTGTTAAGGTCTTGTTCTGGGGCTGTTACAATAATTGTCATTCTCAATACCTGTACCTTGAGTTTATCCAGGGATCTGTTGGGTCAAATGCTAAATCTTACTGTCAGCTCTGCACAGCTTTATGGAGCAGGTGACTGAGATCAGTATGAGTAGTTCTACCATGACTATTCCCTAGGACTCCAATGAGAATGGGTGGGCTCTCAGATTTCTGCTTTTGGCTGACCTTCGCATTGGTGCAGGATATCAGCACCTACCGTCAGGTGATGGTTAAGAACCCCCAGGTCAGTGAGGCTTGTAATAAACAGAAACAATTTCACTCCAAAGCATGTGGACTTACAGAATGGTGGAAAATACCCTGATGCCAAGCAATGGTCAGAAACAGTTGGGGGATCTGTATATTGTGTAGAAAGGGGCAGAGAAGGAGTGTTTTGGCATCTTGATGTTATATAGGTGCTTTTCAGGAGATGAACTTTTATAATGGTGGAGGTTCCTGGGAGAACGTGCTCCATTTTTATTGTTCTCCTCTTCCTCCAGTTCTTGTCCTGCTTGTTGCTCACTGTACAATAGCCCATGATCATTCTGGAGGACCTGGAGAAAAACTGTCCCTTTAGCTGGTATGTGTCAGATTGCTCGATGCCTCTATCTCCTGACACCTTTGATGAGCTGCCTGGAGATTTAAAGCAAGGCTGATGACACCCATGCAGAATATCACCGGTGTTGTCTCAGTGTGGTATAGACAGACACACTGGATAACAACAACCTCATCTAGCACACTCCTCCAAGAGGACCACAACCTTGTTGCGGATTGGAGGCCTGCGTTCCTCAATGACCCGGAGAGCGATGCTGGCTGGAGTCTGGGTTTCATGCTTTGGCTCTTGGAAGGGTCACCCATGGCAAACAGGTCAAAGGGTAGAGGACAGACTAGGAGTGGTCCACCGGTCCTCCAGGTTCAAGGGGTTCAGCTCAGGGCTAACAACTCTGACTAGTTAAACAAAACTATTGCGGAAACGGCAATGAAGAATCCTTTCGCATCTGTGTGCGACGGTATTCCTGGGTCTCCACCTGGGACTTGCATGGCTGACAGTAGTGGGACGATGAAGGAAGCCATGGACACCAGACAGACAGAGATGGAGGTCCTTCATTGCCATCCTAAACGCCTGTGGTGTAATCACTGAGCATACAATTGATATGACGATGATTCTCTTTAGTTTCCTTGGCAGGCAGAAGGTACAAATGTATAAGAAGATGCACTTCAGATTCCCTGGAGTTTCCCTGATCCTCAGGAATTCCCCATCTGGTGTTTAGAAGTTCAACCAGTCACCCATGACTTTGCCTACTGCCCATTGCTTGGCATCAATTCACGTTTTGCCACTTTACACCTGTGAGAAGTCCACTTACCGGGACTTATCAGGCTAGAAACGGACCTCAGTGAGTTATTTGCATTTCAGGGTCCAAAGAACTGAAGCTTTGCTATTGAACATAGAAGAAAGACTTGAACATTGGACAAATCACAAATCTTGACATTGCCTCCATAGAAATTCTGCACAGTTCGACCCCCAAGGCTCCAGCAAAGTGGAGGCTGGATGGTCAGATCTCTCTGCTCTCCCAGCTGGGGTGCTGATGCCTCCACAAAAATCACAGAGGGGAAGACTTGTTTATTAGGACACCATAAGCTCCTGAAGAAAGCAGGCTGAAAGGTGGAAGCACTTTTATTGGAGCTATACCCACAAAATGCTGGAGAAACTCAGCCGGTCAGGCAGCATCCACACAAATGAATAAACAGACAACATTTTGGGCTGCGACCCCTCTTCAGGAAAGGAAAGGAAGTGGTGAAGATGGCAGAATAAAAAGTGGAGGGAGGGGAAAGAGGACTTAGCTACAAGGTGATAGGTGACGGGTGGGTGGGAAAGATAAAGGGCTGGCGAGGAAGGAATCTGATAGGAGAGGAGGGTGGAGCAGAGGAGACAGGGAAGGAAGAGGGGTGACAGGGGAGACAGTAGGCTAGTGAGGAGAAGAGATAAAAGAACATAGTGGGGAATTTCATTGGTGCTTCAGTCCTATCACCTTTATCTTTTTGATGGTGCTCAAAATCTTTTCTGCTTGCATCATACTTCTGTGCTCATTTCTTCAGGCCCAGAGGACAGTTAAGTGGCCATGGCTGGTGCATCATCCTGAGTGTGTAGATAGAGTAAGTCTTTGTAGGCACCCATTGGATTACCGGTTTGAAGTTCCATGTGGGTGGCTGCTCGTTACAATGTGCCACTTGTGCCCAAGACAGACTACTCCAATCTCTCCCTGTGAGTGCAGACTGTGGCTAGGATGCCTGTCCAAGCCACACTGCTCCAGAAGTATTAAGTTGCTCATCACCATCCAATGTATCTCATCTGCACTGAGAACTCAGGGAGACTGGTACCTTCCAAAAGAACTGAAGCTTTGCCACTGCTGGGTCCCCTCCTCCTTCCCTGTCTCCTCTGGTCCACTCTCCTCTCCTATCTGATTCCTTCCTTTCCAGCCCTCTATCTTTCCCAGCCACCTGGCTTCATCTATCACCTTCTAGCTAGTCCTCTTTCTCCTTCCCCCAGCTTTTTATTCTGGCACCTTCCTCCTTCCTTTCCAGGCCTGAAGAAGGATCTTGGCTCGAAAAGTTGACTGTTTATTCATTTCCATAGATGCTGCCCGACCAGCTGAGTTCCTCCAGCATTTTGTGTGTGTTCCTTTGGGGTGTTTATCTTTTTCTCATCCTCACAAACGCTTTGCCCTGATTTTTATATTTTCTGTTCTTTCATAGGATAAATATTGCAAATTAGAAAATGCACTGGTTCATAAAATTGCAGTAACTGTTGCTATAATTATATGTGTTGAAACTTTGATGTTATCACAAAGAAAGATGTCGTTAAGTTACTTGTTTACTTTGGATTGGATTGCTTATGCTGACTTCTGGTTACATCCATCCATTTTAACTTCAGGTGTATCTTTGAGTCTGGAGGTGTACCTGGAAGCCACCTGGAATCGAATGAGGACAGTGTCACATCATCTTGTCTTGAAAGGCTGTGTTGAAGGAGGTAAATCAGCACCTTTCGTTTAGGCCAGGAGTTCCCAGCCTTTTATATGCCATGATCAATACCGTCAAGCAAGGGGTCCATGGGGCCCAGGTTGGGAACCCATCTTAAACCATTAATGTTTGTATAATTTCTTCTACAAAGACTATTGCCCTTATTTGGTTTTTGCATAAAAAAACAATGTGTTTGATGGTTAATTTTGCATCTGTTTGGTGAGTTTAGTTTTGTGATATTTGAAGTATTTATTTTTGGATTGAACTCTATCAGAATGAACAATTGAATTTTTCAGTTACAGAATAGTGAATGACAGTTGGTAAATGCACACTGGGCATTGAAATTAGTGGGAAAAGTGAAGTCAGTGGCTAAAAAACCATAAGGAGCACTTGGCTTTATCAATGGAATTTTGAACTTTTGAACTTTGAATGGAAGCGAGAGTATAGCATCAGGGACCATATGACAAACTTTTATAAAATACTTGAAACTTACTGTGTTTTTTCTATTTGTGCAATTTGTTCTTATTTTCTATGTTAGGTGTTTGATGTTTCCTTTGAATGGGTTCCATGTTTATTTTTGTTTCGTGGCTGGCTGCAGGGAGATGAATTTCAGGGTTGTATGCTTCGGTAAGTTTCTTTGACTTTGACTTTGAACAGCCTTTATTGGAGCATTGCCTCAAGTTTGTGGCATTGCACTTTGGAAAAGACCATAAGACCATAAGATATAGGAGCAGAATCACACCGTTTGACCCAATGAGTCTGCTCCGCATTTTATTATGGCTGATTCAATTTTCCTCTCAACCCCAGTCTCCTGCCTTCCCCACTCCCATATCCCTTCTTGCCCTGATCAATCAAGAACCTATCAACCAATTTATCAAAAGGTATTAGACTTTGCGGAAAGCATCCAGCAGAGATTTACTAAAATTAATCTAGTGTCAGGGTTTTTTTTAACATATATTATATATTTTCTTCTGATATGAAAAGAGGCATTTTACCCAATATCTACCAACATTCAGATTAGACCCACTGATTGTATTCCTCTATTTAATCCTCTGTAACCTATTCACCCATTGATTCCACCCTCCTTCCTTCCCCCGCTTCTTACTTCTCTATCTGTCACCGTGTAGAGTCCTGTGCATCTCTGCAGCAGCAATGTCAGCACTAATGAGGTAAGATAGTTCCTCAGCATTCCTCAGGATTTTACAATCCCGCACTTACATGTAGACCATAACACCATTAGACATAGGAGCAGAATTAGGCCACTCGGCCCATCGAGTCTGCACCACATTCCAACATGACTGATTTATTATCCCTCTCATCTCTGTTCTCCTGCTTTCTCCCCATAACCTTTGACACCCTGAGTAACCAAGAACCCCAATACCTCCTCTTTAAATATACTGAGTAACAAGGCATTCACAGCCATCTGTGGCAATGAATTCCACAGATTTACCACTCTCTGGCTAAAGAAATTCCTCCTCATCTTTGTTCTAAATGGATGTTCCTCTGGTCCTAGACTCCCCCACGAAAGGAAACATTCTTTCCACATTCACTCTGTCTAGGCCTTTCAATATTCCTCCTCCCCCCCCCCACCCATTCTTCTAAACTCCAGCGAGTACAGGCCCAGAGCCATTAAATGCTACTCACACATTAACCCGTTCATTCCCGGAATCTTCTCTGGACCATCTCTAGTGCCAGCACAGCTTTTCTTAGAGGAGGGGCCCAAATCTGCTCACAATACTCTAAGTGCAGTACACTTAGCCAGTACACTGGGTCCAGAGCTGAAACCAATCTGCCCATCTAAGTAACTCTAACCATTCTGTTAGAACGTTATAAAACTCTAGTCGGTAATGACATGCTAGTGCACTATGTGTTAAATTCTGTTAAAGCTAGGCTGAATTAATTAATTGACATCAAGTGAGACTATCCTGCAACAACAATTAGACCGAAAGCACAGCTGAGATGTGGAACACTACTAGATCAGTAAAGTGGAAGTACTGGCCGTGACTCGCTGGTTACATTCATAATGGTGACTTTTGCATCCCATAGACAACATTTATTGCTATCCTTCACTTGTAGAGCAGATGTATTTGTGCTTCCTAAGAAATGGAATACAGAAATACAACACCACTCTACTGATTTGGATAAAACTTCCGTGAAATAAAAATGTAAGGCGTAAAAGTCCTTAAAAACTTAACTAAAAGCTGGAGGTTTCAGCTGCTTTGGAGTTTTGTGGTTGTCATCTCTGTTTATTGCATTTTTGTCCTATGAATTAGTTTTCTCCTCATGTAGTGATCTACTATTAAAAATGTGTAAAAATAAACTGTGTAAACATTTATTGGTTCTTTATTGGTATCTCGAACAAAGAACCAGTGAAGATTCCTTCATTCTAGTTGCTCTGACCGTCTCTTTCCAACAGCACTGGCATGTTCATGCACTCTGACAGAAAATCTCTGCCAATTATAGTTCATCAACCATTTGCCCTTCAACTCCAGTTTTTTGTCCATCACTTCTTTGTCACATCACGTTGCTGACAGTTTTAGGATAGATTTTAAAACCCAAAATACAATTAATAAAGCTAAGCACCATAAAGTTTGTTGAGTCTTGAGAGCTTGTTGACTTAAATATATTTTTTCTGGGTTAGGAAGCATGCCTGTTGGTCATCTTGCATCTAATGAAACCACATTGACACATTGTGAGTACTATTTGCATTAAGCATTACCTAAACTGATGGAGAGATTATTACTTGTGCCAATGTCATCATTCAATGATGCATTATCAGCCTTATGAGAAGAATGACACTACAGCATACCTAATATGCTAATATTCTATTGTGCTAACCATTACTACAGGATCTTCAAAAGTAGTGAGTAATATCTTCTCTGGTGAATGTATGGGTAGATCCTCTGTGTTTGCAGAGGAAATTACTTTAGCGTTTAGCAAGCTGGGGGCAAATGCTTCATCTTCGTGGTCTTCATAGAGCGTCTGAATATTCTGGATGTCGATGAGTGGGAGAGTAGGGTTACGGTTGAATTGTGGTCTTGCTTCGCGGGTAGCTTTTTCTGCCGTAGGCAAGTTGTTCGTGTAGTTGGTACAGTAAGGTCTACTGTCAGGTAGCGTTAGGCAGCTCTCTGATGAACATTTAATATTGCTTGTAGCACCTCCTTCAAACAGATTACTATCTATGAGAAATAACTTGTTAGAGTTCAAACAGCCATGAAAAAAAACATCGAATTTTCTTTTTAATATTTGCATTTGATTCTTAACCATTATAATTACAATTAGATAAATCTGCAGACCAATATGTATAATTCAGCATATATATCAATGTTAATTGTTACTTCAGGTTATGGGAATGTAACAATCGCTTCTGTTTTTGCACAAAAATTGAGATTATGGAAGTAACATTCTTCTTTAACATTCCTGCTCCAAGATTTAAGACCTTAAATTAAGATTTAAGATCTTAAATCTTGGTGCAGGACTACTAAAGTAAAATATAAATAGAACTCTGTAAAAATAAAGAAAAACCCTGAGTTAGACATAGAAAGTATCAAAGTACACATTTCATAAACATTAAAAACCTAATATACATTCTCTGTCATATGATGTCTCCTTAATCTTGCCATTTATGATGGACTCTCTAATTCCATCAATTTTTGTCCTTCATCAGAAACATTTCCTTATGCCTCCCAACACTATGTCATTATGAATTGAGCATTGCAAAATAATCTCCCCCTCAGCTCACATGGAAAGCACATTGAAAATTCCTCCAGCGCAGAATTCAAATTTCCTTTTGTCAATTTTATTCTTATCCATTTCTCAATATGTTTCCCAATTCCTCACCTCAACCTTTAATAACATATCCCAAGCCTAACACATTCTCTCTCCTTAGGGCCATTCCCCTTAGTATGGTCTCAGTAATAGCAGAGTGTAGATGATCCCAAACTGCTTAAACTGTAATTAGATTTATCTGTGGCCTGCAGTAAACGAATAACACAGCAGTAGATTGAACTGAAATGAACTGAAAATGAATATCCCTGGAGTGTTTCGTTGACTTTGTGGTTAGATCTTTTATCGTCTGTGTACTTTGCTCATTTTTCTGCCATTTATGCAATTTGATTTTTCTTTACATGTGGGGGGGTGGTGTTGTTGTTTTTCTTTGAATGGGTTCCACGGTTTTCTTTGTTTCATGGCTGTAAATGGGAAGACGAATTGCAGGGTATGTGCTGCATATATTCTTTGATAATAAATGTAGTTTGAATCATTGAATCCAAATTATAAGTAGGACCATACTGTATAACCATAATTTAAGAAAATAAGGGTTTGTTTGTATTGACTGTTACAGAGCTTGCATTGTCTGAAGAAGATACATGAAGTAATTGACTTTCAGGTGAAGTTGTTAACTTTGTCAATAAAGAGAATGTAATGCCCTGTTTAAGATTTCTACTGCTATGCTGTGAGGTATACTTTTATTTTAGCAATATCCTGCAAAAGCAGTGTGTAAGAGTGTTTTGGCTTCAGCCAAAGATACGGAGCCATTTTGTTGTGTCAGCCAATCAGGTTTGCCTTGGTATGTGTTGTAACTTTCTGCCCAGTGGGATGCAATGGAAGAGTTGGGGGAGCTGGGCAGGATCAGATTTCTGAAGGACAGTGGCTGGTTTGGGGTCTTTCGGCAGGAGCTGTGGAGCACAAGGGAAGATGCCACAGAATGCCGCTCGAAGGAGAGACCTCATAGTAAGACGTGCTTTGTGCAGATGAATGGTTCTAAGGAGGAAGTGCCAGTGCTCCTGAGTTAGTCAGTTCATTCAGATGGTCTTCGAGGAATGTTCGAACTGTGGCTGGTGTCTTTCATGCAGAACGTGGGTTCAGCATGTGAGTAAAATGATACACCCGACTACTCCAGAAACGAGCTCCAATGTTTATGTGCACATTTGGACTGGCTTAACTGCAATAGGCCCTTTTATTTTTCATTTCTTTTTCTGCTAAACGTTTGTTAAAGTTGAAATATTGGTAAATATATTTCCTTTGTAATTTTATGCCGGTGTACAATCTGTTATTTTTCTGGAGAATGATAACTTTGCATGGGGCAGTATTCACACAGCATTCACTACAATTAATGTTCCTCCCTGGAACTTTCCAACTTCCCTGTTTAATTGAACCCAAATCATACTGACTCTAGCTGTGCGTTGCTTATGGAAGGTGGCCTCCTCACTGCTGAGTCACCTGGCTGTTAGCAGAGTTAGCTAATGAGCCAAGTTTGTATACAAGCACTGGTGTGGGGGTTGCAAGAATCAAATACTATATATCTATATCTGTGGATGTCAATTCAATGAGACACCTGAATGGCAGAGCAAATCTGGGCTTGGAAAATGTAATGTGCTTCTTATTCCATCACTGCTCCAATTACCCAACCAATCTGGGTTTTGCTGACATCCCAAGGGTGATTTTTTTAAAAAGTTCTCCTACTTTCTAAAACGTGGGCCTTCCAGCTTAGGTAAAAGGAAAAAGGCATGAAAGACACAGAAAAGCATAAAAGACCAATGGTAGGCATGCAGTTCTGTGCTTGGTCACATCAGAAGTAGAAAGAAATATGGGTATTACACCTACATAAATTCTACCATTCCACCATTGAATGAAATCATGGCTGAACTATCACATGATGACCATGTTTCTGCCTAATCCCATTTCTCCTGATAACTAGCAGACCATTCACCTTGCTCACCACAGCTGATCTGTTATTGCTGTGGTAACAGTTTCTGAATTCACAGCTCCACCTCATCGAAGGACCCTAAGATACTAGTTCCAGGGGCTTGAAATGAGCTCCCCAAAAGGTAACTGGACTTTGGCAACAAACCATCCTTGTAATGATTTCACATCCAAAATAATTTTTAAATGCGACTGCATTTCTTCTTCATTTGCTAGTTGTTGGAGTGGTATGTCTGCATTTATTTAGCACCAGGAACTTAATTTTTCTTTGTCGTAGGACCTCTACTTCCACAGTATCAGAAGGTATATTTCCTCTACAATATGGCTTGTTCTTCCATTTCACTTCCGGTAGTTGTCAAAGCTTTCCTTTTGCCTTGAGTTCCTGTCTGCCCGGTAACAGATTACTTCGTCAGGTGTGCAAAAGTTCATGCTGAATAGACAGTTTTTTTACCTATTGCAAAAGACTAGTTTTGTTCAGAGATGGGATTCTCAAAGCAATACTTGTAGCTTTGCTTCAGGCTCTTGGTGTGCAAGCCTGTGATGAGGGTCAACAAAGTTATGTTGTTGCTTTATTACCAAAGCAAAGTTGTGACATACAGTTTTCAGATATTTATTGATGTGCAGCGGGATCTGCTGCCAAGCTGATATATCTGCATGTCTGCTGGTCCTGAGAGCAGAATTTCCTGGTGGCAAACCATTTTAATTCCTATCCTCATTCCCATTCCGACATCTCGGTCCATGGCCTCCTCTTTTGCCATGAGGTGACCATTCTCAGGTGGAGGAACAACACTTCATATTCCTTCTGGGTAGCCTCCAACCTGATGGCGTGAACATCGATTTCTCCTTCTGTAAAAATTCCCCACCTTCCCTTTTCTTCTATTCCCCACTATGACCTCCTCTCTTCACCTGCCTATCACCCTCCCATACCCCAGTGCCCCTCCTTCCCTTTCTCCCATGGTCTACACTTCTCTCCTATCAGATTCCTTCTCCTCCAGCCCTTTACCTTTCCCACCTGCCTGGCTTCACCTATCACCTTCTAGCTATTCTCCTTCACCTCCCCACACCTTTTTTTATTCTGGCATCTTCCCCCTTCCTGTGCTGAAGATGAGGTAGCTGGTTTATAAACAGAGGCAATGTATTAGAGGTATTTAAAATTATGAGGGGGATAGATAGAGTTGACATGGATAGGCTTTTTCCATTGAGAGTAGGGGAGATTCAAACAAGAGGACATGAGTTGAGATTTAGGGGGCAAAAGTTTAAGGGTAACATGGGGGGGGGGGAATTTCCTTACTCAGAGAGTGGTAGCTGTGTGGAATGAGCTTCCAGTAGAAGTGGTAGAGGCAGGTTCGGTATTGTCATTTAAAGCAAAATTGGATAGGTATATGGACAGGAAAGGAATGGAGAGTTATGGGCTGAGTGCGGGTCAGTGGGACTAGGTGAGAGTAGGCGTTTGGCACGGACTAGAAGGGCCGAGATGGCCTGTTTCCGTGCTGTAATTGTTATATGGTTATATAATGTGTAGTGAGGAGAAGC
The DNA here is from genome assembly GCF_048418815.1 of Hemitrygon akajei. Lineage (NCBI taxonomy): Eukaryota > Metazoa > Chordata > Chondrichthyes > Myliobatiformes > Dasyatidae > Hemitrygon > Hemitrygon akajei. Next base: position 78,309,261 of record NC_133137.1, on the reverse strand, counting down.
TGTTGATGGGGTAAAATTGCAGTCAGTGGGATGAGTTGCAACATAAAATTGAGAAGGATGAATACAGGACTGAAAGTGTTGTATTTGAATGCGTGCAGTATAATGAATAAGGTAGATGAACTTGCAGCACAGTTACAGATTTAGCATGTATCGTGATGTAGGCATCACTGAATCATGGCTGAAAGAAGATTATAGCTGGGAGCTTAATATCCAAAGATGCACATTGTATCAAAAGGACAGGCAGGAAGGCAGAGGTGGCAGCATTGTTCTATTGGTAAAAAACGAAACCAAATCTTTAGAAAGTGGTGACATCGGGTGGGAAGATGTTGGATCATTGTGGATAGAGCTAAGGAAATGCAAGGGTAAAAAGACCCTGATGGGAGTTGTATATAAAGTTCTATGTAAGATCTACAAATTACAATGTGAGATAGAAAATGCATAGCAAAAGGTCAATGTTAAAATATGCAGCTTGATTGGGCAATCAGGTTCCTGTGGGACTCCAGGAAGAGGAATTCCTAGAATGCCTACGAGATGGCTTTTTAGAGCAGCTTATGGTTGAGCTCACTTGCGGGTCAGATATTCTGAATTGGTTGTTGTGCAATGAACCAGAATTGATTAGAGAGTTTAAAGTAAAAGAACCCTTAGGGGAAAGTGATCATAATATGATTAAATTCACCCTGAAACTTGTGAAGGAGAAGCTAAAGTCAGATGTATCTGTATTACAGTGAAGTAAAGGGAATTGCAGAGGCAGGAGAGAGGAATTGGCCAGAACTGATTGAAAAAGAACACTGGCAGGGATGACAGGAGAGCAGCAATGGCTGGAATTTCTGGAAGCAATTCGGAAAGCACAGGATATAGACATTCCAAAGAGGATGAAGTATTCTAAAGACACGATACACAACCATAGCTAACAAGGGAAATCAAAGCCAAAGAGAGGGCATATAATAGAGCAAAAATTAGTGGAAAGTTAGAGGATTGTGAAGCTTTTAAAAACCAAAGAAATCAACTAAAAAGTCACAAAGAAGGTAAAGATGGAATACAAAAATAAGCTAGCCAATAATATTAAAGAGGATGCCAAAAGTTTCTTCAGATACATAAAGTGTAAAAGAGAGACAAGAGTGGATATTGGACTGCTGGATAATGATGCTGGAGAGGTAGTAATGGGGGACAATGAATCATGGATGAACTGAATAAGTATTTCAATAGGTTTCAATAGATACATTTAATGTCAGAGAAATGTATACAATATACATCCTGAAATTCTTTTTCTTCACAAACATTTTGTATTATTCTTCACTGTAGAAGACACTAACAGTATGCTGGAAGTTCCAGGTGTCAGAGGGCATGAAGTGTGAGAAATTGCCTTTTCTAGAGAGAAGGTTCTTGGGAAACTTAAAGGTGTGAAGTCAGTTAAGTCACCTATACCAGTTGGTATATACCCTGGGGTTCTGGAAGAGGTGGCTGAAGAGATTGTGGAGTCATTAGTAATGATCTTTCAAGAATCACTGGATTCTGGAATGGTTCCAGAAGACTAGAGAATTGCAAATAGCGCTCCACACTTCACGAAGTGTGAGAGGCAGGAGAAAGGAAACTGTAGGCCAGTTAATCTGAACTCAGTGGTTGAGAAGATGTCAGAGTCGATTGTTAAGGATCTGGTTTCAGGGTAACTTGGAAGCACATGATAAAATAGGTTGTAGTCGGCATGGTTTCCTCAAGGGAAAAAATTTGCCTGACAAATCTGTTGGACCTTTGCAGAAATAGCAAGCAGGATAGACAAAGGAGAATCAGTTGATGTGGTGTACTTGGATTTTCAGAAGGCCTTTGACAAGGTGCCACAAAGAGACTGCTTAGCAAGTTATGAGCCCATGGTATTACAGGAAGGATTCTAGCATGGATAAAGCTGTGGCCGATTGGCAGATGGCAAAGAGTGGAAATAAAGGGAGTCTTTTCTGGTTGGCTGCCGGTGACTAGTGGTTTTCCACAGTGGTCTGTGTTGGGACCGATTCTTTATACGTTATATGTCAATGATTTGGATGATGGAATTGTTGGCTTTATTGCAAAGTTTGCAGATGACATGAAGATAGGTGGAGGGACATGGAGTTTTGAGGAAGTAGAGACCCTGCAGAAGGACTTAGTCAGATTAGGAGAATGGGCAAAGAAATGGCAGATGTTTGGAAATGTATGGTCATGTGCTTTGGTAGAAGTAATGAAAGGGCTGACTATTTTCTAAATAGAGAGAAAATACAAAAAAAAACTGAGGCACAAAGGGACTTGGGAGGATTCTCTAAATGTTAATTTGCAGGTTGAGTCAGTGGTGAGAAAAACAAATGCAATGTTCATTTCAAGAGGACCAGAATATAAAAGCAAGGATGTAATGTTGAAACTTTATAAGGCACTGGTGAGGCCTCACTTGGAGTATTGTGAGCAGCTTTGGGCCCCTTATCTTAAAACAATGTGCTGACAGAAAAGAGGGTTCAAAGAGGTTCACAGAAATGATTCCAGGATTGAATGGCTTGTCATATGAAGAGTGTTTGATGGCTCTGGACCTGTATTCACCAGGATTCAGAAGAATGAGGGGTTACCTCATTGAAACCTATTAAATTGTGAAAGGCCTTGATAGAGTGGATGTGGAGAGGATGTTTCCTGTGGTGGAAGAATCGAAGATCAGAGGACACAGCCTCAGAGTAGATGGAACAGATATGAAGAGGAATTTCTTTAGTTAGTGAGTGGTGAATCTATGGAATTCTTTGCCACAGGCAGCCGTGGAGGTCAAGTTTTTGTGTATATTTAAGGCAGAGGTTGACAGATTCTTGATTGATCACTGCATGAAGAGATACGGGGAGAAGGTGGAGATTGAATCTGAGAGGAAAATTGGATCAGCCATGATGAAATGGTGGAACAAACTTGAGATTCTTCTCCTATATCTTATGGTCTTCCTTTCTAGTCCCGAAGAAGGGACTGAACCCAAAATGTTGACTGTTTATTCATTTCCATAGATGTTGCCTGATCTGTAGAGTCCCTCCAGCACTTTGTGTGTGTTGCTCTTAAACAGAACCATGTTTGTGCCTTCATTCACCATAATATATTCCCAACTCAAGAGCCTCCTCTCCTCAAGTATATGAGATTACCTAGGGATGGGTAATACACATTCTGGAATGTAATCTGTAACATCTTCATCATCATCATCGTCATTATTATGTGCCTGTTTTCAAATGACGTGTGCAATCATGGTCTTTTCATGGCCATGATTATTCTTGGCAAATTTTTACAGCAGTGGTTTGCCATTATCTTCTTCTGGGCAGTGTCTTTACAAGATTGGGTGACCCCAGCAATTATCAACACGAGGTGTTATATCCACATTATACTTTTATTTCCTTTCTGTTCTTATCATCTGCTGAAATGAAACATGTTTCCTTTGGTGATTCCACAAAATACTTCCTCCACATCCCTCTGGCTTCCTTCTTCATCCTTCTGTTTTCTGGAATACATGTTGCTGTTATGAAGTTCAAAAATCCCTCAGCTGTATTGGACTGAATCAGATTTAATATCACCGCATATGTTGTATAATTTATTGCCTTTTGGCAGGAGTACAATGCAACACATAATAATAGAAAGAAGTTGAATTATAGTATATATATATAAAATAGTTAAATTCAATAAGTAGTGCAAAAATGAAAATAAGAAAGTAGTGAAGTGGTGTTCCTGGATTTAAAGTCCATTCAGAAATCTGATGGCAGAGGGGAAGAAGCTGTTCCTGAATTGTTGAGTGTGTTTCTTCAGGCTCCTGTACCTCCTTCCTGGATGTTAGCAATGAGAACAAGGCATGCTCTGGGTGATGGGCGTTCTTAATGATGGATGCTGCCTTTCTGAGGCATTGCTCCTTGAAGATGTCCTGGATACTACAGAGTCCAGTGCCCGTGATGGAGCTGGCTAAGTTTACAACTCTGCAGCTTATTTCAATCCTGTGCAGTAGCCCCCCACCCCCCCCCCCCCAACACCCCATACCAGACAGTGATACAGCCAGTTAGAATGCACTAAAATGTACATCTGTAGAAATTTGCGAGTGTCTTTGGTGACATACCAGATCTCCTCAAACTCTTAATGAAATATAGCCGCATAGCTGCATTGATACGTTGGGTCTAGGATAGATCCTCAGAGATATTGACACTCAGAAACTTGAAATTTCTCACTCTTTTCACTTCTGATCCCTCTATGAGGACTGGTGTGTGTTCCCTCATTTTACTCTTTCTGAAGTCTACTATCAGTTAACAAATAACTGATTTAGCAAATCATTTGGTTGGGTGGTTTCATCAACTCCTTCAATAAAACACTTTGAATCTAAGTCTTAGATGATGGTCAATTTTCAAAATATTCCACTGTCTCTTTCCATCTTCTCTTCTATTTTGGCTCTTTTGAAATGAAATCTTTTCCTTATTTTCTTCACTCTCATAATTTATTCTTTGTTCTTCTTACTGCTCTTCATTTTTGTCGTCCTGTCTCATTTAAGTAAATTTCCAGACCAAAGAGGCCCGAATGTTAATTCGCACGAATGCTTGAAGGAAACACGATACATTGATAAGACTCTTTATAAATAAAGCAAACAGATTTTATAAATGAACGCATAGAGCACAGAAGTAAGGGTATGACTCATAGATTATTGCTGAATTAATTCAGAATATTGGGAAGCAAGTATTGGAAAGGATATCACGGAATTGGAGAGATTTCAGTGGAGATTTCTGAACTGGTATTGGGGATAAGGAACTTTAATTAGCAATCTAGGGTGTTCTATTAAGAGAGGATGAATATGTGATTTGTCAAGGGTTTTGATATTATTAAAGGGACCTCTTTTCACTCATAGCAGAGTTGGTAACCGGGGATTTAATACAGTCAGGGCAACTGAAAAGTTTCTTTTTAACATACATGGTGATTGTCTATCGTCTCCAATGATGACAGGAAACTGATGTGAGAGAGTTTTAAAATGCAAAAGCTTTTGCACTTGGACAGTTCCTCTGTCTTGACCTCAGAAGTCCGGGTCCAGCGATACAAACAAACATCACAAACTGGGGTCTTCCTTGGTTGCATCGGCTGACTGTGCCTTCTGTGCCTTGTTGTGCCCTTCGTTCTCCACAGGGTGTTGCAGTACCACCTTCCTAGCACAGTGATTTGGAATATGCGTATGGAATATTCGTGAATGTCTCAAAAAAAGGGTGGATATATCTAACAAAAACATTCCAGGACTCTCAAAAAAAAAGAAAATTGGAAATAATTTCAAGGTTCTTTTAAGGAGCTACAGCTGTACAAACTATTTTCTTTTTCAGGAGCATGGTTCCAAGATTCTTCTCAAGCCTCACATCATTTTTCTTAGTTCTTTCCATTCCACCTGTTCCATTTTCCGTACTCTGCTGCATTTCTTTCCTGTTTGTCACTGTGGCACTTGTTCCTTCCTCTGTAAAGAACCCCAATGTGGAAGTGAGTAGGTGTGTAGCTGAAGGTGGGAAAGACAGCGGAGATCTTCCCTGCACCTCGAATGGAGCATTGGAAGGAAGCAAAGGCATCCTCTCACAGAGGAAGGTCTTCAAGAGTGAGGAGCATGAGACACTATGTCAAGAAATGTAGAGGAGGCTTGACTCAAAGGCAGAGCAATGGAAATGATATCTTTAATAATAAACTGCAAACAACAAGCCACCGAAGGCCACAAAACAAGAGGGAACTGATACACGACAAAACAACAAGGTAGCTGAAGGCCAGGGGGCAAGTAGTTGAGGCTGGCTAGTTCATATGAATGAACAATGATTGTGGATGAGTGCTAGGTTTAAATAGGTTGCAGGTGACGAGTTAGAAACAAGCGGCAGGTGATTCCTGTTAGCTGGGTGGAGACTTGGGGGGTGCTTGCCTGTGCAGGCCTGACAGGACCACCTACACCCCACAGCCAGCACACGACAGTCCAGGACGATTCAGATGGGTCCGGTGGAACTCCTTGATGAGCAATGGATCCAAGATGAAACCTAAAACCAATGGCTCCCAAAACGTCTCCTCTGGGCTGTACCCTTCACAGTTGTCCAGCAGCTGTACACCCTATTCACGATGACATGAATCCATCAGCCAGCAAACCATGCACATTAGATGTTCTTCCACCATTCTTGGTTCCGAAGGTGCAGGCCCAAGTGGTCATTGGAGAAAGAGCTTGAGGCAAGACATGTGGAATGTAGGTATGATCTCGAAGGATAGTGGCACCTAGAGATGGTAAGTGACTGGATCAATGGGACAGATGACCTTGAAGGGAACGAAGAATGGGGGGGAGAGCTTGCAGGAGCAGATTTTGGGTGGACAGCCAGGCAGGGTCCTCAGGCTGGAGCAGTCTGGCTGGGCACTGCTGGCAGTTGGCCTGGTGGCAGTAGGCATGGTTGACAGCTCCTTCTGACTGACCATTGGTCTGCAGATGATAGTCAGGGGACAAACTCACTGAGGTGCAGAGGAAGGAATAAAGATTTGCCAGAATCAGGAGATGAATTGTGGACCCTGGGCTGACACAATATCCTTGAGGAAGCTGTAGAGGTGAACTACATGGTGAAGAACCAGGTCCACTCTATTAGTGGCAGATGGAAGTTTGGGGCATGGGCCACCTTAGAGAACTGCTCCACCACTGTCACGATCACTGTGGCTCCATTGGAAAGTGGTAAAGCCGTGATGATTCTATGGTGATTTGGGACCATTGACATTGCGGGACTAGTAGGGGCTGAAGGACTTGATGTTCCCCTTCAGCCAATGTCTCCATTTCTCCAAGGCCCATTTGATGGCAAACAACTCCCTGTCTCCTACTCAATAACAGTGTTTTATGGAGTTGTACTTGCATGAGAAGAAGGCACAAGCCTGTGTCTTCCCATCTGGTCCTTGCTGGTAGAGGATGGCCTTGGTGCCCACATCAGAAGCATCAACCTCTACCACAAAAGGACCGGAGGGGTTTGGATGGAAGAGAATGGGAGCGGTGGTGAAGTCGATGATGGCAAGCAATTTCACTGGGTCCATGGTTATGCTTTAGGGTATAAGGATGTAATCAGGAAGGAAATCACTGGGGTGTGAAACTGGCATTTTTCTAACTTGCAGTACAGTTGGTTTTTGAGGAGACATTGAAGGACTGAATGGATGTGACAAATGTGGTCCTGGGGTCCTTGGAGAAGATAAAGATGTTTTCCAGGTAGACAAACACAAAACTGTGTAACATGTTTCAGGGGATCTCATGAATGGAGGCTTGGAAAACGGCTGGACTGTTAGAAAGTCTGAAAGGTATCACCAAGTACTTGCAATGGCATCACCAGGTATTCGTAGTGGTGAGTGGGTGTTATGAACGCCACCTTCCACTCATCCCTGGCAGATGCAGATTGGATTGATGCACTCTATAGATGCAGTTTGGTGAAGATTTGGGCCCAGCAGAGTGTTTACAAATGCACTATCCACCAAAAGGTGAGAGTAGCAGCTCTGGATGGTGATTTTGTTGAGTTCACAGTAGTCAATGCAGGGACAAAGACCCCCAACTTTCTTCTTGATGAAGAAGAATCGTGTACCAGCTGGGGACTGAGATGGATGAATGAATCCATGTTGTCGCGCATCGGTGATGTAGTCATTCACGGTTTGGGTCTCAGGAGGGGAGAGGGAGGGACAGATAACTTGGGGGATGGACAGTACCCAGGAGGAGGTGTATCTGTGTGGCTGCAGGGTGCTTGCTTTCCTTTTACAGAAAGCAATGGCATGGTAGTGGTACTCCTGTGGGAGTTTGCTGAGGTCGAGGGTTTCCCCTGTCCCCACAGATTTACAGGATGAAGTTATCTGAGGTTGCAGACAGCTGGTCCAGCAGGTAGGTCCCCTGCAGTGAGACAGATGACCAGGCGGAGTGAGAGTTGTGGATGCCAGAGGTAACCCAAGATGAGAGGAGTGTTGGGTGAGTCGGATTGGGTGGATTCAGGGTGTTCTTCGATGTTCGAGCACATTGTGTGTGTGTTCTAACCAAAGGACGTCTGTCAATAACTGTGATGCAGAAAGGGTGTGAGATAGACTTGGTAGGGAGTCTAAGCTGCACAGATAGAGTCTGGTCCAGAAAGTTGTCTGCACCGGAATCCACCAGAGCCTCTTGTGTGCATGGAGCCATCAGGGTGTGGAGGAGGACAGAGAGAGAGTGAGACAAGCTATGATGCTGGAATAAGGGGTAGGGTGGACATTACCAGATAGAAGGCTCCTTGTCTCTACTTGAAGGTGCTGTCTTCCTGGATGCAGTGGGCACTTGATGTGCGGCTGATCAGTGGCTCTGCAGTAAGAACACAAGTTGTTTCTCCACCAATGCTCGTGCTCTTGGGAGCTCTCCCCATCTACATGGGTTCTGGAGGATTTTCTGATGAGGGTCCTGCAGCCTGAAATGGTTCTGGGAATGAAAGTGGTGTTCTGGCTAATGAGCTGGAGGGTCATCCCATAATATGCTTGTCAACATGGAGGGCCAGAGTGATGAGGCTCTTGAGGTCAGTGGGCATCTCCCGGGCGGACAGCTTGTGTTTCAAGCTCTCTGAGAAGCTGTGATGGTAATGAGCCAGCAGGTCTTCCACAGTCCAACTGAACTCCGCTGTGAGGGTCCTGAATTCCACGGTGTAATCTGGCACTGAGCATGAGGCTTGATGCAGGTGAAGCATCTGATCCACTGCCTCCCATGCACTTATTGGATAGTTGAAAACCCGGTGCATCTCAGCGATGAATTCCTCATATTTATTCAAGCTGGTGGTCTCATTGTCCCAATTAGCAGTGACTCAGGCCAGAGCTTGCGCAGTCAGGAGAGAGATAACGCAGGCAATCTTGGCTTGATCCATAGAATACGGAGTCGGCTAGAGCCCGAAGTGCAAGATGCACTGGAACAGGACATTGCAGCATTGTGTTGGAGATCTGTTGAATCCTTCAGCACCGGGGTGCCAAGGGAGGATGATGGCTGGCATGGGGTTACTGCAACGAGACGCAGAGTGGGTTAAGAGTGGTGAGTGGATGGTCAATGGTTTCTTCTGGCTTCTGGATATGTGTGTTTGTTAAGACAGACAACTTCCTTTCAGCAAGCAAACTCTGTTGGGTGACCCATTGTATCAGAAAATGTAAAGGAGGCTTGATCCAAACACACAGAGAGGTGGAGACGATATAGCAGTGAACAATCACTTTAATAATAAACTGCAAAGTAACAAGCCACAGGGGGCCACAAAACAGGAGAGAAAGATATTTAACATGACAAGGCAACAAGGGAACTGGAGGCTAGGACAACTGGTTGAGGCTGGCTGTTTTAATGGGTGAACAAGGACTATGGATGAGAACTGGGTTTAAATAGGCTGCAGGTGATGAGTTGGAAATGATTGCTAGGTGACTCCTATTAGCTGGGTGAAGGCTGGGAAGTGCCTGCCTGTACAGGCCTGACATGCCAGGTGTGGCATTTGAAGCAGACTGTTTGTTTTGCAGTAAGGAGTGTGAAGAAATGTCACCAGTGATGAGAAACACCCAAATAATTACCAGAATTATGAAAATGATTCCATTGTATGCCAAGTTGAGCCTTTATCACATGGTCAATAATAGTACATAGAACATGGAACTGAACCGCACAGTACAGGCCTTTCAGCCTATGATGTCAAGTTGATCTTTTAACCTTTCCTAAGGTCAATCTAACCCTTCCTTCCTACATAGCCATCTATTTCTTTCATCCATGTGGCTTAATCAGAATTTCTTAAATGTCCCTAATGTATCTGCTTCTATCATCACCCCTGCACACCCTGTGTAAAAAAACCTACCTCTGACCACCTCCTACACTTTCCTCCAAGCACCTAAAGTTAGGCCCCTCGTATCAGCCATTTCTACCCTGAGAGAAAGAGCTAGTTGTCCAGTCTATGTATGCCTCTCGTCACTTTTATTTAGCAATGCAGTGCAGTGTAGGCCCTTCCAGTCCTTCCAGACACACCACCTCAGCAACCCCATAACCCCAAATAACCCTAACTTTAATCACAGGACAATTTATAATGACCAATTAACCTACCCAGTATGCCTTTGGACAGTGGGTGTTAATCGGAGGACTCGGGGAAAACCCATGCTTTCCACGGGCTGGAAGGGGACTCCTTACAGAGCAGCACTGGAATTGAACTCTGAACTCTGGAATGCCCTGAGCTGAAATAGCATTGCGCTAACTGCTACAGTACCATGGCAACCAATCACCTTGTACACCTTTCTTGAAAGCACAATCCTTTACATCAGAAATTGTTCCGTGCATGTTGACTTGACTTGTTTATATACAAGAAGGCTCCTAGAGATGGTGTCAGTTGATTGGATGGGGAGAGTGTAGGGAGATGTCCAGAAACTGTAAGAATGCATTAAGGCAACTTGAAGGAATGTGATGATATCTCCTGGGTTGTTAATGAAACTCCAGAATGAGTTGCCAATTATTTTATGAGCTGTGACAATGTTTATTGTCAGAAAGGTTTTGTCCTTCAGCACGTATGGTGGGTTGGGTGTGCAACAAACCCATGAACTTATTTGAATTTAATTGAAATCATTTTCTTTTGTGAAATTTGACTGCATGTAACTGAAAAGAGATGAGATGTTTCTGTGCAATGAAAACTAAACACTCTAGATCATCAATTGGAAGTTACAAGAAAAACATAGTGATGAGAATTAAATAAATTAGATTTCATCAGTTATAAGACCATAGTGCCATACAATGTAGGAGCCCATTTGGCCCATCGAGTCTACTTCACCATTTCATCTTGCTGATCCATTTCCCTCTCAGCCCCGATTCTCCTGATCTTCTCCCCGTCACCCTTCATGCTCTGACTAATCAAGAATCTATCAACCTTTGCCTTATATATACCCAATGGCTTGGCCTCCACAGCCACTTGTGACAACGAAGTCCACAGATTCTTCACTCTCTAGCTAAAGAAATTCCTCCTCATCTCCATTCTAAATGGATGTCCCTCTATTCTGAGGCTGTGTCCCCTTCCAATCGGCTCCTCTCTCATGCCTCTGTAATTCCCTTTACTCCACTGTAATACTGATACATCTGACTTTAACTTCTCCCTCTCAGACTGCAGGGTGAACTCTATCATAGTATGATCACTGATCCCCTAAGAGTTCTTTTACCTTAAGCTCTCTAATCAATTCTGGTTCATTGCACAACACCCAGTCCAGAATTTATAACCCCTTAGTGGGCTCAACCACAACCTGCTCTAAAAAGCCATCTTGTAGGCATTCTGCAAATTCAACATTTTGGGATCCAGCACCAACCTTATCATGAATTTATTTATTTAGAGATACTGCACCTTCCGACTCTTCTAACTGCATCCTCCAGGAAAACCCGAGAACCCTAATTTAACCCTAACCTAGTTGGGGACAATTTACAATGACCAATTAACCTACCCAGTATGTCTCTGGACACAGGGAGGGCACCAGAGCTCCAGGAGAAAGCCCATGGGGAGGACATACAGAGACTCATTACAGAGGGTGCCGGGATTGAACCCCAAACTCTGGGATGCCCCAAGCTATAATAGCATCGTGCTAACTGCTCCATTACTGCAGCACCCCAAAAAGTGATTTACACAGAACTCACAATCATGGTCAGAATATGAAGTATTATTATGAATAATTTGCTGGTTGAAAAAGAATTGTTCTTCTGAAAAAGTACAGGCTTCTTTGGTTAAGAATATAGGCTTTATATGTTTGGATAGTATTCTCACCAAAACAATTTGTGACAACCATTTGATGGCAGACTCTTTGCACTGATAATGCAAAATACTCATATTACCTCTTTGGTAAGTTCTACTCCAAACTATGTCTAATTTGCAGATTTCGATCGTTTTCACCATGCAACAGAAAGGGTAATCCGATTTGGAGACTTTGTGTGGAAGAGGAGCACTCACAGTGGTCCCGGATTGAAATCCCAATGGGAATAACACCTAACCCATCACCTGAACCTCAGGCCCAGTAAACGCCATGCACCACAACCTCATAACCAGCTTCAGAGGTAAAGATCTATTTGATATGGATCTGTAATATCTAGATTATGCAATGGAAGTATATAAGGCAAGGAGTTCCCAACCTGGAGTCCACAGACCCCTCGATTAATGATAGGGGTCCATGGCATAAAGAGGGTGAGGAACCCCTGATATAAGACACCCTGAAGAGATAGTCCAATGCATAGTTAGCAAGTAACCACAGTCAAAACATTACTCTCCAACTGCCCAAATCCTTTAAGACAATTTCTGCCATATAATATTCAGTAAACTCACACTTCACCTTTGATAGGAGATGCCACGTGTGACAGCATGTTCTCTTCTGAATGTAAGAAGTCTCCCTCTTGACTCTTAGATGTGCAACTTGCCTGATTTTCAGGCTTTGTCTTTTTGGTGTTAAGGATATAAGGATGAACATCCAAAGAAAAGTGTCGACTGTGCTTCTTCTCACCATTAGCAGAGACGCTCCCTTCGCTTTTATTGGACGGTTGATCTTGGAAGTACTTTGGAGTGGAGTCCAGGAGAGGAGCTGCAAGGCTGTCTGTCGCCATCTTGCGCCGCACTGGCTTGGGCTTTTCTCCTTTGTTGTTCTCAAACTTCAAGGCAGTCAAAGGCTCTTTGAAAGGCTGGTGCAGTGGGTTTGTGGTTGGAATCCATTTCATTTTCTTTCTGGGCCTCTTTATGACCAGTTGCTCGTTGCCGTCGATGTCGGCCGGGTCGACACTGGGATCAATTGTCTGAATTCCTGCATCCCTCATTGTTGGAGTGACATCGTGGTTGGACTGGGCCAGAGCAGCCAGCAATTGCCGCACCACGTTGTCATACATTAGATCGCTCTCATTTGTTATGAAGTCTAAGCGGTTCAGTGATTTGATATGGTCGCGGTTTTCGTTGCAAAACATTGCTAAAATATTAATGTCGCAAAACTGTGACTTCAGCCACTGTTTTTTAGTCTTGATTCCAACCTTGTGTAGTTTATCAAAAATAAAGTTGGACTTTCGAACTATAAAAAGATGGATTAGGTTTATCAGAATGATGAGGTTGATGAAGCAGAGCAGAACAATGTCTACAATGGCAATGATGCGCTGCATCTGCACTGAAGGAAGTTTGCAGTTGACACGGACGTGGAGCATCTCATTGCTGGACAAGTCTGGGGGCTCCCCCAAGGGGCAGGTGAATTCATTCTGCTTCTGATTCGCGTAGTAAGTACAGAGATACGTGATTGGGATGACACTCAAGAATACAACCGACAACTGCCTTGAGAGATACAGTCTAGCCAAGAAATTGCTTTGCCCCCGCTGCTCCAAGTATTTCTCAAAAAGGTTTTGTTCCGGACTCTTCTCCTTCTCGGCGTTTTCAATGATTTCTCTCTTCTCCTTTTCCGTGATGCCCGCCCCTTTGGACTGGATCTGCTTCTCTATCTTCGGAGCCCGCCCCTCGGCAGCACGGTGATAGCAGTTGTCTATCTCCTGAAGCAGGAAGTTCAGTTCGGAAGTCAGCCTGGTAGACGCGAGGAATTCCCATCCCAGGACAGGGATGTACATGATCCCAGCAAAGGCGAGTAGTGCATAGGGAAGGAACTTGTGTTCAAACAAGGAAGGCCTCTGGCTGGCTTCAACCCCTGGCACAGCATCCTTCAGCTCAGTCCAACAGTAACCTCTAGCGTACAAAGCCTGGTCGCGGGTGAAATTGCTCGGCGTGTAACAGTATATTGACTCCTCTGTGTAGCAGAGAGAAAAGTCACAGTTGTACTTAAAAAAATAACTGTCAAAGGTGTTCTGTAAAAGAAATATTTTAAATAACACCATCAATTACATGACATTTTATTTCTTTATGTTGACATCTGCCCTTAGAGCCAATCACAAATTATTATTTATTTATTGAGCTACAGTGCCAATAGACCCTTCCAGCCCTTTGAGTCCCACTGCCCAGCCCAATCACAGGATAATTTACAATGACCAATTAACCTACTAACCGGTACTGTGGGAGGAAACTGGAGCACCCGGAGGAAACCCACGCAGTCACGACGAGAACGTACAAACTCCTCACAGCCAGTGGCAGGAATCGAACCTGAGTTGTCTGTACCATAAAGCGTTGTGCTAACCGCTACGCTACCATACTGCTCTCTATTTTATAGAGCTCTAATACTGTTATGCATGGAAGTTCATTCACTTAGGGTGCACGATAACATCTGATGTTGAAATTAGAAGAAGGATTCAGATTCTTAAGTTTGAGCACTTGAGCAAGATACTAAAGAATAACATAATCTCTATGGGTATCAAGCTCAGAGTGTTACAGTGCTTCATTCACTTCACACTAACATATGGAAGCATAAATTGGGCAATATCAAAGCAAAATGAGGGAAGACTTGAAGCTGCAGAAATGGGATTTTTCAGAAGTAAGATGAAAATATTACGGAAGGACAAAGTAACAAATGAAGTGTTGTAAAAAGCTGGAATAAGAAGAAGGCTGATATCATTAATTAGGAAAAAGAAATTGGAATTTCTGGGACATCTAGTGAGGAAAGAGAAGCTCAAACATCTTGCAGTGATGGGAAAAACTGATGGAAGAAGAAGTTGTGGTTGACAGCACATGACGTTCATGAGTTACATCAAGGGATGGACAGGCAAAAGTTTTGAAGAGTTTATTAGAACTTCTCAGATTAAAGACAGATGGAAGAGCATGACCGCCCACATCATATGACACGGCACATAATAATGATGACTGTTATGCACATTTTAAGCTACAGTCTGGCCTAAAATTACATCCTTTGGAATATGCGGCTTAATTGATTTAACAATGTAATTGCATTTAACCTTTTGTTGGGAAGGTTCCTGTTGCTAGGGATACAGATTTGTTTTATAACTTGATTATTCTTTGATGTATGAGCCTGTGGAAGGAACGCTTTGTTGGGGGGGGGGGGGAGCTTCCATTTTTCTATTTCCATTCAATAGTTAACTTTCTCCAGAAAATCCAGAGAGTGCACGTGGATGGCATAGTGGTGGAGCTAATGGAGCTGATATCTCACATCTCTAGTGAAATCTGAGCTCTGGCTTTGTCTCTGTGGGGACTACACTTTCTCCCCATGACCAGGTGCTCCAGTTTTTTCCCACATCCCAAAAACACGGGGGTTGGTAGGATAATTGTCCACTGTAAATTGCCCCCCAATGTAGTGTTGAGGGTAATGAAGGAAGAATAGGTTACGGGAGAATTAGTTTGGGAATGGGACTAATCTATGAGCCACCTTGGGTTCCATTGGAAACTGACCTCCTTCTAGTTGTTGTGAAATATAGAAACCTTGGAATTGTGATGTGGAGATCAACAATAAGGAACCTACTGGAATCAATTATTAAGGAAATGGTGACAGGACTACCGAGAAAAGAAATCAATAGGATTGGGTAAATGAAGTGGAAGTTATGTTTCTAAAATCTGTTAGAGTTTTTAGAGGTTATATTGAGCAGAAAAACCAGGGTTGGTGGGGCGGATCAATAGATGTGGGTTATTTGGATTCTCAGTGAGGCACCACAAGACTATTACACTAAGTTACAGCAGGCAGTGTTGTGGTTAACATATTGGTGTGGGTTCAGGGTAGAGGCAGATGTTCAAAGGGATCTGGATCACTGTAGATAAATCACTGAACACAGATCATGCTGTTGGAAAGGCAAATGATATGTTAGCCTTTACTGTAAGAGGATTATTTAACAAGAGGAGGGACATCTGGCTCCAAATATTTAAGGACTAATTGTGACTGCATCTGAAATAAAGTGCACAGATCTTGTCCCCCTACCCAAGGAGGGATATAATTGCAAGAGAGGGAATGCAATGAAAGTTCACTGGATTTATTCCTGGGATGGAGGGCTTGTCATTTAAGGAGAGATTAAGCAGGCTGGGCTTATGTTTTCTTGAATGTAAAACACTGAGTGGTGTTCTCATTGAAACATACAAAATTCTTATTGGGGTTGATGGGGAAGATCTGGAGTTGATGTTTCTCATTGGTAGGCTGACCAGAACCAGAAACAAGACCCTAAGGCCGTAAGATACAAGAGCAGAATTAGGCCAATTGGCCCATTGAGTCTGCTCCACCATTTCATCATGGCTAATCCATTTTCCCTCTCAGCCCCAATCTCCTGCCTTCTTCCCGTAACCCTTCAAGTCCTAATCAATCAAGATTCTATCAACCTTTGCCTTAAATATATGTAAAGACTTGACCTCCACAATCACCTATGGCAATGAATTCCATAGATTCACCACTCTCTGGCTAAAGAAATTCCTCTTCATCTCCATTCTAAATGGATGCCCCTCTATTCTGAGGCTGTGTCTTCTGGTCCTAGGCTCTCCCACCATAGGAAGAAGCCTCTCCACATCCACTCTATTGATGCCTTTCAACATTCAATAGGTTTCAATTAGGTCACCCCTCATTCTTCTGAATTCCAGTGAATACAGGCCCAGACTATCAAATGTTCTTCATATGACAAGCCATTTAATCCTGGAATTATTTTCGTGAACTTCCTTTGAATCCTTTTCAGTTTCTGCACATCATTTCTAAGATAAGGGACCCAAAACTACTCCCAATACTCCACGTGAGGCCTCACCAGTGCTTTATATAGTCTCAACATTACTTCTTTCCTTTTATATTCTGGTCCTCTTGAAATGAATGCTAATGTTGCAATTCCCTTCCTCACCACAGATTCAACCTGCAAATTAACCTTTAGGGAATCCTGCACAAGGAGTCCCAAGTCCATTTGTGCCTCAGATTTTAGTATTTTTTCTCCATTTAGAAAATAATCAACCCTTTCATTTCTTCTACCAAAGTGCATGACCGTACACTTCCTGACATTGTATTCCATCTGCCGTGTCTTTGCGTATTCTCCTAATTTGTCTAAGTCCTGCTGTAGCTTCGCTATTTCCTCAAAACTACCTGCCCCTCCACCTATCATCGTATTGTCTGCAACAAAGCCATCAATTCCGTCATCCATATAACATAAAAAGAACTAGTTCCAACACAGACCCCTGTGGAACCCCACTAGTCTCTGGCAGCCAACCAGAAAAGGCTCTCTTTATTCCCCACTCTGCCAGCTGTCAATCAGCCACACTTTTATCCATACTAGAATCTTTCCTATAATACCATGGGCTCATAGCCTGTTAAACAGCCTCATGTGTGGCACCTTGTCAAAGGCCTTCTGAAAATCCAAGTACACAACATCAACCAATTCTCCTTTGTCTATCCTGCTTGTTATTTCTTCAAAGAATTCCAACAGATTTGTCAGGTAAGATTTACCCCTGAGGAAACCATGCTGACTACGACCTATTTTATCACGTACCTCCAAATACCCCGAAACCACATCCTTAACAATTGACTCCACCATCTTCCCAACCACTGAGGTCAGACTAAGTGGCCTATAATTTCCTTTCTTCTGCCTCTCTCCCATCTTGAAGAGTGGAATGGGATATGCAGTTTTCCAGTTTTTCAGAGAATCTAGTGATTCTTGAAAGATCACTACTAATGCCTCCATGATCTCTTCAGCCACCTCTTTCAGAACCCTGGGGTGTACACCATCTGGTCCAGGTGACTTATCTACCTTCAGACCTTTCAGTTTCCCAAGCACCTTCTCTCTAGTAATGGTAACTTCACACACTTCATGACAGCTGCCACCTGGGCATATTTAAGACAGAAATAGATAGATTTTTAGATACAGTGGGAATCAAGGGATGTGGAATTTGTGCACAAGAGTGGAACTGAGATAGAATATGACTAAGATCACGTCCTTATTGAATGACTGAATGGGTGTGAAGGGCCAAGTGGCCAATTTCCTTATTCATTTCAGACATTCTTATATTCTCAGGTTCTGAAAAATCCCAGAGAATTGCTGATATGATAAAGGAGTTATGTATAACTCCTCTGAACTTTGATAAAATGTGCAGGCTGCGTTCCACATGAGGATTACAATCTTAAATGGTTTAAATTACTGTACGACACATTATTTCCCCCCCCACCCCCCACAGCACTGGCTGGTGATCTAGTCTTGATATCTAAGAGGTATTGGAAGTCATGATACGTCAGGCATGCGTGGCACAAATTCTTCAAAGTATACGTGTGAAGTCCAAAACATATATAAATGTGTAGTGGAAAATGTATTGACTGGCTGCATTATGGCCTGGTATGGGAACATGAATGCCTTTGAACTGAAAAGCTAGTGGATTCGGCCCAGTAAGGTAAAGCTCTCCCAACCTCTGACCACATCTACACGCTATGTTATTGTAGGAAAGCAGCATCCATCATCAAAAATCCTTACCACCCAGGCTATGCTTTTTTTCACACTGCTGCCTCAGTTAGAAGGTACAAGAGCCTCAGGACTCACACCAGCAGGTTCAAGAACAGTTGCTACCCTTCAACCATCAGGCTCTCGACCAAAAGAGGATAACTACACTTATCCGTTGAAATGTTCCCGCAACCAAAGCTCTCACTTTAAGGACTCTTTGTCTTGCTATTTCATGCTCTCATAATTTATTGCTATTTATCATTGCATTTCAACAGCTTGTTGTCTTCTACGCTCTTGCTCTTTCATTGGTCCTGTTTACAGTTAACTATTCTATAGATTTACAGGGTACGCCTGCAGTAGAAAGAAGCTGAGTTTTGTATATGGTGACGTGTATGCACTCTGATGGTAAGTTTTATTTTGTGAACTTTGTGACAGAAAGCCAAAGTGACTGACAGCTGTTTTCACATGGTAACATCTCCAGTATTAAAAGAATACCAGGAGTTTTCAATAATCAGGACCATACTAACATCTACTGTATGTTAGCTGGGTAATGACAATCTTCTATCACCTTAGGCTGTGTACACAAGAATAATTTTGCAATCATAAATGGATTAATTGGCGTTAAGCCTTAAAATGTGGGAGTGTGGTGATTCATACAGGCTAACTAGGAAATCAGCTAATTGTTATTGCCATCAGAAATTCTTTATTTAGGACCTTTCAATTTCTATTTAGAGATATAGTGTGGGGTAGGCCCTTCCAGCCCTTTGACCCAGCAACCCACAACCAACACGATTAACCCTAACTTAACCACAGGACTAATTAACCTACCCAGTATGTCTTTGGACTGTGGGAAGAAACCAGAGCACCTGGGAAAACCCATGCATTCCACAGGGACAGGGGAGGGGGGACACCTATGGACTCCTGACAGAACTGAACTCCAAACACCGAATGATCCAAGCTGTAACACCGTTGTGCTAACCCCTACGCTACCATGGCGCTTATAAATCAAAGCTAATGCCTACATTGGATTGTCAGCAAATACATCCACTTCAGGGACCATCTCCATGTAGGCCCTTGCAATGGTGGCATTAGAGTCCAGTCTGTGGACATACAGTCCTCTACTACCGGGGCAGTCGGACTTGACCTCTCTCCAGACATGATAAAAGAAATTAGCCTAGTATGAATTTCTCTTCTACAAGTCCACATCTCCAAGCCAATCAACAGTCCTGATGAAAGTCGACTGTTTACTCTTTTCCATACATGCTGCCTGACCTGCTGAGTTCCTCCAGCATTTTGTGTGTGTGTTGCTTGGATTTCCAGCATCTGCAGACTTTCTCTTTTGTGACTGGGCAACAACTTTAAGAGTTGTGAGCCTAGAACAGTATGGAGAGGCAAATGGATAATTTTCCAATATAATCCTGTATCTCCAATTGATCAAATAATTACAAATTATGAGAACTGAACTCCTTTGGAGCAGTTTTTGACAGCCATTTACAATGCTTTTTTTGACGAATTACACCACAACACTTTACAGTACCAGAAACCCAGCTTCAATTCCCACCACTGCCTGTAAGGAGTTTGTACATTCTCCCTGTGACCGCGAGGCTTTCCTCTGTGTGCTCCAGTTTCCTCCCACAGTCCAAAGATGTACCGGTTGGTAGATTAATTGATCTTTGTGAATTGTTCCATGATTAGGCTAGGATTAAATTGGGGGTTTCTGGGCAGCATGGTTCGAATGGCTGCAGGGGTCTATTCCATGCTGTATCTCAATAAATAAGAAAATATCTCAAACTGTTTGCTATTTTGTAATTATATACAAAAATACAAATAATAATTCATCATGAAGAGCAGAATAAACTGATTTGCGTTACACAGGGTTATTTGCTATGATTTTTTTTTGAACCAGGCCATTTTGGGGATCAAATACTTTTCAACTCTCGGACAGTTTTCTCCAGCACAGGAAGAACCTTGCATGTAAAGTTCAGTTTTAAACCATTGCTTTATTTTAATAAAATACCAGGAAAGGATCTGAACCGTCTGTCTTTGTGGGTGCCACGGCAACGTAGTGGTTAGAGAGACACTATTACAGCTCAGGGTGATCCGCAGTTCAGAGTTCAATTCTGGCACTGTTCCGTAAGGATTCTATACGCCATCCCTGAGGAATGCATGGGTTTTCCCTGGGTACTCCGGTTTTATCCCACAGTCCCAAGGTGCACCGGGTAGGCAAATTGGTCATCGTAAATTGTCCCGTGATTAAGTTAGGGTTAAATTGGGGGTGTAAGGTTGCTGGGCCACCGTGGCTCGAAGGGCAGGAAGGGCCTACTCAGCACATGTTGCTAACTGGAATAAAAAGAAATAAAATAAATAAAATAAAATAGTTACTTTGATTTGTACAAATAATTTTAACTGGAAGATACACTCCTTCCCTTAGTCAATATGAATGCAATCCATCGATAAAAATAAAAAGCAAACAGTAGAAGATGATTTGTGCATTACCATATAAATTGTCAATGTGGACCATGTTGATTGTGCAATTTGATATCTGTTTGAATTAGATCAAATCTAATCCAGTGTGTTGAAATTGGAAAGCTAATTCATGAAATGGCTCATTGCTTCTGGCATATAAGGCACGATTTTTCAGTTGCAGGCAACCTTTGGAACAACGCAGTCAGATTAGATTTGGAAAAGCGGTTGGAAACTATGGGCATCCATTTCTGATGCTGCAAGTTATTATGGGGCATAATGCAATACATGGCCAAACAGGGACTCATGAAATAAGGTCTGGCATAAATGGTATCAAAAGGCAATCTTATTCTTTGGTTTATTGAATTGACTTGACTTTATTTATTACATCCTTCACATACATGAGGAGTAAAAATCTTTACGTTATGTCTCCGTCTAAATGTGCAATGATAGTAATTTGTAATAATTGATAATAAATAGAACAGTCAATGCAACATAGAAATACACTCAGATCAGCGTGAGTTAATCAGTCTGATGGCTGGGTGGAAGAAGCTGTCCTGGAGCCTGTTAGTCCTGACTTTTATGCTGCGGTACCATTTCCTGGATGGTAGAAGCTGGAATAGATTGTGGTTGGGGTGACTTGGGTCCCCAATGATCCTTCGGGCCCTTTTCTCACCTCACACCTGTTTTTGTAAATGTCCTAAGTCATGGGAAGTTCACAACTACAGATGCACTGGGCTGTCCGCACCACTCTCTGCAGAGTCCTGCGATTAAGGGAGGTACAGTTCCCATACCAGGCAGTGATGCAGCCAGTCAGGATCAGAGAATAAATAACAACAGAATGCAAATAAAATATAGGAGAAATGAAAGCATTAATTTCCAAAATAAGCTGCAGAAAGTTGTAAACTCAGTCAGCTCCATCATGGGCACATGTCTACCCAGCATCCAGGACATCTTCAAGGAGTGATACCTCAAAAAGGTGACATCCATCATTAAGGACCCCCATCACCCAGGACTTGCCCCATTCTCACATTGCTACCACCAGGAAGGAGGTACAGGAGCCTGAAGGCTCACACTCAATGATTCAGGAACAGCTTCTTCCCCTCTGCCATCTGATTTCAGATTTCAGAATGGACATTGAGCCCATGAACACCCTCTCACTCATTTTCCCCCTTTTTTTGTATTACTTATATATACTTCTTACTATAATTTACTTTTTTTTAATCAGAACCAGGTTTAATATCATGACAGTGATATGTTGTGCAATTTGTTATCTTTGCGGCAGCAGTACAAAGTAATACCAAATAATAGAGAAGAATAATTATATATATATATATAAATAAATTAAATAAGTAGTGCAAAAATTATTCCGTGAAAGTAATTATTATATATTGCATTTTGCTGCTGCTGCTGTTGCTGCATTACAACACATTTTACAAAATGTGTCAGTAATATTAAACTTGATTCTGTTCATTTACATTAAAATGAAACATTATTGACTTTGAAAGTTTATAGTTCAAAGATACGTTACTATATGACAGTAGATGTGCATTCTTTCATACAAATAACATTTTGCTTCTTTGTTTCAAAAGCCTTTGATAGTTAGCAATAAATAACATAGTAAAGTAGTTGGGTTTGTGCTTTGTTGTCTAAGGAATTCTTGAACAATTATGGGATGTCGAGCAGCCTGCACGGCAGTGCTCATTAATTATACAGTAGTCAACAAAAGCAAGTGAATTAGTTGTGAATTAATGTATACCAGGAGTGATATTACTGGAAGGCACGTAAGTCTTCTGAGAATTCCCAGCTACCTTCCTATTTTGTTTTAGACAAACAGCATAATTAATTCAAATAAGTGTCTGACTGCTAAACTATTGGTTTCCATTAGTTGATTTTGTAATTTGTTGTGGAGTATGGTGAAATATATAGTACTGTGCAAAAGTTTCAGGCACATATATATCTAGGGTGCCTAAGACCTTTGCACAGTACTGTGGTAATTTTATGTATTGCATTGTACTGCTGCCACAAAAGAACAAATTTCATGACATAAACCTGATGCCTTTGCTACTGCTCATGCATGGGGTGGGGGAGGGTTTTGGGGTTCTGATGTTTCTGACATTCAATCTTTGTTTCTTTTTCTGTTTCATGGATGCCTGCGAAGAGTACGAATTTCAGGTTGTGTACTGTACACATCTCCGATATTAAATTGAACCACTGAACCATTGATTCTGATATGATCTCTATATCAGAATTGATGAGAATGGGAAGGGGGCAGGGAGAGGGGATTCATGGTTGGGAATATATGTTGGATGTTAATGCATAAAATATAATTTAATGACTGAAAGTTATGGTTGATGTAACAATGGCAAAAAGATTTAATAGTTCCACCCTGAGTGATAACATGGTTATCTATCTACTTCTGTTTGCTAATATAATTACTACAAACACCTCATTACTGACGGGAAATTCTTAAAAATATGCAAAGAGGGTATTTCCTTTGCCATTTGAGAAAGGCATTTAGAGTCATAGAAGAGTCACAGAAAAGTACAGCACAGAAAGCGGTCCTTCAGCCCATCTAGTTCATGCCAGACTATTTAAACTGGCTGGTCCCATTGATCTGCACTTGGACCAGCGCCCTCCATACCCCGTTTGGTGGCTCGTTTCAGACTATCACAACCCTCTGAGTGAAGAAATTTCCTTCATGTTCCCCTTAAACTTTTCACCTTTCACCCTTAACCTATGACCTCTGGTTGTAGTCCCACCCAACCTCAGTGGAAAAGGCCTGCTTGCATTTACCCGATCTATACCCCTCCGAATTTTGTATACCTCCATCAAATCTCCCCTCAATCTTCTACATTCCAAGGAATAAAGTCCTAACCCATTCAATCTTCCCAAAGACTGGCAACCCTCTGAGATAATGAATTTTGTTTCATCTCTGTCTTAGATGGGCAGCTCCTTAGTTTTAAACAGCAACACCTCATTTTAGATCCTTTCGCATGGGAGCAGGTGATGGATGGTCGTATGAGCAGCTGGTGCAAATCACAAGTCCTGGTTGTGCAACCATTGACGCCAAGCAGACTATCACTGAGGAGTACGTATTAATAATGTCTGGTGTCACTTATCTTGTACAGGCACTGCTCAGAAGAAGGCAATGGCAAAATACTTCTGCAGAAATATTTGCCAAGAACAGTCATCGTCATAGACCATGATTGCCCATGTCATGTGACACGGCATATTACGATAATGACTGGCACCTAATTGGGAACACTTAAATATAATATACAATAATGTATTTGTCAACGTGGAGCAGAGAGCAAGTTTGTAAATCTGATGGGAGCAAAGGATGTTTGGGATTGTGAGGGTGTAGTGTCATGGGAGGGGTATCAGAGAAGGAGTGCCAGGGGTGGGGTGTGGTGTGGGTGCAGACACACCCAGCCCTGAGACACCAGGCAAGGTCTTTTGATTCCAAACAATTGGTTTATGGATCATTACAGAATATCTCTCTGGTGCTTCCCACTCCCTCCCCTCTCCCTTCCCCTTTTCCCAACCATGATTTCTTTTTCCCTGCCCCCTTCCCATTCACAGTCCATAATAGAGACCCAGATCAGAATCAGGCTTGTCATCACTCACTTATGTCATGAAATTTGATTTTTTTTTGTGTGGTAGCAGTATAATGCAATACGTAAAATTACTACAGGACCGTGCAAAAGTCTTAGGCACCCTGACCACGTATATGTGCGTAAGACTTTGCACAGCTCCATAAAAGGCCATTCTGGCTTGGTAGTCAGCCTTCTTCAAGGTTGAGCAAATCTGAGAAGGAGGAAGTTTGATATGCCTGGAAGTACATGTATAGTTGGTGGCAATACACATGCTCCATTATTACGTCAGTATTGTACTTTGTTCTGAAATCCATTATATTGATTTCAATAGCACCAACCTTGGAAGTAGAGTACAATAGACTCATAAATATGTAGCCAATTTGGCGTTACTGACCAGGCATGAAGTCTCAGCTACTCCTGTCTCCATATATGAAAAGCAGGCCCAGGGAACTGGTTAAGTATACAGGACAACAAAGATTTTGCTTCCTCAATACTTTTGGGTGTATCTTATGGATCTTGGGCTGCTGATCATGAAAACATGATGAAATTTCTCTATTGTGCACCATTTTTTTGTAATCACCTCTATTCGTCATTTCAATTCATAAATCAAGTCCGAATAATTGATGCCAAGATTAAGGAAGGCATTTTTGTTGGTTCACAAATCAAACAGGTCATCAATGACAGGCAATTTGAAGAACAGTTAGTGGGACCGGAGAAAATCACATGGAAGGCACTCAAGCATGTTGTTGAAAATTTTCTTGGCAGTTATGGAGCACCAAACCTCATGCAGCTGGTTGACAACATGCTTCAAGCATACAGAACCATGAAGTGCAACATGTCACTAAAGTTTCATTTTTTGCTTTCCCAATCAGACTTCTTCCCTGCAAATGTTGGCACTGTCAGTGATGAGCATGGTGACAGCTTTCACCAGGACATTGCAGTCATGGAGAAATGGTATCAGGGCAACTGGAATCCATCAATGCTGGCTGATTATTGTTGGACACTTAAGCGAGAAGCCTCAGACACTGAGTACAAATGAAAATCATCAACAAAACGTTTTTAGCTTGGTTGAACTATTGCAAAGTGTTCACATCATTATGCAATTAATGCATATATATTCAAAAAAAATTCATTTCTTTTTTCTCCAAATTCCTATTTGATACAACAGTCTGAAATTATATTTGTATTCAGCTTCAGGTGGTCTATCATAAAGGATTAGGAAGCAACACTTTTGAAAAAAATTGTTGTCCAGTGATAATTGCCTTAAGCATTCTTGAGGTGCAAACTAAGTTTATTGTAAATGTTAAAATGCTCATAAAGCTTCAACCACAACTTCAGCTAAACCTTCAAGATGCATATCTTTAAAAACATAAGCCAATGCTAGAAGAACTCTGCCAGAACATTCTCAAGCATCAGGATTACTACAGGCAACGGGAAGGCCTGGAGCAGCCCACTTTGGGTTTGGTGTCTTTTCTGAGGTTCAAGGCTGTTCTTTGAATCAGCTTGAACTTAGTAGCCAGTTTGTAAAAATCAATTGTCAAGTTTGTCATGGCATCCACTTGTGTTTGCTACATGAGTTTACTCTGGCTGGTAAGAAAGGTCATCGTTATCAAATCTGCAAGCACGTCACATCCCAGAAAAGCCAGCAAACAAAGCCAGAGATCGCAATGAAATGCAGATGAATTCATTTTCAGAGTATTCTCGGTTTTCAATGTGGCAAAGCTGAGTTCACTTTGGGTGCAGCAGAGCAACAGAGTCAGCCAGTTGCTTTTCTCAGCCAGAGATTAAAAGATGCCAATTTATTCTCACCCACTCCATAAGATGAATTTTCTCTCCTGCTACGCATGGCGGTTTGAAGAGAAGCAAATTTAATCCAGTTTACTCAAGTTTAGCTGATTCGGTAAATATGTCAATGTAGGCAAAAGAAATGCAACGCTGCTGAAAAACTCCAACAAATTCTACACCCAATTTTTAACTCTGTTCCTATCTCCAAATTTGGTTAAAATTAAAAAGTAAAACATACCATTTTGCTCAGGAAAGACCAATTTTGAGAAACCTACAAACAGGTGGGGGGGGGGGGGGGGGGGAGGGTGATATAAAAAAAATTAGCATTAAACTTTCGCCTAGGAGTGCAAGAAGAATTCATGGTTATTGAACAACAATAAATAAAATCAGATGCACTGAAGTCAGTGGAGTGTAAATTTAGGACGGTTGTAAAAAGGGGTTCAGACCAGGTATTTACCAGAGAGGTTAGCTTACAATTGACGATAATGATACCGATTTGTCACTGCCTTATTGAACGGTTTTCCAAGTGTCCTATGATTGCATTTTTATTTTAAAAGGCTATATTTGAAAAGCAAAATAGCTTGAATGCTAAAGATCTGAAATAAAAATAGAAAATTTTTGGAACACTCAGTAACATCTACAAAGAGAGACACTGTTGAAACATTAACTTTATTCTCCCTTCACTGCTCCTGCCTCACCCTTCTGTATTTGCACTTGTTTCTACACCTTCTGCTCAAACCAATTTTAATCTTCAGATTTTGCTAAGAACTGCATATTTTCTATTCACTTTTTGTTCTTAATAAGTGTTCCCTGTTGGGGGGGAGGGCAGTTGAGAATGTTCAGGTACAAGCTAGCCAAAGGAGAATTAATTGTATTCAGTATTTAAGTACATAGTGTATACATGATTGTATGGAATAAAAATTGTTATAGCTAGGGGCTGTAGTGGAGATAAGCTCCCACTTGTGATTAAATGCTTCCAATGGCGTGCGTCTCAAATAACCTCAGACAACCAAGTTCAGCTTCTGGCCTTCATGTGTGGCTTAGCTACTTAGCCTTGTGAAACCATTTTTACTGACAGGAGAAGGGGCAAAGACAGGTTACTGGTGCCTTAAAACCCATCACTTTGGGCAGATGAGGCTTGTCAGCTGAGCACTTTCGGCAAACTGCTTGTCGCTCTAGATTCCAGCATCTTCAGTGTCTTGTGTCTCCAGTGATATAATAACATCTTTATATTTGAGAACTAAACTTCTCTTTGATCCCATGGAAAAGAGAAGAGTCCTAGCTAGATATGGACATGTATATTCCGATAAACATCACCTGCATAGGCTTCAAGTGAAGCACAAGAATAGATAGCGATTCCTAACAGAGAAATTAAACTGACTGCTCTTAAGCATATTAATATCAGGTTGAATTATTGACCTCCAGATTATCTTTCTAACATGTACACTATTGTATTAGCTGTCACTTTTAATAGAAAGAATGTCGTCGACTGAATTGTTGTGGAAGATTGAAACATTGAGACAGCAGGTGTTGCACACTGCTGTCAAAAGAAGGCCCATGCACTTGGGTGATCTCTCTCTCTCTCTCTCTCTCTCTCTCTCTCTCTCTCTCTCTCTCTCTCTCTCTCTCTCTCTCTCTCTCTCTCTCTCTCTCTCTCTCTCTCTCTCTCTCTCTCTCTCTCTCTCTCTCTCTCTCTCTCTCTCTCTCTCTCTCTCTTCCCCCCTCCCCTTCTCCCTCCCTCTCCCCCCTCTCTTTTCCCTCTCTCCCTCTGTCTCTCTTTCTCTCTTGATGGTGAATGAGATACTGTTCCTAGCAAAATCTAAATCACAGGTAAATTCCTGAACTGTTCACCAGCCATGTGTATCCATGCAATTTGAAATTCTATCAACGTGCACTGCAGCAGTGGTATGCAACAATTATCCCTCATGAATCTAAAAGATTCATACTTACTGCAGTCATAAATCTATTCTGAAGATGAAAGAATGCTTCAAGTCCAATCGCACAGAGCAATGTAGTTGTATCATCCCATTCAATAATTAAAACCATCTATAGTTTGTTTCTGCTGAGTGAATAGAGCTCCACAACTTAACTGGATCTAGGTCTACAAATATGCAGATTTTAACTTCCCCACCCAGTTACAATTTTCCACAGAGTACCATCCTAAGTAAAATTAATGAAAGCAAGACAAATGTAATAAAGTTGAAAAAATGCCCTGTGTTAGCACAAACAAGAGAAAATCTGCAGATACTGGAAATCCAGGCAACACACACAAGCTGGAGGAACTCAGCAGGCCAGGCAGCATCTATGGAAAAGAGTACAGCTGAAGTTTTGGGCCATCAGGATCTTAGCCCGAAGTGTCGACTGCTTACTCTTTTCCACAGATGCTGCCTGGCCTGCCGAGTTCCTCCAGCATTCTGTGTGTGTTGCAAAGGAGATGTAAGTTTTGTAGAAGAGGATTGGGAAGTAATGTAAAACACTAGTCTAAGATCACATCTGTTAGACTTACAAATAATTGAAAGAATTGAGTTATTCTCTTTATATATACACAGTAAATGACAGAAATGAGGGAAATTATAAATGAGGGAATTTACTGATTCTTTACTTCATTCTGCAACATTGATTTTGAGTAATAAAACTTCACTCGAAGGTAGGGGCTCCCAGCCTTTTTTATGCTATGGACCAAAACCATTAACCAAGGGGAGTGTGGACTCCAGGTTGGGAACCACTGCTCTAGGGTTACTTTGTTTATTCTTGCTCAGTGTTTCATTTTTAAAACCTTAAGTTTCATATTTTTCTCCAGTTGTTGGTTTAAAGTGCCCAGTGCAGAAATATTGAAAAAATCCAGAGCAAAAATAGTAAAACGCTGGACGCTGCTGCCCAAAATTGCAACTCATGTCGCCTTAGAAATGGAAGTTGAAATAGGACTCCAGCAAGTTGGGCACCATGGTAGCGTAGCAGTTAGCACGATGCTGTTACAGCTCAGGGTGTTCCGGAGTTCAGAGTTTGGTTCCAGCGCTGCTCTGTACCTTTCCTCCCACCCCCGTGGAATGTGCCGGTTTTCCTGGGGTGTTCCGGTTTCCGCCCACAGTCCAAAGACATACTGAGGAGGGTAATTAGTCACTGTAGGTTGTCCCATGATTAGGTTAGGGTTGATCGGGGGTGGGCATCATTATTCAAATGGCCAGAGCAGCCTAACTCCCTGCCACAGAGCTAAATAATATAATTACGTTCCCTTTGAAGATAAAGTTGCAACCACCGAGAACGCCTTTTTCTCAGTTGAACAGCGACTGTCATTCAAAGTGCTTATATGTATGCAGATACTGCATCTCTGAACGATGTCAATGTTTTGATCTTCTGTGTTGTAGCAATTTATTGGATTCTATTTTTCTATTAAAATGCTTTTCATCTAATAGCTTTGTAAGTTCTTAAGGAAATCCAACAGACTTGTGAGGCTTGAACTATTTTTAATGATCCGCTCTGTTCCATAATTTGAGATGAATACCAATAATGTTCCATGGAATGTTCTGTAACTATTTAATAACGATATATGTTAGATTAAACAGTCTCAAATACTTCAGTTAATGATGTGCCTTTCTTTGAAGACTGGAATCACACCATTTGTGCCAACATCGAGATACTATATTTAACCTGATGCAGGTGCTTTTTATTGACCCTTGGCTCTAAGTGTTCCTACGAAGAGAAAAAGAACATTTCTTTCATTTTTTGATGTCCCTTTGAGGAATGGTTTTTGTATATAATGTTGCGAGTATAACAGAAGTTTCATTAAAGCTGCTCAAACAGCTGGAAGCTCCTTGGCTCTGGTAAATGAGCATGGCTTTATGAATACTAATATTGGGAACAAAGGAGTCTTATAGAATAAAGAAACAGCCTGAATGAATTCATTGCATCACACAGAACGGGTAGTTGAGGCAGGTACTCTCACATTTAAAAAGTCTCCGGATAAATAGTAGTCTTGTGGCACATACATATGACTAGGGCGCCCAAATCTTTTGCACAGTAGTGTATTTGTCACAGTAGAGTGGAGAATGAGTTTGTAAATCTGGCAGGAGCAAAAGGATATTGGGAAAGGCAAGGGTGGAGCGACATGGGAGGGGTGTGGGACAGATGGCAGAAAAGGAGTGTAAGTGCCAGTGGTGCGGGTGCAGACACACCCAGCCCTGAGACACCAGGACACCGGGCAAGGTGATTTGATTCCAAACAATTGGTTTATCGATCATTACAGAATGTCTCTCCTGTGCTTCCTGCTTCCTCTCCTCTCCCTTCCTCTTTTCCCAACCATGATTCCCCCTCTCCCTGCCCCCTTCCCACTCTCAGTCCACAATAGAGACCCATATCCGAATCAGGTTTATCATCACTCACGTATGTCATGAAATTTGTTTTTTTTTTGTGGCTGCAGTACAGTGCGATGCATAAAGTTTCTACAGTAGTGTGCAAAAGTTTAAGGCACTGTATTTATATACAGTGCCGATAAAAAGTATTCACTCCCCTTGAAAGTTTTCATGTTTTATTGTTTTACAACATTGAATCACATTGGATTTAATTTGGCTACTTTTGACACTGATCAAAAAGATTCTTCTGTCACAAAG
This sequence comes from Hemitrygon akajei, assembly GCF_048418815.1. Lineage (NCBI taxonomy): Eukaryota > Metazoa > Chordata > Chondrichthyes > Myliobatiformes > Dasyatidae > Hemitrygon > Hemitrygon akajei. The sequence continues at coordinate 78,278,536 of NC_133137.1, read as the reverse complement.
TGAAAACAAATCTCTACAAAGTGATATAAATTAATTACAAATATAAAACACAAAATAATTGATTGCGTAAGTATTCATCCCCTTTAATGTGACACACCAAATCTTCACTGGTGCAGACAATTGGTTTTAGAAGTCACATAATTAGTTAAATTGACATCACCTGTGTGCAGTCAAGGTGTTTGAATTGTTTGTAGTAAAAATACACCTGTATCTGGATGGTCTAACTGTTGCTGAGTCAGTATCCTGGCAAAAACGTCACCATGAAGACAAAAGAACACTCCAAGCAACTCCGTGAAAAGGTTATTGAAAGGAGGAAGTCAGGAGATGGATACAAGAAAATTTCCAAGTCACTGAATATCCCTTGGTGTACAGTTAAGTTGATCATCAAGAAATGGAAAGAATATGTCATAACTGTAAATCTGCCTAGAGCAGGTCATCCTCAAAAACTAAATAACTGTGTGAGAAGGGGATAAGTGAGGGAGGCTATCGAGAGACCTATGACAATTCTGGAGGAATTACAAGCCTCAGTGGCTGAGACGGAGAGACTGCGCATACAACGTTGCCTGGGTGCTTCACCAGTCGCAGCTTTATGGGAAAGAGAAAGCCACTGTTGAAAAAACTCACATGAAGTCCTGACTAGAGTTTGCCAGAAGGAACGTGGGAGACTCTGAATTCAGCTGGAAGTCTGATGAAACCAAAATTGAGATTTTTGGCCATCAGACTAAATGCTACATTTGGCATAAGGCAAACACTGCACATCATCAAAAACACACCATCCCTACCGTGAAGCATGGTGGTGGCTGCATCATGCTGTGGGGATGCTTCACTGCAGCAGGCCCTGGAAAGCTTTTGAAGGTAGAGGGTAAAATGGATGCATCAAAATATAAGGAATTCCTGGAGGAAAACCTGATGCAAGAGAACTGCGACTTGGGAAAAGTTTTGTTTTCCGTCAAGACAATGACCCCAAGCATAAAGCCAAAGCTGTACGATGATGATGTTGACTCAGGCCTGAGAGCCAGTGTCGGGCATTTTCATGCCTTACAAGGCGTAGAATGTCTGTGTGGCAGTATTTTTCTTTATCTTACGAGGTTGAGTTGCGAGCTCAAAACTCAACCCAGCACGGATGGAAAGCGTACTCGGGAACGGCCTGACTGGATTCAAACCCGGAACCTCTGTTCCGGAGTCCGGCGCTGATGTCACTGCGCCACCAGCTGGACAGGAATGGTTTAAAAAACAACAAAGTTAATGTCCTGGAGTGGTCAGGTCAGAGTCCAAACCTCAATCCAATTCAGCATTTGTGGCTGGACTTGAAAAGAACTGTTCACTCACGATCCCCAAGCTGATAGAGATTTCAGGCTGTAATTGCTGCCAAAGGTGCATCTACTAAGTACTGACCTGAAGGGGGTGAATACTTGTACAATCAATTATTTTGTGTTTAATAATTGTAATAAATTTAGACCAATTTCTAGAAATTGTTTTCACTTTGACATGAAAGAGTCTTTTCTGTTGATCAGTGTCAAAAAAGCCAAATTGAATCCTCTGTGATTCAATGTTGTAAAACAATAAAACCTGAAAACTTCTAAGCGGTGGTGAATACTTTTTATAGGCACTTTATATATTTGCCTAAGAATTTTGTACAGGACTGTATTTGGATCACCAAGTCAGGGAAGGCCACAGAGCAAGTATTTAGAAACAGGCTTGGAGCTTACAGTATGTGACCAAACATTGTAAAAATAAATACTGAAGATGCTATAAATCTGAAGTAAATGGATACATTTCTGTAAATAAATGATTTCAGTAGGAGCAAACTAGAGGTCCATGAGTCAGTCTCCATCAGGGAAATCAGAAGTGGAGAGGGTCAGCAACTTTAAATTCCTCATTGTTATCATTTCAGAGGAGTCTTCGTTTCGTGTTCTTGATATTTATTGCTTATTTATTTATTTAATTATTTATTTATTGTTGTTTCTTTTTCTTCTTGTGTTTGCATGGTTTGTTGTCGTTTGCACATTGGTTGTTGTCTGTCTTGGGTGTGATTTTTTTCCGCTGATTCTATTGTGTTTCTTTTTGTATTTATATTGTACAGATCGAGTTGGTGGAAGGGGAAGAGTGGAGCAGTTATTTAAAGAAGAAGCAAAGGGCACTTCGCCATCCTGGTGTGGGATGGAGCATAGAAGGTCTGGACATTTATGATATGCGCTCTGTGTGGCAAAAAGTGCATCAGAGGTGTCATGGATATTACTAGAAACACTCAACAAGAGGAGAGAGAACAGAGCAGAAGCAGAAAGGAGTAATTTCTGTAAACAAGAAAAGACTAAAATATTGGTTCTTTTGGGCTTGTGAATCTTGAGGATTTGGTAGAGGCAGGATTTTCATTATTGGTGAACAGTGAGACTGGAGGCCATGGAGGGATAACCTTCAGAAATGATGAGGTCTGCAATAGTTTTGGAGACAAAGGGATGATGTCCAAGAGGTGGGGTCAACATCTAGACGAAGGTTAGAGGGGGTGTCAGAGAACTTGGCAGTCAGCCTCTTTGAGGTAAAGGTCAGTTTGGCAACAACTTCTGTTCTTTGAATTCACAGATGTGATCACACCCAGATCATCTCAGAGCTTAAGCTGTGACAAAAGGTTTGAAATGCAGAAGTGAACATGCCCGTGGCATCAACAGTATCATCTTCAATGAGCATTAATTGATACAATTACACTCAAAGGGATTTGGTGTGTTTATAAAAAAATCCACTCAGACAAAAGAACAAAGGGTGGCACAGCTTGTAGAGTGCTCTCACAGTGCCTGAGGATCTGGGTTCAATCCTGTGTGATTCACACGGTCAGGTCTTGACTGTGTGAAATTTGCAATTACTCCATCTGAATTGTATGCGTTTCCTCTGGACACTGCAGTTCCCTCTCATATCCCCAAAAATGTGCAACAGCGCCAAGAATAAATTGGGTAAACAGATGAATAATAGAACTTGGCTGGGGGCTGGCAGGATGCAAGCTGATGACAAGATGGGAGTAAAGAGAGAGCTTTGGATGGGGGTGGTCTAGACTTGACTCCGACACGGTCCAAAGGCGAAATCACAAACAGTAGTGCTAGAAATGCAACTCCTATGACTGAGCACTGAGTGCTCAGCCCAAGGCCTTTTAAGAACAGCCTTTCTATGAAGGAATGTGGCAGTCTGAGTCTGAAAGGGACAGTGGCAGCTAACTGTACTCTGGGGATCTGGAGCACCAAAACTTGGATGCCAGCCACTGTTCAGTTGGGATCATGACAATGGGAAGAATAAAAGGTAGGATTAGTATAAATGGGGGTTGGCTGTTGGCACACACCTGGTGAAGAGAAGGGCCGGTTTCTGTGCTGTATCCCTCCCAATGTCTCCAACCCCCAGGCCTTCTCGGTATTTGTTCATCAATGCAGCATCCTCCGTTGAAACAGCTTCAGCTGCTCCATTCAGTGACCTTCCCACTGACAGATTAAAGGCGGCAATGGTCACTCGCATCGTGCTCAGTTTCTGTTACAGTAACTGAGACGCTGCACCGGTCTTGGACAGCATCTAACAAGACCTGTAGAACATCTTGGTTAAGCCTGATATTTGGTAGCTTACAGTTACACACGGCAGTAACCGGGTCCATATAGACAGTGCCTTTCCTTGACATTCAATGCCATTATCATCTTTGAATCCCTCATCATCAATATCCTGGAAACCACCATAGAACAGAATCTTCCTGGACTAGTTTATACCGTGGCTTCTCGAGCTTTGACTCCCAAGCTTTGCTACCATATGGAAGGCACAAGTCAGGGGCGTGATGCAATACTCTCCACATTCCATAATACAAAAAGTAATGGATGTGTCCCAGTTCATCACGGGTAAAGCCCTCCCCACTATTGAGCACAACTAATGCAGCACTTTTGCGGGAGAACAGCATCCATCATCAAGGATCCCCAATACACCCTCCATGCTCTCCTCTCACTGCTGCCATCAGGAAGAAGGTACAGGAAACTCAGGTCTCACACCACCATGTTCAGGAACAGTTATTGCCCTTAAACCATCAGCTCTTGAGCCAGAAGGGATAACTTTACTCAACTTCACTCGCCCCCTCACTGAACAGTTCCCACAACCTATGAACTCATTTTCAAGGGCTCTTCATCTTCTGTTCTTGTATTTATTGCTTACTTGTTGATGTTTTTAATTTTTTTTGTCTTTTTCATTTGCACAGTTTGTTGTGTTTTGTACACAGGTAGTTTCTCCATCCTCTAGCGTGTAGTCTTACATTGATTCTATTATATTCTTGGATTTACTGAGTATGCCCACAAGAAAACGAATCTCTGGGTTGTATATATTGACATATATACAGTGAAAAAGACTTGGGTATATGTATGTAGTTAGGGTGCCTCCGACCTTTGAACTACTGTATTTGTCAATGTGGAGCAGAGAGAGAGTTTGTAAATCTGGTGGGAGCAAAGGATCTTGGGAATTGCGAGGGTGGAGTGCTGCAGGAGGGGTGTGGGACAGGTGGCAGAGAAGGAGTGCCAGGGGTGGTGGGCGGGTGGCTCAGTTGCAGACACACTCAACTCTAAGACAGCAGGCAATGTAAATCGATTCCAAACAACTGGTTTATTGATCATTACAGAATGTCTCACTGGTGCTTCCCGCTCCCTCCCCTCTCCCTTCCCCTTTTCTCTCTCCCTGCCCCCATCCCACTCTCAGTCCACAATACAGACCCATATCAGAATCAGGTTTATCATCACTCACATATGTCATGACATTTGTCTTTTTTTCTTTTGCAGCAGCAGCACTACAGTGCAATACATAAAATTACTACAGTATTGTGGAAAAGTCTTTGATGCCCTAGCTATATATACTATCTGTGCCTAAGACTTTTGCACGTACTTTGATAAAAATTTAATTTGAACTTTGAACATTCCTGGATGAATTCCAGCAATACCGAAGAAGCCCAGATTCATCCATTACTGACTGACAACCCATCCATCACATTAATTCTCTCCAGTGTCTGGAACATCAATTCAGTTTAGCTCTGGTGTTTACCATTTACTGCCTTATAAATATATTAACTTTTCCTTACAGGAAGAGAAGGACAGGAAGCAATGGGAGGAGCACCACTTCCAGGTCACCCAGTATCCTTATTTGGAAAGATTCTGCCATTCCTTCATTTGCATTGGGTGAAAACTCTGGAATATCCTGTAGCGTAGTGAGAGACCCTTCAACGTGGAGGTACCAGTTCCTTTTCATGGGCATCCTCAGGAATATGTGCTTGGCCCACTGCTCTGTTCTCTCTACATCCATGACTGTGTGGCTAGGCAGAGCTCAAATGCCATCTATAAATTTGCTGATGACACAATTATTGTTGGCAGAATTTCAGATAGAGGTGTGAGGGCATACAGGAGGGGGATATACAGCTAGTTGAATGGTGTTGCAGCAACAACATTGCAAAAAAACCAAAAAACTGATTGTGGACTTCAGAAAGAGAAAGATGAGGGAACATGAGCCAGTCTTTATAAAGGAATCAGAATTGGAAAGACTGAGCAGTTTCAAGTTCCTGGGTGTCAATATCTCTGAGGATCTATCCTGGGTCCAACATACGGATGCAACTACGAAGAAGGCATGACAGTGGCTATATTCATTAGGAGCTTGAGGAGATTAAGTTGAAGAGAGCTGTAAACTTAGTCAGCTCCATCAAGAGTACCAGCTTCCATAGTGACCAGGACATCTTCAAAAGGCAATGCCTCAAAAAGGCAGCATCCATCTTTAAGGAGGCCCCATCATGCAAGGTCATGCCTTGTTCTCATTCCCACCATCCGGGAGGAGGCACAGAAGCATAAACGATTCAGGAATAGTTTCTGCCCATCTGCCATCTGATTTCTGAATGGACATTAAACCCATGAATACCATCTCACTACTTATTTAATAAATATGTACCGCTGCCACAAAGACTGCAAATTTCCCGACCTATGCCAGTGATATTCAACCTGATTCTGATTCCGAAAGACCAGTAATAAACCTAGAACTTCAAACTACAACCATATTTGCGAAAGAATGAATTAAAGAAAAGCTTTTGAGCATACCAAACAGAAGGAATTCCATAATGATCTGAGCACTTTGACCCAGGCCATGCAGCTATTATGATTACAAGAAAACCAGTTAAGCAGAACTACAGCCACTTCTGTCTCCTTTGGAAATGTTCATTGTCTGCAACAGTTTGGATCTACTTTTCCTGGCTCTTACATGCCACTTGGATTGGTTTTTTTTTACTCCTAACTTCCCATATTAATCTCTCAACCAGACAGCTTCATAAAGAGAATATCACCAGTGAAGGCAAGGCCTCACCCTATTAGTGATGTTCCCATTGTCCTTTGTATCCCTCCCACTCCCTCTCTACAACTTAAAGCCACATCAGCACACAAAAAATACTGGAGGAACTCAGCAGGTCAGGCAGCATCTGTGGAAATAAATAAACTGTCAATGGTGCCTGGCCTGCTGAGTTCCTCCAGCATTTTGTGTGTGCTGCTTTGGATTTCCAACATCTGCAAAATTCCTCATGTTTGTAACTTAAAGCTAACATGGTTTCTCATTTTGGCAATTATGATGAAGGATCTTTGGCCTGAAATATGAAAGGCTTCCTTTACCACCAGCCTGACCTGCTGAGGCTTCTGAGTAATTTCTATTTTCAGCATCTGTACATTTCTCTCTCCCTCATTACATATTCTTTGTTATTTATAAATGAGTCTTGAGCAGAATATTCAGGTCAGCAACAATATTGTAAACGGGAGTGGGTGGTGACACCAACACAAGAGGTTACTATGGAGTTGAGAATACCATGATGTACAGTAGTCGGCCCTCTGTTGGTCATGGCTGACCATGGATGTTGCGTCCCAGCTATCTATGCAAGCCAGTATATGAGCCAGGGCAGTACGATATGGAGAGCAAGCTGTTGCCCGTAGCAGCAGGCTCCCCTCTCCACGCAGCTGATGAATCCGGAGGCAGAGACAGTTTGGCACCAGTAGTGTCACAGGAGCTGCCATTCTACTCAGGATCTCCCCCTCGGGGTTTACTCCCGAAGCCTTCCCCATGAGTGGGTATAACCACAGAGCAGCGGAGGTTGAGATCGGAGTTTTCCTTCTGTTGGGTGAACTACCGGTCACGACTGACGAACCCATCTGCCCAAAGCGTCTGGTTTTAAGGCACCAGTAACCTGCCTTTCCCCTCCTGTCAGCAGAAACTGCTTTGCTGGGCTTAGTAACAAATCCAGACGTGAAGGCCAAGAGCTGGACTTGGTTGTTGGAGGATTTTTGGGAGCTCATCCCCACTACTCCCCCGGCTATGACAACCTTAAGGAACCACCGTGATCTAAGTGCTCAGAGCTTCTGTTCAAATGCATCAGAAAGGGAAAAGAAATCATGACATAGTATGGTGCAGATTGTGGACTCACAGGGGAACCAGCAAGCAACACATTTACATCTAATCGCAAATGGAAAAAGCACACCAGCGTGTTCCATGCAGGTTATCCTTTACGCTCCCATAAGCAAGCACATGTCCCTCGTGATCAATTTAACCATGCTAACCAACTTCTTGTTGACTCACTTCCTCTGTCACAAACCAGCTACACGTTCAAAGGGTGGCGACCCTGCTGGTGAAGATGGCAGGGTTTTTCTATGGAGCAGACAGGTCAATGTCGCTGCATATTGATGGTTTTAGGATGGACAGCAGACCATGGTCACTGGGGGCTTGCTATTACATGGTGGGGCTAATGCTGGAGTAAGAGGGGGCAAGTTGATGCTTTTGCTGTTGCTTGTGTGTGGGAGAGGGAGGGTGCTTTGGGGTTTGACTTTTTTCTGTCTTTAATTCTTTGGGGTTCTTTTCCTCTGTTTCCTGTAAAGATTTTGGGTTGTATACTGGATACAGTGTCTGATATTAAACTGAACCATTGATAGCCTATGAACCACACCCCAAGCAGCAGCAACCTGCAGACTGACTTATTCTAGCATCAGCATGCACAGCCCAGTTCAATCATAATGTTGAGAAAATTCATGGGCCCAACTGCAGGCAGAAGCTATGTGAGCCCATTTCCTCGGTATTACCAGAATAACTCCAGTCTACCAAGAAAGCATCCTTTAGCAAGGACCCTCATCAACCAGGCCATGCTCTCTGCTCATTACTACCATCTGGCAGGAGGTACAGGTTTTTCTCCCACACCACCAGGTTCAGGAACAACTACTGGGTTCCTGAACTAGTGTGGATAACTTCACCCAGCTCAATGCTGAGCTGACTCCACAGCCCATGGACTCACTTTTAAAGGCTGCAACACAGTATTACATATTTACTATTTTATATTTGCATTATTTATTTTCTTTAGCACATTGGTTGTTTGTCAGTCATGGTCATTTATAGTTTTTCATAAAGTCTATTTCTTTCCTGAAAATCCCTGGAAGAAAATGAATCTCGAGGTAGTATTTGGTGACATACAGTATTGTGCAACATTCTTAGGTAGATATATATAGCTAGGGTGCCTAAGACTTTTGTACAGTACTGTAGTAATTTTGTGGATGAACAGAGGGACCTTGGGGTTCAAATCCATACGTCCCTCAAGGTCGCTGCACAGGTCGATAGGGTAGTTAAGAAGCCTATTCTGTTCAGTTCTGGTCACCTTATTTTAGGAAGGATGTGGAAGCTATAGAGAGGGTGCAGAGGAGATTTACCAGGATGTTGCCTGGATTGGAAGACAAGTCTTATGAGGCAAGGTTAGCAGAGCTGGGACTTTTCTCTTTGGAACATAGAAGGATGAGAGGGGACTTGATAGAGGTCTACAAGATTGAGGCATAGGTAGGGTGGATAGCCAGAACCTGTTTCCCAGGGCACGAATAGCAAACACCTGAGGGCATATTTACAAAGTTAAGGGAGGGAAGTTTAGGGGAGACATCAGGGGTAAGTTTTTAACATAGAGGGTTGTGGGTGCCTGGAATAACTTGCTAGGGATGGTGGTGGAGGCTAAAACATCAGGGGTATTTAAGAGCCTCTTGGACAGGCACATGGATGAAAGAAAAATGGAAGGTTATGGGGTAGTGTGGGTTTAGTACTTTTAAAAAAAAGGAATATATGGGTCAGAACAACATTGAGGGCTGAAGGGCCTGTACTGTGCTGTAGTATTCTAGTGTCTAGTGTCTAAGGTATTGAACTGTACTGCTGCCACAAAAAAAAAAACAAATTTCATGACATATGTGAGTGATGATAAACCTGATTCTGATATGGGTCTTTATTGTGGACTGAGAGTGGGAAGGGGGCAGGGAGAGGGGAATCAGGTTTGGGAAAAGGGGAAGGGAGAGGGGAGGGAGCAGGAAGCACCAGAGAGACATTCTGTAATGATCAATAAGCCAATTGTTTGGAATCAAATAACCTTGCCTGGTGATTCAGAGCTAGATGTGTCTGCAGCTGAACAACACACCCCCCTGGCTCTGACACCCCTTCTCTGCCCTTTGTCCCACATCCCTACCAAGGCATTCCATGCTCATCATTTTCAACATCCTTTGCTCCTGCCAGATTTACAAACTTGTTCTCTGCACCATATTGACAAATACGGTATTGTGCAAAAGTCTTACACACCTTAGCTCTCTCTCTCTCTCTCTCTCTCTCTCTCTCTCTCTTCTCTCTCTCTCTCTCTCTCTCTCTCTCTCTCTCTCTCTCTCTCTCTCTCTCTCTCTCTCTCTCTCTCTCTCTCTCTCTCTATATATATATATATATATATATATATACCTAAGACCTTTGCACATTACTGCATACTGTATGTACTTTGATAATAAATTTACATTGAATGGAAAGGTGATGGATTCACTAGTCTTTCCCGAAGCAGATATACGTTTTCTTGTGATGCAAGAGCTCCAGTGCTTTCAATATTAGTGACTGCATGTTTCTCTCTTTCCTTGTTGCAAGGCACTTCCTTTCATTCAACACACAAAAGATGCTGGAGGAGCTCAGCAGGTCAGGCAGCACCTATGGAAATGAATAAGCAGTCGATGCTTTGGGCCAAGACCCTTCTTCAGGACTGGGAAGGAAGGAGGAAGGCCCTAGGATAAAAAGGTCTGAGAAGGGGAAGGAAGACTAGCTGGAAGGTGATAGGTGAATCACGTGGGTGGGAAAGGTCAAGTGCTGGAGAAGAAGGAATTGGATAGGAGAGGAGAGTGGACCATAGGAGGGGACCCGGGGTTGGTGGTAGGTTGGTGAGAAGAGCTGAAAGGTCAGAGTGGGGATTAGATGAATAGGGGAGAGGGGTCAGCATCTGCAGACTTTCTTGTGTCTTTGACTTCCTTTCATCCACTTCTCCAGCTCCAATATCAGACTCAGCAAACTAAACTACTTTACAATAACGTTGGTCAAACTAAAGGCTCATTGCACTGACAGTAGCAATCAGAAATTGTCATCCCTCGAAAGGCAAAGTGCTAAATCTCCTTAAAAATTACTTTTCACAACTATTTCAATCACAATAGTCAAGAAATGCCCTCCGAGTCCCCCCCCACCAACAGTTGAGAACAAGTAAGCAGAGAATTATCCTTCTGCAGATATCATTTTCAACAGCGTCACTACAATCTGTTTTTGCAAATATTGTCAAAAAAACCTAGGCAGGATTAAGATTTGACAAATCCATGTTTACAAATACAATGTGGAAAAAGAATACATCACCGCTTGCATGGCCTTTACTAGATATTTTAATGTCAGCCTTTTGATTAGCAGCTAAAATCTTCTGCATAGACTGCCGGATGGGTTCGCCACTTGACCAGTGGTGAACTTCAGCAGCCTGTGAGAGATTGCAATCAAAAATTTGTCACCCATCCCACCAGCCAATATTTGTTCAATTTATGACTACAATATGAGTAACATCATACAGTCATAGAAAAGTACAGTACAGCACAGAAATACACCCTTCAGCTATCTAGTCCACGCTGAACCATTTGACCAGCCCAATCCCATCGATCTGCACCAGGACCATATCCCTCCATATCCCTACCATCCACGTACCTATCCAAACTGTCTTAAACGTTGAAATCGAGCTCACATGGACCACTTGTGCTGGCAGCTCGTTCCACACTCTCACCACCCATTGAGTGAAGAAGGTTTCCCCTCTTGTTCCCCTTAAACTTTTCACCATTCACTCTTAACCCATGACCTCTGGTTGCAGTCCCCCCCAATATCAGCAGAAAAAGTCTACTTGCATTTACGCTATCTATACCCCTCATAATTTTGAATACCTCTAACGAATCTCCTCACAATCCAAGACATTTTTCCAACCAATTCACTTTTTTGATTGCATAAACAAATAAAGTGAATTAAGATAGAACGTGGATACTAGAAATAAAAGTATCTGCACTTTCTATAAATAAACATTCATTGTCACGCTGTAAATCAATGCAATAAGCTAAGGGCCCAAGTGAAGTGTGAGAAATATACCTTGCAATACATCTATAAATCAATTTCTGTGCAATAACTAGGACAAAAACAGAATGACGCAAAATATCTTTATTTACTCTGCTTGACAAATGCAGGAGGAACTGGATGATTACTTGCTCCTGACACCTTTGTCTAACAAGAGTGGTAGCTGGACTTGTCCCAGTAAGGATATTGGTTGCAGATATGATGAAAGAGGTAAGTAATATTGTTTTCTCTGAAGCACAGAAGAAAAGGTTTCATCTATCTTAAAGATTAAAAATAGTCCTTGCAAGAACTTTAAACGTAAGCTCTCCCTCATGTTAAGTTATGAGCCGGTGATTATTTTTTTCAATGATGTTCCAATTTTTGCTGCATTAGTGGACTGCAGTCATTCTCCTAGATCCACAATGCCTGCTCATAAAACTGATAACTATATCCAGAATCCAAACAGACTAAATACAACTAGCATTTGCAGTCTACTTTCTCATAAGTTTTCATTGTAGCTATAATATTGATTGACATAAATGGACTGGACTGTAGTCTTCTGGGGTCCAGCATTACCTGCAATTCAGTGATGCAGTCTTAGGTTGCAATGTTATATGTGTCCAACAGCAGCTTGTACATATTGACCTTCATGTGAAGTGAATGCACTCTTCCTCTAAGGAGTTTTTACATCCTCTGTGCCAGTAAAGTGTTCTCATTCTGCGTTCAGTTATTTTTGATGTAAGTACCACATTAACTGTGTTTGTGCTCGTTGTATGGATGTCTCTGATGAAGTTCTTTTTTTTTGCAGTGTCCCAGTTGATTTAGCTCATCTGTGGAAGCAATAAAGGTAAAACGAGTCTCTCATAATTAGAAAAATTCTATAACTCTAAGTAGGACTCTGTTACATCAAACAGAAGTTGATGTAAGCATTTGATTAAAAATGATAAAGTTATTGTATTCATCTAGAAAGATGCATATGCTTTTGATGGACACTTACCAGCATCAACAAGATGTTTCCTCCTCAAAGTTTCCAATCCATTTTAAGGTGTCGAGATTGAGTAACTCACCACCTCTTCAGCTGGTGTCAATTCCTCCTCCTGTCAGGATATTTTCTGGTTGATGAGTAAACACAGCTTTCTGTTTATCTGTTCACATCATTCGACCTTTCCACAAAACATACCACTTCGTTTTTGTTATCAAAAATTGCTCTCAGCTTCTTAGCAATTCCTTCTCAGGTTTACAAACAAATTCCTGGATTCAGTGTTGAGGAATTCCACTTAGGTCTTGACCACTTTGATCAAGAGTCTTCTATTTACTTCAATAATGTTATCCTAAGACATGGGTGTCATTTGGTAAACACTTACACATCTGTGTTACCAGAGAATAAGTTTGTTGATCTTCACAGCTCACTAATTTCAATGCATCAATAACTATTGCAAATCGAAGACTAATCAATGTTCACAAAGAAAGATGACAGTGTATTTTTGATAAGATGTACAAGATTTTAAAAGACCAGGATATCAATTCAAAGTAGAGGAACTGAATCAATTTTCAGACAAAATGCCGTTTAGGGGGTAAGTTCACAAATAAGCGGGCATTTTATTTGTAAAAATTAACAAGTGTCATCCTTATATTTTATATAACAATTGTTTTAATGAATCTTTTGATAGTGCAACTTTCCCAGCAATAATCTAAACTTGTAATCAACAAATAAATCTCATTTATGTTTTGACCATATAAATGCTTTAACTCAAAACGATTGACATATTTCACACATTAATCTCTGATCTAATTTCATTAATCAATACTATCAACAATTTGAAAATAAATAGTTCAAGTTCAAGTTCAAATCCAAGTTTATTGTCATTTTAACTGTGTATATGTATACTGCCAAATGAAACAATGTTCCTCCGGACCAAGGTGCACAACACAGTACCTATACCTCACACACAACACATAAGGTAAATTACCACAAATAATTTAAAAATATTAAGGTGCATTTACGTCACAAGTTAAAAAATAAACAGTATAACACCACTGGCACTTCATATGTAGCGAGACCTGGGTGGGAGCGGGGTGTTCAGTAGTCTCACGGCTTGGGGGAAGAAGCTGTTTCCTACCTAAGAGTCCTTGTCCTAATGCTACAGTACCTCCAGTCTGATGGTAGGGGGTCAAAGAGATGGCTGGATGGATTGGGAGGAATCATTGAAAATGCTATGGACCCTGCATACGCAGCGCTCCTAGTAAATATCTTGGATAGGTGGAAGAGAGACCCTGATGATTCTCCCAGCAGCCCTCATAATCCTTCATAGGGTCTTGCTGTCAGATGCCTTGCAATTCCTGTACCAGATGTTGATACATCAGGGCAGGACACTCTCAATAGTTCTCCTGTATTATCTATGCATTAATGCCACCAGAGGCATACAGACCATTAGTCAATAAATGCTGTGTTGGAAGACGTCCATCATTTAACCAAGTACTCAGGGGATCCCACCCCTACCATAAACTGAAGGGTCAGTGGACCATAGGTTGGGAACCAACATAGGTTGGGATTCACTGGGTAAATTCACCTAAATCCTGAAGTGAAACAAACCTTAAACTCTCTTTCCAGACCAAGTAGAGAAGATTGGGGGGGGGGGGGGAGGTGGTAGTGGTGGTGGGGGAAACAGGGTTAATAAATAAAATAATGCCTTTCACAATGATGCAGCCTCAAAAAGGGGTTAACAGGCACCCGTAATCAGGATCTCCACATGATGTCTACATAAAGAAGACAGACACAATGCATGAAGACAGCTGGCACATCATTATCACCAACCAACTAACATCAGGAGATTGTTTATTCTTTCGGAATAGTGTTGCCAGACCTAGACATCCTTGGCAATGAGCCCAACCTGAGTATTAATTTCGCTGTGCAGATTTCTATGGAGGCACAGGGAAAAGGGACTACCAGGTAAATCCCAAAACACATTTTGCACTCAGCTCAGCAAATCAAGAGCCTTAGGAATACTTCTGCAGTTGTCAGGTTTGGTTGCATGTGTTCACTATAACATGGGTAAACATAATCAGCATAGTGACTGCAGATGAAAACCGATCTTACAGCATCTTTTTGTATTTCTACTGCTCAATGATGGCCCCTTAAAGTGCAAGATCTTCTTGAATCAAACTATCAGCAGTGAAATATGCTTGTTACTGGGAAAATACTTAGATGAATAGGAATGAAAGAAGGAAAGACAATCTACTGGATCTTTACCAGTTGTTGCACTAATATAAAGATGCCAACAAGAGCCACAAACACATAGATTGGACATCTATCTCAAGGCTTCTAAATATACAGAGGACAACACTTATGCATCTGATTGCCAGCTTGTATCCTTGCTGACTCTACTCTGAACTTTGCTGTAATTTACAATCTTAGAATGATGAGTGATGAAATCAAACATAGTTAATTTAGTAAAATATAGAATGTTATGAAGGTTAATGGAGAGTTTTTTTTCAAAAATCCATGCTTCATCAATGTCCTCTCTCACATCTAGGAGTGAACCAGTACTATGGCTGAGGCAAAGTGGCATGTTTCATTAAAATATCAATGAATTAACCCATTAGGCAGTCAAACTGCAAACTCAAATTTGTAATACATTACTATCAGATTACTGTGCTGTAAATGACAAGCTGTGAAGGTGTCCCAAGACACCATTACTATTTGAGATGCTTTGTTTTTTAATATAGTTTATAACTTGATAGATTTTCATATTGGGCTGTCTTTTTGAGACAGTTAGCATTTGGATTTAAGACATTAAATTACAAAATAATAACAGTGAAATAAACAGAATTGAAGTTCTATGTTTTATGCAATTAAGAAGAAAGCATGGCAGCACCTCTACTTCCTTAGAAATTTGCAAAGATTCAACATGGCATATAAAACTTTGCCAAACTTCTATAGATTTGTGGTGGAGAGTATATTGAATGACTACATCACAGCTTGGTATGGAAACACCAATGCTCTTGAATGGAAAATTCTACAAAAAGTAATGGCTATGCCCCAGTCCATCATGGGTAAAACTCTCCCCACCATTCAACAAAATATTGTTGCAGGAAAGCAGGATGCATCATCAGAGATCCCCACCACCCAGGACATGCTCTCTTCTCACAGCTGCGCTCAGGAAGAAGGTACAGAAGCTTCAAGACTCACACCACCAGGTTCAGGAACTGTTATTACCCCTCAACCATCAGGCTCTGGAACCAAAGGGGACAACCACTCAACTTCACTTGCCCCATTACTGAAATGTTTCTATAATCTATGGACTCATTTTCAAGAACTCTTCATTTCACGTTCTGAATATTTATTGCTTATTATCATTGTTACTGCTTTCATTTTGTATTTGTACAGTTTGTGTCTTTTGCTCATGATTGAACGCCCAAGCTGGGGTGGTCTTTCCTTGATTCTGTTATAGCTATTATCCTATTATGGATTTATTGAGTTTGTCCGCAAGAAAATGAATCCTGGGTTGTATATATTGACATTTCTGTACTTAGAAAATACAATTACTTTGAACTTTGAACGCAACGTAAGAGTTTTTTTGTCTTTTAGGAAGAATGGACCGGGCAGTTAAAAATGACGCTTTGCACTAAGGGTTGGTTTTGGTCTGTTTAATTCCTTTCCTAAATCCGTTTCGATTCAGGGAATGCGTTAGACAGGTTAAGTTTCAAGTCGTAACTACTGAATAATGCACTTTTAGTTTTCAATACAACTGATTGATCAGAAGATTTTTTTTGAGTATAGAGCTTTTTAAAGCATTAAAGAAAGCTAGATTATTTTACAAACTTCAGTTGTGTATCTAATGGGATTTTAAGAAATTCAAGTGAGTAATTTGGTGGCTTTGCTTTGGACACTCCTTATTTTCATGAAAACAATGTTTTGCACCGGTTTCCAATTACAAATATTGATGGCGCGTGCACGGTTGTACATCATCCATGCACATTTAATCAAAGAAAAAAATCAATCCTCCCGCCAGTTCTTCCTGAAATAAAGACAGCCTTGGCAAATATTTTAAGAAAACTTTCCCTTTTTAAAATAAAGGGGTATCTCATACGTGAGAGAACTAAAACACTATTTAGTATTTTTGAAGGATAGTGCGTTTCAGCATCATGGTGTAAACTCATTTATTTACAATCTACAGATTAATTTTACGGGAGGGCGGGCTGATAGGACGCCTTAAACGTATAATGCAGTGGTCTATGTACAAGTCTACTCACTAAAGAGGTATTACTGCCATTGTCAGTTCATTTTGAAGGTCAGATGTCAACAATAACAAAATGTCCCAATAAAACTCCAAAGTAAGAGGCGCGCGGCAGAGCAAAGTGTCTGGTCGGGTATAAAATGTGAGTGACGGGCTCGGCTCCAGTGGAACTTCTGTCATGCATAACCTGCGTTAATGTACAACAGAAACGCCGGGAGTTCCGCCCGATACAGTTTTTAAATAATTGTTATGATATTGGGTTGTGTAACTTCTCGATCTTCTTACCTGCAAAATTTTTAGTGAATACCAATGTGACTAATAGGATGGGGATAATGACTGTCCCGATGGACACTACTCTGTCGAATGGAAGTTCTAGCTTTAGTTGAACCATGAAGGCTGCAAAGGGCGAGCCTTTCTCATCTTGTTGCCCCGGAAGGATCAGCTCCTTGAGCTTTTCACCAGCTAATAGCGCAGTAGCCATGTCTGGATGGTGTTCTATGATGTTGTGCATTCGTCACTGAGTGCAGATATGATCCCTAAAACCGGCCTGTGTGCTCGATCTTCCCTTGCTGGAAAGCGACCGAAATCCCAAAAGATCGCTTTCTGTTAACATATTAAAACAAAAGGCATCATGTTCATATATGCAGACTATCACGCACGCTAAACAACAGGAAAAAAAGACCGAATTACATCCGCCAACTCGCGGAAAACAGTACATCATTGTTGCACCAAACCACATCCCAGATCGCTGAGCTAAAGTAGAACACTGCCTCCTCGCCCCCGCACCCTAGCCCGCACTGACTGAATTATAGCGAAACATTAGCTTATTGACTGCATGAACATACAAAAGTATTGGGAGCAGGCTATCCAGATACCCTCTGCACCTTCCAGCGAATGCATTGCCCAGAAAATCCCAAACCCGTACTACGTGTTATTAATTGAACTTTAAATAAACACAGCAATAGAAAATATCCTTCACTCACCGAGATGGAAAGATCAATTGTGTTGAAATCGGCTATCTCAATGCCTCAGTGAGGAGATCGGGATAAACGGGTCTTCGCCGCTCGTTGGGGTTTACCAGTTGTATACATTATTCTTCACTGCATCGCTTATTATTTTCTTGTGTAATCACCTCCGTTTATCTGACAACTTTCAGCAAACCGACTAGAATTAGTGGGGATTATTTTTACAAACGTCGACGGAGCAATATGAACAAATGAAACAGCAAAGGCAAGGCTTTGCCGCAGAGTAAACTGGGTTCAGCACCATGGCCAGCGCTATCGGAGGGGGTGCAGTCCATTGATCGCGGTTCGCGAGTTAGACACGTGAAATTGCGGTGAAACTGCCATTCCGCAGCTGGACGGGCAGCTGTGCACAGCACTGGGCTGCGTCCAATTCAGATCTCACACTAGATAGTAAATCATCCTCGTCTCAAGGTTCACCGTATGCTCAACGCCCTCTTATAAATTGTTGGATCCACTCGTATTAAATGCTCGCTGAGATTTCGACTGCTGGCTTAACATATGCAGCACGTTTGTGGGAGACGCAATCAGATTGGTCTCCAGGAAACAACATGCCTGAGCCATGACGTGTCTTTTCTCTTTCATGTGATTGTGTTCGGAAATAAACTGCTGATACTCAAAAGGGTTCTCTTTTGAAACAACCAAACTAACTTATTAACGTTCAAATGTGTGATCAAGCTTTCTCGGTTCGAATAAAACCTGTTCACTTCACTAACCACGTATACCGTAATCTCAGTAGTTCAGGGAGCTTGCGGGTAGTGCTGTAAAGTCGTAACATATCACTGCCCTCGCGTAAGTTTTTAATCCTTTAAAGGCTGTGATTCCATGGGTAGCAGAAAAGAGGGATATAGAACACGGGTAATAGAATACAGAGCATAAAACATCTCCAGTGGCAATGGATTACATCTGTTATCAGAATCAGGTTTAATATCACTGGCATATGTTGTGAAATATGTTGTTATTTTGCAGAAGTACTTTGCAGTACATAATAATGAAACTGTGAATTACAGTAATTACGTGTATATGCTTAGAGTAAGAATGTACAGTATATAAATTAAAACATTAAATTAATCAAGTAGTGCAAAAAATAGTGAGGTAGTGTTCATGGGTTCAATGTCCACTCAGAAATATGGTGACAGAGGGGAAGAAGCTGTTCCTGAATCACTGAATGTGTGCCTTCAGGCTTCTGTACCTCCTTCCTGATGGCAGCAATGAGAAGAGAGCATGTTCTTGGTGATGGGTGTCCTTAAAGATGGACGCCGTCTTTCTGAGACACTGCTCCTTGAAAATGTCTTGGATATTACAGAGGCTATTGCCCATGCTAGAGCTGGCTAATCTTACAACTTTCTGCAACACACTTTTGATCGTGTTTAGTAACCCCCCACTAATACAATACGGTGATGCAGCCAGTCAGAATTCTCTCCACGGTAGAAGTTTTGGGTCTTTAAGGTGACAAACCAAATCTCCCCAAACTCTGAATGAAGTATAGCTGCTGTCTTGCCTTCTTCAGAGCTGGATCAATATGTTGTGACCAGGTTAAGTCCTCAGAGATATTGACACCCAGGAACTTGAAATTGCTCACTCTCTCCACTTCTGAGCCCTCTAGGAGGATTGGTTAGTGTCCCCCCATTCTACCCTTTCCGAAGACCACAATCAGCTCTTTGGTCTTCCTGACACTGAATGCAAAGTTATTGCTATGACACTACTCTACTAGCTGGTATATCTCATTCCTGTACTTACAAATTCATGTATTCATGAAGAGCCCTTGAAAATGAGTCTATAGGTTGTGGCAACAGTTCAGTGATGGGGAATGAGAGAAGGGCATGTCCTGAGTGATTGAGGTCCTTAATGCTGGATGCTGCCTTTTTGAGTCATTGCTCTTTGAAGATTTCTTGGAAGTTGGGGAAGCTAGTGACAATGATCAAGCAGACTGAGTTTACAACTTTCTGCAGCTTATTTCAATCCTGTGCAGTAGCCCTCGATTACTAGACGGCGATGCAGCCAGTTAGAATGCTCTCCACAGTACATCTGTAGAAATTTGTGAGTGCCAAATCTCCTCAAACTCCTAATGAAATATAGCTGCTGTTGTGCCTTCTTTGTAACTGCATTGATATGTTGGGCCTGGGATAGATCCTCAGAGATGTTGACACCCAGGAACTTGAAATTGCTCACTCTTTCCACTTCCGACCCCCTTATGAGGATGGTGTGTGTTCCTTCTGTTATCAAGTATTTATATGTTACAGGCAAGGGGAAACATTTCCTATGCATGTTACTCAATAGTAATGTTCATTCCAAGAGTAACATTATCCTATGTGGATTTTCTTCCAGGTAAAATTTTCTCTGTTCTTAACATTTAGGCTCATCTCCTTCACAACTGTTTTGAAACTGGTATATACTATGGATTCAGCAAATATTTGGATATGCTTAGCTCCTGATTTTCTCAACAGATCCCTGACCATAATTGTAAGTGTACCTAGAAGTGGAGAAGGCCAATACATTTCTGAGGGTTTTCCCTGAACTTTGGAATTGAGTGCACTTTATGTTTGCAATGAACAAATGATCAAACTTAAAGACTCATAGATAGTAGAAATGTTCTT
Source organism: Hemitrygon akajei (assembly GCF_048418815.1). Taxonomy (NCBI): domain Eukaryota; kingdom Metazoa; phylum Chordata; class Chondrichthyes; order Myliobatiformes; family Dasyatidae; genus Hemitrygon; species Hemitrygon akajei. Next base: position 78,258,265 of record NC_133137.1, on the reverse strand, counting down.
ACCTTTTTACCTAATCTGCCTTCAATACAATTCCAGTACCTCCATCATTGAATGTGACCTTGCATAGAACATAGAACATTACAACACAGGACAGGCCCTTTGGCCCATGCTGCTGTGCAATCTTTTATCTTACTCCAAAATTAATCTATCCATTCCTATCCATGGAGCCCTCCATTTTTCTTTAATCCATGTGCCTATTTAGGAGTCTCTTAAATGTCCCTATTATATCTGTCTCTACCACCACCATTGGCAGTGCATTTCATACACCACTCGGTGTAAATAAAAACCTACCTCCGACATCACCCTATACATTACTCAAAACACCTTAAAGTTATGCCCCCTTCTATTAGCCATTTTCTCCCTGGAAAAAAAAAGATGCTGGCTGTACCTATCTATCCCCTGTCATCATCTTATACACTTCTATCAAGTCAAATCTCCTTCACTTCAAAGAGAAAAGTCCTAGCTTGCTCAACCTTTCCTCATAAAACACGCTCTCTAATCCAGGCAGCGTCCTGGTAAGTCTCCTCTGTACTGTCTCTAAAACCTCTAAATCCTTCCAATAATGAGGCGACTAGAACAGAATACTCCAACCAGGGCTCTATGGAGCTCCAATATTACCTTGTAGCTCTTGAACTCAATCACCCATCTAATGAAGGCCAACACACTACACACCTTTTCAAACATCTTTTCGACTTGTGCAACAATTTTGAGGGATCTATGTGTGTGGACTCTACATTGCTAAGCATCCTGCCATTAGCCCTGCACTGCCTTAACACATCACTTCACACTTCCCTGGATTTAACAACATTTGCTGCTTCTCAGCCCAGTTCTGCATTCTATCAATATCCTGTTGTAATCTATAACATCTTTCTACACAATCTACAGCACCATTACTTTTGTGTCATCTGCAGAACATACTAACCCATCCTTCCACTTCTTCCTCCAAGTCATTTATAAAAATCACAAAGTGCAGGAGTTAAAGAACAGATTCCTGCAGAAGTCCACTAGTCACCAATCTGCAGGTATCATATGCTTCCTCCACTACCGCCCTATGTCTTCTGTGGGCAAGCTAATTCTGAATCCATTCAGTCATTTTGAAACATCTAAACTCCAGAACACCCCACAGTCATTCTTGCCTTTGTGACAGCCAAGTCTGTGTGATGGCTACAATGCCATATATCTATCTACTGATCCATGATCTAGGTTTATCACCCTTGTTCCTGATACTTCTCACATTAAAACAGACATATTTCAACCAATTCCATTGACAATAGCTATGCCTTATGCATTTCCTATCCTTCTTCACAATCTCTCTACACACTGCACCTACCGTTACATCAACTGCTCCATCCTCCATCACTATGGTTCCCATCCCCCTGCTAACCTAGTTAAAACCCTTCCCCACAGCTCTAGCAAACCTGTCTGCAAGGGTGCTGGCCTTCATCGACTTCAGTGTAAACTGTCCTTTTTGTACAGGTCGACCCTTCCTCAGAAGAGATCTTAATGATTCACGAATCTGAAACCATGCCACCTGCACCAATTCTTCAGCCACACATTCATTTGCCACATCAAACTATCCTTACCCTCATTGTCACATGGCACAGTAAGTCCAGAGATTACTACCCAACCTCAGTGGAAAAAGCCTGCTTGCTTTTACCCTCTTTGTACCCCTCATAATTTGGTATAACTCTATCAAATCTCCACTCAATCTTCTATGTTCTAAGGAATAAGGTCCTAAACTATTTAATCTTTCCTTTTAACGCAGGTCCTCCAGACCCAGCAACATCCTTGTAAATTTTCTCTGTACTCTTTCAACCTTATTTACATCTTTCCTGTAGGTAAGTGAGCAAAACTGCACACTATAATCCTCACCAATGCCTTATACGATTTCAACATAACATCCCATCCTCTGTATTCAGTATTTTGATTTATGAAGGCCAATGTGCCAAAAGCTTTCTTTACAATTGTGACACCACTTTCAGTGAATTATTCCTGTACTCCCAAATCCCTTTGTTCTACCACACTCCTCAGTGCCCGACCATTCACTGTGTAAAACCTACCTGGTTGGTCCTACTGAAGTGCAGAATCTTTATAATTATTAGATTTTGTATGTACTTTGTATGCTGTCTTTAAGTTTTAGCATCAATTCTGATGGTCCTTCACTCATTATGGAGGATTGCAATTTCCAGTTTGAGTTTTGCATCTCTAAAATTCATTGCTGGACTGCTAGACAGAATGTTCTGTGCAATCTACAGGGACAAAGGCTCCTCTAGCATCTCCAGCAGCTCTTCCATGAAAGCCTTTCTGCTGGTCAAACATACCATTGGTGGGAGAGTCTGGGAGGTAGTGTAGGGTGGATGGTAATGCGGTATCACGTACTGGCAGGAGTGAACCCATGTGTGGAGGAATGGCAGACTCTGTCACTGTGAGTGCTGGAAAAATGACTCAACCCAAGTGCAGAGGAACGGCAGACTCTATGTAGAGAAGGAAACAAGAGGTTTATGCATAGGAATACCAACAGAGCGTTGGAGCCACAACTCTGCAAGGTAAATCATTCTCCACAAACAAACACTCTGCAAACAGCACTAAACGAGAGTCCACTTTAAATAATCAGAGAATGCAGAAAGCCTATGCCAGTCACAATCAACTTGACAACATTAACCAGAAAGCACAATTGCTTAATGAACAGTTAGTAAATACAGGTGCTCGAGAAACCTAACAACCCTATGCTCTGCCATAAGCTGCAGAGCTTGTGACAGGTGGCTACACTGGCAGCAGCATTTTTCAAGCCATCTTACCATTTAATTCTGGATGAATGTATTTTTATTTTAGAAGTGTAAGCTACTTTGAAAAGGTTTCAAAGTTTCAAAGTACATTTAATATCAGAGTAGGTATCCAGTACACAAACATCTTTTAGCATTCATTCTCTTCACAGACATTCACAAAAAAAGAAACCCCATAGAACGATAGAAATATCAAAGCTCCAAAGCCCCCCATTTTCCCTCCCTTCTTACAAGCAGCAGCAAAAAGCATTGAATCCCCCCCATCGTCCCCATCTGTGCCGGCAGAACCAACTCCCCCACCCTCCCCCACCATTCAAGGAACAGCAGAAGCACCAAAGAGCCATTGATCCAGAGTCCATCAAACTACAGTCCACAACAGTGACTGACCTCCCACTTAGGCTGGAGATTATTAACAACACCACCAACTGAAAGTATGGTAAATAATTCATTACAGATGGTTTGGGCACAGGCTGCAAATTCCTCATTTCTTTCCCATTTTAAACTCCACTTCAAAATACCTTTCAAAATATCAATGTCCTCTCCATGAATTTTAATATTTTCATTTGATTATTTTTACAGTTACCTTTCAATAATTTTTATGTTATAGAACTATTAAATTAATAAAAAACAATCTACAGTGAACCCGCTCTTCAGTGCAATGAATATCTAATGGTTGCGGTTGCATTAGATTAATTAGCCCTTTAACAAAAAAGTAATAAAAAATATTTTAACATGGTAATCCAATTATAATTGGTATAGAATTACAATTTGAATATATTTAGCTGTGAAGTTTTGAAACCTTACTTTTGGTACTTAGCTTTGTCTTAGAATTAAAAGATAATTAAGTATAAACATATATATCATTATTATGTGCTGTATTATATGACATCATTATGTGCTGTGTTGTATGACATGAGTGATCATAATCTTCTGACCATGATTGTTCTTGGCAAATTTTTCTACAGACGTGGTTTGCCATTGCCTTCTTCTGGGCTGTGTTTTTACAAGACAGGTGACCCAGACATTTTCAATCCTCTTCAGAGATTGTCTGCCTGACATCAGTGGTGGCATAACCAGGACTTGTGACATGCACAAGTGTATGACCATCCACCAACTGCCTCCATGGCTTCACGTGATCCTGATTGGGGGTAGGGGAGGCTAAGCAGGTGCTACACCTTGCCCAAGGAAGACCTGCAGGCTAGCAGAAGGAAGGAGCACCTTACACCTCCTTTGGGAGAGACATATCTCCACCCTGACACCCAAAACATATACAATCAGGACAATAGAGCAGAGGCAAATATGTGGGCTGTAAGTAAAAGTAGCAAATGAGGTTATGGAGGGTTAAATTGGCTTAGGGTCTCTCTACAAATGGATTCAGACTGACACAGAAATATATAAATGAAGGTGAAATGGTGGGAGTTGGGTTGAATGAGGAAATCCCTCAATTATTGTACTAGTATACCTGTTCTGGCCTCTAGAGGCACAGTTCATTTCTTTCTTAACATCACTTCCAGTGTGTAAGCTGTTTTTTACATCATTTCTTGCATGGGTTAATTTTGATTCAATTTGCAGCACGTGGTGGAAAGACATCTATCTCCATCCTCTCTTTATTTGTAGTTGAGACAGCAATATCTGTGAGTCATAAGTATTTGTCGGTATTGGTAAACATTTAGCAGATAAATTTGAAAGGAAGTATTATGTTGATTGTTTAACATATTGTTGTGCCACAAGTTTACTCTTGTTTACACGGCATAGCTGTGGAGTGTTGTGTTTATGTATAACCCTGGTTGTCACTGATTGTGAGAATGATCAAGAGTATTGGAATATTCAAGTGCATGATGATTCTGCATTGAATTTAATACATATTTTACTTAATTTTTTGCAGTTTCACAAATAAGATATTAAAAATACTGAAGAAAGCTTCCATCACGGGTGATTTCTTTGTAAGGTGTTTAACTTGCTACATAGCTATGTACATAGGCACTGCGAGGGCAGTAGAGTAAATAGATAATTCAACTTGAAAGGCACCACCAAGGGACTAGAGATGCGCCTGAATGCCACAGAAGATAATGTTGGTTTCCAAGCCAAGCAAAGTTGATCACCGAGACCTGGAAGTCAGGTCAGAATGTGGCTCATTGGCTATGTCTTTGTGACGCTTGAATGAAAGCACAATTAGCATAGCTGCAGTCCGAGCTCACTCCAGAAACGAGAGTGACTTAAGCACGAAGTTGAGAAGCAAGTGGAGAAAGCTCGCATAGATATGAAGAAAGCTCATATAGACATGGAAAGAGCATGTGTAGAGGCTACGTTAAGTGTGTTCACGGAGGAGTGTGAAGCTGAGACTGTCTCAGCAGAGGCAAAGTGTTTGAAGCAGTAGTGGACTTAGAAAGTGATGAATCTATAACCAGTATTACTCATGTTTTGCCATTACAACAGCTGATGAATCTTACTAAAGAATATGTCCAAACACGTTTTGGCTATGAAAAGACAGTGGTCCAGCTCCACCAGGAGAAATTGTCCACAACATGTCTTTCACATAGTCTAGGCATTGGCAGTCAAGGTCTACAGCAGCAAAGACCCACAACACCCACATCTGCAGTTCCACCACAGCAAAAAACCTCAGTCAAGAGTTGCTACTGAAGCCACTCCCATCTGCACATTCATGGACAGAGCTTCCATCCATCCCATGAGATACATTTGGAAAACCAGTCTCCATAATGCTCTCATTCAGGAGCCTCAGGCTCATTAGATTTGGCTCATCGAGACCTAGTCATAGTGGGACTAAAAGTGTTCGCCAACAAGTCTGCCAGTTATTGACCCTGGAAATCAAGATTTCAAAATTCTGTGGAAGGACTAACTCTCAAACCCAGTAAAGGGCTGACCTTCCCTGTAAGTGGCTTGGTGGGGAGTCACTGCAACATGCAAGAAGGGTAGAGCGGTTCATGTTAATAATCCAGCAACCTCCACAACAATTCTGCTATCTACAGCCCAAAGGAAAGAGGTCTGCACCTTCTATGATGCTTCAACTAAACCTATTTCTGTTGTTGCATTCCCGAGGGCCACAGCTGCTGCTGGATATAGCAAAGTTTGATTCATCCTGGGCAAGGCAAAATCTGCTCCCTAAGCTGGATCTCACCATACCAAGGCTTGAACTCAGTGCTGCTGAGCTGCTGAGAAGGCAGAGATGATAACCGAAGAGCCAGACACAGAACTAGATGATGTCAAGTTCCTTACTGATAGCAAGGTTGTGCTCAGTTATATATTTAATGAAACGAGGAGACGCTACATTTATATACAGTACTGCGCAAAAGTTTTAGGCACATACGTATATATAGCTAGGGCGCCTAAGACTTTAGCACAGTACTGGATTTGTCTACATGGAGCGAGGGGAGGGTTTGTAAATCTGGCGGTAGCAAATGATGCTAAGACTGGTGAGGGTGGAGTGTCATGGAAGGTATGCGAGACGGGTGTCAGAGGAGTGCTAGGGGCAGGGGCGGGTGTGGATAGAGACACACTCAACCCTGAGATACCAGGCAAGTTCATTTGATTCCAAACAATTGGTTTATTGATCATTACTGAATATCTCTCTGGTGCTTCCCGCTCCACCCCCTCTCCCTCCCCCTCCCCCTTTTCCCAACCATGATTCCCCTCTCTCTGTCCTCTTCCCACCATCAGTCCAAAACAAAGACCCATATCAGAATCAGGTTTATAATCCTTCACGTATGTCATGATAATTTTTTTTATGGCAGGGGCACAGCTCATTACATGAAATTACTACAGCACTGTGCAAAAGTCTTAGGCACCCTATATGTGCCTGAGACTTTCGCACAGCACTGTATTTTACTTACAGGTAAAATTTTTACAGGTAAAACCCTGGAGGAAGCTTCTGTCTTGGGTGATTTTGGGAAGGTGTTTAACTTGCTGCATAGCTGTGTATATACACACTGTGAAGGCAGGAGAATACCTCATCAGTGGGCAAATTGAGTGGCAGCAGTGGTATGGATATATATGAATGCAATTGAACAGTACTAAGCATTGACTATGAATGTAAAGGATGAAAAGACATTATCATTGTAAATATCTTTTGATAATTATTTTGATACTTAAAAAAAAGAATTAGAGCTGTAATGTTCAAATCTTGGTCAAGTACCCAGTTCACACTCACTGCCTACTGTAATGCATGATTAGAAGCCACTTTATGTTGGGATTTCAGAGGACAAAGAGCATATGTGCAACTGTTGCTAGCATTAGTCACTGAATTTCCATTAAAAAAAAAATCACCTTAAATTAAGATCTTTTGGGTGACACGCAGAGATGAAAATTAGGCTTGGAGGAGTGAGCACTCATAATGAAACTTGCTGACTGTAATGCTATTTAAATGCAGATGTAATTAGCAGAGAATGCATTTTGCGCTCACCCACGCTTTGTTCACTCAGTTGCCTTTGATACTTGTTGCCAAAGGAGGGATGAAGCACCTTCTCTGGTTTCCTACAAAAGACAGAAGGAGGACTCTTCATGAGATTAAATAACTTATTTACTCCTAAATCCAAGTGGTGTACCTCTCTTACTAGTTGCATCAAGTCCAATTCAGCAGGGGGCTACCTGATGATCAGCTCTGATGTTATTCTGTTCTAGGTCTGTGTTGTATGTACGCACCAGTGCCCTGAAGACAGGAGCATCACCCATGGCTCTACCTGCCACACAGCTGCTGCTTTGACTCCCTTGGCACATTCATTAGGAGAGCAGACTTCTGGGCACCAGTGGGGAACATAAACCTCTCTGTCTCCAACTGACTCACTGGTATCTTCAAGCTGGTAATGAAGTGTTTGTTTCTAAGGCCCCGACATAAATGTTAATGTGATATCCCTCGATAGTCCTTAGAACATTTTGCAATGTCTTTCTTCAATGTCTCAAAGTCTGGTTGCAGTTGCATGAGGTTAGCCTGAGGCTTTGTAGTTCAAGTTTCATTGTCGTTCAATCATACATGAATGCAGCTAAAGGAAACAGCATTACTCTGGGGCCAAGGTGCAACACGCAGTTTCAATAGTCATATACAGCACAAGGCACACAGAAGATCCCAGTAAAATACAGTCACTCACAAAAACAGTCCCTGAGCCCACAAGGGTTGCAGCAGTCTGCAGATGAGAACGATGCAGCCTGTCCTCCGCTGACAGCACCAGATTCAACATGAATGACATGCCACAAGACCTCCGGCAATCTGGTGGAGTGCCCAACTCCAACATCAGCCCCTGGGTGGCTGTAGAGGGGTGACATCGCAGCTTGAGGCCTAGCCCTGGCTATGACCATGGACACGCAGCTCCCCAGCGTCCGCCCCCCGGCGTTCACCAATAAGCCAATGAATCGAACTTGGAGTATTTCATGCCGCCGATATCCAACAGGGTCTTGTGATCACAAGAAAAGTGACTAAGATAATCACTCACTGTTAGCCCGCACACCTCTTTTGTGCACTGACACCTCTCTGCCACAGGCAGCATCATGGTCTGCACCAGGTCCCGCTCTTTCAGTTTCTCTGCCAATGAGCTATGCGCTGATGGGGTAGACCTGCAGTACTTTAAGCTCTGAATGTCCAGCAGGACTTTGTGATCATAAAAAATCTGTTTAAAAAAGACAATAATACCTCTGGTTGGCCCCATAGAAGCCGCCGCGATCAAGCACGCTGCCATATTACCGGAAGTGTGTATGTTCCCATAGGACCAACCACCCACTCCTAGACCAAATAAAAGTTCAGGACTTCCTTGCCAATTCCAGTCAGGATACAATGCTTATGATGGAATCCATGAGTATCCATGAACCGAGCCAAATTTCTCCATTTTCTAGTCTCCTCATGACCAATAATGTCGGATCCTCTGCAGCACAGCAGGGAAGGAAAGGATAAAGATACAAACCTAAGCAATACACACAAAATGCTGGACAAACTCAGCAGGTCAGGCAGCATCCATGGAAATCAATGAACAATCTCTGGTAGAGAGGAGGGGAAAGAAGTTAGCCGTAAGGTGATAGGTGAAGCCAGGTGGATGGGAAAGGTCAAGTGCTGGAGATGAAGGAATCTGGTACGAGAGGAGACTGGAGCATAGGAGAAAAGGGAGGAGGAGGGGACCCAGGGGGAAATAATAAACAGGTGAGAAGAGGTAAAAGGTCAGAAGGGTGGGGAAATTTGTTTACTGGAAGGAGAAATCGATATTCATGCCATCAGGTTAGAGGCTACCTAGATGGAATAGAAGGTGTTTCTCCTCCACCCTGAGGTTGCCCTCAGAAGGACTTGTCACATTTCACTTATTGATTTATTTATTTACACCCAGCAATCTCCTGATTTAACCCTAGCCTAATCACAGGACAAAGACCAATTAACCTAACAACTGCTACGTTTTTGGAATGTGGGAGGAAACCAGAGCACCCGGAGGAAACCTGCATGGCCATGGGAGAACATATAAATAAGTTACAGGCAACGGCGGGAATTGAACTCAGATCGCTGATACGGTAAAGCACTGTGCTAACAACTATGCCCTGTTCTTTCCTGTTGAACAGGGTTTAATAGTTGTGATTCTTCCCGTTAAACGCCTCCTTGTTCCGTGAAAAATATCATGTCCTTTGGTGCACATGCATTGTCGATACAACTCATTATATTTTTGGATCCTTTTCAACTTTCATTAAGAATGAGTAGATATAAACATGTGAGTGCTGTCTTAGCAGCTTCTTCAAACCTGCTCTGTCTTGTACATTCCAGTGTTGGGATTGCACACCCCAAGATGTTAAATAGAAGCATGCCAACATTGTGGGAGCAAAATTAGGGCGGCATGGTAGCGTAGTGGTTAGCACGACGCTTTACAGTACAGGTGACCTGGGTTCAAGACCCACCACTGCCTGTAAGGAGTTTGTACATTCTCTCTGTGACAATGTGGGTTTTCCTCTAGGTGCTCCGGTTTATTCCTATGGTCCAAAGACTGTGGTAGTTAGGTTAATTAGTTATTTAGTTGTCCTGTGATAAGGCTACGATTAAATCGCGGGGTGGGGTTGCTGGGCAGCGTGGCTCAAGGGCCGGAAGGGCCTATTCCAGACTTTGGGGCGAGTGGTGCTGGGTTTGAATCCGGCCAGCTCCTTGCATGCCTTCCACCCAAGCTGGGTTGAGCGTTGAGCTAGCAATTCAACCTCGTAAAACAAATGCTAAAGAAATGGCAAGATTGCTGCCTGATGCGCCTCTCAAGGCGTGGGGGGGGGGGGGGATCTTCCCATATTACCTTGGTAATCTCCACTCCTCAAAAGGTTAGTTGCTGTGCAAAACTAGCACATAGTCCTAATGACAGGGAAGTTGTGAAAAGGGTTTCTCTGGATGTAGCTGAATACTCACACACTCTAGTCTGCCTTTAATTATAGACGTGGCTGAAACAATAACGAGAACTGGGTTTGCAGGTGCCTGGAGATGAGATGAAGCTGCAAGATCCTTATTTCAATGGTTGACTATAGCAGTTATTGGACCATCTGCTTAAAAAGTGATTAATAGGTATTAACCTTTATTTCAGGACATCTAGCAACAATAGGTTGATGGGGTGGAGATACGTCTCTATCAAAGGAGGTGTAAGGTGCTCCTTCCCTCCACTAGCTTGCAGGTCACCCTTGGCAAGGTGTAGAACCTGCTTAGCCCTGCAGATCAGGGTCACATGAAGCCATGGGGGCAGGAGGTGGATGGTAGTATGAGCAGCTGGTACATATCGCAATTCCTGATTATGTGACCACTGATGCCAGGCAGACACTCTCTGAGGAGTATTGATAATGGCTGGGGTCGCCTGTCTTGTAAAGACACTGCCCAGAAGAAGGCAATGGTGAATCTCTTCCATAGAAACTTTGCCAAGACCAATCGTGGTCATGGAAAGACCGTGATCACTCACATCATATGACACGGCACGTAACGATGATGACAACAGTAGTTAAGGATCACGTTTTACCAATGATAGATAATAATCGTCTATCCGCTTCATCTCAACGAATGATTGCATTTGTTACATTAATGGCTAGAAGATCTATTTTACTGAATTGGAAAGAAATTAACCCTCCAACTGTATTTCAGTGGTTTTCTCAAACTATTTCTTGTCTGAGTTTAGAAAAAATTAGAAGTGTGGTTTTTGATTCTTCAGTTAAATTTGAGGAAACTTGGAGACCATTTATTCAACATTTTCATATGAGTTAAATGGTCTGATCCTAAACCTTACTGTTATTATCCTTAATTATTTGGATGGAGGTTCGGAGTTATCGGCACTACTGTATGTATTTAACATTATGCAATTGCCCATGTTGATTAGTTTTTTTTAAAGTTTTCTTTTAGTTTTTGTTGGGGTTTTTTTTTTCTCTTTTTCGATTCTTTTACATTAATACTATGAGTTTGGGAGGCCTTATATATTGATTATTACATATCTGATTGTTTATTTAAACTATTAATTATGTACTCTCAAACGTTTTGTATTCATATTTCACTAATGTTTTTCTTAAAATTAATAAAAAGATTTAAAAAGAAAGAAAGGATCACGTTGATCTTGGCACTGCAACTGCCTTCACAGAGCACCTCTGTGAGTTAGAAGACAGTTAGGAGGAAACAGAAAGCTTGTTATTAAAAGCTTCTTGCCATTCAGTCACTACAACATGCTGGAAGATAAACTGAACTCACACAAAGAGTGTAATGTTAACATTTTGGCCACACCAAATTTGCAGTATGTACAAAAACTGTTCTTTTCAAGTGATTAAAGAAGAATTAGCTTCATCTGTCACATGTGCAGTACATTGAAACATCAAACCATACAGTGCATCAAATCAAATCAGCGAGGAATACGCTAGATAGCCCATAAATGCCACCAAACCTCTGGCACCAACTTACTGACCCTAACCATACATCTCTGGAATGATGGAGGAAACCCACCTTGCCACAGGCAGAACTTACAAGCTCCTTACAGACAGTGGCAGGGATCGAACCCCGATCCAATAGCTGGTGCTGTGAGGCGGTGTGCAAACTGCCACACTACTGTGCTGCCCCTGGCCTTTTAGGGGCTGCATGCACATAGAAGTATTTAAAGGAATGTCCTGACTTTAAGTTCACAAGCACGTTTTGGCTATTATTGGAACAGTCATGCAGAGAAGAATTAAATGACTATTTCTCCCGCGGCCAGATGATGTAATTCAGAGAACGACTCCAGGATCAGTGTAGCACGGCTGAACCTACTAATTAAGAAAGCAGTTATCCTCTTTAGCTTTGTTCTGCTTGTCATCAACCATAAAAAACAATCAGGATAGGATCATTTCCCATTCTATTGCTATACATTATAGGATGTCAATGAAGATGAGCCACATTGCTTCAGTGCACTCAAACTTAGTTCCCTAGGTGCTGGGGTAGTGATACATCCCTACCAAAGGAGGTGTAAGGTGCCTTTCCTTCTGCTACCCTGCAAGTCATCTGTGGGCAAGGTGTAGCACCTGCTTAGACCCCCCACCCCCACACCCTGGATCAGGGTCATGGGAGCTGGTGGTGGACAGTCGTATGAGCAGCTGGTGCATATCACAAATCCTGGTTATGTGACAATCTCTGAAAAGTATTGATTTTATGGGTGGGGTCACCTGTCTTGTAAAGACACTGCCCAGAAGAAGGCAATGGCAAACCACTTGTGTAGAAACATTTGCCAAGAACAACCAGGGTCACGGAGACCATAAGGCAAACACGAGGAAATCTGACGAAGGGACTCGGCCCGAAACGTCAACATTGCTTCTCCCTATAGATGCTGCCTGGCCTGCTGCGTCCCACCAGCATTTTGTGTGTGTTCACGGAGACCATGATTGTCAACGTCACATGACACGGTGCATAATGATGATGATGCTACTTCACCTTCCTGGAAGTAAAAACTGAGGAGAATATTCAAAAGAAAATTAACGTTGTCCTGTTTGGGAAAAAAGAAAAAGAGGAGTACCACAAAACACAACTGGTTCCTAAAGAAAAAAAGGAAAGATTCAACATCAGTCTGAAAGCTTGGAATCATTTGAGTCTTGAAACATCAAAGTTTATTTTTTCTTATATTTAATTTAAGATTTTGCACATGAATGATTCCTACTGGGCGTAACTGATAAAAGTGGAAAAGAATCATTCTCTCACCTGGTTAATTTCCTGAAATTGTGGATAAAAATTATGTGGGTGTTAAAAGTATCAAAAGATCATAGTAAGTCTCCTGAAATATTCATTGTTAGGAGGGTCTGGCTACAAACTGCATTGAAGGAATGGTTAGATCAGTGTTTCTCAACTGTTGTCTGAACTTTGTGCGACGTGTGATAATAGCAGTGGGCAGTGAGCGAGTAGCTCAGTCAGCAGTCTCATTGGAGTTCTCTCCGCCTAGTATGGCAGTGCGGAGTAGAGCCGAGTTTATTTGGTTTTATATATTTTTCATATTTTACAGACACGTCTGATGGTCCAATGTGGTGTTTTTTGAAAAGGAGGTGTGAGATGGAAGAGGAGGATTGTAGGCCCAGGCCTACAGACAATGATGATAAGATTAATGATGAAGAATTACAGTCTTCTGAGTCATTTCACTGTACTAGTGCAATAACAGACACAAAAAAGCTCATCTTTACCATGAAAGCTACTTATCAATGGGTTTTACATGGACTGGTGATGTAAGTTGTCCTGTTCCATTGTGCCTAATCTCTGGCAAACAACCTACTAATGTAGCAATGGCTCCAGCGAAATTGAAAAGACACTTAACCACAAATCACAGCCACTTGACACGTAAAAGTACTGATTATTTTAAACGACTATTGGAATCTCATATAGAGTAAAGCTTTAATAAATAAAGTCACAGTCAGCAAAAAGATTCAGGAAGAAAGTTATTTCGTGGCAGAATTTATTGGCCAGAAAAGGAACAGTCACACAGTTGCTGAGAACCTAATGATGCACCATCAATAACTCTCTGAGACGTGAGGCGAGATATCGGCTTTTATTGACTGGAAGGAAGAACAAGCAGTAGTTGACCATCATACTACATCCTGGAGACTGAGGGCCAGGCTCAGGCCTCAATCATCTTTATACCGGGGTCGGTGGGAGGAGCCACAGTCAGTGGGCGGGGCCACAGGAGCAGTCAGCAGGGGGCGTGTCCAGACAAGTATATGTAGTTCACCACACCTAATAATGCCAATATGTAAAATTAAAGTGGGTAAAATGCTAGGACAAGATGCAGTACCAGAAATTGAAAAGGTTTCACTTTCAAACAGCACGATAAGTTGATATACTGATATTTTTATCTCTTTTCACACTACTTAATGAAATTAATACACACGCACACACACACACATATATATATTTACTGTTTTTATTATGTATTACATTGTACTGCTGACACATAACAAAAAATTTCACAAAATACACCAGTGATATCAAACCGATCCTGATTCTGGAACAGAGAGAGATAATGGGACCTAATGAACGTGTGGCAGAATGATATTAGTCTCCAAGTGAAATAAGTACATTTGCATTCATGCCTCACCAAAATGAATACAAATATGTGTTGAGAATGTCATTCTTTTTTATGGGGAAGTAGCTTCACAGGTTTGGTAAGTGAGAAAGAAGACACTAATTATGAATAACCACATTAACCATTTATTTACAGAAAAAACAGTAAACCATTTGACCAAACATATAAATCAGACAAGTATTCATTGAAGTCACCCTAAATTACAGTGACTATGAAACCAAATGTTCAGTAACACTTCAAACTCCCCATGCTAGCCAACTACAAAACAAAACATTCAATAGATACTTTGCTAAGATTGCGCGTGGGCCCTTCTATATCTGCAGTATACTTTTCCAGTGGTTCTTCAGCACTGGTCGCAACCTCAGTGTGAAGGGGAGCCCCTGGAGACAAAGGAAAACCCGCCAGTGTCTCGCACGTGCTATTATTACACCTCTGAGGCACCCGGAAACAGACACCGGTGCCGTGGTGCTCGAGGTGAACAACGGGAAAGATCCGCTCCATTCTTCAAGTAGGCCAATCAATGACCGGCGTGGCAGACGCAGCTTTCAACAGGCAAACAGTGTAGTGGTTAGCACAATACTTCACAGTATCAGCAGCCCGGGTTCACTTCCTGCCATGGTCTGTACGGAGTCTGCATCTTCTCCCCAAGTGCACCTGGTTTTTCTCCAGGCGCTCTGGCTTTCTCCAAAGGCATACTGGATGGTAAGTTAATTTGTCATGGTAAGTTGTCCCGTGATTAAGCTAGGAGTAAATAGGTGGGTTGCTGGGCAGCGTGGCTCAAAGGGCCAGAATGTTCCACACTGTACCTCAATAACTAAAATAAGTAAACTAACCCTTTACATTACACTTGTCAACTGCAGTTGATAAAATACTAGTAGAAATATTTCACAATTGGCTTAGCATCGCTTGAAACAATGGTAGAAGGAAACAACTGCAGGGAAAATGTTCATGAGGGAAGTGAATAAATGACGGAAGGGAAACCATTTCTAGTGTCAAAGAAAAAAGACCATCACGGTCACAATAGAGCGGGGGTTCCCAACTTGGTTAATGGTAAGTGTCCATGGCATAAAAAAGGTGGGGACCCCCTGCAATAAAGTGAACAGCATCGTTCAATGCTGTGCAGTTTTATGATTCATTTTTTTAGAAGCTTGTCTTCAGTTTTTTGAGCTGAACTTGCGGTATAACTAAATGAACTTGGTGCACTTGCTCTGTAATGGCT
Source organism: Hemitrygon akajei (assembly GCF_048418815.1). Lineage (NCBI taxonomy): Eukaryota > Metazoa > Chordata > Chondrichthyes > Myliobatiformes > Dasyatidae > Hemitrygon > Hemitrygon akajei. The sequence continues at coordinate 78,242,747 of NC_133137.1, read as the reverse complement.
GTGAATTTTGGAGTATGAGAACTTGCATAACATCGACAATACTGTGTAATAACAACAGACACCATAGAAAAATGCACCCATTGATTCAGCTATGAATCTTAACTCCATTTCTACAAAGCTGCCAAAATAGGTTGAGTGCCAAGCTAGCAACTCGGCCTCATAAAACAGACATATGCTAAAGAAACGGCAAGGTTGCTGCCTGAAGCAATGAACTGATGCAGGGAGGTACTAAAATTTAAGCCAAGCATTGGATGACACTGTTTCACAGTGGTAAGTTTACAGAGACGTCTCCACCAAGGGAGGTGTAGGTACCCTTTCTGTCCGCGAGCTTGCAAGTCAACCTTGGGCAAGGTGTAGCACCTGCTTAGCAACCCCCCCCCCCCCCCCCCCCCCCCGCCACCTCCGGATAGGATCATATGAAGCCATGGGAGCAGGTGGTGGGTGGTTAACCATCGACTTTCTGGGATTCTACGCATTAAGCAGTGCATAATTACATCCCGTGAAACTTGGTTTCTATGCACTGTTGGGGCTTAATTTTTTTTTGCAATTTACACATTGAGATGCAAAATACTTCTCATTGTTCTACATGGGTTCATTTTAATTCAAAAATAGTGTAAAATATGAAATTCTGTATGATCTTTAATTTAGAAGATTTTAAAAACAAAAGCTGCATAAACTGGAAATTAGTGTGAGTGATTAGTAGGCAGATATTAATTTTTCTTCCTTTGTTATTTTAATAGAGCCTTTAATTCATTTAATTTCTAGACTTCTATTCCAAAACATGTTATGAATTTCCTGGAATACTCTTTGTCTAGTTTCTATTTTGCATTTCACTTGATCCATATTTAAATTGGTTCCACACTCAACATTCTGTCAAAGGTTTTGTATTACATGGCATCATTTCTAATTTACATTTTGCAGAAGGTGGAAATAAAATTAAACTGCGATCCTGAAAGGTAAGATGCAATTTTGCTTTGGTGTGTTATTAAAGGATGAGTGGCTTTCAGTTCTACTATGACACATTGAATTACTCAAATATTAAATGAGGGCATCAAAGCATCTTTCACCTTTATTTCTAATGTGCTATACCCCATAATTTAATAGACAATAGACAGTAGGTGCAGGAGTAGGCCATTTGGCCCTTCTAGCCAGCACCACCATTCACTGTGATCATGGTTGATCATACACAATCAGTACCCTGTTCCTGCCCTCTCCCCATATCTCTTGACCCCGCTATCTATAAGAGCTCTATCTAACTCTCTCTTGAATACATCCAGAGACTTGGCCTCCACTGCCTTCTGGGGCAGAGCATTCCACATATCCACCACTCGCTGGGTGAAAAAGTTTTTCTGCATCTCTGTTCTAAATGGCCTACCCCTTATTCTTAAACTGTGGGCTCTAGTTCTGGACTCACCCATCAGCGGGAACATGCTTCCTGCCTCCAGTGTGTCCAATCCCTTAATAATCTTATATGTTTCAATCAGATCCCCTCTCATCCTTCTAAATTCCAGTGTATACAAGCCCAGTTGCTCCAATCTTTCAACATATGACAGTCCCGCCATTCCGGGAGTTAACCTTGTGAACCTACGCTGCACTCCCTCAATAGCAAGTATGTCCTTCCTCTAATTTGGAGACCAAAACTGCACACAATACTCCAGGTGGGGTCTCACCAGGGCCCTGTACAGCTGCAGAAGGACCTCTTTACTCCTATACTCAATTCCTCTTGTTATAAAAGCCAGCATGCCATTAGCTTTCTTCACTGCCTGCTGTACCTGCATGCTTGCTTTCATTGACTGATGTACAAGAACACCTAGATCTCGTTGTACTTCCCTTTTTCCTAACTTGACTCCATTTAGATAGTAATCTGCCTTCCTGTTCTTGCCACCAAAGTGGATAACCTCACATTTATCCACATTAAACTGCATCTGCCATACATTTGCCCACTCACCCAACCTGTCCAAGTCACCCTGCATTCTCATAACATCCTCCTGACATTTCACACTGCCACCCAGCTTTGTGTCATCAGCAAATTTGCTAATGTTACTTTTAATCCCTTCATCTAAATCATTAATGTATATTGTAAACAGCTGCGGTCCCAGCACCGAACCTTGCGGTACCCCACTGGTCACAGACTGCCATTCCGAAAGGGACCCGTTAATCACTACTCTTTGTTTCCTGTCAGCCAGCCAATTTTCAATCCATGTCAGTACTCTGACCCCAATACCATGTGCCCTAATTTTGCCCACTAATCTCCTATGTGGGACTTTATCAAAAGCTTTATGGAAGTCCAGGTACATTACATCCACTGGCTCTCCCTTGCCCATTTTCATAGTTCCATCCTCAAAAAACTCCAGAAGATTAGTGAAGCATGATTTTCCCTTCATAAATCCATGCTGACTCGGACTGATCCTTCTACTGCTATCCAAATGTGTCGTAATTTCCTCTTTTATAATTGACTCCAGCATCTTTCCCACCGACGTCAGGCTAACCGGTCTATAATTCCCTGTTTTCTCTCTCCCTCCTTTCTTGAAAAGTGGGACAACATTAGCCACCCTCCAATCAGCAGGAACTGTTCCTGAATCTATAGAACATTGGAAAATGATTACCAATGCGTCCACGATTTCTAGAGCCACCTCTTTAAGTACCCTGGGATGCAGACCATCAGGTCCTAGGGACTTATCAGCCTTCAGACTCAATAGTCTATCCAGCACTGTTTCTTGCCTAATATAAATTTTCTTCTGTTCATCCTTTACCTTAGTTCCTTTAGCCACTATTATATCTGGGAGATTGTTTGTGTCTTTCCTAGTGAAGACAGATCCAAAGTACTTGTTCAACTCATCTGCCATTTCCTTGTTCCCCATAATAAATTCACCCGTTTCTGTCTTCAATGGCCTAATTTTGGTCTTACCTATTTTTTTGCTATTCACATACCTGAAGAAGCTTTTACTATCCTCCTTTATATTCTTGGCTAGTTTACCTTCGTGTCTCATTTTTTCTTGGCGTATTGCCTTTTTTGTTATCTTCTGTTGCTCTTTAAAAGCTTCCCAGTCCTCCAGTTTCCCGCTCATCTTTGCTATGTTATACTTCTTCTCTTTAATTTTTATACTGCCCTTTACTTCCCTCGTCAGCCACGGCCGCCCCTTACTCGCCTTAGGATCTTTCTTCCTCTTTGGAATGAACTGATCCTGCACCTTCTGCATTATTCCCAGAAATACCTGCCATTTTTGTTCCACTGTCTTCCCTGCTAGGGTATTGTTCCATTGAACTTTGGCCAGCTACTCCCTCATAGCTCCATAGTTCCTTTTGTTCAACTGTAATACTGACACATCCGATTTTCCCTTCTCCTTCTCAAATTGTAGGTTAAAACATATCATATTATGGTCACTACCTCCTAATGGTTCCTTTACCTCGAGGTCCCTGATCAAATCCAGTTCATTGCACAACACTAAATCTAGAATTGCCTTCTCCCTGGTAGGCTCCAGTACAAGCTGTTCTAAGAATCCATCTCGGAGGCACTCCACAAACTCCCTTTCTTGGGGTCCAGTACCATTCTGATTTTCCCAGTCTACCTGCATGTTGAAATCCCCCATGACAACTGTATCATTACCTTTGCGACATGCCAATTTTAACTCTTCATTCAACTTACACCCTACATCCAGACTGCTGTTTGGGGGGCTGTAGATAACTCTCATTAGGGTCTTTCTACCCTTAGAATTTCTCAGTTCTATCCATACTGACTCTACATCCCCAGATTCTATGTCCCCCCTCACAAGGGACTGAATATCATTCCTCACCAACACAGCCACCCCACCCCCTCTGCCAGTCAGTCTGTCCTTTCGATAAGATGTATATCCTTGAATATTCATTTCCCAGGCCTTGTCCGCTTGAAGCCATGTCTCAGTTACTCCCACAACATCGTACCTGCCAATTTCCAACTGAGCCTCAAGCTCATCTGCTTTATTCCTTAATTCTTAACCTATTCTCTGTACTCCCCATTCTTTCTTTGCCTTTACTGTTTGAATTTCCTGTTTTTAATTAGAATTTAAAATTTAGAACAGTACAGGACAAGAACAGGCCCTTTGGCTCAAAATGTCTGTGCCAATAATGATATCAGTTTCATCTGCACATCCACCTGCAGGTGATCTCCCTCAGTTCCCTGCCTCTGTGTGTCTAAATGCCTCGAACATTTGCACCACCTCCGCTGGCGGCACGTTCTAGGTGTATTGTGTATTTAATATTTCAATCATATTTGAGTAACCTTATATAAGTGTTTGATGGCTGTGGGTCTGGATTCACTAGAATTCAGAAGAATGAGGAATGACCTCATTGAAACTTATTGAATGGTGAAAGGCCTCAATAGAGTGGACATGGAGAGGATGTTTCCTATGGTGGGGGAGTCTAAGACCAAAGGACACAGCATCAGAATAGAGGAGCATCCTTTTAGAATAGAGATGAGGAGGAATTTCTTTAGCCAGAGAGTGATGAATCTATGGAACTCTTTGCCACAGGCATCTGTGGAGACCAAGACTTTATGTATATTTAACGCAGAGTTTGATAGATCCTTGATCGGTTAGGGCATGAAGGGATGTGGGGGTGGGGAGTGGAAGGTGGGGGAGGCAGGAGACTGGGGCTGAGAGGAAAATTGGATTAGTTATTATGTAATGGTGGAACAGACTTGATGGGCCCAATGGCCTAATTCTGCTCCTATATCTTATGGTCTTGTTTATTAGCTGGTTAAGCATGCCTGTTTGTTTAAATAATTCGTTACAGGTTATATGCATAAACACGTGAATTCCATATGAAATTGGAATATGAAAACAGAGGAGTGCCCCAAAGAATGAATGACAGTTAAATGTTAGAACCCCAAAGTCCCCCCCCCAGCTACCCCTTCCCTCCCACGTGTAAGCGCCAGCAAGCAACGATCCCCCTCCTCCCACCGGCAAAAAAAAGCATCGGCATCTGTCACCGAGTTCTCAAGCGTGCAGCAAAAGCATCAGCCATGACACGGACTTGCAGTACTCCATGGACTACTCGTTCACCCAGTGTTCGACATACCACAGGTACTCTCTCTCTCCCTAATAAGGGAGAAAGAGATGTCTCTGTTTCACAGCAAGAGGGGAGACATAACAAACAACTCACTGGTCTACGATGTTAAAAGTCTGTTGCGCCGCTTTTTCCGTGCTCTGTGCCCAAAGATGTCAGATCTCTGGGCACACAGCCAAAGATCTTCCAGCTCCAACGACACACCAGTCCGGGACACCGATCTTCAATCCGCCTGTCTCCAGAGCCCCGAAATCCTAGGCCTCCAAAGGCGAGCCAAAGTCTTAGGCCGCGCCCTTGGCATGTCAGATAACGGCCAGTTGTGACACCTTGAGAGCGGGTCCCATTCCCACAAAGAACCAAAGACAATGTGTAACTCCAGGTCAGGGTCTTCAGAAGAACCCTGAAAGGGAAAAATAGTGATATTAAAGATGGAAATAGAGTTGTTTCCGAAGATGCAAGCAAAGGAGTCGCCATTTAGCGAATCTGTAGAATAATAACCATAACAGAATCAATGAAAGACCTATGCTGATCAACTGTCAAGCATGTTCACTGAGGTCTTTAACCTTTCACTGCAGCTGTGTGTGATACCCACCTGTTTCAGGCAGGCTCCATTCATACCGGTGGCCAAGAAGAGCGTGGTGACCTACCCCAATGACTATCACCCAGTAGCACTTACGTCCATAGTGATGAACCGTTTTGAGAGGTTGGTGATGAAACATATCAACACCTGCCTGAGAAGTGACCTCGATCTGCTCCAATTTGCTTATCGGGGCAGCAGGTCCACAGCAGATGCCATTTCATTGGCTCTTCACTCAATCCCTTCCGGGCAACATTCTGATGAATCTCTTCTGTACCCTCTCCAAAGCCGTTTTTTTAATCAGAAGCACGTCAATCAAATCATTGTCACAATTGCACAGGTTTCAGATTTATCTGAGTTACTTCCCAAACAACACCATAGCTTTCGAATTAATACAGATAATGTGGACACATGGCTTATGGATGACATCACTGTGTTCCAAATATTATCCGGTTGTCAAGCAATCCAAACAACAGAATTTTATGCATTGAAGCACCCATTTACGCAAGAATATTAGAACCTGATACAATTTCATGTATTAGCATATATTTTAACTTTAATGTTCTTACTTAGCAAATTAATTCCTGCGGCTAATTGGTATGATGCTGGAATCTTTCAACCATTCTATGTAGATTTTTTAATTGAAAATTAATTGCATGTTTAGATTGCGTTAACGTTATATTGGATTACTTTGCAACATTTGAATATAAACTCCATTTCAAACTGTTAATGTTAGAATGGAGATGTAAATACCATAATATTTCATCCTTTACTCTAATGAATTTAACTCTTAATACATAAACTCAGATCTTTAATTCATGTAACAAGCTTATTTCATGCCTAATAATTCTCTCTTTTATAGAATGTGCTACTCTACTGAGAGTCAACCATTATCTGCATATAACCCGCAGCACCAGGGTCCCAATACGCTCAACCACTGCTATATAGGAATGCCTTCTGTTCCATGCCTGAACCACATTTCAGGAATCCTGTCCTTTTACCTGCATACAGGCAAAGCTCCAGAGATAAGGACAGTAAAAAGGAACAATCAGGCTCTTGAACCATAGGGGATAACTTCACTCACCCCATCACTGAACTGTTGCCACAACCTGTAGACTCACTTTTAAGGGCTCATCATGAAAACATGAATTCATTAGTACAGGAACGAGCTATACCAACTAGTTGACTGGTGTCGTAGCAACAACCTCACACTCAACGTTAGTAAGACCGGAGAGCTGATTGTGGACTTCAGAAAGGGTAGAAAGAGGGAACACAAACCAATCCTCCTAGAGGTTTTAGAACATAGAACATAGAATAGTACGGCACAGTACAAGCTCTTTGGCCCACAATGTTGTGCCGACCCTTAAACTGTGCCGACCCTTAAACTCTGCCTCCCTTATAACCCCCCACCTTAAATTCCTCCATATACCTGTCTGGTAGTCTCTTAAATTTCACTAGTGTATCTGTCTCCACCACTGACTCAGGCAGTGCATTCCATGCACCAACCACTCTCTGAGTAAAAAACCTTCTTCTAATATCCCCCTTGAACTTTCTACCACTTACCTTAAAGCCATGTCCTCTTGTATTGAGCAGTGGTGCCCTGGGGAAGAGGCACTGGCTATCCACTCTATCTATTCCTCTTAATATCTTGTACACCTTTATCATGTCTCCTCTAATCCTCCTTCTCTCCAGAGTAAAGCCCTAGCTCCCTTGAAGCGAAGAGAGTGAGCAATTTCAAGTTCTTGGGTATCAATATTTCTGCTGATGGCAACATATTGATGCAACTATGAAGAAGGTAAAACGGTGGCTCTATTTCATTCAGAGTTGGAGGAGATTTGTTTTGTCACCTGAGATACTCAAAAACTTCTACAGCTGTACTGTGGAGAAGATTCTGACTGGCTGCATCACCGTATGGTATGGGGTGGGGGGGGGGTGTGGCTACTGCACAGGATCAAAATATGTTGCAGGAAGTTGTAAAATTAGCCTCTCCACCATGAGTACTAGACTCCATAATATAGACAATAGACAATAGGTGCAGAAGTAGACCATTCGGCCCTTCGAGTCTGCACCACCATTTTGAGATCATGGCTGATCATCTACTATCAATACCCGGTTCCTGCCTTGTCCCCATATCCCTTGATTCCCCTATCCATAAGATACCTATCTAGCTCCTTCTTGAAAGCATCCAGAGAATTGGCCTCCACTGCCTTCCGAGGCAGTGCATTCCAGATCCCCACAACTCTCTGGGAGAAGAAGTTTTTCCTTAACTCTGTCCTAAATGACCTACCCCTTATTCTCAAACCATGCCCTCTGGTACTGGACTCTCCCAGCATCTGGAACATATTTCCTGCCTCTATCTTGTCCAATCCTTTAATAATCTTATATGTTGCAATCAGATCCCCTCTCAATCTCCTTAATTCCAGCGTGTAGAAGCCCAGTCTCTCTAAACTCTCTGCATAAGACAGTCCGGACATCCCGGACATCCCAGGATTTAACCTTGTGAATCTACGCTGCACTTCCTCTACAGCCAGGATGTCCTTCCTTAACCCTGGAGACCAAAACTGTACACAATACTCCAGGTGTGGTCTCACCAGGGCCCTATACAAATGCAAGAGGATTTCCTTGCTCTTGTACTCAATTCCTTTGTAATAAAGGCCAACATTCCATTAGCCTTCTTCACTGCCTGCTGCACTTGCTCATTCACCTTCAGTGACTAATGAACAAGGACTCCTAGATCTCTTTGTATTTCTCCCTTACCTAACTTTACACCGTTCAGATAATAATCTGCCTTCCTGTTCTTACTCCCAAAGTGGATAACCTCGCACTTATTCACATTAAACGTCATCTGCCAAGTATCTGCCCACTCACCCAGCCTATCCAAGTCACCCTGACTTCTCCTAACGTCCTCATCACATGTCACACTGCCACCCAGCTTAGTATCATCAGCAAACTTGCTGATGTTATTCTCAATGCCTTCATCTAAATCGCTGACATAAATTGTAAACAGCTGTGGTCCCAATACCGAGTCCTGTGGCACCCCACTAATCACCACCTGCCATTCCGAGAAACACCCATTCACCGCTACCCTTTGCTTTCTATCTGCCAACCAGTTTTCTATCCATGTCAATGCCTTCCCCCCGATGCCATGAGCTTTGATTTTACCCACCAATCTCCTATGTGGGACCTTATCAAATGCCTTCTGAAAATCGAGGTACACTACATCCACTGGATCTCCCTTGTCTAACTTCCTGGTTACATCCTCGAAAAACTCCAATAGATTAGTCAAGCATGATTTACCCTTGGTAAATCCATGCTGGCTTGGCCCAATCCTATCACTGCTATCTGGATATGCCACTATTTCATCTTTAATAATGGACTCTAGCATCTTCCCCACTACTGATGTTAGGCTGACAGGATGATAGTTCTCTGTTTTCTCCCTCCCTCCTTTCTTAAAAAGTGGGATAACATTAGCCATTCTCCAATCCTCAGGAACTGATCCTGAATCTAAGGAACATTGGAAAATGATCCAGGGCCACCTCCTTTAGTACCCTAGGATGCAGACCATCTGGACCTGGGGATTTGTCAGCCTTCAGTCCCATCAGTCTACTTATCACCGTTTCCTTCCTAATGTCAATCTGTTTCATTTCCTCTGTTACCCTATGTCCTTGGCCCATCCATACATCTGGGAGATTGCTTGTGTCTTCCTTAGTGAAGACAGATCTAAAGTACTTATTAAATTCTTCTGCCATTTCTCTGTTTCCCATAACAATTTCACCCAATTCATTCTTCAAGGGCCCAACATTGTTCTTAACTATCTTCTTTCTCTTCACATACCTAAAAAAGCTTTTGCTATCCTCCTTTATATTCCTGGCTAGCTTGCGTTCGTACCTCATTTTTTCTCCCCGTATTGCCTTTTTAGTTAAGTTCTGTTGTTCCTTAAAAATTTCCCAATCATCTATCCTCCCACTCACCTTAGCTCTGTCATACTTCCTTTTTTTTAAAGCTATGCAATCTCTGACTTCCTTTGTCAACCACTGTGGCCCCTTTCCCCCCTTTGAATCCTTCCTTCTCCGGGGGATGAACTGACTTTGCACCTTGCGCATTATTCCCAAGAATACCTGCCATTGCTGTTTCACTGTCTTTTCTGCCAGGATATCTGTCTAGTTAACTTTGGCCAGCTCCTCCCTCATGGCTCCGTAGTCTCCTTTGTTCAACTGCAACACTGACACCTCCGAGCTGCCCTTATCCTTCTCAAAATGCAGATAAAAACTTATCATATTATGATCACTACCTCCTAATGGCTCCTTTACTTTAAGATTGCTTATCAAATCCTGTTCATTACATAACACTAAATCCAGAATAGCCTTGTCCCTGGTCAGCTCTCGTACAAGCTGTTCCAAGAATGCATCCCGTAGGCACTCTACAAACTCCCTATCCTGGGGTCCAGCACCAACCTGATTCTCCCAGTTCACCTGCATGTTGAAATCCCCCATAACTACTGCGACATTACTTTTGCCACATGCCAATGTTAACTCCCTATTCAACTTGCACCCAAGTTGAATATCCAAGACATCTTCAAGGAGCGGTGCCTCAGGTAGGGGGTGTTCATTAAGGACCTCCTACTGCCCAGATCATTCCCTCTTCTCATTTTTACACTCAGTGGTTCAGGTACAGCTTCGTCCACTCTGCCATCCGATTTCCGAATGGACAGTGAACCCATGAACATTACCTCACTACTTTTTTGTTTTCTGTTTTTGCACTACTTAATTTGACTTAACTATTTAATATACATATTTACTGTAATTCAGTTTTTTTCTATATTTATCATGTATTGCACTGTACCGCTGCCACAAAGTTAACAGATTTCATGGCACATGCTGGTGATATTAAAACTGATTCTGGTTCATTTCATATTCTCAATATTTATTACTTATTCATTTGTTTGTTTGTTTGTTTATTTATTTATCCATCTATTATTATCATTTTTTCTTTCATATTTGCACAGTTTGATGTACTTGGCACATTGGTTATTTGTCCAGCTTATTGGGCGAGGTCTTTCATTGACTCTATTACGTTTCTTGGATTTACTGAGTATGCCTGCAAGAAAAGGAATCTCAGGGTTGTATATGGTGACACATAAGTACTTTGAAAATAAATTTACTTTGAACTGTCCATCATTTCCATGCTGATTCACTGTAAACCAGAAAATAAAACATGCACACACAGGAAGGAAGGAAATGAGAAAAGAGGAGTGGGCTGTTGCAGAATCTCTGTGGTTTCGTGAATTCAGATCAATAAAATAATCACATTTACACAGTGTGTTTACTGTAGTGAGTTGTGGCAACATGCCTTGATAAAATAAGCTTAGTTTTGTAGGCAGTGGCATGGGAATCACACTCCTGTGTTATTTGTTTAGGAGTAGTCTGCAGACTTATCCTTGAAGTTTGAGTTCCACCTTGTTTGTGTGATCTCATGCAGTGCTCTCTGCAGGGACTCTATCTAACAGGCCAAATGAATGCATGTCATTCAACCAATCATAATGCAGAACCCTCACTGGAGGCAACTTTAACTTGGTGGAGCATATGAATTTTGATATGGGTATTCAGTAAGGACTACTGAAGCTTTAGAATGTTCCAACATACAGTACTGTGCAAAAGGTCTGAGGTATATATAGCTAGGGTGTCTAAGACTTCTGTACCGTACTGTAGTAATTTTATATATTGCACTGTACTGCTGCTGCTGCAAAGTAAAATAAATTTCATGACATATATGAGTGATGATAAACCTGATTCTGATATGGGTCTCTATTGTGGACTGGGAGTGGGAAGGGAGCAGGGAGAGGGGAATCATGGTTGTTGAAAGGGGAAAGAGAGAGGGGAGGGAGCAGGAAGCACCAAAGACACATTCTGTAATGATAAATTAACCATTTGTTTGGAATCAAATAACCTTGCCTGGTGTCTCAGGGTTGGGTGTGTCTGCACTCATGCCGCATCCCACCTCTGGTACTCCTTCTCTACCACCTGTCCCACACCCCTCCCACAGTGCTCCACCCTCACCAGTCCCAACATCCTTTGCTTCCGCCAGGTGTTTCATTGATTCGGTAATGATTATTATTCTATAGATTTATTGAGTATGCCCACAAGAAAATGAATCTCAGGGTGACATATACTGAAAGGTCAAATTTAATGTTAGAGAAATGTATACAATATACAAACTTTGTACATCCTGAAATGCTTTTTCAGCATGGTACTTTGATAGTAAATTTACTGTGAACTTTGATGTGACGAGGAGCTGAACAACTGTTTGAAGGATGTAGAAAAGAGGGGTTCAGCAGAGAGGGAATGGTGGAGACAGATGTGACCGAGTAGGGAGTTGAGGAATGCAGTGGGGAGGGAGAGGTGGACGGGGACTGGAGATTTAAGTTGGAGGGGAGAGGCCAAAAGAGGAGACACTGGAGAAGGGAGAAGCGGTGAAGGAACAGCAGATTGAGGGGTAGAGAGCAGTGAAGCAGTGTGTTGTGGAAGAGGAGAGCAGGAGAGGAGTCGGAAGGGGAAAATCAGTTAGGGGAGCAGTGAGCCACCCACACCATCCACTTGCTGGCTTCTAATCTCCCCAGGATTCTGCTGCAGGCACCTGTAGGATTTCCAAATCAGGTGCTCTCAAACATTGGACAAATGACTACTCTCAACTTTGCCAGTGAGTGGTTCAAGTCAAACTGAGCAAAGGCTTGGGTTTGTGGCTTTGACTGGCTTCCCACAACTGTGGAGCATCAGCAACTAGGGCAAGTGGCAACCTGGCCCACTAGAAGTAACCTTCAACCACATCAGTGTGCAGCTAGGTTTTAACCACAAAATGATTTCCGTAAAGCAGTGCCAGATTTATTATCAGCTTTTATAAGTTTATTTCTAGACTGCATTTTATCTCGGCATTTACTCTGCATTCTGGCCTCTAGGATTTAAAGCAGAACTGAGACCTTACAAAGAACTTGCCATTGTCTAGTACTGACAGTGGGTGGCTGGAGTATTTGGCAGGAGGCTGAGTTGTAATGCCAGAGGGCACAGGTTAAGCGGTAAAGATGAAATATTTAAGGGGAACCCGAGGGTCAACTTTATCACCCCAAGGAAGGAATGCAACAATCTATCAGCAGGTGGTGGATGAGGGCTTAATTGCAACATTTAAGAGAAGTTTGGATAAGTACTGGATGGGAAGGGTATGGAGCTCTGTGGTCTCGGTGTGGGTCGATGGAACTAGGCAGAATAACAAGTTGGCACGACCACATTAGCCAAAGTGCATTTTCTGTGCTGTGGTGCTCCATGACTCTCTATCCTACTCCACCACAAATATAAATGAAGTTTGAGAGCATTTGGAACTTCTGTTCCAAGTAATTACTGTCACTCCTGAGGTTGTGAGTGGCTCAGAAGAAGTGAAATTTGAGTCAAATGTCCCAGAGTGACCTTTTGGACTGTTCAAATCATTATGCAATAACTAAAGGCCACCAAGCATCCATACTCACTTGACTGCTCTGTGGCAATTTCTCTCATGTAGCATTGGGACTGATAATGCAAAGGTGTTGATTTTGGTTTACATTTTCAGTTATAGGGGCATTTACATCTCTTGTTACTATTCTAGTCCAGTGATACTGAATTGTTTATACATTTCACCTCTAAATTACCACTCGAATAAATTATACCGCTCTCTGTAGCTAAAAATGAACTGTTGATACAACTGACAGAAGGTAACAAATTAAACCCCTTTGCAAGTTTTTAGCTGGCCGTGTCTACCCTACGATATGGGTGATCTCAACCTACGAGGGTTGAAATGCTAGAAATTTGTCCCTCGAGTGATTTTCCATAACACAAAACCACATCATCTGAGCTTGCAAAAAAAAGGCATAAATTCCATAAGAGTGAGTTTTTATTCTGTATCTCAGGTCTTTTTGCAGGGATTTGTGAAGTCCATGAGGGTAAATTTCTGTAACCCAAACTGTTGAAATGAGGGGTTTGCCTGTACTTTATAGGTACAAAGGTTCAAAATCTTCAGAGATTCATTTAATATCAGAGAATGTATACAGCATACAACCTGAAATTTATACTCTTCACAAACATCCACAAAACAAGAATGAATGATGGAAACACTGAAACCTCGAAGACGTGCCCCTTTGTACAAGCAGCAGCTAAAGCAATGACACCCCCCACCCGCACCAGCAGAAGCACCAATTCAACCCCAGCCCCCAGAAGGGTATACTGAGGTTTAAAGAGATAACACTGATAGACTGTTAGCTGTTAAAAGTGTTTTATTATATTTGAGTCACCAGCAATGTTCCCTCTAACTTTTAGTAGTCAGTGTGCACAAAAATCTTATGTTATGCAAATTTCTTTCCTGTACAAAAGTATGTGCGCACTGAATGCACACATGGCACAGTTTATGTAGGTTTACAAAATATTTGACATAAAACTGCACAGAATAACAACAAAATAATGTACATATTTAAGTCACTCAGTTATTTTTTTCTCTCTCCTGTCTTTGGCATTTACCCTTTCTTTGTAAACTCTATCTAGACTAATAGAACTTCCATCCAATTGATAGCTTTTGATTCTCACCTTTCTTCTAAATGAACACAAAGACTATTTATAAAAGTCAACAGCGAACCTATAACTACTGTGACGTTTTCGGTGTAGCAGTTTCTACTATTTTGTTAAGCCATTTACCAAGGTACAAGACACGCCTGTAAACAAATTTGCAGTTCTTTTGCGCTTCATGCCCTTCGCTTTTTTTGAATTCGACATACTGAATCAATATTTTTAAAAATAAAAACTTAGTAAGCTATCTACAGGATTTGAAACAAAACTTTGTAAACTTTACGATGCTGTCCGCCAAAGATGGCTGTCGCCGTGATGCAGCTGTATAAACCAGAACCAGGAAAGGTGAGGTGACTTAAATAAGTGATGTGCATTATGGTATTTGAAAAACCGACTATAATTAGCATAATTATTAACTACTACATTATTTTAGGTGACTAACCTTTTGTGTGCATATTAATTTCCTACCACACTGTTATACAACTATTAGTTCCCTAGTATGACAAAATTGGACTCTTGACCACACAGTGTAATAATAATAATAATAATAATAATAATTATTATTATTATTAGTTATATAACACCTTTCATATATTAAGATGCAGGCTTAAAGTGCTTCACATAAATTGTAAAAATAAATCAATATATTCAAAAAAATGAGACAAAATTATAACTCATAAGTAAAGACAAACATTATATAGAATAAATGTAATTGAATATACCAAATTATATAATGTAATCAACAACAACAGGCATTAAGTAGTCCTAAAATTAACCAAATTAGAGAGGTAGGTCATAAATTTAGATCCAATTAAAATGTAGATCATAATGACGTTGCACCTTGTTGTTTACCTGTACTGTACTTTCTCTGTAGCTGTTGCACTTTATTCTGCATTGTTACTGTTTTACCTTGTTCCACCTGGAATAATCTGGTCTGTCTGAACAGTATACAAAACAAGCTTTTCACTCTATCACAGTCATCATTGTCATTATGTGCCGTGTCATATGATGTGGGTGATCATGGTCTTTCCATGACCATGACTGTTTTTGGCAAATTTTCCTGCAGAAGTGGTTTGCTGTTGCCTTCTTCTGGCCAGTGTCTTTACAAAATGTGTGACCCCCACCCATTATCAATACTCTTCAGGGATATCTGCCTGGCATTAGTGGTTATGTAACCAGAATTTGTGATCTGCACCGGCTGCTCATATGACTGTTCACCACCTGCTCACACGGTTTCACGTGACCTTGATTGAGGGGTGGGGTGATAAGCAGGTGCTACACCTTGTCCAAGGGTGACCTACAGGCTGGCAGAGGAACGGAACACCTTTCACCTCCCTGGGCAGAGACGTATCTCCACCACGCTAATCAAATAATGCCTAAAAATCAGTTCAGCTTGGCAAACAGCACAAGTCTCAGCTCTTATACTCACAGGTGTTATGTTTTGTCACTCCAAAACTGATTGCAAGCTGCCATTGATGGCAGGATACAGTGGGACAGCAGTTAATACTCACAGGCCAATTAAACCCCACTTTAAACAACATAAGGCAGAGGGGGGCCCACAGGATATACTAGTAAGTGAAGGACATACTAGTAAGGAAAGCTGAAGGACATACCAGTAAGTACCAAACTGCATGCAGCACTAAACTGTGGGGTGGGAAACTGTAGAGCATGCAAGTACACATTACACAGTCTCAGTGCATGACAGAGATACAGGAACGTGGGCTCAGTAGAGCAGAGGATAACTTGTGAACAGCAGAACTTCATATCAGCAATTCAGTGTAAACAATGCCCATGTCATATACATCCATAGGGGAGACAGGCAGCAGCCTAAGATTCAGACTCACAGGGCACCATCATTGAAATGTTCCCACAACCTGTGGACTCACTTTCATCTCATGTTCTCAATATTTATTGCTTATTTATTTATTTGTTATTATTATTTCTTTCTTTTTGTATCTGCACAGTTCGTTGTCTTTTGCACTTTGGTTGATCTAACGACAAATGGTCTTTCTATTATGCATCTATTGAGTACACCCGCAAGAAAATTAATCTTAGGGCTGCACATGTACTTCTACAATAAATTTATTTCGAACTTTGAACGAAAAGACGGGAGCTTAGGGGACGTATCTAACTTCAAATTTACTTTAAGTGAGGCATGGGATATGACATAGTAGCACCATGAAGCATGCACTTCAAGTATTTTTACATGTAACCCACAATGAGTTATTTAATCAAATAGAGAATGCTTACTCAAACAATATATTTACAATATTACTGAAATATTAACACGCAACACTAGGGAAATAAATCCAAGTGTGTTTAGCTATAAATAAACAATTTGCATTCATGAAGAACTATCAGCACCTCTTGGCAAAGCACCATTCAGCTTTCTGTGAGCCTTCAGATTGAAAATCTTTCGCAAGGGAGACACAAGGGAGGCTGCAGATGCAGTAAATCTGGAGCAACATGTGCACAATGGTGGAGGGATTCAGGCAGCATCTATGGTGGGGGAATGAATGGTTGATATTTTGGGCTGACACCCTTTGTCTGGATTGGAAAGAAAGAGGTAGAAGCCAGAATTAAAGGGTGGGTGGGGCTTGGTGGGAGATGGGGAGGAGGATGAGCTGGTGGGTGATAGGTCAATTCGGATGGTTGTTGGGGTGGGGGGGTTGGAAGTGGAAAGTGAAAAGCTGGAAGGTGATAGGTAGAAGAGGCAAAGGGCTGAACAAGATGGAATCTGATTGGAAGATGGTAGACATGAAATAAAGGGAACAACTCATAAACATGAAAATCTGCTGATGCTGGAAATCCAGAGCAACACACACAAGATGCTGGAGGAACTCAGTAGATCAAGCAGGATCTGTAGAAATGAATAAAAAGGTGGAGGAGGGGAAGCTAGCAGACCTTCTTTCCCTTCCCCCACCTTTTTATTCTGGGAAGTTCCCCCTTATATTTTAGGTCTGAAGAACTGTCTCGGTCTGAAACGTCAACTGTTTATTCATTTCCATAGATGTTACCTGACCTGCTGAGTTCCTACAGCATTTTGTGTGTGTTGCTATGGAATAAAGGGAGGGAGGTGGGGAACAAGAGGGAGGAAAGTGTGGATAATGGGCAGGTCAACTAAGTTCTTATCACTCAGTTTTAAATATTTTAAAATAAGTTGCAAAACTATTAACCCATATCTGGGCTTCATTACGATAACTGGATTTTCCATGTGCAAGGATTAATTTTGCTGGAAAAAAAATCACCTTTGTCAGGCTTCAGAGGGCTTAGAGTTTGACACCCTTCCTATTCTGTGAAGTAATTCAGAATCACGGGCAGTGATTGGAGAAGAGCAGTGCATGGCTCTAACCTGTATCCTTTGGAGTTGGAAGCAGTTAAAATTGCAGGTGGTGGGGAGAAAGTGGTTTGAGAATGCTAGCTCCATTCACATCAGTATTATCGTCCTTCCCTCCCTCTCTCAGATCTTAATCTACACTGTACAGCTGCTTTCAGGAATATAGGCACTCTCTGCCCTTTCTCAACAGCAAGCTCAAAACCTAGACCCCTTTTCCTTGACAGATGCAGAAAATGTGGAAGGTGCAGGAAGAGGAGAACATTGTCTTGAACCGTGGTTCAAGGAGCTGGCTTTGGGGAGTCTTCAAGTGGTAAGATAGGCCAGGGTGAAAACTGGTTTCCTAATCATTTATATTAAAGCTTTTTCTTGCTACAATGCAAACAATTGGGAGACATATCCTGAATGAACAGTGCACAGAAGGATCCAAAATTTTGCTTTGCTTTGCTTACAAGACATGGATATCACCAATAAATCATCTAATGCCTGTTCTTCCACTTTTTTTCTGAATTAACTGATGCTGAATCACTCCAGAGTCAAAATTGCTCTGCATTTCAGGTCAGTTAGAAAGGCAAGATGAACAATTTTGTTGTTTCAATTTGATTTACAGTTACCTTTACTGACATTTGACCTTTACTCCAGAATATATAGGATTTAATCTTGTGCCTCTGTCACCAGGTCAGGACTGGATTTGTCCAATAACTAAACATGACATTATTATACCAGTTAGTGGTGGGGTGGAGATACGTCTCTACCAAAGGAGGTGTAAGACACTCCTTCCCTCCGCTAGCCTGCTGGTCACCCTTGGGCAAGGTGTAGCAGATGCCACAGATCAGGGTCACATGAAGCCATGGGAGCAGCTGGTGCATATCACAAGTCTGCAAATTGCCAAGAACAATTATGGTCAAGGAAAGACCATGATCACCCATGTCATATCACACGACATGCAATGAACAAACTATACCTGTAATGGCTACAATCTGGAACTGCTAGGATGCCTACCAGAATTCTTCCACACAATAACACAGAATTCAGAGTTACTCAGTTCTAAATTGGTCTGTATATTCTGAAGGACATCAAGTTTATGCAGATAACCATTGTCACACATACCTAGTTCCATGAAAACTGGTGCTTTTAGTGGCAATTCCAACAACTTAGTGTTGAAGTGCTTTGAGAAGTTGGCTATGGCTAGAATTATCTCCTGTTTCAGCAAGGACCTGGACCCAACTGAAATTTGCCTACTGCTACAATAAGTCTATGGTGGATGTGATCTTGTTGGCTCTTCATGTGGCCTTATTTCACCTGGACAATACAAGTACCTGTGTCAGGCTGCTGTTTATTGGCTACAGCTCAGTGTTTAATACAATCATTCCTTCAGTTCTGATTGAAAAGCTCCAGAATCTGGGCCTCTGTACCTTCTTCTGCAACTGGATCTTCGACTTCTAAACTGGAAGACCACAATCTGTGAGAGTTGGAACTAACATCTCCACCTTGCTGACAAGCAACACTAGGGTACCTCAGGGATGTGTGCTTATAGCCCACTGCTCTACTCTCTCTATGAGAATGTGAAGAGGGTAAGGGGTACGTGTAGAGGGGGTGGGCGAGGGGTAAGTGTAGCAAAATATGTAGACAAGAGAGAGGTACGTCATTGGGGAAGTAAGGAGAGATAGCTAAAATAAGGTGCCAAGCCAGACGTGGAGACCACAAGGAAAAGAGAACCTGCGACCACAAGACAATGTGTTTGGCAAAATATTTTAAGGATACCTATTTCAAGTGTCCTGAAGTACGTCAGTATTAATTCTAGGTATTACACTTTAACCTTTGCTAAATTCTGAGTAGTTTGCATGCTTAGCTATGCAATAGCCAATCAATTGATGAATTCGAATTGTTAACCATATTTGCGAATGTAGTATCCTGCTTTTGGGTATAAGTATGACCTTTGTAAACCGACAAATTGGGAGTTGGCTACCTTATGCCCGAAGTGTGTGGGGCTGCAAACTCCTCTCTGAATAAAAACTGTTTCAGAGGTAATTTTGTGTTTCTGGTGTTTTTCCTCAACTGAGCAGGTAACAGTTACAGGTTGACATCTACACCCTTGACTTTGTGGCTAAGTACATCTCAAATGTCATCTATAAATTTGCTGATGCTACAACTATTGGTAGCAGAATTTCAGATGGTGACGAGAAGGTTTACAAGAGTGAGATATATCAGCTAGTTCAGTGGTGTCACAGTAACAACCTTGCATCAGTAAGACCAAAGAACTGATTGTGGATTTCAGAAGGGGTAAGATGAGGGAACACACACTAGTCCTCACACCTTTCGTTCCAAGGTGTCAATATATCTAAGGATCTAACCTGGACCCAACGTAGTGATGCAGCTACAAAGAAGGCACAACAGCGGCTATATTTCACTTGGAGTTTGAGGAGATTTGGTATGTCACCAAAAACACTGGCAAATTTCTACAGAATGCGTGCAGAGCATTCTAACTGGATGTATCACTGTCTGGTATAAGACCATAAGATATAGATGCAGAATTAGGCCATTTGACCCATTGAGTCTGCTCCACCATTTCATCATGGCTGATACAATTTCCTTCTCAGCTCCAGTATCCTACCTTCTCCTGTATCCCTTCATACCCTGTCCAATCAAGAATCTATCAACTTCTGCCTTAAATATATATAAAGACTTGGCCTCGACAGCTGCCTGTGGGAAAGAATTCCAGATTCTCAAATTTCTGGCTAAAGAAGTTCCTCCTCAACTCCATTCTAAAAGGGCCCTGCTCTATTTTGAGGCTGTGTTTTCTGGCCTTAGACTCTCCCATCGCAGGAAACATCCTCTCCACATCCACTCTATTGATGTCTTTCACCATTTGATAGTTTTCAATAAGGTCATCCCTCACCCTTCTGAATCCTAGTGAATACAGGCCCAGAACCATCAAACACTCTTCATATGACAAGCCATTCAATCCTGAAATCATTTTTGTGAACTTCCTTTGAACCTTCTCCCCCGTCAGCACATGCTCACAATACTCCAAGTGAGGCCTCACCAGTGCTTAATAAAGTCTCAACATTACATCTGTGCTTTTATATTCTAGTCCTCTTGAAATTAATGCTAACATTGTATTTGCATTCCTCACCACAGACTCAACCTGCAAATTAACATTTAGAGAATCCTGCACAAGAACTCCCAAATCCCTTTGCACCTCAGTGTTTTGTGTTTTCCCTCCTTTTAGAAAATAGTCAACCATTTCATTTCTTCTACCAAAGTACATGGCCATATACTTCCCAACACTGCATTCCATCTGCCATTTCCTTCCCCATTCTTCTAGTCTGTCTAAGTGCTAGAAGACAGACTCTACTGTCTTCTCTCTACTTTCTCAAAACTACCTGCCCCTCCACCTTTCTTCATATTGTCTGCAAACTTGGCAACAAAGCCATCAATTCCATCATCCAAATCATGAACATATAATGTAAAAAGAAGCAGTCTCAACACAGAACCCTGTGGAACACCAATAGTCACCAGCATCCAACCAGAAAAGGCTCCCTTTGCCTTCATCCAAATACATGAAAATTCATCCTTAATAATTGACTCCAACATCTTTCCAGCCACTGAGGTCAGGTGAACTGTCCTGTAGTTTCCTCTCCTCTGCCTCTCTCCCTTCTTGAAGTGACATTTGCAATTTTCCAGTCTTCTGGAACCATTCCAGAATCTGGTCATTCTTGAAAGATTATTACTAATGCCTCCACAATCTCTTCAGCCACCTCTTTCAGAACCCTGGGGCGCACACGATGAGGTCCAGGTGACTTAGCTACCTTCAGAGCTTTCAGTTTCCCAAGAACCTTCTCTCTAGTAATGGTAACCCGACATACAGTAAATTAAACAAGTAGTGTAAACATGGAAATAAAAAAAGTAGTGAGGTAGTGTTCATGGGTTCAATGCCATTCAGAAATCTGATGGCAGAGGGGAAGAAGCTGTTCCTGAATCACTGAGTCTGTGCCTTCAGGCTTCTGTACCTCCACCCTGATGATTGCAATGAGAAGCAGGCATGTCCAGCATGATTGGGTTCCTTACAGATGGACACCACCTTTTTGAAGCACCACTTCTTGAAGATGTCCTGGATACTATGGAAGCTTGTGCCCATGATGGAGCTCAATAATTTTTAAACTCTCTGCAGCTTATTTCAATCCTGCGTGGTAGCAACCCACCCCCCACTTCCCATATGGTGGCTAACAAGAAAAGTCAAAGCCAACATAAATGCCAAAGAGAGGGCGTATGATAGAGCAAAAACTAGTGGGAAGTTAGAGGACTGGGAAGCTTTTAAAAACCAACAGATGGCAATTAAAAAGTCATTAAGAAGGTAAAGATAGAATATGAAAGTAAGCTAGGCAATAGTATTAAAGAGGATACCAAAAGATTCCTCAGATACATAATGTTTAAAAGAGAGGCGAGAGGGGATATCGGACCACTGTAAAATGATGTTAGAGAGGTATAAATATAAATATACACACTGTAATTCACGGTTTTTTCTATTATTATGTGTTGCATTGTACTGTTGCTGCAAAGTCAACAAATTCCACGACATATACCAGTGATATCAAACCTAATTCTGATTTTGAACAACTTTGGAGCATGGAGAACATGCTGGAAGAACATACCTCTCTTAGCTTTGCCCTGGGGTGCAGAACATCACACGTCAATTGTAGCAGGTACTACGTGTGCTACCCTTTTAATCTATGCCAACTTTTAAAAATTTTTACACTGAACTATATCAATCAGAATCACAAAATAAGATTGCTGAGATAGATAAATTTTTATCACAAATAACCCTTCCAAAATTAAATTTGGAAGAACAGAAAGGATTAGATATGCCCTTTACATTAAAAGAGGTTGAAGAAGCTTTAGGATCACTTCAGAGTAATAAATCCCCAGGAGAAGATGGTTTTCCTCCTGAGTTTTATAAAAAATTTAAAGATTTATTAATTCCTCCTTTTATGGAATTAATATACCAAGTGGAAAGAATGCATAAACTTCCACAATCTTTTTTAACAGCGATCATAACTGTATTGCCAAAAAAAGATAGAGACCCTTTAAAACCAACATCATATAGGCCCATTTCTTTGTTGAATACAGATTATAAAATACTAGCAAAAATTTTATCTAATAGAATATCTAAATATTTACCAAAATTAATACATATGGATCAAACAGGTTTTATTAAAAATAGACAATCAATGGATAAGATAACTCGGTTACTTAGTATAATTCATTTGGCACAAAAAAGAGAGGAAATGAGTGTGGCAGTTGCTTTGGATGCAGAAAAAGCATTTGATAGATTGGAATGGGATTTTTTATTTAAGGTATTGGAAAAATATGAGTTAGGAAAATCTTTTATACAATGGATTAAAACTTTAAATACTAATCCTCAAGCTAAAGTAGTTACAAATGGTCAGATTTCAACACCATTTTGCTTAACGAGGTCAACGAGACAAGGCTGCCCATTATCACCTGCTTTATTTGTATTGGCAATAGAACCATTAGCAGAACTAATTAGAACAGATCCAGATATTGGGGGCTTTAGAGTTAATCAAGAAGAATATAAGATTAATTTATTTGCTGATGATGTTTTGATTTATTTAACAAACCCATTGCAATCCTTGCAAAGATTATCTTTAGATTAGAAGAATATGGGAAAGTATCAGGTTATAAAGTAAATTGGGATATAAGTGAAATTTTGCCCCTCACCAAAGGAAATTATAATCAATGTCGATTAGCAACTCAATTTCGATGGTCAATGAATGGGATAAAATATTTAGGTATTAGAGTTGATAACGATGTAAAAAATTTATATAAACAAAACTATTTGCCATTATTAAAAAAAATAAAAGAGGATCTTGATAAATGGATGATGTTACCAATAACATTAATAGGTAGAGTTAATGCTGTAAAAATGAATATATTTCCTAGATTGCAATATTTATTTCAAAATTTACCAATACAATTACCTCAGAAGTTTTTTCAAGAACTGAATAAATATGTAAGGAAATTTCTTTGGAAAGGTAAGATGTCAAGAATATCATTGGAAAAATTGACATGTAAATTTGATTTAGGGGGGTTACAACTTCCAAATTTTAAGAATTATTATAAAGCAAATCAACTTAGATTTATTGTGTCTTTTTTTGATGAAGAAAAATCGGCATGGATTAAAATAGAATTAGATAAGATAGGAGAAAATATACCAGAGGATTTTATATATAAATGGGAATCCAAATGGATACGGGAAAAAAAAGAATCTCCTATATTAAGACACTTGATTGATTTATGGAATAAGGTAAATATGGACGATGAGATAAAGAAATCTTTATTAGCAAAAAGAACTTTAATTCAAAATAGGCTTATTCCTTTTACAATGGATAATAAACTTTTACATAATTGGTTCCAAAAGGGGATTAAATATATAGGTGATTGTTTTGAAGGAGGTATATTGATGTCATTTGATCAATTAAAAAATAAATATAAAATATCAAATAACACTCTTTTCTGTTATTTTCAATTAAAAGCCTATTTACGAGAAAAGCTGGGACAAACAATGCTGATGCCAAAACCTAGTGAAGTAGAAATATTAACTCAGAAAGGAAAAATTAAAAAATTTACATCTTGTATGTATAATTTGATTCAAAAACAAACAATTAAGTTAGGAACTCATAAATCAAGACAAAAATGGGAATCTGATCTGAATGTTAAAATTGATGGAAAAAACTGGTCAAGATTATGTTTTGATAGTATGAGAAATACAATAAATGTTCAACTTAGATTAATACAATATAATTTTTTACATCAATTATATATAACACCACAGAAAATAAACAGATTTAATTCAAATATGTCTGACCAATGTTTTCGATGTAATCAAGAAATTGGTACTTTTTTACATTCTACCTGGTCTTGTTTTAAAATTCAACCATTTTGGATAAATTTAAGACTTTTATTGGAACAAATTATTGGAGTACAACTCCCACATAGTCCACTATTATTTTTATTAGGAGACATTGAAGGGACAATACCGAAACTTAAATTGAACAAGTATCAGAAAAAATTTATAAAAATTGCATTGGCAGTAGCCAAAAAAGTTATCGCAGTTAGTTGGAAATCTGATTTATATTTAACTATGGATCATTGGAATAATGAAATACATAGTTGTATTCCATTTGAAAAAATTACATATAATCTAAGAAATGAATATGATATATTTTTGAAAATTTGGCTCCCATACTTACAAAAGATAGGATTAAATACACAGGTCCTTTGAAGATAAAATTATAGTAATTGGGGAAAGTAAAAATAAATATCAAAATTATTTTGAACTCCATGGAGCATGTGGGGGTCCTCCGATATCCAGGCAATCTTTCTCTTCTTTCTTTTTTTTTCTTTCTTTAGATAAGGGTTAAGGGGGGGGGGGAGGGTTAAGGGGAGGGGGGAGGGTCAATATTATTTTTCTTACTATTTTATTGTTACATTTATTCCTTGTAATTTCTAAAATTTAATTAAAAAAAATCTATGCCACAGCTAGAACTCATTTCCTAATTATTGAAAAATCCATGAGCCATCATGGTTTATAAATCCATGAAATTAGTGCTTTAGAAGCATGTGACACAAATGTGACAGAAAATGAAAAAGAGGCAATTCAGGTCATGTCAACTGTTTATATTATTCTAATTCAGCTCTCTGCTCTGCAATGTTTTCTCCGCTCTTCGATGCAGTGAGGCAGAGGATGTGGGCCTGCTCCGGCTGATCTGGGCTATGTGACTGAGGACTCACTTTCATTCTAAATGCTGTTTGCTTCCTTTTATTGCTTCCATGATTTGTTTTTTTTTCTGTCTCTCTGCACATTGGGTGTTTGTCGGATTTCTTTTTTTTAAAATAGGTTCTTTTGGGTTTCTTGTTTTGTGGCTGCCTGTAAGCAGTCGAATCTCAAGGTGGTATAATGTCTTCATACTTTGATAATAAGTGTACTTTGAACTTTGAAACACTGCAATATTGAAGGTCTGTTTGCCCCACTCCCATCAGGGAGGAGACTACATAGCATCCATGCCTAGACCACCAGTCTCAAACCAGTAACTTTTCTCAAGCAGCAAGGCCAATCAACACGCCCACTCACCAACTCCATCACTACTTTATTATTTCCCAACAGTCACCTTATGTACAGCCTTGTGTCACTTCATGGGCATACAATCAATCTATGCATATAAACTGTCATATATTTATATTTATTGTTTTTTAAAATTAATATTATTGTGTCTTTATCATTTGTGTTTTTGCACTACATCAGATCTTGAGTAACAATTATTTTGTTCTCCTTACCTTATGCACAGGAAATGACATTAAACTATCTAGAATCTTCAGTCTCGAATATTTTCCAGAATTCAGCCCAAATGCACATTTGCATAAACTGTTTTTAGCTGTAAGTTGATCTATTCAGATTTTCAATTTAATTTGTTCTCCTCAAGCTGGGACTCTTCTTACACATCTTGTAATGTATCTCTAATGAACTAACCTTGCCCTATGTTGTGAAACCAGCTCATTCTAATAATTATGCAAATAAGGAGTCCATTGTCCATATAATAGTCCTTTACTGAAATTGATCAGCAGTAGAGCATGCATCAGTCTGCAATATTTAAATTATTCTGCTTTTCTCTACATTCTGACCAAAACTTAAAACAAAACTTTGACCAAAAGATAGTTTTTTTTGTTTTAACTTACTATACTCTGAAAGTCAAGAGGTGCAGGAGTTATTAATAGACTCTTATTAAATCAGTCTATTTTCCATTTTTAAGAAAGTGAAATATATTAATATTTTGGTAAATGAGCAGGGAAAGAGATTTCATTCTTGGAGATGAATGTGTTTGCTGTCTATTGTACAACATAATTTCAACTGGTAAGTGCTCTCACTTACATTGAGAGATCCTGTTGAAAGACTTTGAATACATTATTTGAATAATTTTAGAGTCATAGAAAATTACAGCGTATAAACAGGCACTTCAGTCCATGCCAAAACCATTTAAGTTACCTAGTCCCATCAATCTGCACTGGAACCATAGC
Source organism: Hemitrygon akajei (assembly GCF_048418815.1). NCBI lineage: Eukaryota > Metazoa > Chordata > Chondrichthyes > Myliobatiformes > Dasyatidae > Hemitrygon > Hemitrygon akajei. The sequence goes on along the minus strand of NC_133137.1, from coordinate 78,216,118 downwards.
CCTCCATACCCCTACTATCTATGTACCTATCCAAACTTTGTTTAAATGGTGAAATTGAGTTCGCATGCACCACTTGCGCTGGCAACTCATTCCACACTTTCATGACCCTTTGAGTGAGGAAGTTTCCCCTCATGTTCCCCCTTAACCTTTTCACCTTTATATTCTATTTTTATCATTATATTCTTTGAAGATATGTGTTTTGTATCTTTCTTTCATTACTTCCACTCAATTTAAAATGGTTAATTTTATCTTTGCCATTTATTTGAAAATAAATACCAAACAAATCTTGCATATGTAGGTATAAGAATGTTTAACTGAAATATAATTCCTTTATTTCCACTCACCCTGCTTGAAGTCTCGCAAGATCGCCAACTATTATTTGGGATTTGTTTAGATCAAAGAATTTCAAAGTACCAGTGAATCAAATTATTGACTACTAAAATAATAAACTCACAGTAATAACAATTTACAAATTTTTGACTTGGATTACAAGGTGACAGTTTCTTGTACACAGATGTTTTGCACCTTATCGAAGTTCAAAGTTCAAAGTAAATTTTATTATCAAAGTATATACAGTATATATATAACCCTGAGCTTCAATTTCTTGCGGGCATACTCAGTAAATCTATAGAAAAATAACCATAACAGAATCAATGAAAGGCCACCGAACTAGGGTGTTCAATCAGGGTGTAGAAGACAAGAAACTGCAAATACAAAAAGAAGAAATAATAACAATAAATAAATAAGCAATAACATTAAACAAAGAGTCATTGAAAGTGAGTCTGTCTTTAGTTGGAACATTTCAATGGTAGGGTAAGTGCAGTTGGGTGAACCCCTCTGGTTCAAGAGCCTGATGGCAGACGGGTAATAACTGTTCCTGAACTTGGTGATGTGGGTCCTGAGGCTCCTGCACCTTCCTCTTGATGGCAGTAGCAAGAAGAAAGCATGTCCTGGCTGGTGGGGGTCCCTGATGGCAGACATTGCTTTCTGGCGACAGCGTTCCACGCAGATGTGCTCTCTGGTTGGGAGAGCTTTACTCAGTTTGTGAGTTCTGATTTTGTACATGTGCTTCTCCATAATAAGTTTTATTAAACGTGCGAAAACAGCGGAGAAAGGCCCGCCTTGCAACAGAGCCCTTTTCTTTCAGGAGGAGAAAATTTTAAGTGTGTTCTATTCTCACTGCCACCCTCCCACCCCTCATCACCACTACCACCTCCGCAGCCCAATTCTCCCCCATCTTTCTTCAATAAAACCTCTCAAAGATTATTGCGTCACTGGTCTCAGCCAACAGGCGAGCTCTGCACAGCACATGGTGCAAAAGGATGCAAAAATATGATAAAGCAAGAAGTTGTCTTCAATAACTTCAGAAGTGACCATTAAGTTGTCCTTCTGGAGGTAAAGTCTTCAAGGGTCCTGTTCATCAAACGTGCTAAACAGGATTGTCTCTGAACAGATCTGACAGTTTAAATCTAGGCTACCATAAGGCACGGTGGACCAATGGTAGCAGTCGAAATGTACCCTATCTTAGACTGTAATGTCATGGCCTGGCACACCGTCCGTGATTTCACTATCAGTTATGTAACGCCTAAACTGTTCAAGCAGACTTTGTTGGCATGTGCTCAAGTATGGCGAGGTATTGGAACAATGAAAAACTTACTTAAAACTTGTTACCTCTGAGGCCTCTGTAGATCAGGGTTGACCATAAATGTTCCATACTAGTTGTCTAGAGAAACAAGAAGCCTGGGCAGTACAACATGGAGGGCAAGCTGTTACCCATGCAGCCGGTTCCCCCTCTCCAAGCATCTGATGAACCCAAAAGGAATGGCAGAGGCTGATACAGTTTGGCTCCAGCAGTGTTGCAGGAGTTGCCAGTCAGCGTTGAACACAATGTAGGACTGCCTCAGGGATTCCAGCTCCAGATTTTACCCACTCAGGGTTTACTCCAGAAGCCTTCCCTCTGAGTGGGTATAACCGTAAGACAGCAAATGTTTGAGATCAGTTTTCCTTCTCCTAGATGAAGCACCAAGCATGGCTGACAAGCCTCAAGTGCCCGAAGTGACTGTTTAAGGCAACAGTATCCCGCCTTTGTCCCCTCTCCTGTCAGTAGAAATGGTTCCGCCGGGCTTAGTAGTTAAACCACATATAAAAGCCAGGATTTGGATGAGGTTATCATAGGCTATTTGAAGCGCACACCATTGGAAGTATTTAGTATTTAGTGGGAGTTTGTCTTACCAACCCCGGCTATAACAACCTTTTGTTAGCTACACCTTGATTTTTCCATATTGACAGGCAGACAGCAACATTTTGTAGCAGTGTTACTGTACTCCACAAGGTTAAGGATCTATGGTTAGATATTTGTCCTTGTCTAATGAATAAAATTCACAGTATAGAGCTATTGTCTACTGTGGTTCCAAATTTACTTTCCATTAATGGAACTTAATTTAGAAACCACCGCAAAACATTTAGCTATAGATGTCTAGTGTGTAAATGAGAATGAATTTCTACCTCTCTCTGAGCAACACTATCTTTCCAATAGAGAACAGACCCAGAATCTACTCCAGCCAAAAGTTAGAAAAAAGAATGCATCAGGGGAGTTCTTCCTTCTTTTTTGATTGAAGATAGCAATGAAAGATTTGAAATTTACAGGGGTAGAATCTAACAAAGGGGACACACCTAGCTTGAGGAAGAAGAAAACTTTACAAGGAATGAATCAGTTGCAAAATAAAGTTCTACACGGAATAATGGGAATGAAATCCTGAACCCGATAGTAAGCATTTTTTTTTGGTTCTGGAGGATGTAACGTGCATAATGTCTGTACTTCCCAACTTTGGCTGCATGGTGGCCTAAGTTTAGCCTCACTGTTTTGGTAACACATCTTGAGATCTAATCTCTGGTATCATCTGTGTGGAGTTTACATGTTCTCTCGGGACCTATGTGGGTAAGCTCTGGGAGCTCTGCTTTAATCTCTCATTCTAAAGTTGAGTCGGTTGGTATGTAGACAGACCTTTATAATTTGTCCCTACTCTGTAGGACAACCTTGAAACCTGTGATGAGTTCTGATGAATGGGAGCGGGGTGCTCCGGGGTTCTGATATTTTTATCATTCATTCCATGGCATTTCTTGTTTCATGGATGTCTGCGAAGAGTAAGAATTTCAGGTTGTATACAACATACATTCTCTGATATTAAATTGAACCATTTGAATACCATGTGAATAAAATGGGAGAAAGTGGGTGTTGAATGGCAGAGTAATGCTTGCTCACGGGGAGAGCACATAAACTCCTTACAGGCGGGAGTGGGGATCCGCATCGTCTATACTGTAAGGCGTTGTGCTAATCATTACTCTACCGTGCCTCCCCAGGGTTTAAGCAATCTCCCTCAAAAGATAATTGGCAGATCAGCTTTTTTGAACTACGTTCATAAACTGTGAAGTTCAATTCCCAAAACTATAAGGGATGCAGACCCAGCTCAAAACATGTTTAACCTTAGTTTTAACTAATAACTTTTTAAATCTTTTTTCCATGTTTGTACTTTTATTCCATTTTAAGCACCTTGAACTACATCAGTGCTTTACAAATAAAGTTGTTATTATTATAATAAACGGTTACAATCCGCTGCAATAACAGGCAATGCTTTAATCTCACCGCAAGGCTCCGGAGAAGGAGGGAGGAGCTGCTGCGCCGGCGCAGCTCCCTCTCGCTCTTTGATTGGCCGCTTGGTGAGCGGCGAGAAGGGTCGCGGCTGCACGGCGCGCTATTCCCCGCTCTTTGATTGGCCGCTCGGCGAGCGGATTGAAGGGTCGCGGCGGCGTGGGGCTCCCTTCCTCGCGCTTTGATTGGCCGCCTGGCGAGCGGAGTGAAGGGTCGCTGCAGTGCGGCGCAGACTCCACATCCGACCCGAGGGGGGGGGCCTCTTGGCGCGTGCGCTCGCCGGTCGGTGGGGGGCATTGGTGGTGAGCGCGCATGCGCGCGGGGCTGGAGGATCTGTTGCTGGTCTCGTACTTAGTCGCTTCGCGTTTTATCGTCTCTCTTCTATTGGGGACAGTGGGAAACGCTTTTGGCTCTTAACATCAGGGGGGAGGCTCGGGGCGTGTAGGGCGGTGAACTGGTTGGCTTGGTCGCGGCTTTCTGTGTTCGGCCCCTTCCCCCTCCTCTCCTCCTGCTCCTGTCGTCGTTTGGCCGTAACAGGAACCGTGCAAACAAGAGAAGAAAGGTAAGGCGAGAATGAATGCAAATAAAACACGAAATAGCAACAATGCAAGATAAAGTTACAGGGGTTGCTCCGCCTTAGTCCCAGGAGTCGCAGGTTGCCTGGCATCACACCGAAAGTGCAATTTCCACCAGCAGCAGGATGGGTTCTGATAGGCTGTACTGTACGGGGTATGTAGGATGCACTGTAGCATCTATCTGTATAACACGTTTTTCTTGGGCAAAGTGTCAAGGTTTCGTGAATATCAAGTTCTTCATGTCCCCCATTGCAAGCGTCCTTAAATTTTATGTGTTTTTATTGCAAGAATCCTTTAATTTTAAGTGTGCATATCGGTAAGTTTTTATTTTTAATGAGAAGTCTTCAAATTAATGTTTATTTGCAGAACATAGCTGACCTAGGTCAACATTTAGAATTGGGAAGAAATCTAAGGAATAGGCCTATTGGTATGGCTTTACAAACCAGCTACTATTGGAAAACATGCTAATTGTACAGCCTTTATTGAGTAGCTTTCATTTTGGATGAATAAAATAATTTTGTATGCCTCTTGAAAAGTGTCATTTAAATGGGGAATGGTATTTACCAGGTAAATATTTATTCAGCAAATATATTTGATATCTCTGATTTTATGTTATTAAACAGCATATTAAGATTCAAGATTGTTTAATGTCATTTCTATTACACAAGTGTAAACAGTAGTGAAAAAATTTGTTACTCTGGATCCAATGCAGAACATAAAAAATTGGAATGCTTTAATTCATATTTTCTGTTTCGCAGATTTACACAAGTGACTGTTTAAATGTTAATTCAGAAGGTTATGTGTTTTTGTATGGAAACTGGAATTATTTATGTTTGGAAAACACCCTTTTACTGCAGAATTCTTGTTGTGGTGTAAAGCACCCAGCTACGTTCTCTCTCCGACATATAGCCAGGCAAATAGGGCTGTTCACTTTTGTTCTCCCTCTGATATTCTGTAAAACTATAGCCATTATCATGCCCCTTTAAGTGACAATTAGTATAATATTTCTTTGTTGCACACCGATTGAATTCTTTCTTTTTGGTGTAATGCAATCCAGATGTAGAGCAGAATAATATCGAATAGAGCTGCAATGATTTTTGAATCAATTTCTCCGGAAGGTGTTCTAATTGATACGTTTCAGAATCGGGTTTAATATCACCAGCATACGTCGTGAACTTTGTTTTCACGTATGAGACTTTGGTCTTTTACACACGAGCTTACTATGTTGAATCTTTTCCAACTATTCAATGTAGAATTCTGACAACTAGTTGGTCATCCTGTTAGTCCAAATGGAATTTGTGCCCAAGTCTGCTGGTGAATTAAATGCATCACCATTTAATTGCATTAATTTGAATTGCATTAAAATTGTTAGTGCAAATGATTTTAAGAGTTAAAGGCTTGCTATTATCAAAGAACTTGCATTCTGTTTTTTTAAATTATTGAGATACAGCGCGGAATATGCCCTTCCGGCCCTTTGAGCTGTACCTTTCATTTGATCTGAGACTAATTACGGGACGGTTTACAATGGCCATATTAACCGACCAACCAGTATGTCTTTGGACTATGGGAGGAAACCAGAGCACCCAGAGGAAACCCACACGGTCACGGGGAGAATGTACAAACTCCTCTCAGGCAGCTGTGGGAATTGAACCTTGGGTCCCTGGTACCGTAAAGCGTTGTGCTAACCACTACGCTATCCTGCCACCCCAATTGTTTGTTTTTATATAAAAGGTGGAATTTTTAAGGGGAACCTGAGGGAGGAACTTCTTCACTCAGAGGATGGAGGGAGTGTGGATTGAGCTGCCACTGGAAGTGGCGGATTTGGGTTTGATTTCAGCATTTAAGAGAAATTTAGATAGATGAATGGGCGGCTGTGATCTGGGTGTAGGTCAATAGGACTAGGCAGATTAACAGTTAAGCATGGACTAATGGGCCAAAGGGCCTGTTTCTTTGCTGTTGTGATCTACGACTCTAATTTCCAATTAAGGAAATGGTAACAAGGTTACTGGAGACTTGTAGTAGTGGCTTGATGCAGGGATTGGTGGTGGCACCTGAGCTAACTCAAATGATATGAGTAAGCAAGCCAAGTGAAAGCTGCCAATAAGTGAAACTGAAAGTTGTGAAAAATATGCAGAGGGTAGGTTAATGTATGTGCATATGACAGATGGAAAATGTGGAAAAATGTAAGGTCATCTACTTCATTTGAAAGAGTTAAAAGGTGAGTGTTTGAAAGTTGTTGGTTTTTAGAGGTAGGTAAATCCCTGAAAGTTGGTTTGGAGGTTCAGCTGTCACTTAGTAAGTCAAATAATACATTTGCATATGCAATACCATAAGGGGATTTATTTAAAGGAATAAAGCAGTCTCACAGAAATTTTACATGTAATATGAAACTGCATATGAAATACTATCCAATTTCTGGTCGTCTTGTTGCCACAGTGTGTTTCAAAGTTCACTGCATTGAAAAGCAAAAGCAAAACTGCAGATGTTAGAAATCAAGTGTAAAATGCTGGGAATATTTGGCAGGCAAGGTTGCTGTTTCATATTGCTGTTATGGTTCCAAAATCAGTCATCAAAATCAAATGTTAACAGTTTTTCCACAGATACTGTATGACCTATGTAGATGCAGTACTGTGCAAAAGTCTTAGCCACCCTACTATCTATATACGTGCCTAAGACTTCTTGCACAGTACTGTACTTGTGGAGTGGAGAGCGAGTTTGTAAATCTGGCGGGAGCCAAGGATTTTGGGAATGACGAGGAGGAGGGTAGGACAGGTGGCAGAGGAGGAGCGCCAGGGTGGGGGTGGGGGGTGCGGGTGGAATAGAATGGCATGGGTGCCACCCAGCCCTGAGACATCAGGCAAGGTCACTTGATTCCAAACAATTGGTTTATTGGTCATTACAGAATGTCTCTCTGGTGCTTCCCTCTCCCTTCCCCTTTTCCCAAGTATGATTCCCCTCCCTACCCACTTCCTATTCAGCAGTCCACAATAGAGACCCATATCAGGATCGGGTTTATCATCACTCACAAATGTCATTTAAGTTTTTTTCTGCAGCAGTACCATGTAATAACATTACTGCAGTACTGTGCAAAAGCCTTAAGGCACCCTTGGGGGGGGGGGGGGCTCTGTGTGTGTGTATATGTATGTATGTATGTGTGTGTGTGTGTGTATATATATATATATATATATATATTCATTCTATCGCTAAAATTTTTTGCACAGTTCTGTAAACGAGCATTTTCTGTTCCCATTTCATCAGACTGATTCTTTCAGTATGTGTAATTAAGCCAAGTTGGCCTATACTGTAGAAGAATGAGGCGTGATCACATTTAATCAAAACATTCTTATGGAGTTTGACAGGGCTGTTGGAATGATCATCTTTCTCTTTGGGATGTTGAGAAATTGAATACAAGGGGTTTCTGTTGAGGGCAGGGATGTAAAGAATTGTATTTATCCAGAGGATTGAGATTTTTCATATACAAGCAGATCGTGTCAGTGTTTCTAGTCAAAACATTGTTAATAGATTTTGTACTTTAAGGGTATTGTGAAGTGTAAGTGACTTTCTTTGTAATCTTCATCACCCTTGCATAATCTGAGATTGTTGTGATTAAACAATTCTAGCCTTTTGTATATTCCTGGTTTATGTTGCTCTATCAGTGGCAGTCCTTTGATTACTTAGATCTCGGGCCTGAATTCTATTTAAATTTGTTTGCTTCATACAAGATCTTTGCACATTTAAGAATCTTCTAAAGATTAACCTTTTAATCAAGTGTTTGATTGCCAGTGTAGATTTGTTCTCGTGTATCTGAAATGGCTCAGTTGCTGAATCATTAACTTTGAGTCTGAGGCACACTAATCTAGGTCGAGTCTAAATCTCACCAGTGGGTGAATGAAGCCTGCTAAAAGATACCAATTTTAACAGAGCCCTGGTCTGCCTTCTCACCTGTACATAGGGATCCCTGCCCCTGTTTTAATAAAGGAGCAGTTATAGCTGATGGTTAGGCCAGTATTTATTCTTAAGTCAAAATATTTAAAGTTGACTTGCGTAGTATGATCAGTTTATTTTCCCTCAAAGGAACTGCTTTGTTTCCAAAATGATATTGACTAGGAACAATTGCTTTTGCTATGGTGCAAGATCAGTAGGTTTAACATCTTACTGGAAAAATGTGTATCATTTTTCTCAAGCTGTGTATCATTGCCGTAGGAATGCAATTCATAAACTTCCTTCATGGCCGTCTTCTCTTGAAGGTACCCGATTGAAACAAATCAATAGGAATTTGCAGTTTAGGAGAAACATACACAACTGAAAAAGTTTCTCTTGTACTTGTGCAGATTTTAAGTCATTGAGCTGAAAGATAACCCTCACGAGGAATGACAGAAACGGGCTCTTTGGCACACCAGGTCCATACTCACCTTATTGCTCATCTTCAGTAGTACCATTTGCCTAAATTTAGGCCAACTGGGGTTATTGTAAATAGTCAATAATCCTTCCAACTCTTGTCTATTTAAAAGCCTTTTAAATGTAGTGCTTGCAACTGACTCCACTTCCATCACTGGGACCAACTTTCAGGTGCCAACCATTTCAGATCTCTTGCCTTAAAACTACTCTCTCATGCTTTTAGTACTTCTATCATGGGATTAGTTTCTGTCTGTCTACCTTGTATAACTCCGTCAGATCATCTTTCAGCTTCCTTCACACTAGTGAATATAAATACATCCAATCCAACCTCTCCCTATAATGGAAGACCAATATTCTGGTGAATATTCTTTGCACTCTCTCCAGCGCAACCACATTCTTGGTGACCAGAGTTGCACATAGTATTCAAATTGGGATCTAACCAGTGTTAAGTACTGTAAATTGGTAAATTAATTCCTAACTTTTATATTAAGTTCTCTGACCTATAAAGGCAAGCATGGCACATGTCTATCTGTGTAGCCTGTTCTTAGGGATCTGTGGACATGTACTCCAAGGCCCCTTTGTCCATTAATATTCCTTGGTTTTTCACCCTTTACTGTATATGTCATTTTCCTATTAGACTTTCCAAAGTGGATCACCCTGCACTTGCCAGGACTAAATTCCATTTGCCAATGGTCTGTCCCACTTACTATGTGAACAAGTTCAGACTGTGCGCTTTGTTCATCACTATCCACATTACCACTAACTCTCATCTCATTAGCAAATTTATTAATTTACCTTGTATTTTCACTTGCAAGTTGTCAGATCAGCTTTATTTGTTGAAAGTTCAAAGTAAATTTATTATTAAAGTACATATGGCAACATGTACATCCGTGAGTTTCAGGTTCATGCGGGCAAACACAGTAAATACAAGAAGCACAATGGAATCAGTGAAAGACATCACCTAACAAGATAGACAACAACTAATGAGCAAAGAAAAATTACACTGATACATAGTAAAAAACATCATTTGGATTAATGACCAACCATTACAGGATGTGCTGGGGCAGCTTACAAGTGTTGCTATGCTTCCTGCACCGACATTGCATGCCGTAATTTACTGACCCTAACTCGTACGTCTTTGGAATGTGGGAGGAAAATGAGGAAGAAACCCATACGGTTACAGGGAGGACATGGACACTACTTATGGCAGTGGCAGGAATTGAATCCCTAATTGCTGGTGATGTAAAGTGTTACACTAACCAATCTGCTGCTGTGCTGCATTATATAGGTCACAAATACTAGTACTTACGGTGCGTAATTGGTAATAGAGGTTGATCTGTTGGAAATATATCCTCGCAGCCACTTTTAGATCAAATTAACCAGTTTGCCATGGATCTATTGTTCTTTAACCTTCTGGAACCTTGTCAAGTGCCTTTCTAAAGTCTAAATATACAGCCTTTCCCACATTGGTAATATCTACAGGAGGCACTGACTCAAGAAGGCAAAGATCCCCACCAATTAGGCCATGCAGGAGATGCAGAAGCCTGAAGTCCACACCACCAGGTTCCTGATTCAGTTGTGTGTGCTTGCGTTCAAAAAGCAGTGATTATTTTTGTCACTGATAGCTGATGAGAAATAAGCAGTGAGAGAATTCAGGAACTGTTTTACTCACTGCGGTTTTAAGCATTCAAGTTTGGTGATGTCAGAAATGGCTGGGATTGAAAACAAGTTAGGAACTATGAATAATTTGAAGATGTCAATAATCTTGAATATTATAATAATTAAGATTTGGAGGATGTGATTGTCAAAAGCCTTGTATGAAGACAGTCTATTATCTACACTAGGTGTCTGCGCTGATTTTGTTAATTTACAGTTAATCAAAAGACCACGGCAGTGTACTCTGGATGAATTCCTCTATTAGGAACTAATGGTTTTATAGTACTGTAGTAGTATTGGAGGTATTCTGATTAGTTCAGTATTTTATTTAAGTATACAATTTGTTACTTTGTTAAATTGTAGTTTATTGAAATTCCTTTAACTATTTCAATAAAACCAGTTTATTGGGGCAGTTGTTTAATTGGGCTGAAATGTAGTAGTCCTGATTAACCGGAATCCACTGCACATGCAAATCTTAATCTTGCTAAAGATATTTCATGATCCCTTTTCCCTCTCCTAATGTAAGTTCTTTCCTAAACACTATATTTCTAAAGAAGCTCCCTCAGTCTGCGTTTATGCTGCTATATCTTTCCCCTCTTCTTCAGACCTTCAGTATCATTTGTCATCTCGGATTCCCTAATTTCACCATCTTTGCCTTTCACTCCAGCTGGAAAAATACTGGCTCTGAATTCTTTTAGAAGGTTCACATTTGTCAGCTGTTTTATTCGATCACCATCTACTTTTACCATCTCCACGTTTATGCTGTTGAAATCAACTCAACCACCACCATCTCTGTTTCCCACCTCCCCCCTCCATTCATGACATTAACTTGACATGCAACTTTATTCCTTTCCAAAATTAGAAACTTGCAGAATTATAGCCATGTGTCTCAGTGTTCCTTCAGTTACACTTGCACCATCTGCGCAACTTCATCTCCTGAGATGAAGTCATATATTATCCTGTCTTAAGTACATCTATATATGTTGGGTGAAATAACTTGGATGTAAATACGTTCTACTCCATCTAAACCCCTTGCACTAAGTTAAAGTCCTCCACATCTATAACTCTGTTGCTCTTGCTTTTTGCTGCGATTTCCTTACATATCTGTATTTAAATCCTGATGACTAATGGGAGGCCTATTATAGCGGCTACTTGAAAACAAACCAAAACTGCTGAGAGACCAAGTAAGGGAGTTGACACTGTAATGTACTTCCAAATAAGAGTTCCAAGTTGAAAGAAGTATGTTTGATCCTTTATTACGTAGCCAGCAAAGACACATGATCTACCAATGAAAAAAAAACTAACAAAACTAAAATTAGTGATATAACAAAGATTGTAAATAAACGTAATAAGTGGTCAACAAAAAAAATCAGCCCCGGCTCTCTCCCTCAAACTAAATTAAATCTAATAAAGAGAGTATGTGTGATTCTACTCATTCTCTTCTCCACGTCCCAACTCGTGTGACAAATTACCCATAATAAAAGCACAACACAAAATATAATACGGACAGCCGGAAAATAGATAGATGGCTCCTACATCTATAGTGTATCCCCAGCAAAGTGATTGCCCCTCTTTTATTCTAATTTGGGAAGTGAACCTGGTCAGGTGTCAGGTTTCTCAGTGGGAGATTATTTTGGAGATGGTGATCACAGTTCTATCTACTTTACCATAGCATTGGAGAGGGATAGGAACAGACAAGTTAGGGAAACGTTTAATTGGGGTAAGGGGAATTATGAGGTTGTTAGGCAGGAACTTGAAAGCATAAATTGGAAACCGATGATCTCAGGGAAATGTATGGAAGAAATGTGGCAAATGTTCAGGGGATATTTGCATGGGGTTCTGAGTAGGTATACGTTCCAATGAGACATGGAAAGGATGGTAGGGTACAAGATCCATGGTGTACAAGGCTGTTGTAAATCTAGTCAAGAAAAGAAGAGCTTACAAAAGGTTAAAAAAAAAACTAGGTAATGATAGGAATCTAGAAGATTATAAGGCTAGCAGCAAGGAGTTTAAAAAGGAAATTAGGAGAGCCAGAAGGGGCCATGAGAAGGTCTTGGCGGACAGGATTAAGGAAAACCCCAAGGCATTCTATGAGTATGTGAAGAGCAAGAGGAGAAGATGTGAAAGAATAGGACCAATCAAGTGCGACAGTGAAAAATTGTGTATGGAACTAGAGGAAATAGTGGAGGTACTTAATGAATACTTTGCTTCAGTATTCACTATGGAAAAGGATCTTGGTGATTGTAGAGATGACTTGCAGAAGACTGAAAAGCTTGAGAATGTAGATATTAAGGAAGAGGATGTGCTGGAGCTTTTGGAAAGCATCAAGTTGGATAAGTCATCGGGACCCGACAGGATGTACCCCATGCTACTGTGGGAAGTGAAGGAGGAGATTGCTGAGCCTTTGGCAATGATCTTTGTATCATCAATGAGGATGGGAGAAGATCTGGAAGATTAGAGGGTTGCGGATGTTCCCTTATTCAAGAAAGGGAGTAGAGATAGCCCAGGAAATTATAGATCAGTGAGTCTTACTTCAGTGGTTGGTAAGTTGATGGAGAAGATCCTGAGAGGCAGGATTTATGAACATTTGGAGAGGCAAAATATGATTAGGAATAGTTAGCATGGCTTTGTGAAAGGCAGTTAGTCTCTCACAAGCCTGATTGAATTTTTTGAGGATGTGACTAAACACATTGATATAGAGTCTTAGATGTAGTGTATGGATTTTTGCAAGGCATTTGATAAGGTACCCCATGCAAGGCTTATAGAGAAAGTAAGGAGGCGTGGGATCCAGGGGGACATTGCTTTGTGGATCCAGAACTGGCTTGCCCACAGACAAAGAGTGGTTGTAGACAGGTCATATTCTATATGGAGGCTGGTGACCAGTGGTATGCCTCAGGGATCTGTTCTGGGACCATTACTCTTTGTGATTTTTAAAAAAATATAAATGACATAGTTGAGGAAGCTGAGGGATGGGTTAGTAAATTTGCTGATGACACAAAGTTTGGGGGCATTATGGATAGTGTGGAGGGCTGTCAGAGGTTACAGTGAGACATCAATAAGATGCAAAACTGGGCTGAGAAGTGGCAGATGGAGTTCAACCCAGATAAGTGTGAAGTGCTTCATTTTGATAGGTCAAATATGATGACAGAATTAAGCATTAATGGTAAGACTCTTGGCAGTGTGGAGGATCAGGTGATCTTGGTGTCTGAGTCCATAGGAAACTCAAAGTTGCTATACAGATTGACTCTGGTTAAGAAGATATACGGTGCATTGGCCTTCAGCAATTGTGGGATTGAGTTTAAGAGCTGAGAACTAATGTTGCAACTATATAGGGCCCAGGTCAGACCCCACTTGGAGTACTATGCTCATTTCTGGTTGCCTCACTACAGGAAGGATGTGGAAACCATAGAAAGGGTGCAGAGGAGATTTACAAGGATGTTGCCTGGATTGGGGAGCATGCCTTATGAGAATAGGTTGAGTGAACTTGGCCTTTTTTCCTTGGAGCGACGGAGGATGAGAGGTAACCTGATAGAGGTGTATAAGATGATGAGGCATTGATCATGTGGATAGTCAGAGATTTTTCCCCAGGGCTGAAATGGCTAGCACAAGAGAGGGCATAGTTTTAAGGTGCTTGGAAGTAGGTACAGAGGAGATGTCAGGGGTAATTTTTTTTTACTCAGAGAGTGGTGAGTGCGTGGAATGGGCTGCTGGCGGTGGTGGAGGCGGATACGATAGGGTCTTTTAAGAGGCTCCTGGATAGGTACATGGAGTTTAGAAAAATAGGGCTATGGGTATACTAGGTAGTTCATAGGTAGAGACATGTTCGGCGCAGCTTTGTGGGCTGAAGGGTCTGTATTGCGCTGTATGTTTTCTATGTTTCTAAGTTCTGTCACTGGATAACACCTCCAGCATATCCTCTTTAATTACTACTATTATGTTTCCCCTTCCTCCTTTGTTTTCCTCTGTCGCATCTGAAACTTCTCTACCCTGAAACCTTCAGCTGCCAATCCTTCTTTTCCCTTAACCATATTTCTTTGATTATTGTAATTCATTCCAAGTGCTCTATTCTCATTTGAATTACAAGCGAGGCTCTCTAGTTTGCTGTACCACTGGATTTATTCTCTACGGTTCTCCACCTACTGTGCTGCATGCTTTCTCACTCTTCTTCCCCCCGCCCCCCCAAGGAAATTAGTTTAAATCCTTTTGAAGTAGTTTGAGAAAACCCCTTTGCAATGATAGTGATTTCCTCGCTCCAGTTTAGAAGCAATCTGACCTTTCATTACTGGTCCACATTCAGGTTTGTTAACCCTGTCTTGTATGATATGGTTGGTGGTTTTGTGGCAGCAGTGCGAGCAAATGCAGAAAATAATTGTAAATTACAAAAATAGTGCAATAGAAGAAATAATAAGGTTGTATTCATGGACAGTACATAAGTCTTATAATTGAGGGTAGCATAGCAGTTAACACAATGCTTATGGTTTCAGCAATTCAGGTTCAATTCGCACTGCTGCTTCTAAGGACTGCCTGGGTATCCTCTGGATGCTCTGGTTTCCTTCCACAGTCCAAAGGCATTCATTGGTAGGTTACTTGTTGTAAATTGTCCCATGGTTAGGCTAGGGTTAAATTGGGCAAATTGCTGGACAGCACAGCTCGAAGGGACAGAGGAGCCCATTCCGCACTCTATCTCAATTAATAAATTAAAAAGGAGTTGTTCCTGAACTGTTGAATGTGAGTCTTCAAATTCCTGTACTGCCTCTTGATGCTAGTAATGAGAAGAGGCCATGTTCCAAATGGTGATTGTCCTCGATCAGATTCTCAGATTCCTTCCTCTCCAGTCCTTTATCTTTCCAACTCACCTGGCTTCACCTATTACCTTCTAGCTATCCTCCTTCCCCTCCTCCTTTTTTATTCTGGCATCTTTCCCCCTTCCTTTCCAGTCCTGAAGATGGGTCCCAGCCCAAAACATCGACTATTTATTCATCTCCATAGAATGCATGACCTGCTGTGTTCCTCCAGCATTTTGTAATTGTTGCTTTAAATTTCCAGCATTTACAGACTTCCTTGTCTTAATGATGAATGCCTTCTTGAGGTATACCCTCTTGAAGAATATCTTGATGTTGCCACCTACCTAAGAAGCAACCCCAATGATCCAAATACGTATAGTCGTCCCTCCTACACCAGTATTTTATCTAGGCATCATCCTATCCTTTCTCTTTCTAGCCTCATTAGTTGATACATGTTTGTGTTTCAGTTGTCTATGAGAGTGTTAAAATGTAGTGCTCAATGATGCATGTGACCATCATTTCTTGCAGACGTTATTGGTGTAGCACGTGGATGTGATTGAGAGATGAGTAAAGATGGTGAGAAGAGTAATGAAAACTCTGTGAATAAGGTTTAGAATGATGAATGGCCAGCAGTATGGATTGTGGGAGGGAGTAATGTTAATTACGTTAAACATATTAGTGAGATTAAGGATAGCAGATGCTGGAATGATTTGGAGGAGTCTCAATGTCAGCAATTGCTTTGTAGGGGCTGAGTGTGTTCATCAGGCTGCAGTAGTTGTTAGTGCACTACGTTGGTAGTCATTAACTCAGCATCAGAGATGTTCTTCAAAAAATGTGTTTTCCCTTCCTCCACCATTGATGCTGCTCTCACCCCCATGACCTCCATTTCCTGGAAATCTGCCCTCAACCCACCTTCCCACTGTCTTGACAGGGATAGAGTACATCTTGTCCTCACCTACCTCCCCATGAGCCTCTGCATCCAGCACATCATTCTTTGCAACTTCTGCCACCTTCAATAAGATCCTACCACTAAACATATCTTTGCCTGACAGTGCTTTCTGCAGCTATCGTTCTCTCCATGATTCCCTTGTCCATTCGTTCCTCTTCAATAATCTTCCTCTGGCACTTATCCTTGCAAGTGGAAGGAGTGCTACTCCTATCATGCATGTCCTTCCTCACCACCATTCAGTCCCCAAACAGTCCTTTCAGGTGAGGCAACAATTCACCCGCAAATTTGTTGGGGTTGTCTATTGTATCTGGTGCTCCTGATGTGGCCTCCTCTACATTGGTGAGACTTGGCTCTATCTGGAAAAAAGCAGAATTCCTGGTGGTCAGCCATTTTAATTCCTATCTTTATTTCCATCTGGGAAGCCTCCAGTCTGATGGCACGAACATCGATTTCTCTAACTCCCCCTAATTCCCCCCTCCTTCTTCCCTCTTCCATTTTTTACTCTGCCCCCACTTAACTCTTCTCCTCGCCTGTCTATCACCTCCCCTGGTACCCCTCCTTCCCTTTCTCCCATGGTTCACTCTCCCAACAGATTCCTCCTCCAGCTCTTCCAGTTATCACTTCCCAGCTCTCTACTTCATCCTCTGCTTCCCCACCCACCTGGCTTCTCCTATCACCTTTGAGCTTGACCTCCTCCCCCTCCCCCACCACATCCCCTTATTCTGGATTCTTTCGATTCTTTCCCTCTTCCTTTCCAGTCCTGAAGAAGAGTCTTTGCCCAAAAGGTGGACTTATTTATTTGTTTTCATAGATATAGGTACTGCCTGACCTGCTGAGTTCCTCCAGCAATTTGAATGTGTAATTCAGCATGATGTCGGCCAATTCTTAAAAGATGAGTTTATCCCATCCAGAGGTATTGCTAGTCTTTAAAGAGGTCTTTCCTTCCTAAAAATCCACAATTATAATAAAACATCCGTTTCTAATATTAAGTTAGTTATTTTTTGAATGTGGTTTAATTAATGTTTTGAATATTTTTGTACAGTGCATGCTAGTTTGCATTAAGTACGTAGTGCAGATGCTGTACCATTTAATCATTGAAATGATTAGACCTACCCCCTGCGGCTAGGGGTCAGCTGTCTGACTCTGCTTCAGCCCTGCTCTGTGAGTAGCGCTCTTTGGATCATTGGCTTTTATAGAATATCTGTCATTGTCTTGAAGTTTGAAATATGTTGGTGAACTGTGATTCAGAGGAACATTGGTTCATTTGGTTGTGTGTGTATATCTACTGTGTGTGTGTGTGTGTATATATATACACATTCACACACACACACAATGCATATAGTGTGTGTGTGTATATATATATATAAACACACTATATATATATAGTGTATATGTATACAGTTGGCCCTCCTTATCTGTGAGTTCCGCATGCGCGAATTCAACCAACCGTGAATTGAGAAAACCCGGAAGTGTTCTTCCAGCATTTGTTGTTCGAGCATGTACAGACTTTTTTCCTTGTCATTATTCCCTAAACAATGCAGTGTAACAACTATTTTACATAACATTTACATTGTATTAGGTATTATAAGTAATCTGGAGATGATTTAAAGTATATGGGAGGATGTGCATAGGTCACTGTGGATTGGGATCGAAAAAAAATCAGAAGTTCTCTTACTAAGTAAGTCGGAACAGGTATATCCGGTATTATTTAGCGTCAGTCAAATGTTTGTCTTAGTATATAGTATATATTTTACCTTTCTATGTATATAAAACACTTAAGAACATATGTTTCATTGCCGGACCTGAGTTTGATCCAGTGACAGAACGCTCCTGAGCGTGCTCTCCATCCTTGCCTGGTTGATGTGGAGGATCAAAAACCCAAAACCCAATAATTAAACCACTGCGTTGCTTAGTAATAATTGTAGCTTTCATCAGGGCAGAGGCTTTCTCACTTTATCCTTTAAAATTGTTCCGATCGTTGACCGACTGTAACCTAACGCTTTTCCAATGACTGATGGCGTTTCACCTCTTTCCGATTGCTTTATTATTTTCACTTTATTTTCAATCGTGATTGTGATTATTTTTGTGAAGAGGAGCACTGCAGATTCAGAGCTCCACTGCTGGGTCCTAATATCCACTGCACTGAGACAGGTTAAATAAGGTCTGGGTTTCTACTGGGTCCTAAGGTCCACCGCATTGAACAGGTTGAATAAGGGACTTGAGCATCCGCATTTTTTTGGTATCCGCGTGGGGCTCCGGAACCAATCCCTTGCAGAAAAGGAGGGCGGACTGTATATATGTACAGTCAGATGACAGTCTTGAATTTTATCTTTATATTCATAGGGTTATATTGTGATATAAAGGAGAATTATCTGTAATCCTGTATTAAACCTTTACAATTACAATGAAGATTTTTGTTTCATGCCAATGTTCTGGTATGTAACATAGAATTTTGTGTAAATGAACCATTTGTGTTTACAGAAGCAATTCCATTTCGTATGTCTTGACACCAGCATTTTTTCAGCAATGGACATGTTATTTGAAGATTACTGTATTTTTCAAAGGGTGTTTGTGTTATGTAACATTGTGCCAGTCTGTCATTAATAATGACGAAGAACAATGCATTTACTGAAAGCCATCACAAAAAAACTGAGTTAAAAGCACAAAATTATACTTGTTAATATACTTCAATGTCAAGAGCAGTATCTGTTTTGATTAGTTTCAATAAATGTGCAGTGGAAAGCTAACAATACCTCAGTAAATTTGCATTGGAATGTATTTGAAGCTTACAATATGTAGAGAATTAATAGGTTTGTAATTCATTTTAGTCATGATCATTAACAGTATGTTCACTGAGTTTATGCTGGTCATCAGGCACCATTCACATTAACTCTTGTTTTATTTCCACATTGTCATCAATTACCCCAGTTCCTCACACTCAGCTGTACACTAGGGCCAGTTTACACTGGCCAATTCTCCTCCAAGCCCACCTAATTTGGGAAGTGGGACGAATCTGGGAAGCTTAAAAAAAATCCATGTGGTGACAGGGCAAATATGCAGACTTCACTTGGAAAGTGGTGGAGGCCAGGGCTGAGCCTAGGACACTGGAGATGTGAGTCAGCTGTACTACCATACCCAATCTCCTGAGATTTTAAGATTCATAAATATAGAACATAGAAGAGACTGCACAGGAACAGGCCATTCGGTCTGTAGTACCAAACCATCTAACCCCCCCCCCCCCCCCCCCCCAAATCTTTCAAAGCACACCCTCTGGTGTTAGACATTTCAACCCTGGGAAACAGATAATCAGTATCTATGCCTCTTATAATCTGTAAATCTCCGTCAGATTTCCAGCCCCACCCCCCAGCCTCCACCTCTCCAGAGCAAACAACATACGTTAATCTAGCCTCTCATGATGGCACATGCTCTCTAAATCAGCCTACATCCTGGTAAACCTCTTTTGCACGCTTGCCAAAGTCTCTGTCCTTCCTAAAATGGGGTGATCAGAACTGTCTGTACGCAATACTCTAGATGCGGCCTAACCAGAGTTTTATAAAGAACATAACCTCTTGATTCTATGAAAATGGTTTAATTGCACTACATTGATTTTAGTATACTACATGTGCAGTTCATGATTATTTTGATATAAAGGTGCTGCACAAAATGGTCACTCAGTTCACTTCCCAAGCATATTAAGTTATCATTGTTATTATTGAACAGATAATCTGATATTAGTTGTGGGATAAGTATTGGCAGAGTACCAAGGAATACAGGTTTTCCCCACTATCTGAAGGTAGAGCGTTCCTATGAAACAGTTCATAAACTGGAATGTCGTAAAGTGAATAAGCAATTACCATTTATTAATATGGGAAAAATTTGAGTGTTCCCAGACCCAAAAAATAACCTACAAAATCATGCCAAATAACACATAAAACCTAAAATAACAGTAACGTATAGTAAAAGCAGGAATGATATGATAAATACACACTTTATATAAAGTAGAAATACTTTTCTGCAATCATTACGGCACTGTCTAGCATAGCGTATAATCTCACTACGTAGTGCTACTAGAGTAACGGAAGCACTCTCCAGTAACATTTGAGCTATGAAGCTGCCAAGTCATACCAAATAACATAAAAATACACAGCCTATATAAAGTAGAAATAATGTATGTACAGTGTAGTTTCACTTACTGGAATCTGGAAGACAGTGAGCACACTGATGGTGTGTTAGGCTGAGTTGTCGGAGACTGGGGTGCTCAGCAATTTTTCCAATAAATTGCAGTTTCGTCACAGTTAAATGCATGCTTATACGAATAACCACCTTCTGTAATTATTTTCTTCAGTTCTGCTGGGCACTTCTCGGCAGCTTCAGTGTCAGCTGAAGCGCACTCTCCAGTAAACATTAAACTATAAAGCTGCCGAAAAGTTCCCAGCAGACTAAAAGGAACCACTTTGCTACAAGCAGAACCAATAGTAACATTGACAGCTTTCACGATTCTTTCTCTCTGCGTGTAAATATTATGAATGGTGGACGCAGGCAAGTTCAATGTGCGGACAATGTCCTTACTTCGTTGACCAGGATCAAAACGCTTAATTATGTCCAGTTTTATGCTAAGTGTAACACTCTTACGAGCTCTCTTAGGCTTTTCCGATACCTTAGGACATATCTTGCTAACGGATGCACAAAATAAATCGAGATAAAGCACAGATGCTCACAGACACGTGTTTAAACTATGGCGGCTTGATGCCGAATGTAGTTCCAGGGGAAGGAGCTTGGCTGCTTGGGGCGCGTGCTGCCTTTTTTCGTAAAAGCAAAAACAGGTAACTAGGTCTTTCGTAATAGCAAGGTGTTGTAAAGTGAACATTCAGAAAACGGGGACCACTTGTACTCCCCGATAAACTGGGATTGAAATTAGTTGGAATAGTCCCAAGAGTTATTTTATGTCCATTTGGGAAGAGCAGCAACTCTTCATTGAATATGATTGTGCTACTTATTCAATGGAAAGAACGATTTGGAGCATTAATATGTTCTTGGTTCAGAAATTGGTACCTTCAGGAATGCAAAGGGGATTTTTAGTTCAGAATCAGGTTTAATATCACCAACATATGTCGTGAAGTTTATTAACTTAGCGGCAGCAGTAAAATCCAATACATAATAATACAGAAAAAATAAGAAAATAATATATAGTAATTATATATGTATATTAAATAACACACACAAAATGCTGGTGGAATGCAGCAGGCCAGGCAGCATCTATAGGAAGAAGCACTGTTGACGTTTCAGGCTGAGACCCTTCATCAGGACTAACTGAAAGAAAAAAAAGAGCAATTCAGACAAGATTCAGCAGCTTTATCTCCGGAAGTAAGCTTGAAAATTATGGTGAAATTTAAGATTATTCAGCTTTCAAAGTAAACCAAGAGGCAATTGTAAAAAGGGTAGAACGTTAAATAGTCTTGGAAATATAAATTTTAAAATTACAAAACTTAAAGAATAATTCAAAGTTTAAACTACTGATAGACAATGCAGTACTAAAATCGAGAAACCCTCTGTCATAGAATTTAACGATTCATATATCAACTGAATAGAGAAGTTGTAAAGAAAAGCCTGTAATGAAAATTTCCTATAATGGGTGAATGCAAATTCTTTTCATAAATTTCCACATTTAAACCTCAAAATTTATTCTTGTGAAAATTCTCCCTTCTTACCCTATCCCTGATATATTTAGCTTTTCTCCCCCTCCTTTTTTTTCTCTCTGCCCGTTCTCCATCTCCCTCTGGTGCTCCCCTCCTCCTTCCTTTCTCCCTAGGTCTCCTGTTCCATGATCCTTTCCCTTCTCTAGCTCTGTATCCCTTTTGCCAGTCACCTTTCTGGCTCCCAGCTTCACCCCACCCCCTCAGGTCTTCTCCTATCATTTCGCATTTTCCCCTCCCCTTCCTACTTTCAAATCTCTTACTATCTTTCCTTTCAGTTAGTCCTGATGAAGGGTCTCAGCCCGAAACGTCAACATCGCTTCTCCCTATGGATGCTGCCTAGCCTGCTGCGTTCCACCAGCATTTTGTGTGTGTTGCTTGAATTTCCAGCATCTGCAGATTTCCTCGTGTTTGTATATTAAATAGTTGAATTAAAAATAGTGCAAACACAGAAATAATAACAAAGTGAGGTAGTGTTTGAGTTCAGTGTCCCTTTTTAAAAATCTGATAGCAGGGGAAGAAACTATTCCTGAATCGCTGAGTTGTGCCTTCAGGTTTCTGTACCTCCTTGCTGATGGTCACAATGTTAAGAGGGCCTGGATGATGGGGTCCTTAATAATGGACACCACTTCCATAGATTTTATGACATCTTCAAGGGGTAGTGCCTTGATCCTGTGCAGTAGTCTCCCATTCCAGACAGTGCAGCCTGTCAGAATGCTCTCCATGGCACATCTGTAGAAGTTTTCGAGTGTTTTGGGTAATGATCCAAATCTCCTCAAACCCCAAATGAAATACAGCTGCTGTCTAGCCATATTTATGGCTACATTGACATCTTGGGATCAGGTTAGATCCTTAGATCTTGACACCCAGAAACTTGAAATTGCTCACTCTCCCCACTTCTGATTCTTTGGTCAGTCCTCTTGAAAGATGGATATGTAGCATGCACTGCTTTAAAAATAACAAGATTGTAAGCTTAGAATGTTCATAAATTTGTCTGAAACAATTTTGAAGTTACCGGAAATAATTTTCTCCGTTTAAAAAAAATATATACCAGAATTCTACATTGTTTTTCAGAGGAGGGAAGTATACGGTATATATTTCCACTTTCAGCCATGATGCTTTCTTCATTGGTTTTTATCAGAGTAGAATTACTTCTGCTTGAACAGTACTGTGTAGAAGTCTTAGGCGCGTATATATAGCAAGGGTGCCTAAGACTTTTACGCAGTACTGTGGTAATTTTATGTATTCCACTGTAGTGCTGCTGCGAAAAAACACAAATTTAATGATGTGAGTGATGATAAACCTGATTCTGATATGGGTCTTTATTGTGGACTGAGAGTGGAAAGGGGGCAGCGAGAGGGGTATTATAGTTGGGAAAAGAATGGAGAGGGGAGGAAGTGGGAAGCACCAGAGAGATTCTGTAATGATCAATAAACCAATGGTTTGGAATCAAATCACCTTGCTTGGTGTTTCAGCACTGGTTGTGGCTGCACCCATGCCTACTCCGCTGACCGGACACTTCTCTGCTATCCGTCCCACACTCCTCCCGCAGCACTCCACCCTCCATATTCCCAATATCCTTTGCTCCCACCAGATTTACAAACTTGCTCTCCACACCACATTGACAAATACAGTACTGTGCAACCCTAGCTATATATAGTAAACACAAAGTACACTGCAGATGCTGTGGTCAAATCAACACCTTCAGACAAGCTGGAGGAACTCAGCAGGTTGGGCAGCATCCGTTGAAATGAGCAGTCAATGTTTTGGGCCGAGACCCTTCGTCAGGACTGAAGAAGGAGGGGGCAGGGGCCCTATAAAGAAGGTGTGGGGGGGCTGGGGAAGTACCAGGTGAAAAACCAATCAGAGGAAAGATCAAGGGGAGGGGGAGGGGAAGCAGGGAGGGGATAGGCAGGAAAGGTGAACATTCCTGCCTATCCGCTCCCCCACCGCTTGATCTTTCCTCTGGTTTTTCACCTGGCACTTCTCCCCCGCCTCCCCTCACCTTCTTTATAGGGCCCCTGCCCCCTCCTTCAGTCCTGACGAAGGGTCTCGGCCCGAAACGTTGACTGCTCGTTTCAACGGATGCTGCCCAACCTGCTGAGTTCCTCCTAGCTATATATGTGCCTAAGACTTTCGCACAGTACCGTAGCTGAGATATTACAGGAACTAAAGGTAATATAGGAGTGGGGCAAAGAAGAAATGTGAGGAATATTGAATGCTGCCGTAAAGTGACAATCAGTGCCACTAGTCTTCAGACCACGCTGCTGACTTAAACTATTGTTTCATAAGAGTCAGCAAGGAAACATAAAGTAACCACATGTTGCTCCAAACATTTGTGCAAACCACTTTTCAGATGCAATGAGTACAGAGACATACTTAGCACTCGCTTTTGTGTAGCGAAGCTGTTTTATTCTTCATGGATTTAGGCATTGATAGTTCAATGATTATTCCTGGAGCGCACACAAGCTACTGAAAAACTCAGCCAGACTTGGCCCAAAACGTTGACTGCCCATTTCCTTCCTTAGATGTTACTTGAGCCCAGAGTTCCTTCAGCATTTTGTTTGCTGCTCCAGATTTCCAACATCTGTAGTCTCTTTCGTGATTCTGTAATGACAACTCCTTGTTATCTCTGGTAACTTGTTCACATGCTGAGATGATCTTAATAGCTAAGGTTGTAAGTACATGGCTGTGATGAGATACTGTGAGCCTAATTAAACCAAGGTGTACTTTTTCTCTGCTGGGTTCTTTAGCACCAGTCTGTTTACATGCTATGAGTGTGAACTGCTAGGTATTTTTTTTTTTACTGATTTTTATTTTGCAGTTTTGGTCATCAGTTGAGACTTCTAAGAAATGCCTCACTGTTTGCATCAGGAGAGGGAAAAGGACGTAATCAAAATTGTCCATGGCTATGGAACTTCTGTCCTGGATCAGTTGTTTTTGCCTGCACTTTGTCTAGTAGCCAAAGACTGGTACTGAAAGCATTAATCTGAGACACAATTGTGTTTGGTCTTTGAGAGAAAAATTTTACTTGATTGCCATCACATAGCATTGTGTCAAATTTCTTTAGCTATGTTCACCTAAAATAACGTTGAATGTAACTTGCTATCTATCCTCCTGGAGTAGTTCTCAGAGCCTTTGTTAGTGTGATGCTTCATCATTTTGTAGAGCATCTTTAGCTCATATCTTGTGGGCAAACTGTGAATCAAGTAGGTAACTTAGTATCAGTTGCACCCCTGCTACCACTTTATCTTGTATGCTTTTTACAGGAATTCTCTGCTTTTAGTTAGCTAGCTAAAATAGATTGAGAAAATTAGCTGTTGATATCTTGTGGTCAACAGTTTATTTTGATATAATTGTAATCTTATGAGGGTTTTGCCTAGGGATTAAAGAATGTGCATAATAATTGATACAGGATACAAGGAGATGGCCATTAGTGGTCAATGGTTGGTCTAAAATGGCCATTTATAAGCCCAGAAGTTATTATTGTCATTTTTTCCCTTCTAATTGGAGACTTTAGCTTGACATTGCTTCAATTATCTGAATTATTGAAGACTCTCTTAAGCTCTGACTCTTCACAGAATCATAGAAATCTACAGCACATTACAGGCCCTTCAGCCCACAATGTTGTGCCGACCATGTAACTTACTCTAGAGACTGCCTAGAATTAAACACACAGTACTCTGCAGATTCTGTGGTCATATCAACACGTACAACAAGCTGGAGGAACTCAGGAGGTCAGGCAGCATCTGGGGAAACGAGCAGTCAACGTTTCGGGCCGAGACCCTTCGTCAGGACTGAAGAGGAGGGGGCAGGGGCCTAGAATTACCCTACTGTGTAGCCCTCCATTTTTCTAAGCTCCATGTACCTATCTAAGTCTTTTAAAAGACCCTATTTTATTCGCCTCTACGCCTCTGACATCCCCCTTGTACCTACTTCCAAGCACCTTAAAACTATACACCCTCATGTTGGCCATTTCAGCCCTAGCTATCCACACGATCAATGCCTCTCATCATTTTGTACACTTCTATAAAGTTGCTTCTCATTCTTCATTGCTCCAGGGAGAAAAGGCCAAGTTCCCTCAACCTATTCTCATAAGGCATGCTCTCCAATCCAGGCAACATCCTTGTAAATCTCCCCTGCACTCCTATAGTATCCACTCTTCATGTCCTTTATCTTTTCTAATGCTTGCCCTTGAAATAATGCCCTTAGTTAACCCTGAGACAAATGGTGGGGAAACTGTAAGAATTCTCCAGAAAGTAAGCCATCAGGAGATCTAGGATACCTTGGTTTTAGTACACTTACAAAATCTCAACAGCCAAAATGAAGTGTTCACTAGGGTGATGTGATAGGACTGGAATTGGGTATTTCTAAAATGTCTTCAAACCTTAAATGCTTTTAAACAGGAAAGAATTCTCACTTTCTTTCCCTCAACTTTCAAAGTTGCATATTGATGTGCACACAAATTAGAAGTGGGTATTTTTAAAACTAAGCCCTTTGATCGTGCTCTGCCATTTAATAAGGTCATGGCTGCTCTGATTGTAATGTCAACTCTACATTCTACTTGACTCTCAGTAGCCTTTCAACTCTTGCCTGCTTGTCAAGAATCTACCTACCCTTCCATTAGAATATTCAGTCTGCTTCCACCATCTTTAGAGGAAGTGTTTCAAAGACTTATGTTCTACGAATAAGCATTTTGCTCCATCTGAATCGATTATTAATATTTGTAGATTTTCACCACAAGAGGAAATATTCTGTACACACCCACCCTGTCAAGACCTCTTACATTTTAACTAGGTCACCTCTTGTATGAAGTTTCCTTATTAGACAACAAACTTATTCTAGATACTGAGTACATTTTAGAAAGTTATACATTCATACAGCATACCTAATCATGCATTTCAAATGGACCAAGCGGTGATTGGCATGATGGAGCTGCTTTTGACTGGCAAATAAAACCAAACCCCCACACAACAGATTCTGACTGTGCAAGTCCTAGACACTATCCGTCATGCTTAGAGCTGGTCACGAGTGAATTCCTTGAGCTCCTGGAGTCTAGGGTTCTCTGCTGTTCATGCAAGTTGATCTTGTACCTTGGGTTGGTGTTGGTGCTGTTTTCAATCCTTTAATTGGAGGTTTCAAACTAAGCTTTCATTGGCTGTGGTCCTTTGCTGGCTGCTGAGGGGATTCTTCACTGCTGCCCACTGCTCTAGCTTGCTGATAGGGTTAGTTATACCCCTGCTTAGATATTTGAGAAACTTCTCTTGGCTTGACCAAAGGTGGGACACGAAGGTGGAAGGGTTACTGCTAATCAGTTTAAAGGATGATGTGTTTTGGGAAGACTTTGAATGCCACCTTTCAAGTGATGCAGGAAATTTAGGTTTCTGTCTTTATTTTACTTCCCTTGGACTGACACGGTAAATATCCAATCACTAATCGGTGGACTTGCATGTGCTCAGTGGCACCACTTCTTGATGTAGAAATGCTAATATGAGAATGTGAGCTTCAGTTGAATGTCTGACCCAAATAGTTTTGTGGATTTGAATTTCCCACCAGACTAAGGTCAGCTTGGGCAAACTGATGTCCAGCAACACATACAAAGTGCTGGAGGAACTCAGCATATCTGGCAGCATCTATAGAAATGACGTTTTGGGCTGAGACTCGTCTTCAGAACTCCCAGCTGCCTGTTCTGAGGTGCTACTTTGTCTTGACCAAAATAAGAGATCTTTATAACCTTTTGCACTGAACAGAACTGCTGTTTTTTGTCCAGGCTATCTCATTGCCTTTTCTCTCCCCCACCCCCCCACCAAAATTCAGGGGTTAAATCGCTTGTACTGTGCTGTAGAAAACCTCAACAGTGCTTCTGAATTTTTGTCTATAAACAGATGCATGCTAAAATTAATTAAACACATTGAAAATTAGCTCAAATTATTAAATTTCATAACTTTCATCTAGCAGTTGATTTCTCACATTGAATGTGGTTAAACGTGGTGTAGCCTTGTTGGGAAGAATGGAAATTTTGAAAATTCTTCTGTTCGTTAGGTTCTGTGGAGAATTAGCTGGTGTAAATATAGACAAGTTTTTGGAAACAAGAACTTTTGTAGGTATTCCTGGATAAGTTCCAATGTGGTATCAGGGTAAATTGTCTGCCTCATTATTTTACCTGTGTGATGTTCTGTATTGTTGGGTCAGAAGTATAACTATATAATAAAGAAGAGAAATCTTACTCATGATTCAGTCAGGCCTAAAGACACCCTGCACCCTTGAGCAAAGCTACTTCAATTTTTTTCCTTTCAACTGTTCAAACTTTTGTGACATTTGATATAATGAATTTGTTAATACAGTCCCTTGAGGACTCTTGGCCATACTGACTTAAAAATCCTGTGGAATAGGTTCCCAAACTTCTCATGTATCCCATTTGAGAGAACTTTGTTTTTTCTGCCTATTCCTCATCACCCAACTTCATTCTCCTCTAATTTAAAACATTGAAGTAAACAGTAATTTTATAATTCCTCTCACTTCTAACTTTACCACGCTTTCAAATTGAATCTCTAGTTGGTAGGACTTCAGTTGTGCCACGCTGTTTAATAGTTTTAATAGTTTCACTATCACTGCCTTTCGGAATTGCAGTCCAGCCCATTTGTACTTGTGTTACTTTAGCTATTTGGCATCTTTAACCCTTTTAGTTTCATAAAAGTGTCCTTTTCAATAATAATTTTGTCTGTGCTTAATTCACTTGTAAATTTCTTTCTTTCCTAAGTTATTGTGTTATATGTACTTTACACCCTGGTCTGAGATATGTCTGGTTTTATGGTTCACATGTATAGTTATATGACAATAAACTTGAACTGTTCCTTCCCATCTTAGTTGTCATATTGGTCATTCTTGGTGACTGCCTGATTTATTCAGACTTTCTTTTCTCTTGAGTATATAACTCTGTAAGTCTTTTTGCTTTACAGGAGTGAACTTTATTTTAGTTTCCTTCAGTCGCTTCATTTCTGTGTTTCTTCTTAGCCTGCTGACAGCTGACGGCCACTCGCCAGAGTCCTCTGTCCTGGGCCAGTCTTTCAGATTGTCCCTGGTTGTATCTTTTTTTTTGAAGATCCTTCCTTTCCCAGGGATGAGGTCTTTGGAGCTTCGGTTGGCGTTTCTGTAGCTCTTTTTTTTTTACGGGATGGGGTTGCTAGCCCACACCTAACACTCCTCCATTTGCAGCTAGGCTTAGGACTGTCTATGGAGGAGTTCATTTTAGTTGTATTTACATTTTAAGTCAATTTGCTTTTGCAGTGATGAATGTTAATGTTTTTTAAAGTTGTTCACAGTATAACCTGTTGTAGCTTGTTTTCTGTTTACCTGTGCTTTTTATGTATATTTTACTAACTTTTTATGGTAGTATTTTGGTTATGTGCCGTGTGTGTTACATGTTTTGTGGGTGCACTGTGTTCCGGAGGAACATTGTTTCATTTGGTTGTACTGTATATATGTACAGTCAGATAATTAACTTGAACAAGTATGTGTTTTATGCTAAGGTATTTGATAGGACATTTTTCTTATTTTTTTTCTTTATGTAGGAACCCAAAATGAATCATTCATTGGAGAATTCAATTCCCTATGATGAATATTTAAGAATGAAAGCACGGACAATGCCACAGCATCGTATGAAAGAATTTTTGGATTCGGTGAATGGGAAAGGATCTGAAGAAATTCAACAATTTGTTCAAACTCCTGTTACAATGTACCAACAAAGAGGACACTACATATACATGGACAGTGCTGATGTTGCTGGATCTTTGCTCGAGTTATCTAGACCTATTAGTTCTCCAGTTCAACAACACACAGCCCAGGGATCGCCAATAGGACAACAGCAGATGCAGACTCATTCAGTACAGGCTCAGCAACCACACCAGTTGGAAATTCAAACAGATCACCAGACCCTGCAAGCAAAGCAGATGCACGCTCAATTGCATTCGCAAACTACTTCTGAGGAGCCACAATCTGGCGGTAGGGTCATCAGCTCCTTAGCACAAGAACGAAGACCCAGCTCTTCAGGTGTTCCTCAACCAGTGAAAAAAAGGAAAGTTGATTTACCAGTTGAAGAAAGCTACACCATGAGTCAGCCTCCAGGGCAAAATACAGTGACCACTGTGCTTACTTTGCCTTCTCAGGTACAACAGCAAGGTTATGTTCCTATTCGCCAGGAACTGCTTACTGTGGACAGCAGTCAGTTATATAGTGTTGTTCCAGCTACCACCTCAACTTCTGGCCCATTAACCAATGCAGAATCCTGGACTATATATACAACTCCTGCACCTGGCTCTGAAGGTCAAACAGTACTCCAAACCACAATCCCTCATGATGACTGTAACCTAGTCCAAATTGATGAAATCCCAATGAATGTGACTGGAATCAAAATAGAAGAGGACAAAGACAAGTCTCTGGATGCAGGGAAATGCCAGCAAGACAAAATGATACATCCGTCCGTGACAACTGCATTCTCAACACAATTTGTGAGTGCAAATGGAAGTCTTCCTATTCCTGTTACGATGCAGGCTGGTGGGAGAACCTATCAATCTCTGAAATACTGGGATCCACAAGTACAGGTATGTAAACAATTGGTTAATTGGGGAACTAAACAAAGTTCAAAAGTTCTGCTGAGTTATTTCCACAATAGATTTAGGGAACATTGTAAAAGCTTTTTGTTTTCAGTTATTTCAATACTGTTCACTTTAAAAAAAAATCTGCATTATTGCCTGTTAGATGACACAGCCGAAGAGCCCACTGATAATCTGAAATTAAGAATCTATTGTAAATTCATAGAATGGGCAAGGCCACCTCAATTTATATACTACTGTACAAAGGTCTTAAGACACACATATAGCTAGGGTGCTCAAGACTTTTGCACATACTGTAGTAATCTTGTGTTGCACGGTAGTGCTGCTGCTGTGAAAAAAAAAACAAACAAATTTCATGATGTGAGTGATGGTAAACTTGATTCTGGTATGGGTCTCTATTGTGGACTGAGAGTGGGAAGGGGGCAAGGAGAGGGGAGTAATGTTTGGGAAAAGGAGAAAATAGAGGGGAGGGCCGGAAGCACTAGAGAGATGTCCAGCAGTCAATAAACCAATTGTTTGGAGTCAAATGCCTGGTGTCTCAGGGCTGGATGTGTCTTGACCTGTGCCACACCCCACCCTCGACACTCCTCTCTGCCACCTGTCCCAACCCCTTCTGCGGGACTCCATCCTCACCATTTCTATCATCCTTTGCTCCCACCAGATTTACAAATTGGCGCTCTGCTCCATTTTGACAAATGCAATGCTGTGCAAAAGTCTTAGCCACCTTAGCTATAAATATGTTCCTCAGACATTTGCACAGTAATGAAGATTAGAATTGTAACGCATCTCAACTTTACCTTCAGCTAAAGTTTTGATTGCTAAAGGCCTTAAATTTCTTGGCATCCATTCCACCACCCTGAACAAATGTCATAACGTATATACTAATGCAAAAAAATTTCTAAGGAAGTGTGTAGTGGCTGATTCTAACAAACCAATGCTGCTGGTGGTGACCCCCATGGATTGTTATCCTTGTATGATGTGCCCTGTGTGTTCTAAAAAAAATCAAAGAACTATATTTGATCCTTTATGAGCAGCTAGCAAAACAAGCAACCTTGAAGCAATGCAATTAAGCATAATAAAGTGGTTAACGAAAGATACGACATTTGTCAGTCCCAGCTCCACTGCCCAGAACAAAGCATGAATACGTAACTTATTCCCCTTTGCTTTTACTATATCCCCACTCAACGTGATGAACTACCATAATACACATAATAAACACGCAACACAGAATACAATGCAGATAGAAAACAAATGCATGGCTCCTACAATGTGCACACCCTAATTACCACTTATTTTGTCTGCTGGATAAATTTTTGATTTGCTTTCTAAGAACTGTAGTGGAGCAGTACAGGAGTTGGAAGCATAAGGAATAGTTTGGATTCCTTTGGTGCAACCCGAAGAAGAATCTAGGTTAGATCACTGGATTAAAAGTTTTTGCCCTGAACACAATTGCTGGTTTGTATTTCAATGCTAAAAACTACTCTTTAAAAATAACCAATCAAATTCTATTTGAACAATAACCAAATTAAACAACAGACTATTTTTTTGGTTGAGGTAGACTGGTGCTTTTTTTGAACTGGAGATGGTTTCTGTTACTGAAATGATTGCAACCTAGGATGTCACATCACTAAGGGATGCAAATAATGATAAACTTGTACAAATGGGCTTAGTTGTTCAGTCAGCAGTAATTGTTTTTATTTGTTGAATCAGAGAACTCTTTTGCTTTATTCCTCTATATCAGCATCTTAAAAAAAATTTGTAAACATCAGCCTGAAGCGTCGACTGTACTTTTTTCCATAGATGCAGCCTGGCTTGTAAGTTTTTCTATCATTTTGCTTGGATTTCCAGCATCTGCAGATTTTCTCTTGTTTGTAAAAGAAAAATTATATTGACTTGGCATTAGCAGCAATTTTTGGAAGCAAGTTTCAGATTTCTGCTGTCCTTTGTGTTAACTTGTTGCCTTATCAGAGTCCAAAATTACATAGTTCTTGATGACCCATTGGGATTTTCCTCCAATAGAGAATAGTTACTTGTCTCATAATTTAGTGAATTCTTAAGTAAGGTCAGTCCTCAGTCTTTTGAACCTCTAGTGAATATGCAAGACATTTATTAAATTCATCTTTAGTTAACCCTTTAAATTTTGGAGTTTTGATTAATTTTTGCTGTTTTCCTAGACCAATATATATTGCTGAGATTTGTTGCTTGGAACTGAATACAGTAAGTCAGCAAAGGTCTGACCAAATGAAACACCAATTCTTTGTTGCTAGTCATCATTATTATCAGCTAGTTTCACATAATTTCAGATATTTTACTCTTAAGTGCATTATCACCATCATTATGGGCCATATCATATAATGTAGACGATCGTGCTGTTTCCTTAACCATGATTGTTCTTGGCAAATTTTTCTACACAAGTAGTTTGCCATTGTCGTCTTCTGGGCAGTGTCTTTACAAGACTGGTTACCTCAACCTTTATCAGTACTCCTCAGATTGTTTACCTGGAGTCCGTGGCTGCATAACCAGGACTTGTGATATGCACCAGTTACTCATACGACCATCCACCACCTGCTTCCATGGCTTCACGAGACCCTGATTGGGGGGCTAAGCAGGTTCCACACCTTGTCCAAAGGTGATCTGCAGGCTAATGGAGGGAAGGAGCACCTTACACCTCTTTTGGTAGAGACGTGTCTCCACCCTGCCACCCAATTGTTGCTAGACATCCTGAAATAACTGTTAACACCTGCTAATCATTTTTTTTATGCAGTTGACACAAGCTTCAGTGATTTGTGCATGTGGCACCCAGGTACATCTTCCTTTTCAAAGTGGTAGTCTGATTTTACTTTGAGAACCAAAGTGACCTTGCTCCTTGTTGCACTTCACCAATTTCCAGAGGAGAAAATGGGTGAAGAATTGTTGGACATCAGGGCAACCATTTATTTCTCAATTATAAAGTGTTTTTTATTTTCTTCATTTTGATTCCAGAGAACTTTATTGAAGATGTGTTATGAAATTGAATGCTAGTGCAGAGGAAAGAGAAAATGAATCGAGAAATAGTATAAATATTACTTTATTTGTTTCTCTTGCATGCAGTTGTAGGTTAAGGATTTTGATGGCTTGTGGTCTTAGGAAATGAATAATTTGGAATTTTTTGAAAAAAATGCTGGCCCAGCGTTTCTGGTCACAAAAGCAATGCTTTCTGTACTACAAACTAGATTGGGATCATTTCAACAAAGGGAACTACTTGGTGGCTAAGTTAATGTGGCATTTCTTACAATGTTGGTTGTATGACACAACATCAGAGACTTTAATATTTGTTTATTAAAACTGGCCATTGATATTGCTAATAAACAGTATGTACAACCGTAATGGTAGTGTAGCAGTTTATGTGACACTATTATAGCTCAGGACTTTTTGGAGTTCAATCCTGGCTCCTTTCTGTAAGGAGTCTCTGTCCGTCTTCCCTATAGAATACGTGGGTTGTCCAAAAACATACTGGGTAGGTTAATTGGTCATTGTAAATTGTCCCATGATTAGATTAGGGTTAATCGGCTTTATCAGGGGTTGCTGGGGTGGTGTGGCTCATAGGGCCGGAAGGACCTGCTCTGGGCTACATCGATAAATATATTATTTCTGGCTAGCTCTTTTTAAGCCAAGCAGAGTTTCAAACTAAGCCTGAAAGTTAAATCCGTGCTGAGAAGAATGCAAAAGATGGATGTGTGTGATGCTATTTCTCATTTCCTCCTGCAGTGGAATTTTGTCAGCTTGAGGTAATGGGACAGATCTGTAATTTTAGTCAGAGATGCTGTGAGGAAAGGTCACGGTAAAAGAGCAATAGTCTTTTCTAGAACAAGATATTTGAAGTTATGAAGGAAGGTTTGCAAACTGGAAATAATTTTAATTTCTGAGAGAAGTAACAAAGTGCTGAATATGAATATTTTAAAAAAACTGAGTTCGATTTGGGAAAATTTAATTGGAGCAGCAGCACATCATCCACAGTAAACTTATTAGAAATAGGATATACTTAGATTTTCATTGATATGAACTGTGAACTAGACCTTGTGCTGGGAGATTAATTTTCCTGCTGGCACCTTCAGCTTTTCTAGTGCTTCGTCCTCTTGGACTGCTGAGAAAGACATTGAGGATCAATTCCTTTGAAATTTACACCAGGATATCACTATTGTTCATTCACTGAATAGCACACTTGAGTTTCTATTTTCCATTCATATCTAATGTTTTGAGGTGCTGAAATATACTGCATTGTTTCAGGTTTCAGCAGGTTTTATTGACATAAGGAAAATCCTCTCAAGCCAATTAGTTTGGTGTGATATCCGACAGTTGATCACAGTGTGATGCGTGTTGCCTTCAGAGTTACAGAACCAAATGGTGCTAATATCTATCAAATTAAGCTGGGCCTTTTTCATCAGAGTACATTACGGATTGTCTGTTTTACAAGCTGTAATATACTCTGGGGGTGGGGGAATCAAATAAAAAAAACACTTCTATTGTCTTTAGGTTCACAACCAACCACAGGTAGAAGTTGGTGTAGCTTTCAAGTTCTCTAATAATCATCTGGTGAATTCAGATGAGAAGTGCTGAATGTGGATAAAATTGAGTTATTTGTTCCCTCACTGATGAGCAGTGTTGAGGCTCACAGCAAAATGGTTACCTGTGATAGCTGAAGGATAGGTGTGAGGAAAGGGCAAGATTTGAGGTAGGGCTTATTGCAAGGGTTCCCAACCTGGGGTCCATGGGCCGCTTGGTTAATGGTAGTGGTCCATGGCATGAAAAACGATTGGGAACCCCTGGCTTACTGTGTTAAGTAGAAAATTTAAAATTAACACCTGCTTGAGGTCACAGAATCATGGTATAAATGGATGAATTTATTAAATATCAGGACACTTTAAGAAGGTAAGTTTTTTTTTTAACTTCATGGGCTGATTCGAAACTACAAAAATGGTTGCAGTGTCATGACTTCCGATTCCTCCTTGAACTTACTTCCCTCTTCCGGATTCATGAGTTCATCTTTTTTTTAAACCTTGTGTTAATTGTAATAAATATTGGCAATATGGATAAAATTATTAATTTTGTTTCTTGGAATACTAATGGTTTAAATCATCCGATCAAACGGAAAAAATATTCAAAGTATTCCATAGAATGAATGCTAATATTATCTTTGTATAAGAGACTCATGTGAGGAAGGTGGATAGTCAACGCTTTTTAGGTTTTGGAAAGGCCAACAGTATAACTCGAATTCCCAAGCAAGTAAGAGGCGTTTCCATTTTTATAGATTCTTCAACCTCCTTTATACACTATGAAACAATTTCAGACCCACAAGGTAGATTTTTGCTTATTACTGGTCTACTTTTTAATCAAAAAGTTGTTTTAGTTAATGTTTATGCTCCAAACACTGATTGTCCTGAATTTTTTAAGTGTCTATTTACATCCTTTCCTAATTTGAATCAGTACATGCTGATAATGGGTGGGGATTTTAACTGTTGTTTAAACCCTTTGATGGATAGATCTAAGCCCACCCAAGCTCTTCCGAATAAATCAGCCTCTCTTATTAATTTCTTTATGATTGATTCTGGAATTTCCGAAATTTGGCATTTTTTACACCCCAATGACAAAGAGTTTTCATACTTTTCTCATGTTTATCATAATTATTCAAGAATTGATTACTTTTTTATTGATCACCGTTTACTTACAGATGTTATCGATTGTAAATATGACTCCATTACCATTTCTGGCCATGCACCTTTGAAGCTATCTATTAAGACAATGGACTCATCTACTAATGCTAAATCTTGGAGGTTCAACTCTATTTTATTGCAGGACTTAGACTTTCTTAATTTTATTAAACACCAAATTGATTTGTTTTTCTCAACAAATTCTACAGCAGAGATCTCTGGTGGAATTTTATGGGACACTTTTAAAGCATTTATTCGTGTACAGATTATTTCATACTCCGCTGGAGTTAGGAAATGAACTAATTCTAAAATATTAACATTGGTTGATAAAATCAAAGCAATTGATAAGATTTATTCAGTGACCCCAGCAAAGAACTTTATAAAGAAAGAGTGGAACTTCAAATGGAGCATAATTTGTTATTATCCTCTTCGATTGAAAATCAGTTAATTAAATCTAGAACCCAGTTTTATGTACATGGAGATAAGTCTGGCAAATTATTGGCTAATCAATTGAAAACTGCTTCGGTTAAACGACAAATTACTAGGATTCGTAAACAAGATGGCACTCTGACGATCGACCATAAAGAGATAAATAAAGCCTTTCAAGATTTTTATAATTCTTTATATCAATCAGAATTTGTTGAGAATTCTTCTATAATAGATGAATTTTTAAGAAAATTGAATATCCCAAAATTAACAACAGAGGATAGTGTATTCCTAGATGCACCTATTACGGAAACAAATAAAAAAGGCTACTTTTTCAGTGAATTCCGGTAAAGCTCCTGGTCCGGATGGTTATACTGTAGAATTTTTAAAATCCTTTTCCTCTATACTTTCTCCTTGGCCTTGTAAAATTTTTAAAGATGCGTTAACTATAAGTAAATTGCCACAATTTTTTTATGAAGCCTTTATTTCTTTAATTCTTAAAAGAGATAAAGACCCCACTGAATGTGCATCCTATCGGCCTATATCCTTGCTGAATACGGATTTTAAGATTTTTAGTAAAACTTTGGCCACTAGATTAGAAAATACCGTAGATTCCGGACTACAGAGCGCACCTGATTAAAAGCCGCTGGCTCTAATTTTAGAAATAAAATCAATTTTTTACTTGTACAGGCCGCACCGGATTTTAGGCCGCAGGTGTCCCACGTTGTAATATGAGATATTTACACAGAAAGATATTACACGTGAGGATTTTTTAACTTTTAATTAAATCCATATGGTAACATAAACAAATACATATTGCAAATGCTTTTTTTCGAACCGTGCCTGTAACGCGGCTACTTTTAAATATACGTTGCGTATACTTCTTTACTGAACAACATTCCAATATCTCCTAACGACTGGTAAAAAATATATATACTGCAGCCTACCAGGAAAAGTTATTGATCGCCTTTAACTTAAAAGCAGCGTTTTCGCTCCGCCGCTCGCCCCCCTCCTTCCCGTTTATCGCAAACCGGTATCCCACAAGACGCGGCGAAACCGGGTGTGATGTCATAGCATCCCGCGATGTAGTACAGAAAACAAATATAGTTAAAACAGTTCTAACTTTAACTAACAAATGAATTACTAAGCGAAAATATTATAAACGAAATAACTGCCATAAAGGCAGCACAATGCTTTTCTTCGAGTGTTTTCCATGTTGATGAGGGTGAGTACAAATGACTGATTTACAATAATTTAATTGTGAAAGTGCGCTTGATTTATCGTACAATTTCATTGGACCTCTGTGAACTACTCATCAATTTTATTGGTCTACTGTTACGAGGCAAAATGTTTTTGGCGGCATGAAAAAAAATAATGCATTAGCCGCTCCGTATTAAAGGCCGCAGAGTTCAAAGCTGTTCAAAATGTGGGAAAAAAGTAGCGGCTTAAAATCCGGAATCTACGGTATGTTACCTTGAATTATTTCTGAAGATCAGACTGGATTTATTAAAAACCGCCAGTCATCTTTTAACATTAGAAAATTAATTAATATTATTTATACTCCTTCACCCAAAATACCAGAATGTGTCATTTCCTTAGATGCTGAAAAAGCATTTGATGGAGTTGAATGGCCATATTTATTTAATACGTTGCAGCATTTTAATTTTAGTTCGAAATTTATATCATGGATTAAATTAATATACTATAAACCCTTGGCTTCGGTCTTTACTGATAATCAAAGATCTTTTTTTCAGTTATTCCGTGGTACAAGGCAAGGCTGTCCTTTAAGTCCTTTACTATTTGACATTGTTTTGGAACCTTTAGCTATAGCCATTCGTGAATCACCTAATATTTTGGGTATTACTCGTGGGGAAGGGACGTATAAGTTATCATTATATGCTGATGATTTGTTACTATACATATCCGACC
Organism: Hemitrygon akajei; assembly: GCF_048418815.1. NCBI lineage: Eukaryota > Metazoa > Chordata > Chondrichthyes > Myliobatiformes > Dasyatidae > Hemitrygon > Hemitrygon akajei. The sequence goes on along the minus strand of NC_133137.1, from coordinate 78,177,760 downwards.
CTGAGAGATCTATTCCTGCTATTTCGTCCTTGCTTGCTCAGTTTAGTAACTTTTCTGGTTACAAATTGAATTTTAATAAGAGCGGATTATTTCCATTAAATATGCAAGTTCCAATTTATAAACATTTACCATTTAAAGTTGTCACAGATTATTTTACTTATTGGGTATTAAAATTACCAAAAAATATAAAGATTTATTTAAAGTTAATTTCTTACCTTTAATTGACCAAATTAAGCAACTTGTTACCAGGTGGTCTCCATTATCTTTGTCATTGGTTGGTCGAATTAATGCTGTTAAGATGATGGTATTACCCAAATTCTTATATTTATTTCAAGCATTACCAATTTTTATTCCTAAATCTTTTTTTTGATATTATTGACTCCAAAATATCTTCCTATCTGTGGCAGAATAAAAATCCTAGACTAAGCAAAAAAATATTTACAGAAGCCCAAGAAGGAGGGTGGTTTGGCTTTGCCAAACTTGAGATTTTACTATTGGGCAGTTAATATACGATATTTAATATTTTGGACACAAGAATCGACTATAACTTGCCCATAATGGGTAAATTTGGAATGTAAATCTGTACAAAACTTTTCATTGTTTTCAATTTTAGGATTTTCACTTTCTTTTTCTTTATCTAAATTGAATAAACAAATAACTAATCCTATAGTTAAACATACATTGCGAATTTGGTTTCAATTTCGTAAATTTTTTGGCTTGAATAAGTTCATCTTATCAAGCCCTATAATATCTAACTTTCTTTTTTGGCCCTCTTTTATGGATCAAGCCTTTGTTTTATGGAAAACAAAAGGTATAACATGTTTTCGTGATCTATTTTTAGATGATAGCCTTATGTCCTTTGAACAGCTATCTAATAAATATAATTTACCTAAAACTCATTTATTTTAGATATTTGCAAGTTAGAAATTTTTTGAATAATGAGTTAGTCTTTTCCGAAACTATGTCCCTCGGACATTACGGAATTTTTTTTAGCTCTGAATCCTTGTCAGAAGGGTTTAGTAGCTGTCATTTATAATATGATCATGAAAATACAACCAGAAGTATCAGAAAAAATTAAGAAGGAATGGGAAAAAGAACTTCATTGTCTTATACCCACTGAGCAGTGGGAGAAAATTTTACAATTAGTCAATTCTTCTTCTATTTGTGCTAAACATGCCCCAATACAATTTAAGGTTGTACATAGAGCTCATATGTCTAAGGATAAACTTGCTCGATTTTATTCTTATGTTAATCCAACCTGTGACAGATGTCATTCTGATGTTGCTTCATTGACCCATATGTTTTGGTCTTGCCCTTGTTTGCAAAATTACTGGAAAGATATTTTCAGTATTATTTCAACAGTTCTGAATATCAATTTCCAACCGCATCCTATTACTGCAATTTTCGGTTTACCAATGGCGGATAATAGTCGTTTATCCCCCTCATCTCAACGGATGATTGCATTTGTTACATTAATGGCTAGAAGATCTATTTTATTGAATTGGAAAGAAATAAATCCTCCAACTATATTTGTGGTTTTCTCAAACTATCTCTTGTTTGAGCTTAGAAAAAATTAGAAGTGTTGTCTTTGATCCTTCAGTTAAATTTGAAGAAACTTGGAGACCATTTATTCAACATTTTCATATGAGTTAAATTGTCTTTTCCTAAGCCTCATTTTTATTATCCTTAATTATTTGGATGGAGTTTCGGAGTTATTGGCACTACTGTATATATTTGACATAATGCAATGGCCCATGTTGGTTAGTTTCCCCCCCTCTTTTTTTGGGGTTTTTTAAACTACTTTTGTTCGCAATTACCATGAGTTTGGGAGGTTATTATATATTGATTATCATCTATTTGAATGTCTATTTAAACTATTAACTATGTACTCTCAAACTCTCTGTATTCATGTTTCATTTATGTTTGCTTAAAAATTAATAAAGATTTAAAAAGAAAAAGAAGGTAAGTTTTTATATACTTGATGAATTTGTGCAATTTTATGTATCTGTTGTGCAGGAGTTTTTTTTGAAGTGCAGACTGTTGTCTCACAACAGTTAAGTGTTATACTTGTAATGTGAAGCTTAGACTTTTAAAATGGAATTAATATTTTGAATCATCAAATAGGATGAGATAGAAATTGAATAGCTTAACAGGAAGCATTTACAAATATAAAGAACCATGGACTTGCCAAGGAATATAACATTTTTGGCTACTTTTTGTGGCAGAAAATAATCTTAAAAAGAAATTGGATGGTTACCAGGGTTACCAGGTTAGGTAAAATCACAAACCATAATTTTAAAATGGCAGACTTAATTAGTTGGGGAACAAAAGAACCAGCAGGGAATAAAAGGGTGTCATCAGGGATTGTGGTTATCTGTAGGGGGCGAGGGGAGAGAGGAATATGAAGTATTCTGGTTAATTGGGCCACTGGTTAATCAGTGCAACTGCTCATCTGGGACAACTCTGAAAGAACAAAAAAAAAATTGATAAAACAGCTGGGATTCCCTTCGTTTATTTAGGACACTATGCTGTTTAATGAGGACAGGAGACCTGCTTGAACGGTTTATAACTAGTGTCAGAAGTGTGCACTTGTGTGGCCATTAGAGAATACACCATACTCCGAGTGAACAGTTTTTAATCTAGTATCAGATGCATATGTTTGTGGTAGGATCCCTTTGGAGATGGATAACGTTGTGGAGGATGATGTGTTTATTCTGCATAAATAAACATGCAGGATGGGTACATTGGTAAATGAATTACAATTTAGGCAGATGTGTGTCAGTACATTGTAACAAGAGAAATAAAGTGGCCAATATACTACCTGACTAATAAGAATGTAAACTGTAAAAGGAACTCTTTGAGGACTGAAAGAATTATTAGAATTTTAAGACATTTTAGTTAATCAAAGCAGTTGGATTTATTTTAACTATTAATGAAATTATGAAGTATGAAATTTGTGTTCAACCTGTGTTCATATGCAGTTCTTGTCTTCATTACAAATGAATGTGGACATTTTGGACAGGGTGCAAAAATGACTTTGAAAGAATGGCACCAAGCAAATTGGGTATGGCTATTAGGAAATGTCCAGAATAAATTGTTGATGAGAAAGCTAAGGGATTAACCTAAAAGAGATCTTTAAAATTGTGCGAGGTATTGTCTACTTGTTTTAGAGCTTGAATGTTTTGACTATTGAGAAAGAGCAAAGTGAGAAATATACACTTTTGGTCAGCAATAAAATCAGATTTAGGATGTATGTTCTTTACACAGAAACTATTAAATTAGGGGAAAGCTGAATTGACACAGAGGCTGATAAAGTTACATGAGGAATGATGGGTCAGGGTTTGAGTGGACCTCCATCCCCCACTAGGAAGGTCTCAAAGCTCTCCGCTTTTTGGATTCCAGACCTACCACCACTTTCCTCTGTCTAACGGAATTAGTCCTTACTCTGAATAATTTCTCCTTTGGCTCCTCCCACTTCCTCCAAACCAAAGGTGTAGCCATGGGCACCCGTATGGGTCCCAGCTATGCCTGCGTTTTTGTTGGCTATGTGGAACAGTTCATGTTCCAAGCCTATACGGGTATCTGTCCCCCACTTTTCCTTCACTACATTGACACAACTGCATTGGCGTTGCTTCCTGCACGCATGCTGAGCTTGTTGACTTCATTAACTTTGCCTCCAACTTTCACCCTGCCCTCAAATTTACCTGGTCCATTTCTGACACCTCCCTCCCCTTTCTTGATCTTTCTGTCTCCATCTCTGGAGACAGCTTATCTACTGATATCTACTATAAGCCTACGGACTCTCACAGCTACCTGGACTATTCCTCTTCCCACCCTGTTACTTGCAAAAATGCCATCCCCTTCTCACAATTCCTCCGTCTCCATCGCATCTGCTGTCAGGATGAGGCTTTTCATTCCAGGATGAAGGAGATGTCTTCCTTTTTTAAACAAAGGGGCTTCCCTTCCTCCACCATCAACTTTGCTCTTGAGTGCATCTCTCCCATTACACGCACATCTAGTCTCATCCCATCCTCCTGCCACCGCACTAGGGATAGGGTTCCCCTTGTCCTCACCTACCACCCTGTGGGTCCAACATATAATTCTCTGTAACTTCAGCCACCTCCAACAGGATCCCACCATCAAGCACATCTTTCCCTCCCTCCCCCCCCTTCTGCTTTCCGCAGGGATCACTCCCTACGCGACTCCCTTGTCCATTCGTTTCTCCCCCATCCCTTCTCACCGATCTCCCTCCTGGCACTTATCCTTGTAAGTGGAACAAGTGCTACACCTGCCCTTACACGTCCTCCCTCACTGCCATTCAGGGCCCCAGACAGTCCTTCCAGGTGAGGCGACACTTCACCTGGTGTGGTGTACTTCGTCCGGTGCTCCTGGTATGGCCTTTTATATATTGGTGAGACCTGACGCAGACTGCGAGACCGTTTCGTTGAACACCTACGCTCTGTCCACCAGAGAAAGCAGGATCTCCCAGTGGCCACACATTTTAATTCCATGTCCCATTCCGATATGTCAATCCATGGCCTCCGCTACTGTCAAGATGAAGCCACACTCAGGTTGGAGGAACAACACCTTGTATTCCATCTGGGTATCCAACCTGATAGCATGAACATTGATTTCTGTAACTTCTGTTAATGCCTCTCCTCCCTTTCTTACCCCATCCCTTAGTTATTAATTCCCCCCCACTTTTTTTCTCTCTCTGCCCCTCTCACAATCACTCCTTGCCTGCTTTTCATCTTACTCTGGTGCTCGCCTCCCCCTTTCTTTCTCCCAAGGCCTCCTCTCCCTTCTCCAGCTCTGAATTCCTTTTGCCCATCAACTTTTGAGCTCTTAGCTTCATCCCTCCCCCTCCCACTTTCAAATCTCTTACTATCTCTTCTTTCGGTTAGTCCTGACGAAGGGTCTCGGCCCGAAATGTTGACCGTACTTCTTCCTATAGATATTGCCTGGTCTGCTGCGTTCCACCAGCATTTTGTGTGTGTTGCTTGAATTGCCCGCATCTGCAGATTTCCTCGTGTTTGCATAATGAAGATGTGTTTGGAATGATCTTTGTAAAGTCTACGCTGAGAGTCTAATCTCATGGAATTCTGTATCACAAATCTGCACTATTTTTTTGTTGTAGACTCAAGTGATTCATACCCAGTCGACGGAGCACCCCATTGAAATCCAGCCAGATTTAATGCTGCCTGATTCTCTAAAGCCAGAAGAAGGAGCCAGTGTGTGGCAGAACTGGGCTCAAATTAAGAATGCAGAAATAATGAAAGAGGCTGAAAGTAAACCACCTTTGCCAGGAAGTAATGGTTTGCTTTGTATCTTAACATTTTGTCTTAAATGATTGTGATAGCTTAATTTTTTTGCAGATTTGTCTATGATATTTATGAATTAATTTTTGTCAATTAAAGATGCTGGATTTGGTGTTAGCATAAATTAGGTTGTAAAGCCATTTTGTGAATGAACACAGAACTAAATAGGATTGAAATATCAAATTTTTAAAAAGTAGGCAAATTTAGCCTGTAAGGATATTAGTGGAACACTTTGTTTCTGTTTGTTTTAAAAGCCCAGCAGTAATTGAAAAGCTCAATCCTTTGTAGAATTTATGTACTAAATATTTTAAGGGAGCATTCCTGAAGTGAATGATATATCTTGTCCATCCTTGCGTGCTATGGGTTTGCACTTGGCTAACTGGCGTAAGTGGTCAAATCTATGAAAGCTGGTGAAGCAATACTGTTACTATAAATGTTGTGAAGATTTTAAATGTTTTGGCAGCATGGTAGCACAGTGGTTAGCACAAGCTTTACAGTACAGGTGACCTACGTTCAATTCCCTCTGTTGCCTGACTGCATGGACTTCCTCTAGGAGCTGCAGTTTCCTCCCACATTACAAAGATGTAACTGTTGGTAGATTAATTGGTCATTGTAAACTGTCCTATGATTAGGCTAGGGTCAAATCGGGGGATTGCTGAACGGTGTGGCTCGAAGGGCCTATTCCACGCTGTATCTCAAATAAACACCAACTCTGACCCAAATTGAATGACAGCAGTTCAGCATAAAGGTTCATTATAAGACAGCTGTTTTAATTCTGAGTAAAGATGATTTTGTTGATGTTGCTTGATGAATCTGGAATCAAAACGCATCAATCTGATGTATTATGTGAATTATTTTACTTACATTTGAGACTTTCTAGGTAGAAGGGAAGTGTCAATTTTCTTTGCACCACCGGATTTTGTGACTTCTAGCCAGCACCTTTGGCATAGTCAGTACATATGTTAAGCTATGCTTTAAAATTATAAGAACTAAATAAAAATGATATAATTTAAAATAGTATCAGCAAATTCTAAAGAAACTCGTGAGCTTGCCATTCAGTGCACTATTTATTTTGCTATTTATAATAATCGTCTGGCTTTCACTGTACTGTCAAATAACAAATTTCACTTAATCTGATTTGCAATAAAACATTTTCAACCAAGAATCATTGGTAGAACTTTAATATTAGTTTTATATATGCTATCAGTGAACATATTAAATACTCAACTTGTATGGATTACCTGTGTGTGAGAGGGGGATTACATTCCTAGAAAACCATGTTGCAAATTTCCAAAATTTCCATTCTTTGAAGGTACTTAATTGTGCATGCATCGAGAAATGCGAGGTGAAGATTAAATTTATATCCTGAGAACTGACTAAATTCAGAAAGTACAGTAAGTACTGAGGATAGGGAGGACTCCACATTAGAGATATAGAGCAAAAGGTCATCAGTATAAAGCGTCAACTTATGAGTGATACCCCTCCTTAAAATACTCAATGTCAATGGATTCACGAAATGCGATGGCGAAAGGCTCTAAGGCCAAATCAAAAAGCAAAGGACTCAAAGGACATCCTAGTCTGGTTGCACGTTGGAGACTAAATGGTTTAGAACTCTGAGAGTTAGTAAGCACCTGTGCAGTGGGAGATAAATAATTTAATCCATTGAATTAAATTGGACCCAAAGTTAAATTTTACTAATATTTTAAATAAATCCATTCAACCCGGTCAAAGGCTTTCTCAGCATCTAAAGAAATCACACATTCCAAAGTTTCTTTAGAAGGAGAATAGATAACATTCAGTAAACAATGAATGTTAAAATGAAAATAACGATTTTTGATAAATCCAGTCTAGTCATCAGAGATAATAGAAGGAAGAATGTTTTCCATCCTATAAGCCAAAAGTTTAGATAAAATTTTAACATCAGCATTAAAGAAATAGATCTGTAGGAAGAGCAATCAGTTGGATCTTTATTCTTTTTGAGAATAAGCGAAATAGAAGTGTCATAAAAGGATTGTGGCAACCTGCCTAATTTAAGAGTTAAAAAAGAACAGAAAGTAAGTGAGGGATAAGCAAAGGAGCAAAAGGCTTAATAGAACTCTCCTGAAAATCCGTCAGGAGTGGGAGCCTTCCTTGAATTCAGAGAATGGACAACCCGAGCAATTTCCTCAGAAGAAAAAGGTTTTTCTAACCATTTTCGATTAACCTCAGAAAGTGGGAGAAAGTTTAAACGATCTAGAAAATTATTCATAGCAAAATCGGCTTTAGGGGAATCAGAGCTATACAGTTTAGAGTAAAAGTTACATCACCACTCGCTTTGGAGATTTCCTTAATTTGGTGTTTATCTATTAAAGTTTTAAGCTGATAAGCCAAAAGTTTGCCAGTTTTATCACCATGAACATAAAATTGACTTTTATCTTTTTAAAGTTGAGTTTCCACAGGGTAAGTTAAGAGCAGATCATATTTAGTTTTAACATTAACACATCTTTTGTATAAGATGGGATCCGGAAGCTTATTTTTGATCTAAATGTTTCAACTGATTGGCTAACAAATTGATTCTGAATCTCAAATTTCGTGTGAATTCTGTAAGGATGGATCTCTGCAGCCCAAATGGCTGTAATGCAGAGATCATCTGGATACAAAAACTATGACCTAACTGCAGATGAATGAAAGCAATGCTGTTCTTTGTTTTAATTTTAATAGGATTTCTTTCCATTTGCATCTTAGGACGCCAACCGATGAAATTTAGAGAAGATGCTCTTTGTGCAACATTAGTTGAACTCAATTATGGACTCTGTTTAATGACCAAAGAAGCAAGAGATCCAGATGGTGCTCCCTATGAGGCAGATCTGCTGTATTATTTCTTTCTTTGTATTCAGAAGGTAGTCTTTGCATGTTTCCCCTTTGGTTGGGTGGGGAAGTAATGGTTGTATAACCTGCACGTAATGTACTGTAACTGAGTGAATGGGAGTTAATTTTTATTTGAGCAAAAAACTGCTTGATTCTGTGTGTAAAAGTCAATTATTTATTTTACAGCATATGTTTGAAAATGGAAGAATAGATAATATTTTTGCAGATATCTATTATTCTAAATTTACTGAAAAGTTACATGAAGTCCTTAAGGAATGGCATCCTAAAATAAGTTTGCTTGGTAAGTTGTAAATTTCTCTTAATTATGCAGTTTACATTGAGATATATGGGATTGTTAGCATTTTTAGCTGTTTAAGAATGTCATTTTTAAACTCCATCATCATCATATGTGCAGTGTCATATGATGTAGGTGATTATGGTCTTTGACCGTGATTGTCCTTGGCAAATTTTACTACAGAAGTGGTTTGCCATTGCTGCCTTCTGGGCAGTGTGGTTACAAGACGGGTGACCTCAGCCATTATCATTACTCTACAGAGATTGTCCGCCTGGCATCAGTGGTAGCATAACCAGGACTTGTGATGTGCTTCAGTTGCTCCAGTTTTAAACTAAGAATCTGATTTTGATGCCTTCAATTCGCTCTGCTGGATTTTGCATTTTTGTAATTATACTGATGAGAAATCACCAAATTTTATATATACTTGATGCTTGGGAACCAGTTAATTTTATTTGCCCAACTAAATGCATCAGGATGTCCTCCCTCTTGGGACTATTTGAACAATTCCACAACCTCCATTTTGACCATCATTTTAATTCGTCTTTGTGCTCTGATCTGAATGGTATTCAATAATCAACATTGTTTCTCATTTGTAATCTCTTTAGCATTAGCCAATGTTCCAATGATTTTAATAAGTCATGTGGTCCTGGTATTTTCAAACCACTCTTTCCTAGAAGCCAATTACTTACAATTAAGAGTGTAGAAAAAGTTGCTCCCACAAGCCACTTGCAACTGCACTTCAAAATTCCTGACTCTAATAATAGGATTGACCAAAGTGAACGTGAATTTAGGACCAGAAAATCATGTTGGATTTAAGGCTGTAACTGGATGTAGTGTATTTGGGTCTTTGAAAGGCATTCTAAAAGGTCTTGCATAGGGGTTGATAAATAAGGCTGGATACTGGATTTGGGGATAATACATAAAAATAGATTGGAAATCAGTCACTGGCATTTAATGGCAGTTGTGCTGAATGGGCTACCACATTTTGTTGAATGGGCCCAGTTTTTTGCAGTCTGTCAGTTACTTGCTTGAAAAGGCCACAAGTCGAATTTCCAAATTTGTACTGATGCAAAACAAGGTGGGTGGTGGGGTGGAAGAGGTGTAAGACACTCCTTCCCTCCGCTAGCCTGCAGGTCATGTTTGGGCAAGGTGTAGCCCCTGCTTAACCCCGTCAGGGTCACGTGAAGCCACGGGAGCAGGCGGTGGATGGTCAGCTGGTGCGTATCACAAGTCCTGGTTATGCAACTACTGATGCCAGGTAGACAATTGCTGAAGAGTATTGATAACGGCTGGGGCCACCCATCTGGTAAATACCCTGTTTAGAACAAGGCAATGGCAAACTACTTGTGTAGAAAAATTTGCCAAGAACAATCATGGTCATGGAAAGACCATGATCGCCCACATCATACAACACAGCACATAACAAGACAAGGTCAGATTGAGTTCAGAGGATGTAAGGTGTTCAAGGAGACTTGAAAAAACTGACTACATGGGTGAGAATATGGAAGATGGAATATTTGATTATCCACTTTATTTAACAATGAAATGCATTAAATGATAACTGGGCAATGTTGGTGTCCAAAATGTCCTCATGAGCTTGTAAACGTGTCACTGAAAAACAATGTGCAGGTACAGCAAGTGATTGTATTGTGGAAGATGCTTAAAACATTATTTGTCTTTATTTCTTTAGTGTTTTCTTTTGCTTTATCAATGACCACTCTGAAGGTAGCTTATTGTGATGTATTTGTTGTATGATATGTTATTGCTTAAGGGCACATCTTTAAAGATTGTCTTGATTTATAGATTTTTTAAAAAGACATCGTAAATCTTGTCCTATAGTGAGATTGCTCCTTGCACATACAATTAGTATATTAATTCTGATAAGTTTTATTGTATTATTGAAAGAGGTTATATTTTTCCAAGTATTAACTTTTTGTAGGGAGCTTCTTAAAGAAGCTTTGTCTTTTAATCACAATAGAATTTTAAAAATGTGTTTATTTTGATAGGTTATGTTATTCCTAGTCGTATTACTGAGGAGATGCTATGGGATTGTAAGCAGTTGGGAGCACATTCTCCAGCTACTCTTTTGTACACGTTGATGTATTTCAATACCAAGTATGATTTACTGTTATATTATTTGAAAACAGATTTGAGAAATAATTGTGTTGTGTATTTGAAAGACTTATCAACTGTAGAAATTGTTCTGGTTGTTACGAATTGTTTTGCTTTTTTGGGTGTAACAATCTTGTGTTTAAACAAGATTTATAGCAAATTTCTTATTTCTTTATAGTAATATATACACTTAGCCCTGTATATCCAGACATGTAATCTTGAAAGGAGCAAGATTTTTGCTTCAGTGAATTCTGCATTTAAACAGTGAAGAAGGTACAGGAGCCTCAGGCCTCACACCACCAGCTTCAGGAACAGTTATTACCCCTCAACCATTAAGCCTTTGAACCAAAAGGGATAACTTTACTCAATTTCACTAACCCTAATACTGAACTATTCCCACAACCTATGGTCCCACGTTCAAGGATTCTTCATCTCATGTTCTTAATATTTGTTCCTTTTTTTAATTATTATTTTTCTTCCTTTTTGTATTTGCACAGTTTGTTGTCTTTTGCACATTTGTTGAACACTCTGTCTTTCATTGATTCTGTTATGGTTATTATTCTATTATAGATTTGAGTATGCTTGTAAGAAATCGAAACCGTTGTTATGGTGACGTGTGCTTTGATAATTTACTTAGAACTTTGGAATGAATGTTTTGACAGGTATTTTATGCTGAAAACAGTTGAACAACACTCCAAATTAGCTTTCTCAAAAGTATTAAAGCAGATGAAGAAGAATCCTGGCAATTCAAAGGATAAGTGCTCTAGTATACGATATCTGCGATTATATGGACAGCTTCAAGCTGGACAGAAAGGTAGTGTACATTTTTTAAAAATTGTGAATTATTTAGAAGTAATAAATGATTGACTTGAAGGACAATGTAGCAAATAAATAATGTGGATGTATGATATTCAAATAAATTACTTGCAGCCACAAAATTACAATAATACTAATGTTCCACTGCAAATGTTTCTACTGTTGGAAATAACTCAGAAGATATGTAGCTTGGGTGGTTGATGGTCAGGTTGAGTTGTTCTCCAACGTTGGCAATTCATTTGCAAAAATTTCGTCACCATACAAGGAGACATCATCAGTGCGCTGTGAACTGGTGTGTCCTCCGAATGCCTAGCCTTTAACTTATCAGTCAGTTGATTGGTTGTCATTATGGAAACTCAATTGTGACATATGGCAGGGGTCGTGTCGCTGATTGGTTGCGTGGCGAATTCTGTGCATTGTCTGAAATTTTGGCCGCATTGGCTTATAAGTTGTAATGAGGTCCACATGTCTGCAGACGTAAGCCAAATTGTTGCCACGGAACCGATCAGTGACGAGGCTTCCACCCTACATCACAATTGAGTTTCCACAATTTATTTATTTATTGAGATACAGCATGGAGTAGGCAAAGCAACCCACCACCTTTACCGAAGCCTAATCATGGGACAATTTACAGTGACCCCGATTAATCTACCAATCGATGTCTTTGGACAGTGGGAGGAAACCTTTAAGGTCATGGGGAGAACAAACAGATTACTTGTCGGCAGCATTGGGAATTCAACCCCTGTTGTCTGTACTGTAAAGCATTGTGCTAACCACTGTGCTACCATGGGTAATGACGACCAAACAACTGACTGATAAGTATATAAAGGCCAAGTATTTGGAGGACACACCACAAGTGAACAGCGCACTAATGATGTCTTGTATGGTGAAACATTTGCAAATAGATGGTTTCTTCTGTGATGTGTCTTTATCAACTTTCCTTTTGTTAGATTAAATATTTGAAGCAATATAGAAAAGATTCAATGCCCCTCTTTTCACAACAATTCAAAGCCTCTACTGTTAATTACTTGCTACAGATATGTAAGTGTTCCTGAGTTGATTTACATTTAGTCATTTGCAGATAGATATTAAATGTTCCTGTTACTTCAGATTTATTATTATATCGTGACTCAGATGAGTACTCGGTGCGTGATTGGAAGAATTCAGTGGATTAAACATGCGTCTTCATGAATGAAACTCCCCAGAGGCAGTATTTACTGATGTAACTTTGTCCTGTTAGGAGATTGATTTCACCTGCCATCCTTGGATGTGAAAGCTTTTTGCCATGTGCAGAATAGATTATTTCAAGTCTTGCTGTTAACTCTTTCAAAGAAGCTACGTTAGTACATCAATTACAGTTCTCTTGTACACAGGGCTTAAGAGTTTTTATTGAATCTGTCATTAGAAAACTTACGAATTTATTTTTCTTTCAGTTACAGAAGATATGTATGTTGAGCAACTTGAAAATTCTGAGAATCCCTTGAGGTGCCCCATTAAACTCTATGACTTCTACCTCTTTAAATGGTGAGGCACACCAACTTTTGATTCCATTTCCAGCAGTTGTGATTTTAAGCTGCACTCTTAACTGTTGTTGAAATGTCAGATAACCTTAAATTTATTTTTATTTGTATAAGTGTACAAGCAAGTCTAACTGGCCATGAATTAAGTCATTTGCTTTCCCTATAAGATTACTAAAATATAAGCACAGAGACTTCAGCTGTTTTTCTCCATGCCGATATAACATAGAAACATAGAAAACCTACAGCACAATACAGGCACTTCGGCTCACAAAGCTGTGCCGAGCATGTCCTTAGAAATTACCTAGAGTTACCCATAGCCCTCTATTTTTCTGAGCTCCATGTATCTATCCAGGAGTCTCTTAAAAGACCCTATTGTATTCGCCTCCACCACCGTCGCTGGCAGCCAATTCCACACACTCACAACTTTTTGCGTAAAAACAACAACTTATCCCTGACATCTCCTCTATACCTACTTCCAAGCACCTTAATACTGTGCCCTCTCATGCTAGCCATTTCAGCCCTGGGAAAAAGCCTCTGACGATCCACATGATCAATGCCTCTCATCATCTTATACACCTCTATTAGATCACCTCTCATCCTCTGTCATTCCAAGGATAAAAGACCGAGTTCACTAAACCTATTCTCATAAGGCATGCTCCCCAATCCAGGCAACATCCTTGTAAATCTCCTCGGCACCCTTTCTATGGCTTCCACATCCTTCCTATGGTGAGGCGACCAGAACTGAGCACAGTACTCCAAGTGGGGTCTGACCAGAGTCCTATGTAGCTGCGACACTACCTCTCAGCTCCTAAACTCAATCCCATGATTGATGAAGGCCAGTGCACCATATGCTTCCTTAACCACAGAGTCAACCTGCGCAGCAGCTTTAGGTGTCTTATGGACACAGATCCCAAGATCCCTTTGATCCTCCACACTGCCAAGAGTCTTACCATTAATACTATATTCTGCCTTCATATTTGACCTGCCAAAATGAACCACCTCATAGAGTCTCGGCCCGAAATGTCAACAGTGCTTCTCCCTATAGATGCTGCCTGGCCTGCTGCGTTCCACCAGAATTTTGTGTGTGTTGCACCTCATGCTTATCTGGGTTGAACTCCATCTGCCACTTCTCAGCCCAGATTTGCATCCTATCAATGTCCCATTGTAACCTCTGACAGCCATCCACAACACCTCCAACCTTTGTGTCAGCAGCAAATTTACTACCTATCCCTCACTACTTCATCCAGATCATTTATAAAAATCACGAAGAGTAGGGGTTCCTGAACAAACCCCTGAGGCACACCACTGGTGACTGACCTCCATGCAGAATATGTCCTGTCTACAACCACTCTTTGCCTTCTGTGGGCAAGCCAGTTCTGGATCCACAAAGCAAGGTCCCCTTGGGTCCCATGCTTCCTAAGAAGTCTTGCATGGGGTACCTTGTCAAATGCCTTGCTGAAATCCATATACACTACATCTACTGTTCTACCTTCATCACTGTGTTTAGTCTCATCCTCAAAAAATTCAATCAGGCTTGTAAGGCACGAACTGCCTTTCACAAAGCCATGCTGACTATTCTTGATCATATTATGCCTCTCCAAATGCTCATAAATCCTGCCTCTCAGGATCTTCTCCATCAGCTTACCAACCATTGAAGTAAGACTCACTGGTCTATAATTTCCCTTTCTTGAATGAGGGAACAACATCTGCAACTCTCCAATCCTCTGAAAACTCTCCTGTCCCCATTGATGATGCAAAGATCATCGCCAGAGGCTCAGCAACCTCCTCCCTCGCATCCCACAGTAGCCTGGGGTACCTCTCGTCGGGTCCTGGTGACTTATCCAGTGATGCTTTCCAAAAGTTCCAGCACATCCTCTTAATATCTACATGCTCAAGCTTTTCAGTCCACTGTAACTCATCCCTACAATCACCAAGATGCTTTTTCGTAGTGAATACTGAAAAAGTATTTATTAAGTACCTCAACTATCTCCTTCAGTTCCATACAAACTTTTCCACTGTCACACTTGATTGGTCCTATTCCCTCATATCTTATCCTCTTGCTTTTCACGTACTTGTAGAATGCCTTGGGGTTTTCCTTAATCCTGTCCGCCAAGGCCTTCTTATGGCCCCTTCTGGCTCTCTTAATTTCTTTCTTAAGCTCCTTCCTGCCAGCTTAATAATCTTCTAGATCTCTAACATTACCTAGTTTTTTGAACCTTTCATAAGCTCTTTTTTTGACTAGATTTACAACAGCCTTTGTATACTATGGACCTTGCACCCTACCATCCTTTCCCTGTCTCGTTAGAACGTACCTATGCGGAACCCCTTGCAAATATCCCCTGAACATTTGCCACATTTCTGCCATCCATATTCCTGAGAACATCTGTTCCCAATTTATGCTTCCAAATTCCTGCCTGCCTATGTTTCCCCTTACTCCAATTAAACACTTTCCTAACTTGTCTGTTCCTATCCCTCTCCAATGCTATGGTAAAGGAGATAGAATTGTGATCACTTTCTCCAAAATGCTCTCCTATTGAGCGATCTGACACCTGACCACGTTCATTTCCCAATATCAGATCAAGTACAGTCTCTCCTCTTGTAGGCTTATCTACATATTGTCAAGAAATATTCTTGAACACACCTAACAAACTCCACTCCTTCTAAACCCCTCGCTCTAGGGACATGCCAATTGACATTTAGGAACTTAAAATCTCCCACCACGACAACTCTGTTGTTATTACACCTTTCCAGAATCTGTCTCCCTATCTGCTACTCTATGTCCCTGTTACTATTGGGTGATCTCTAAAAATACACCCAGTAGAGTTACTGACCCCCTCCTGTTCCTAACTTCCACCCACAGAGACTCCGTAGACAGTCCTTCTATGTCTTCTTCCTTTTCTGCAGCCGTGACACTATCTCTGATCAACAATGCCATGCCCGCACCTCTTTTGCCTCCCTCCCTGTCCTTTCTGAAACATCTAAAGCCTGGCACTCTTAAGTAACCATTCCAGCCCCGAGCCATCCAAGTCTGTAATGGCCACAACATCATAGCTCCAAGTACTAATCCATGCTCTAAGCTCATCTGCTTTGTTCATAATACTCCTTGCATTAAAAAAGTCACATCTCAAACCATCAGTCTGAGCGCATCCCTTCTCTATCACCTGCCTAGCCTTCCTCACACAAGCTTTCTCTATTTGTGAGCCAACTGCCTCTTCCTCCTGTCTCTTCAGTTTGGTTCCCACCCCCCAGCAATCCTAGTTTAAACTCTTCCCAATAGCCTTAGCAAATCTCTCTGCCAGGATATTGTTCCTCTAAGATTCAAGTGCAACCTGTCCTTTTTGTACAGGTCACTCCTGCCCCAAAAGAGGTCCCAGTGATCCAGAAATCTGAATCCCTGTCCCCTGCTCCAATCCCTCAGCCACGCATTCATCCTCCACCTCACTCTATTCCTATACTCACTGTCATGTGGCACAAGCAGTAATCCTGAGATTACTATCTTTGTGGTCCTGCTACTCAACTTGCTTCCTAACTCCCTATAGTCTGCTTTCAGGACCTCCTCCCTTTTCCTGCCTATGTCGTTGGTACCAGTATGTACCACAACCTCTGGCTGTTCTCCTTCCCACTTCAGAATATCGTGGACACGATCAGAAACATCCCGGACCCTGGCACCTGGGAGGCAAACTACCATCCATGCTTCTTTCCTGCTTCCACAGAATCGCCTGTCTGACCCACGTAATGCAATGAAACTATGTTTTTGAATCTTTTGGTTGGTTTGTCTGTAAGGTGGCTTTCCTCTACTCTTGCATTAACTGCTGATGCCTTGCAACTCCAGTGACCTGAATTTGATGAGGTGCTGTCTTGTTGGAGCTTGCACACTCTACTGCAATAGGATTTGGATCAGAAAGGATAAAGGAACAGCAATGTATTTCCAAGTCAGGATGGTCTGTAACTTAATGGAGAACTTGCAGAAAATTGTTTCCATAGACCTGCTGCCCTTGTCCTCAGTGACAGGGATTGCAGGTTTGGGAGCTGTTGTCAGACAGAATACCCAAGGCTGGTAAATGCAATATATTGTGCATGAGGTGCATACTGTAGTGAGAATGGTGGGAAGAATGAACATTTAACACATAGGGTGAGGTGACAGTTAAGTAGGCTGCTTGTCCTGCATTGTGTTAAGCTTCAAGTTTTCTTGGAACTGGAAAAGTATTTAGTTGGGGGAGGGTGAATTACAATTCTAATAGGCAAGAACTGGGAGTGCAAAGTGGAAACAGATGTACTTAGGGAAATGCAAAACAGAAATGTGGAGATTGTTTAGTGAACACTTGCATGAATAATGGGATAGGTTTGTCCCATTGAGGCAGGGAAAGGATGGTAAGGTGAAGGAACTAGGTTTGACGGGAGATTTGGAACGTCTAGTCAAAGGAGGAGAACAAAGAATGCTTAAAGGTTCAGGAAGCAAGTGAGTTGTGTGGTAGTTGGAACTAGCTCAAGAAGGGGCTTAGGAGAGCTAGAAGGGGATGTGAGAAGGCCTTGGTGAGAAACATTAAGGAAAGCCCTAAGGCATTCTACATGAACATGAAGAACAAGCCGGGTGTGTTAGTGAGGGTAGGATCTATCAAAGATAGAGGAAGAAATGTGTGCCTGAATTTGGAGGAGGTAGGGTTAACCTTATCAATACTTGGCTTTAGTATTCACCAGTGAGAAGGATCTTGGTGAATGCGAGGACAGTATTGAAGAGGCTAATATGCTTGAATATGTCGATGTTAAAAAAGAGCAAATGCTGTAATGTTCAAAAAACATTAAAGTAGATACATCCCTGGGCCCAAACTGGATTTACCCCAGGTTACTACAGGAAGTGAGGGAAGAGATTGCTGTGCCTCTGCTGATGATCTTTGCATTCTCACTGGCCACAGGTGTAGTGCCAGAAGATTGGAGGGTGGCAAATGTTAATACTTTGTTCAAGAAAGGTAATAGAAACAATGCCTTGGAATTATAGATCAGCTAGTCTCATGTTAGTGGTGGGCAAACTATCAGATTCTTCCTTTTCCAGCCCTTGACCTATTCCACCCACCTGGCTTTACCCATCACCTTCTAGCTAGCCTCTTTCCATCATTTTATTCTGGTATCTTCCGCCTTCCTTCTCAGTCCTGAAGAAGGGTTTAGGCCTGAAACGTTGACTTTTCATACATTTCATTTCCATAGATGTTGCCTGACCTGCTGAGTTCCTCCAGCATTTTGTGGGTGTTGCTTTTGGAGAGGATTCCTTGAAGCAGGATATAGAGGATTTGGAGAAGCATGGCCTGATCTGGGATAGTCAGCATGCCTTTGTTAACAGTAGGTCATGACTCATGAGCTTGAATGAATTTTTCAAGGAAATGACAAAACATATGGATAGCAAGGTGTTTGATAGAGGCTCTCCATTGTAGACTTTATAAGTCGGGAGTAATGGGATCTAGAGAAACTTGGCTGCGTGAATTTAGAATTGGCTTGCCCATAGAAGTCAGAGGTTGGAGTGGATGGAGTGTCTACTGCCTGGAGGTCAGTGACCAGTGGTGTGCTGCGGGGTTCTGTTTTGTGATCCCTGTTTGTGATATTTATAAATGTTGTTGATCTGGAAGTGGAAGGGTGGTTTAGTAGGTTAGCAGATGACGTGAAGTTTGGTGCTGTTGTGGATAGTAAAGAACAGGAGTACTCAGCCTTTTATGCCATGGACCAATACCATTAAGCAAAGGGTCTGTGGACCCCTGGTTGGGAATCCCTGATGTGGAAGGTTAAGTGGGACATTAACATGGTGCAGAGCTGGGCTGAGAAGTGGCACTCAATCTGGAAAAGTGTGAAATGATGAACTTGAAGGCACAGTTCAGGGTTAATGATAGGATTATTAGCAATGTGGAGGACCAATGAAGTCTTGGCATCCACGTCCAGATTCCCTTGAAGTTGATGGGGTGTTTAAGAAGATGTATGATGTTTTTCCCCTGCCACCCCCCATCTAATAAAGACGAGTTCAAGGACTGTAAGGTAATGTAGTTCTGGTTAGACCACACTTGGTCTGGTCACTTCATTATAGGAAGGATGTGGAAACTTTAGTGAGCGTGTAGTGGAGACATCCAGGGACATCTTGTGGGGCATAATTTTAAAGTGATTGGAAGAAGGTATAGGGATGTCAGTGGTATGTTTTTTGCAGAGTGGTGGGTGTATGGAATGCACTGTTAGGGGTGCTAGTTGAGGCAGATACTCTAGGGAAATTTAAGAGACTCTTGGCACATGGATGAAAGAAAATTGGGGGGGCTATGGGAAGGGAAACATTAGATTGACCTTGGAGTGGAATAAAAGGTCAGCACAACAGTGTGGAACATAGGGCCAGTACTCTGCTGTTCTAAGTACACACTGAGCTGATAAACAGGAACTTAATTTTGCTCAATCATCAGTGATGAAGAAGTAACTTAAGATGATGGGCCTAACGCACTGTCTTGAGGAATTCAAAAGCAATATCCTGAGCCTTGAGGTAATTGATTTTCTAAAATCACAACTATTTTTCATTGTTCAAGATGCCTCAGACTATTGGTATGTTTTCTTAATGCCCATTGACTTTGCCCATCATGTCATGGCAGTATTTTATTGTGGCACTCAGAAGCCCTCATTAAGTTAGTTTTCTCTTGCCTCCTTTCTGAAATAGAGCTTTATGGTCCATTTCATTGCATTTGTCTGGCATTCTCCTTTTATGAACTTTCCATTAAGCATCCAAGTGATTAAAAATACTTTAAAGTGAATTGAGTTAGAAATAACCTATGTAATTAACAGATAATTATCCCTCTTATTACAGTCCACAGAGTGCTAAAGGACGTAATGATGCCTTCTACTTGAATGCTGAACCAGTGGTTGCACCAAATAGTCCGATTTGGTATTCAACACAACCTGTCAGCAATGAAGCCATGGAACAAATGTTGACCAGAATCCTTATGATAAGGGAAGTCCAAGAAGCTTGTGCAAATACCCATCTTCCTCCATTCCAGTAAAAGAATTCCCCAAGCTGCATGGTAGGGGAAAGAAACTGCTTGCCTGTAGCAACTCATAGGAATTTTATTTTATGGAAGAGAAGCATCTTGCCTTTTCCAGCGCTCTCAGATGTTCATGCACGATGTGCTTGAGAACTTGTATATACTGAAAATTGATGTCAGAATTTGTAAACCCAGTAAAATTCTGGGTGATTTATGTTGCAGTTCTAAAAGCCTGACCAGTTCTATTGTTTCCTTAAACTATACTGAAATATGTAATGGTCTAACTGAACAAACTGTAAATAAGAGGAAAGTTTAAAAACTATTTCTTCCAGTTGGTGGTAGTAAAGTTTGCTAATTCATCTTTAAATTCTTTAACAAGCTTTGAAATTAAATTATGTGCATTCCAATTTGTGGTGACACAGGTAATTGTGGTCATTGTATAACTTAATTCCTTGTTTGGATCTAGACTCCAATTCTGTTCTACCTGTATTACAGATGCTTCCATGAACAGTCGTCTTTTTAGCAGACTGATATGTTCTTTAACATATGTTTTTGTATGTAATGTACCTGGTGTACTTCTGTGCCTAATGTGGATAATCCACTACAAATTTTGAAAGAAACTTTATAAAATATAAATACTGCATTTGCATGAACAGAATTAAACTAGGTTTAAGAAATGTTGGCTTTAGGTTTTAAACCAGATCAACTTTACCTCACAAACCTGTGACATTATGGCTTGGTATCAGATGGGCACAGGAAAATTTCTTACAGACTACAGTATATTGTACTAGAAAGGTTTTGAGTAGTTAGGTTTGGTGGTTTTTACTTTTATGGGGGCAATTATTTTCCCACTTTATTTTGAATCACCGATTAAAATAAAATCAACAATGTTATACTCATGTAGTGCATACCAAGGATGTCACGTTACCTTTGTAATTTTTTAATATAAATCGTTCACTAATTTCATTGGTCTAGGTAGAAACAATAAATTTTGCCTATGAAAATAAAACAGCCATTTGTTTTGAGTATGCAGTTTTCTTTTGACATCTAAAATAACTTTGAAAAGTTGTTAAACTCTGCATCTATTAAAAGATTAAGAAGGGACTTGTAGGTGAGTGAAGTCCATTATAGCTGATTTAGAAACATTGAAGGAGTTGTGCGTGTGTATAGTTGTCATGATTTTGTAAGATTATGAAGTGTCAGTATTTTCCCTCCTAGTTTTCTGCATGATACTCTTGCTACAAGAGAATCTCAGTGTGATTGCATTCACTTTGAGAGAACTAAAATAATTATTTTGCAAAAGTACAGCTAAATTAGGCAGAAAATGGTGTTGGGTAGACTGATGGGACTGAAGGCTGATTAATCCCCAGGGCCTGATGGTCTGCATCCCAGGGTACTTAAGGAGGTGGTTCTAGAAATCGTGGATGCATTGGTAATCATTTTCCAATGTTCTATAGATTCAGGATCAATTCCTGTGGATTGGAGGGTAGCTGATGTTATCCCACTTTTTAAGAAAGGAGGGAGAGAGAAAATGGAATTATAGACCAGTTAGCTGGACATCAGTGGTGGGGAAGATGCTGGAGTCAATTATAAAAGATGAAATAGCAGCACATATGGATAGCAGTAACAGGATTGGTCCGAGTCAGCATGGATTTATGAAGGGGAAATCATGCTTGACTAATCTTCTGGAATTTTTTGAGGATGTAACTATGAAAATGGACAAGGGAGAGCCAGTGGATGTAGTGTACCTGAACTTTCAGAAAGTCTTTGATAAGGTCCCACAGAGGAGATTAGTGGGCAAAATTACAGCACATGGTATTGGGGGTAGAGTACTGACATGGATAGAATACTGACATGGATAGAAAATTGGTTGGCAGACAGGAAACAGTAGGGATTATCGGGTCTCTTTCAGAATTGCAGGCAGTAACTAGTGGGGTACCGCAAGGCTCGGTGCTGGGACCGCAGCTATTTACAATACACATTAATGATTTAGATGAAGGGATTAAAAGTAACATTAGCAAATTTGTAGATGACACAAGCTGGGTGGCAGTGTGAAATGTGAGGAAGGTGTTAGGAGAATACAGGGTGAATTGGACAGGTTGGGTGAGTGGGCAGATGCAGCTTAATGTGGATAAATGTGAGGTTATCCACTTAGGTGGTAAGAACAGGAAGGCAGATTACTATCTGAATTATGTCAAGTTAGGAAAAGGGGGAAGTACAACGAGATCTAGGTGTCCTTGTTCATCAGTCACTGAAAGTAAGCATGCAGGTACAGCACGCAGTGAAGAAAGCTAATGGCATGTTGGCCTTCAATAACAAGGGGATTTGAGTATAGGAGCAAAGAGGTCCTTCTGCAGTTGTACAGGACCCTGGTGAGACCACACCTGGAGTATTGTGTGCAGTTTTGGTCTCCAAACTTGAGGAAGGACATTCTTGCTATTGAGGGAGTGCAGCGTAGATTCACAAGGTTAATTCCTGGGATGACAGGATTGTCATATGTTGAAAGATTGGAGCGAATGGGCTTGTACATACTGGAATTTAGAAGGACGAGAGAGGATCTGATTGAAACATAAGATTATTAAGGCATTGGACACACTCGAGGCAGGAAACATGTTCCTGATGTTGGGGGTGTCCAGAACCAGAGGCCACAGTTTAAGAATAAGGGGTAACTTTTTCTCCCAGAGAGTTGTGTATCTGTGGAATGCTCTGCCTCAGAAGGCAGTGGAGGCCAATTCTCTGGATGCTTTCAAGAAAGAGTTAGATAGAGCTTTTAAAGATAGCAGAGTCAAGGGATATGGGGAGAAGGCAGGATTGGGTTACTGATTGTGGATGATCAGCCATGATCACAGTGAATGGCGGTGCTGGCTCCAATAGCCTACTCCTGCATCTATTGTCTAAATTGTACCATTGGTACCAGAGCAAAACCTTTCAATATTTACCTCAAATATTATTCAGTTTCGAATGGATATCAGTGTATTGCTGCCTGTTAACTGTACAATCAAGTTATGTATTTGTTCTCATGCATGTGAACAAAAAATTATGGCTATAGATTTGCAGAAGTATCAGCATACTAGACCATTCTTCAGTGTATTACCAACAAGGCTGCAGCTTTAAAGTTTCTTTAAAATACATACCGGATACTTAACTTGCTCATTTCTGTTATACTTGCCTACTAGCTTTTTCATCTATACTTTTTATTCATGCCTTGCTTTTAATACATTGTGTTTTCCAAAGATCCATCATTGGCTGCCTTTTCATTCAAGTGCAGACCTTAACAATATTGTGTAAACAGTATCAATGATACTGATGTTAATGGTACCCAGCTTTAGTTCTCATCTACAATTTGAGAAGAGAAAAGATCCAATGATTTAAAGAGCCACTGTTTAAAAAGGGAGATGGCAGTAAATCAATGGCCATTTGTAATATAGAAAAAATTAGTTAAGGCTTTGTAGCAAGACTACAAACAAAATCAAGATACCAGTTAACATGGATCTAGTTAAAAGAAAAAAACTTCTGACCATATTGAGTTAAGAACATAACTTGTGAACATGTATACTCAAGTTTAGACCATAAGGCACAGCAGCAGAGTAGGCCCTCCAGCCCATTAGATCTGCTCTGCCATTCCATCATGGCTGATTTATTATCTCATTCTCCTGTCTTCACAAGACTTGGCCTCCGCAGCAGTCTGCGGCAATGGATTTCACAGATTCGCCAGCCTCTGGCTAAAGAAATTCCTTGTAATATGGAAGCTGTGCCCTCTGAATCCCC
This sequence comes from Hemitrygon akajei, assembly GCF_048418815.1. Taxonomy (NCBI): domain Eukaryota; kingdom Metazoa; phylum Chordata; class Chondrichthyes; order Myliobatiformes; family Dasyatidae; genus Hemitrygon; species Hemitrygon akajei. The sequence goes on along the minus strand of NC_133137.1, from coordinate 78,154,086 downwards.
CACTATAGGAAACTCTTGCCTCATCCTTTAGAATACTTCATCTTTAGGATGTACCTTTCTTGCACCTTCTGAATTTCCCCCAGAAGCAGAAGCCATTGCTGTTCTGCCATCATCCCTGCTAGTGTCCCCTTCCAATCAACTGGCAGGCTCCTTTCATGCCTCTAATTCCCTTTACACCACTGTAATACTGATACATCCACTTTTAGCTTCAGAAACTGGAAAGGATCAACCACCCTTTACTCTTAAAGCCATATTTAGACATTCTTATAAATTCCCTTCTTGTAATCCAGCACCAGCTTGATTTTCCCAACATACCTGCTAATTGAAATCCCCAGGACTATTTTAACATAGCCCTTTTTACATGCTATTTCTATTTCCTGTTGTAATTTGTAGCCTACACTCTAGCTACTGTTCAGAGACCTGTAACTGTCTTTTTATCCTTGTAGTTTCTTAACTACCCACAAGAATTGTACACGATCCAATCCTATGTTACATTTAAGATTTGATTTCAATTTTACCAATAAAGCCACCTCACCCCCTCAGCCTCCTTGCCTCTCCTTTCGATACAGTGTGTAACCTTGGATGTTGAGTTTTCCAACATCGTTCCTGCCGATCTCTTAACAGTCTCACTACCCACTGCAACTAGTTGTTTACTAACTGCTTCCTCAGTCCTGTCACTTAGGATCTCACCCTGCCAAATTAGTTTAAGGCCTCACCTACAGTTCTAGCAAACATGCCCACAAGGATATTGGTCCAGGTGTAACCCATCCTTTTTGTGCAGGTCATGCCTTCCCCCAGAAGAAATCTGAAGCCCTGCTCCCTGCACCAATTCTTCAGCCACTCATTCGGCAGCCAAATCATCCTATTCATGTGGCACAGTCAGCACTGCAGAGATTACTACTGTGAAAGAGATACTGATGGTGAGTTGAGGTACATACTGGTTTTAATGACATAAGTTAGACAATATAGAAGATTGAGGGAAGACAATAGAGGTATACAAAATTGAGGGGTATAGACAAGGTAAATGCAAGAAGGCTTTTTCCACTAGAGGTTGAATGAAACTAACAGGAAATCATGGATACAGATGAAATGCTTAAGGGAAACGTGAGGGGAGACCACGCAGCGGTGAGTGTGGAATGAACTGCTAGCGCAAATGTTGGATGCAATTTTGGTTTCAATCTTTAATTTTAAATGGGAGGGTTAAGGTTTGGGTGCTGGTCAATGGGACTAGGCAGTTTAAATGGTTTGGCATGGACTGGATGGCTTGAAGGCCTGTTTCTGTGCTGCTGTTTTCTATGACTCCAACACCCACATACAGTTTATTGCAGATGACTGCAATTAATTTCTATGTCTTGTATCTGTGCTCCATCTTGTGGCCGGATTCTTGAAGAAACAGCATTTAAATATGTTGTGCAATTCCAACTGAGCTTTGTCATTTCCAAGGTTTTGGAAAAAGCAATCTGACCAACATCAATACTCACATTAGATTTTCTTTTTAGCATCTCTGAAACTGTCATGGATCCTGAATAATATGTCTAAGTACATATGCACAACTAAATAAGCAACTTTGCTACTTTGAAACCTAACATTTCAAGAAATCATGAAGGGGATTAACCTCTGAACTTGCAAAAAATGGGTACCATTTTCTTCTGAAGTTTTGTTTCAAAAATTGTAGTGTTCTTAAGCAGATATCTCAGAAATAGATGAAGGCACCTGAGGATGAGAAAAACGTCAAGTAATACAAGCAGCACTTTAGCTAAGTATATTCATGTTTTTTTTTTACAAGATACATTCTTGGGAAGATGGACTAAGGGGGTGACTATGTGATTCGCCATTTCAGTGGCACAACAATGAAGCAGCAACTAAAATGCTTAAATTTAGAACTTTCTCAAATAAACCTGATGAAAACCAGCTATGACTGGCTCACTCTAGCCCTAGTGGCACCACATTACCAAGCAGTGAAGCAGAATTATCCTCTTGCTTGCAACTGTCCTATTTCTCATAACTTGTCAGATTTTCTTTTACTACTTTAGTACTAGGGTGATGAGGTTAGATGCTGCAGAAATCATACAACCATCCTCCCACAATGGTGCTACTTTCAGAAATAGAGCAATATGGCTATAAAATGACATTTGCCAATCTTTTGAGAGATACTACCAAGTTTAGTTTTAGATAACTATTAGCATAGTTTACATCACTACATTGTGGACAAAATGGAACCATAAATTAATAACAAACTTACCCTCTGGGCTAAAAGTACATTTGGGAGATTACAACCGACATATGCATCATTTAGAACACAGTATTCCAGAAGTGCACTCCAGCATGCATCCTGTAATGATTCACGTATTTTGAAAACAGTTTTAAACTTAACAATATTATCAACACAGTACCATGTACTAAATACCATCTATTATTTCAGTATTAAGAAAATTCCCTTTAAAAAATTAAATCAATTTTCATACAATTATTTTTAAATAATTTGAAATTACAGAACATTCATACAGTCCTTAATATAGCCTTTACACAGAAAACATTTGTTATATTTTGATTACTGCTTGTACCAAAATTCTATTCCATGAAGAACTCTACTCACCTGGAGGAGAATATGGGGATTCCCAACCAAGATCAGTAATGCTTTAGCCCTGGTGATTGCCACATTAAATCTTTTGGGATTGCAAAGAAATCCTAAGCTATAATGCTTATCCTCAAACAGATTTTCTTCTTCATTTGAACGTACCTTTGCAATAAATATTTTGTTTTTAAGACTTCAAGGAAAAGGTAAACAAAAATGCAACCCAACAAAAAACCCCATACAGCATGCTCACCTCTATATGCTTTATATTTAATACCCTCAAGTGAAATAGATTTAAAATATTACTATGCAAGTGTAAAAAATAATTTGCACAACAGGATTAGTTGTAAGTTGTGTTACCTCTAATTAGCACTTGTACACAGGTATGGTTAATAGTTTGCAATTTGGTATTGGTCACATGTACCAAGATACAGTGAAAAGTTTGTCTTCCACACCATTTATACCAATCAGACATTGAGCAACAAGGTAAAACAGTAACAATGCAGAATAAAGTATAAAAGTAATGTGCTCAAGACTCCATTTTAGAGCCTGATAACAGTGGGGTAGGAGCCGTTAGAGCCTGGTTAGACATGCTTTCAGGCTTTTTAAAAAATCTCCTGCCTGTTGGGGGGGGGGGGGGGGGAAATGAAAAAATGTCTGGGGTCTTTGATTATGCTGGCTACTTTACTGAGGGACAGAGGCCTTTGAGATGAGGCTGGTTCCTGTGATGTGCTGAGCCACAACTCTGTAGTTTCCTGTGGTCACTTGCAGAGAAGATGCCGTACCACACCATGATGCATCTAGACAGATGGTGCATCAATAAAAACTTTCTCCTGAGGAAGGAGGGGCACTGGTGAGCTTTCTAGGCTGTGACATCAACATGGTTGGACCAGAATAGGCTACTGTTGATGTTCACATCTAGGAATATGAAGCTATCAACCCTCTCTACCTCAGCACCGATGAAAATAAATTAATCAAAAACTGGTATTTGCTTTATGATGCACAGTTTGATTCCAGAATTCAAAGGCGCTAGGGGGGAAAAGCCCCCAGTTCATATGGCCCAAAAAAGGGTTAGTCATAGAGCAATATAACACAGATACAAGCTCTTCAGCTGAGAGTCCACACCAACAATGGTGCCACTCAGCTAGTCCCAACTTCCTGCTTTAGCACCATCTCTCTAAGCCTGCCCATCCATGTATCTATCCAAGTGCTTCTTAAATGATACTATTATACCTGCCTGAACAATTTCCATCCTCTGCATGGAAAAAGTTGCACCCCTGGTCCCATTATTATGTTTTCCTTCTCATCCTAAATCTATGCCCTCTAGTTTTAAAATCCCCCTACCCTGGGGAAAAATTATTAGCCCTCTGCTTTATCTATGCCTTTCATAATTTGAAACATTTTTTATAAGGTCGCCCCTCATTCTCTGATGTTCCAAAGAATAAGGACTTAGTTTGACCAACCTCATCCTATAACTCAGGCTCTCTAGTCCTGGCAGCATTTTTTCTTTAACAGGGTGACCCAATCTGGAAAAATAGCAAGTACAGCCTCACCAGAGATTTAGACAATTGCAACATAATGTCCCATCTCATATACTTAAGTGCCCTGACTGCCGAAGGCCAATGTGTTAAATGCCTTTTTACAACCCAACTACCTGTGATGCCGCTTTCAATAAACTATACGCTTGTGCTCTTAAGTCTCTCTGTTGCATCACATTCCCCAGTGACCTCCCATTTACAGTACAGGTCCTATGCTGGTTTGACTTTCCAAATGCATCACCTCAGACTTATTTGAAATAAAATCCATTCACTGCTGCTTGGCCCACTTCTCTACCTGATCAAGATCACCTTGTAATCTACAATAACCTTCATTGTCAACGACTTCCTAATTTCGTGTCATTTGCAAGCTTATTGAAGAAGCCTTTTTGGGTTTTCCTATCCAAATTATTTACATAAATAACTAACATCAACTCCCATGGGACACTACTAGTGACTGGCCTCCATTCGAGAATCAGCTGTTAATCACCACCCTCTGCCTCCTACCTGAAAGACAATTTTGAAGCTACCTAATTAGCTCTCTGGATTAAATGGGACTTTATCTTCCAGACCAACCTACCATGTGGATCAAAGTCCATCAACTATCCCATCCCCATCTACCTTTTTGGTTGCTTCTTCAAAAACAAACTAAAGAGATTCATCAAGCACAATTTCCCATACACAAAGTCATACTGACTAATTAGATTATGTCTGTCTAAAGGCTGGAATTCCCTCCAGCAACTCTCTCACTGCCTGGTCTGCAGTTCCTTGGCTTGTCTGTGTTACACTTTTTAAAACAACAGATGACATTAGCCTCCTTCCAATCTTCAGGAATTTCATGATGAAGCAATTATCTCTGTACAGACCTCTGCAGTTTCCTCCCACAAAGCCCAAGGATGCACAGGTCAGACACTAATAATTTATCCACTTAAAAGGCTGCTAATACCTCCTCCCAAGTAAAATGAATGTCCTCCAAAGTATCTCCACTTGTTTCACTCATCTCTCGATCAATAAACACAGAGAACAAATACTTGTTACAAATCTAACCCAGCTCAAGACATAAGTAAAAACCTGTTAATCTCTGAGTGGACCTCTGTTCTCCCTAGCCACTGTTTTACTCTTAATATAGCTATAGAACCTCTTGGGATATTCCTTAATCTCACCTGCCAGATCCACTTCATCCCTCATTAGAGTGTTTTAAACCTTTTTATAGTTATCAAGGGATTTGCTTGATCCTGACCTCTTAAATCCAACGTACGTGTCCTTTTTCTTGAAAAAAAAAGCCTCCACGTCTTTTCAGCCAATGTTTTCTGAATTTGCCAAGTTTACTCTTCACCATAACAGAAATATTCTGGTCCTGGATTCTTAGAAGCCTCCCACTTGCCATTTGGTTCTTTCTCTTCAAACATGTTCACTCCAACCTCTGCAAGATCCAGTCCAATTCCCCCAAAATTAGCCGGACTCCAGTTAGGACCCTAAGATGAGGCTAAGGCATATCATTTTCCAACGTTATCTTAAAATTAGCAGAATTATGGTCAGTAGAGTCAAAATACCCCTGACTACCATTTTAGTTACTTGCACTACCCCGTTCATTAAGAGGAGCACCAATACTGAACTATCAAGTTCAGGAACAGTTATTACCCCCAAAATCATCAGGATAAGTGGATAGCTTCACTCACGCCATCACTGAACTGTTCCCACAACCTAATTGAATTACTTTCAAGGACTCTTCATCTCATGTTCTCTATTTTGCTTATTTATTTATTATTATTCTTTCTTTTTGTATTTGCACAGTTTGTTGTTTTCCTTTGCACACTGGTTATCGTCCATGCTGTAGGGTGCAGTCTTTCATTGACTCTATTGCGTTTGCTATACAGCCCTATTTATTCTTACAACTGCGAGCAATTTCTCTATAGATCACCTCCTCATTCCCTCTGACTGCTGGGGGGGGGGGGGGGGGTGAAGATCTATAATATAGCCTCACTAGAATGGCCCTCCCTTCTTGTTTCTACCCATACTGTGGACGTTAAAAGCAGTAATTTGAATAAATATTTGCTTCATTTTCTAGTATATTCAAATAACTTCAAGAGCATCATCACTGTATAATTCATTTGTGGTTTGAAAATATTGGACTTTATCTGTGATCTGCAAATTGGCCAAAACAATTATATAGTTTTATTGGACATTAATGCACTATATTACCACAGTGCACAGTCATAGTAATAATGCTAAATCTGAATTTACTGTCCTGAAGTCATCCAATGATCCCAAAATGATTTCTATTGTAACTGTATATTTTACTGATCAATTATTAAATGATCAAACATCAGGCAAAAGGTTATCTCCTTAAAAACACAGATCAATGTTTAGAAACAGCAGAAATAGTTTAACGGAAAAGTAAATGCTTTCATTTCGTAAATCTATTGGAGCTGCAAGTAGCAGACACAATTCAATACTGCTTAATGTAATTTCCAGTACACAAATGTGAAGGAGAACAAAATAATTGCTACTCTGGATCCAATGCAGCACAAACAAAAACACTTATTGTATTTGCAAAGAACATAATAAATAGATAAATACACAAATTGTCCATAATATGACACTAGGCACAAGAATGTCTGTACATAAGGTGACTGACAGGAAATAATAAAGTGGTGGTGATGGGTGTGGAAGGGTGGATTATTGGGTAGAGGTGTTAATTAGCCTTACTATTTGGGGAAAGTAACTGTTTTAGATTCTGGCAGTCCTAGAGTGGATGCTATGTAGCCTTCTCCCTTATGGGAGTGGGACAAACAGTCCATGAGCAAGGTGGGTGGGATCCTTCATGATGTAACTGGCCCTTTTTCAGCACCTTTTTGTAGATAGGTCCCTGATGACGGGAGGTTGGTGCTGGTGATGTGTTGGGCAGTTTTGACTATCTGTTGTAGAGCCTTCCTGGCTGACAGTGCAGTTTCTGCATCATGCAGTGATGCAACTTGTTAGGATGATCTCTACTCCACATCTGTAGAGGACGTGAGTATAGATGTGCAACATCCAGCTATCTTGAGCCTCCTCAAAGTAGAGGTATTGGTAAGCTTTCCTAATTGTGTAGGACGTGTTGTGAACAAGAGAGGTTGTGTGAGATGTGCAGTTCCTGGAATTTTCACTGCTGTGCTGCTGATGTGAAGGGGAGTGTGAACAATGTGAGTTCTCCTGAAGTCAATAACCATCTCCTTTGTCTTGAAGAGGAGGTTATTTGCCTGGCACCAGACCTCAAGCTCTTCCCTTTCCTCTCCTGTAGGTCTTCTCATCACTGTTGGTGATGAGCACTGCCAATGTTACGTCATTGGCGAATTTGACAATGAGCTTACTCGGGTATTTGGTCGTGTGGTCATCTTTGAGCAGAGTGTACAGCAGTGTGCTCACCACACATCCCTGAGGGGGCACCCATATTGAGGATGATGAGGAGAGAGTAGTTCCACACCCTAAGCATCTGAGATCTGTTGATTACGAAGTCCAACATCCAGTTGCAGAGTGGCGTACTTAAACTGAGGAGAAGGAGGAGGAGTTTGTTGACCACAATGTTTCCAGATTAATGTCAACCATTACTAAATTGTTAATACATGACTTAAAGAAATCAAATAATACAAATTTTAATGGAACTTACTGTTGATAAAATAATAATCATTTTCTCCTGGCCTTGAAATTCTTCAACAGATCCAACCTTTATGTCAGTAAGGTTAACAGTTCGAAGGAGGACTCTAATTTTTTGAACCTGTGTTCACAAAACAAAACAATTTTACAGACAGACAGGCATACTTTATTGATCCCGAGGGAAATTGGGTTTTGTTACAGTTGCACCAACCAAGAATAGAGTAGAAATACAGTAGAGTATACAAGGGTTTTGTAATGACCCAGGGATACGAATGTTCACATCCACTAGTGTACACAGTCAGCATTTTCTTTTGTAAGGTTCTCTATGGATTTTTAACTAAATTACTAATTCACTGTTTTATGTTTACAATCTGTGTACAAGTCTTAAGCATGTATATTTAGCTAGGGTGTTGTGTTGTGTATTAAATATTACAATAATATTAGATTAAAGTCTGAACAATTCCAAGTGACATTAACTCTTTGTGAGCTTGCAGCATGTAAGGTGTCTGTACAAGTTAAATACTGTAGGTTTGTTAAATGGTTGCTAATAATGGCTGGATTCTTTCTTGGCCTCGAGGCACAAGTAGCATGAGAACAAAAGACTAAATAGTTTGCCCGCCTCTGTGTCTCTTGCTATGCTGGTGGATTGAACCTAGATCAATCAAAGCACCTTTCGCTCAGTTCTTGGGATTTCACCTAGACTGAGATCGATCCGTGCCAAGGACCTGGACCCTGGGTGATTTCATGAACAGCGACAATCAAGTGGAGACTAAGAATCGTGAGCCCTGAAATCTTTATAACTCTCTATGTGGTACTTTATGTGGTTTCTGTTTTATGGTAATAAATTAGGCTTAATTTACTTTGCTGTTCTTGTATGCACATTACCTGGACACTCGAATTGGTTTGGGTCTTTTGGGTCTGATCAACTCAAGTGCCTAAAACTTTTGCACAGTACTGCATTGACTAAATGTTTACCAATATTAACACAAAACTTAAGACTCACAGAAATTGTAGTTTAAGGATAAATAAAGAGAAGACAGAGGTACATGGATTTCTACCATGTGCTTAAAATCAAATCAAAATTAACCCACAGGAAATGATATAAAAAAAAGTCTGCAGTACTATGCAAAAAACTCTTTTGTATAGTATTGTAACTTTAATAAGGAAACATCATTAATAAGTAACAAATACCACACTGCATTTGAAGTTAAATTTCATGAGGTCCTGAAAATTCATTGACTTCCACTACAGGCAGAAGCAAAAGATCAATTAATGAAGGCACCTCAGAGCAGGGAAAGAGAAATAAGAAGTTATCTTACATACCTGCTTTTGGTAAGGGGTTATGATCCCAATATCAGAGGGCTGTACTGGGCTCGTGCAAAGTTTAACCAGCAAACAACAATAACGCATAACCTGAACAGCTTCTTTAGGGTTGAACCATGATGGATTGCTACCTTCCCTCATTTCATTTCCCTGAAATTTAAGCATATGGTTATAAAATTTGAATTTAAAAGTACTTGTAAGAAGGGAATATCATTCACACACCCTTTCCTGCAGCTGAAACATATTCTATGGGAATGCAATGCATCTTTGCTATATCTAAAATAACAATTTAGTGCAAGATGATGCCAGCAACCAACAAGACTAATGGTGATCATTTGCAAACAGTTAACAAAACTACTACTTCTCCTTCTTTTAAATATACTTTGACTACTAATCTGTGCACGATGGGAACCTGTAACTTAACATTCTGATAATTTATTTTGGGCCGACTGAGCAATCTGGGATTTTTGCTGTCTCTGAGAGAATTTGCTGTGGTTGAGAATGGAGTGGGTGGCCTAGTGGCAGAGCAAGAACTCATAATTGGCTCCAATTCTCGACCTACTGTGTTCAGTGCCATCTGCCTGGTCTCCCTCTCCTTCTTGCTCACTGTTGCCGGAGGAAGATGCAGGAGTCTTGGGTCCTGGGCAAGGTTTGATTGGCACAGTTTGTGGATTAGATTCATTTCCAGAGGACTCTGCAGTTCATGTTATATGAGTCTTGGATTTCTAGTTTCTCTTTTTGAAAAAATTGCTGCGGGCGGACTGGCTTTGTGGCCTGCAGTAAACAAATGACAGCGCTAAACTGAACAGAACGTACCTGAACCGTTTCAGAGAATCTGTGGTTTATAGCAGTGGTGTGCAGAAGAGCACCTCTGAACACACATGCTGAATTTTTAAAGTCGATGGTCTACAGTGGCCACTTTACAGGAGGTATCTAATAAAATGGTTACTGAGTGTAGTTTAAGGAAATACCAGGAATTCCTTTGAGGAAGTTAAATTTCCTATATGTTGCAGCTATGGCAGAGGTGACAGGGACCACACCATCTCCAACCACATCAACTACTGGTAAGTTATCATTATTTAGAATTTAGTCTTGAAAGTCACCCAAAGATTGTGTTGTCGCAATTGTATTGAGGCCATTATTTCCAGCAGATCTGAATAAGTTCTGCCTTATGGACGTCAGGGCTTGTATTTTAACTAGGACTGCATTTCCTCAAAGTGCTGCTTTCATGCTCCACATTACTGTTGGCACATGGAATATAGATAGATAGATAGATAGATACTTTATTCATCCCCATGGGGAAATTCAACTTTTTTTCCAATGTCCCATACACTTGTTGTAGCAAAACTAATTACATACAATACTTAACTCAGTAAAAAAATATGATATGCATCTAAATCACTATCTCAAAAAGCATTAATAATAGCTTTTAAAAAGTTCTTAAGTCCTGGCGGTAGAATTGTAAAGCCTAATGGCATTGGGGATTATTGACCTCTTCATCCTGTCTGAGGAGCATTGTATCGATAGTAACCTGTCGCTGAAACTGCTTCTCTGTCTCTGGATGGTGCTATGTAGAGGATGTTCAGAGTTATCCATAATTGAATAGAGCGTGGAAGTGTCTGGCCATGCACTTTGGTAGAAGAAAAAAAAAGACGGTAGACTATTTACTCTACAGGGAGAAAATTTAAAAATCAGAGATGCAGAGACTTGGCGGAAGGGGGGGGGGGGGGGCCTCGTGCGGGATTCCCTACAGGTTAACTTGCAGGTTGATTTGGTGGCGAGGAAGGCAAATGTAATGTTAGCATTCATTTTGAAAGGACTAGAATATAAGGGGAAGAATGTGATGCTGAGGCTTAATAAGGCATTAGTCAGGTTGCTATCGGAGTTTTGTGAGCAGTTTGGGGCCTCTTTTTGAAGAAGAGATCTGTTGACATTGGAGAAAGTCCAGAGGAGGTTCACAAGAATGATTCTATGGATGAAAGGGTTAACATATGAGGATCATTTGATGGCTCTGGGCGTGTACTTGGGAGTTTTTGAAGAATGAGGGAGGAATGTCACTGAAACCTACCAAATATTGAAAGGCTTAAACAGAGTGGATGTGGTGAGAATGCTTTCTATAGTCAGGGAGTCTAGGACCAGAGGGCACAGCCTCAGAATACAAGAACGTCCCTTTTGAACAGAGGCAAGGAGGAATTCCTTTAGCCAGAGGATAGTGAATTTGTGGAAATCATTGCCACAGGCAGCTGAGGAGGCCAAATCATTGAGTGTATTTAAAGTGGAGGTTGATAGTTTTTTAATTAGCAAGGGTATTGAAGGTTATAGGGAAAACATAAGAGAATGGGGTTGAGAAGGATAAGTGATGGAATGGTGGAGCAGATTCAATGTGCCAAATGGCCTAACTCTGCTCCTGTACTTTATGGCCAAACTTAATGTAACCTCAGCTCTGCTTTCCCATTTATTCATTCACCTCTTTGCTAATCAATTATCTATCCAGCTCTGCCTCCAAAATTTTCAAAGGCTCCTCTCAACAACCCATTGAAGAACAAAATCCCAGCCACCTGAGAGAAAATATTTCCATTCCGCTCTCTCTGTAAAAATTTTTTTTAAAAAAATGACACCTTGTTTTACATTCTCCCTAAAGAAAAAATTCCTTTCTGCATCCACCCTGTCAAGACCCCCCAGGATTTTATCTGCTTCACATCTTCTAAACTCAAAACAGATACAAGTGTAGCCTCACCAAACCTTTAGTTACAAGTCACACCTTTCAGGTATTAGTCGTATAAACCTTCTCTGAACTGCTTCCGAATTATTGGCAACTACACATCATAAAACTAATACCATATACAATACTCCAAATATAATCTCACTGATGTCCTGCATGAATGAGATAGTAAAACTGATAACTGAACCTCAAAAAATTTATTTTGGAAGGATAAAACTATAATGTTTTAATTATGGATAAGTTTGAAGAGTTTGGAAATGCACTGCACTCAACAACATACCCTCAATCCATGAAAAATGATGGGAAATCCTTTCTTGGGCAACTTTTCCCAATTACAAAACTTGCTGGCTGTAGACTGATCAGCGCACATCACCAGTTCGTCATGATAGAAGAGTTTAGAGGGCAGGTCAAGCAAAGACGAATGTGAGCGATAATTGTTCAGTAGTTTTGTCACCTAAAAAGAAATATTACAGTTTAACTGCAAATCAGAATACAATTTCTGTACACTCCATTGAGCTTCCAACATCACACATCACCCTTTAGAATACTCCTAAATAATCCCAAACTAAATTAAAATCAGTTTACAAATTAACTTTTTTTTAAAAATTAGTAAGTTTCCTGATGACACAAAAGTTGGAGGTGTTGTGGATAGTGTGGAAAGCTGTCAGAGGTTACAGCGGGACAGTGACAGGATGCAAAACTGGGCTGAGAAGTGGCAGATGGAGTTCAACCCAGATAAGTGTGAAGTGGTTCATTTTGGTAGGTCAAATATGATGGCAGAATATAGTATTAATGGTATGACTCTTGGCAGTGTGGAAGATCAGAGGGATCTTGTGGTCCGAGTCCACAGGACACTCAAAGCAGCTACGCAGGTTGACTCTGTGGTTAAGGCGGTGTATGGTGTATTGGCTTTCATCAATCATGGAATTGAATTTAGGAGCTGAGAGGTAATGTTGCAGCTATATAGGACTCTGGTCAGACCCCACTTGGAGTACTGTGCTCAGTTCTGGTCGCCTCACTACGGGAAGGATATGGAAGCCATAGAAAGGGTGAAGAGGAGATTTACAAGGATGTTGCCTGGATTCGGGAGCATGCCTTATGAAAACAGGTTGAATGAACTCGGCCTTTTCTCCTTGGAGCGACGGAGGATGAGAGCTGACCTGATAGAGGTGTATAAGATGATGAGAGGCATTGATCGCATGGATAGTCAGAGGCTTTTTCCCAGGGCTGAAATGGACACCACAAGAGGACACAGGTTTAAAGTGCTGGGCAGTAGGTACAGAGGAGATATCAGGGGTAAGATGTTTTTTTTTTAAAAATGCAGAGAGTGGTGAATGCGTGGAATGGGCTGCCAGCAATGGTGGTGGAGGCGGATACGATAGGGTCTTTTAAGAGACTTGTCAAAATCTACTGCAATACTGTACAAAGCACAATAATTCTTAAATCAGGAATCTTTGTATACATTACACTGTTCACTTATAGTCCCATGCTTGACTTACTGTGTAGAAGAATGGGGAAATACATACAAAACAAATACAAACTCAATTTTTCTACTGCAAAAGAAAGTTGTACAAATAGTAAATAAGACAAGTTATTATGAGCCAAACAATCCACTATTTATTCAACTAAATACTTTAAAATTCAGAAATTTTGTAGATTTTAATTAATACAAATTATGTATAAAGAAATAGACAGCTACCACAAAGTATCCAAAGGTTGTTTAAAATGAAAGAAAGTCAAAATGATTTGAGAGTATATTTCAAAAACAAAAGATAAGAACAAATGTAAAAAAATCATTGTATTTCAGTCAGAGGAGTGAATCTATGGAATAGTTGTAGCAAGAATTTTAAAACATGCACTACACTTAAAATTTTTTTAAAAATCATTTAAATTATTTAATGAACAAATATAAAATACATGATTTAAAATGAATGGGAGTATTGTAAATAAATGATATTTGGAATTGGATTTTGTGTTGGAAGATTGAGGTTTTTTGTTTTTGATGTGGTGATTGATGCCAAATATGTTGTATAAGCAAGAGGCATAGACGTAATAAGCTGTAACTTCAGCCTACACCCTTTTGGTCTGTTTCAAAGAATATCTATGTTTTTTGTTGTAATTTTGTCCTATGAAATCATCGTTGTAAATGATGCTTTTTGTTATGTTTGTACTGACCGAAATAAATTAATTTCATTCATTCCTTCACTTTTGGATAGGTACATGGAGCTTAGAAAAATAGAGGGCTATGGGTAAGCCTAGTAATTTCTAAGGTAGGGACATGTTTGGCACAACTTTGTGGGCCGAAGGGCCTGTATTGTGCTGTACGCTTTCTATGTTTTAGTAGAATTGAAAACATGTGGCTCTGACTCAAACTTACTAGAAGTACTGTTAATTAATAAAAAAGGCCTCGTATTGCCCCCCACCCAGAACTTTCTTTTCTTTCCTGAACGTTCTATATTCCTTGAGCCTACCTCAATTCAAGTTGTCTAAACTTCCTGTAAACGTCCCCCCCCTCCCCCACCAAATCTTAAATATCCAAAATTGCCCGCTTGCATTTCATCCTCACTGGAACGTGCTGGCCTTGAACTTTCACTAACTTGTCAGCTGTTGTCTTCTCTGCAAGCATATAATCAGTCTACTTTACCCAGTTCTTGCTTATGCTTTTGCAATCAGCCTTTCTCCGATTCAAGACAAAGCTTACCACTTTCCATTGCTCCCTTGAAACTTACAGAATTATGGTCACTGTACTCCCCTGTTAACACTCCTACCACCTGCCCAGTTCCATTTCCTAAGGTTGAATACTGCCCCACCTTGAGCTGGATTCTCTACATATTCTCTCAAGTAACTTTCTTGGAAGCACTTAACAAATTCTGCCCCATCTAAGCCCTTTACACTGAAGCAATCTCAGTCAACATTAGGGAAGTTAAAATTGTCCACTACTATAAACCCTTATTAGATCACACGACATTGGAACAGAATTAGACCACTTGTCCTACTGAGTTTGTTCCACCATTCCATCAAAGCTGATTTAATATCTCTCAACTCCCATTCACCTGCCTTCTCCCTGTAATCTTTAGCACCCCGACAAATCAAGAACCTACCAATCTCTGCTTTAAATCTACCCAGGTTATTGGGTATTTGGTAAATCACCAGGTTATTTGGTCTGTGCCAAAGAATTCCAGAAATTCCTCATCTCTCTTCTAAAGGGCCATCCTTGTATACTGAGGCTGTGCCCTCTGGTCTTAAACTCCCACTATTGGGAACATCCTTTCCATATCCACTCACGTTCCCAAATTTCCAACCATGTGAACTCAATGAATGAGTCCTCCAGGCTACCTTTACAGCTGTTATGGTCTCCAAAAAGTGAGTAATGACTCATTTTTGTCTGCATTCCCTCTGCCACAATCTAAAACTGTTGTACTCTGGAACACCAAGTTACCAGTCCTGGCCTTCCCTCAATCATACGTCCATTATTGCAACATCATAATTCCAATTACTGTACAAATGGTGCATACATACTAATCACTCAGATACTGAGTATTTGCAGTAAATGAAGATTTAAACTCACAAAAAATGGATTGTAGGATCCAGATGCACACAAGATATCATTTCTAGAATATAAAGGCCGGGTCATTAGTCTCTCTAAGAGAGAAATGGATAGACCGTATGTTTTAGCAATTTTAGATTTTTGTATCGGCCCCAGCTGCATTGGATCTCCGGCAAGCACAATCTGTTGGTTTAATAAACAATTGCATAAATATTATTCAAAGTTCAAGGTAAATTTATCAAAGTACATACTATGTAACCATATACAACCCTGAGATCTGTTTTCTTGTGGGCATACTCTGCAAATTCAAGAAACATAATAGAATCAATGGAAGGCCGCACCCACCTGGATGGACAAAGACAAACAATGTGCAAAAGATAGCAAACTGTGCAAACACAAAGAATAATAATAAATATATAAACAATAAATATCTGGAACATAAGGTGAAGACTCCTTGAAAGTGAGTCCTTAGGTTGTGAGAACAGTTTAGTGATGGGGCGAGTGAAGTTATCCCCATTTTCCAAGAGTCTGATTGATGGTTTGGGGTGGTGGGGCCATGGTAATAACTGTTTCTGAAACTGGTGACGTGAGTTCTGAGGCTCTTGAACCTTCTTCCAGATGGCAGCAGTGAGAAGAGAGCATGACCTGGATGGTGGGGGTCCCTGATGATGGATGCTGTTTTCCTGCAACAGCACTCAGTATAGATGTGATCAATGTGGGGGGGGCTTTACTTGTGATGGACTGGGCTGTATCCATTTTTGTAGTGCCATAGTTTATACGTCTTTATGCATTTATCTATTATTCCTGTACTCTGAAGAAATACATTTTAAGCCATCACAGAATCGCAGTGCTGCTCTCTTTTGTGGCCTCATGTCCTTCCTTAATTAAAATGAACATTTCAAGGCGTCTGTACCAGAAATCCACAACAAACAGATTTGAATATATACACAAAATGTTGTGAGGGACTCAGCAGGCCAGCTGCATCTACGGGAAAGAGTAAACAGGTGATGTTTCTGGCTGAGACCTTTCACCAGGACACGTCTCAGTCCGAAGTGTTGACTATTTATTCTTTTCCATAGATGCAGCCTGGCCTGCTGAGCTTCTCCATCATTCTGTGTGCGTTGCTTTGGATTTCCAGCATCTGCACACTTTCTCCTGTTTATAAGTATTACCCTTTCATGAGAAAGACGTCTTAGCTATTGGAAGGTGATTACCCAATTCACTGAGAGATGAACAAACTGAACTGTTGCTAGACTTTGCTCTATAGAAGCAGGTATAAGAGAAAATGAAAAAAAAACATCCTCTGATGTATTATTTCTCCAGCAGTGATTATATCAACACAGATTGTTCACTTTTGTTCACTCTTTGAAGAAGCAGAGCAGAGCAACGATGATGCTAAATGGCGACTCCTTTGCTTGCACAGCTCTATTTCCATCTTTAATATCTCTACTTTTCCCTTTCAGGGTTCTTTGGAAGACCCTGACCTGCAGTTACATGTTGACTTCAATTCTTTGCGGAATGGGACCTACTCTTGGGGTTTCATAGCCGACTGTTGTTGTTCAGCACGCCAAGGGCTCAGCCTAAGTGTCTGGCTTGGATTTTGAAGCCTAGGATCTCAGTGCTCTGGAGTCCAGCGGATCGAAGGTTGGTGTCACAGCAGGAGACCAGTGTGTTGTCGGGGGAGTTGGATTATCACTTAGACGCGGGAGGGAGGTGAGCTGGAGGAGGGGGGACTTTGGGGTTCTAGTACTCAACTGTCATTCATTCTTTGGGGCACTCCTCTGTTTTCATGGACGGTTGCGAAGAAAAAGCATTTCAGGATGTATATTGTACAGGCAGTCCCCGGGTTATGGACGAGTTCCATTCCTGAGTCCGTCTTTAAGTCGGATTTGTAAGTAAGTCGGAACAAGTACATCTGGTTATTATTTAGCGTCAGTTAGTCAAACGTTTGCCTTAGTATATAGTATATATTTTACCTTTCTATGCATATAAAACACTTAAGAAACGTATGTATTTCAATAGCTAAATCAGCGCGTTTCTTAGTAATAATTGTAGTTTGCATTGGGGCAGGGCCTTTCACATGCTCCATTATTCTCACTTTATCCTTTAAAATTTTTCTGATCGTTGACCGACTGTAGCCTAACGCTTTTCCAATGACCGATGGCTCTTTCCAATCGCTTTATTATTTCCACTTTATTTTCAAACGTTATCATTTCCTGTCAATGGAACAGAAACAATGCAGGTGGCGGATCCCAAGCTCCGCCAGGTCCCAAGGACCGCTGCACTGATTTCCCTGGGTCCTAAAGTCCACTGCACTGAGACAGGACAAATGGGACAAGTGGGGGTGGTGTTCAGTTTGGGTATTTGATCCTCCACAATATTCCGCGTGGGAATTTAAACTGGAGGTGGCAGTGTCTTTTTTTACGAGGTCGAGTTGCGAGCTCAATATCAACCCGGCACAGATGGAGAGCGTGCTCGGCAGTGGTCTGTCACTGGATCGAACTCATGAACCTCTGTTCTCGAGCCCGGCGCTGATTTCACTGCGCCACCAGTCAACTGGAAAAGGGGGAGGGGGGGGGCGGGGTCAGGGTAAAATGGTGGACAGCGTCGTGATCCGACTTAAAATGGTAGACGGCGTCGCGATCCGACTTAAAATGGCGGACGGCGTTCTTCTTCCTCGGTTTGTAAGTACGAGTTGTTCGTAACTCAGGGACTACCTGTATACATGTTTCTAATATTGAATCTTTGAATAACCATAATTCTAAGATCCAATTTAAAGTTGGAAATTTCATCACCAAGTACTTTCCAAATTTTGTCTATCAAAATAATATGCAGTTCAGGCAAGGCTAAATATAAATAATTCTTGTTCTGCATAATAGAGGGAAAACACTACAGATGTTGGAATCAGAAATAAAGGGACAAATTGTTGAAAATACTTAGATCAGGAGGAATCTCAAGAGTGACATGGAATTAAGATTTTTTTAAAATTAGAACACAAGTTTTTGTTTCGACTAGCTTACTTTACAACATCCACCAGTTAATCAGTTGAAGATTTTTCATGTGAGTTAAGACGAGAATTGCACATAGGAGATCCAGCCCATTACCTGAAGTGCAAATGCTACCATCTATAAAGTAGGTGTATGCCAATTGTTCTGTCCAAACCAACCCATATCCGGCTTGTTTTCCGCTATCACATCATATGTACCTGTCCATCTTTCCCAGATATCAACAGAAGAGGGATGAGACATTCAGGTTCACTTGCTTGTCCAGCCTCATCCACAAACACATGAGTGAAGTGACCATTCCTTTAATGCATTGGGGAAAGACAAAAATAGGGCACAATCAGCTGCTTTGGAAGGAAAATCTTCCTATTCACCAGCTATTTACAAAAAGAAACCTTAACACAAACCAGTCCAAGTCACTAAGAATAATTTTATCAATAGTCTCAGTTCTTTTGTTCCTGATAAACTTACGACATAATGTTCCATTAACAGCCGTTTTTCTCTGTATAAAACAGTATTCACAATAAATTTCTTTTGTCAAATATTTGAAGAATGTTAAAATCAAAAAAGACAAATACTAAGCCCAACCATTAAGTGAATACAGCTAGTTTCACAATTTCAGATATTACACATTAAGTGCATCATCATCATCATGTGCCGTGTCTTATGATGTGGGTGATCATGGTTTCAAGACCATGATTGTTCTTGGCAAATTTTCTACAGTAATAGTTTGCCAATGCCTTCTTCTGGGCAGTGTCTTTACAAGATGGGTGACCCCAACCATTATCAATACTCTTCAGAGATTGTCTGCCTGGCATCAGTGGTCAAATAACCAGCACTTGTGCTATCACCAGCTGCTCATATGCCCATCCACCACCTGCTCCCATGACCTAATCGGAGGGATAAGCAAGTGCTACAACTTGCCCAAGGGTGACCTGGAGGCTAGCAGAGGAAAGGAGCATCTTACAACCGCCTTTAGAGGAGATGCATCTCCGCCCCGACACCTAACTTAGAGTTGCACCTTGTCAAATCTGCAAGAACAGATCAATACCAAAAGGAAAATCAGAAAATGGATTGTTATACTTACAAAAGCTGGATGAACTCAGCAGGTCGGGCAGCATCCGTTGAAATGAGCAGTCAGCGTTTCAGGTCGAGACCCTTCGTCAGGACTGAAGAAGGAGGGGGCAGGGGCCCTATAAAGAAGGTGGAGGGAGGGTGGAAGGTGCCAGGTGAAAAACCAATCAGAGGAAAGATCAAGGGGTGGGGGAGGGGATAGGCGGGAGAGGTGAAGAAGGAATGTAAGGGGAAAGCACTATGGGTAGTAGAAGAAAACAGAATCATGAGAGAGGTGATAGGCAGCTAGAAGAGGAGGCAGAGTGAAAGTGGGATGGTGGAAGGGAGAGGGAGGGATTTACCGGAAGTTGGAGAATTCGATGTTCACACCAAGGGGCTGGAGACTACCCAGACGGTATACGAGGTGTTGCTCCTCCAACCGAAGTTTGGCCTCATCATGGCAGTAGAGGAGGCCATGTATGGAGATATCTGAATGGGAATGTGAAGCAGAGTTGAAGTGGGTGGCAACCGGGAGATCCTGTCTGTTGTGGCGGATGGAATGGAGGTGCTCGATGAAGCGGTCCCCCAATCTGTGTCGGGTCTCGCCGATGTAGAGGAGGCCGCACCGGGAGCACTGGATGCAATAATTACCCCAACAGACCCACAAGTGAAGTGTTGCCTCACCTGGAAGGACTGTTTGGGGCCCTGAACGGTGGTAAGAGAGGAGATGTAGGGACAGGTGTAGCACTTATGCTTGCAGGGCCCGAAACGCTGACTGCTCATTTCAATGGATGCTACCCGACCTGCTGAGTTCATCCAGCTTTTGTACGTGTTGATTTGACCACAGCATCTGCAGTTTACTTTGTGTTTAGGATTGTTATACTTGTTCTTTGAAGTCTAAAAAACATCTGTTTACAATTATTTTAGAGGAATTTCATTACAAAGTATTTCATTGCTATTTGCTCCATTTTACCTCAATCCAATTTGATAGAATAATGCGGCTGAACTACAGGTGCTTATTATTATCCTGCAGCGTGCTGCCTCCCAGAGATCTTCTCCATCTTTACTGTACAACTGTACAGTTTCAGGTATGTACTGCAAAGGAAATGGGGTTAAATCAGAAACTTATTTCTGTTCTTACCTCAGGTTATTTATGGCCATAAGTGGAAATTACAATAAAACAATTACTCAACAGCGTTAAATATGAATACATGGAAGCTTCTGTGGCTTTTAGCTGGAGGAGGTATTAAAATGTTTGTATTCCCTTTTCAGATGAGTCTTACTGGGAAAATACCCCAGTCACAGTATTTAACTGGTGCACATTTTGAGGCAGAGGTCCGAAGTAGGATAAAGATGGTGAATGGAGGTCTTTCTTGGCAGTTTTGCTTGGTGGGTGGAGGGTGTTGATGCTTTTTTTAGAAGTTGAAGTGGGGGAAGTGTTGCTTGCTGCTGCTTGTGCAAAGAATGTATAGATTATACAACCTGTAAGCAAACGAATCTCAAGGCTGTATAATTTATATATTCTTTGATATGGTGGGTGGAGCGGGGAGGCTTTAGGGCTCTAACGTTTTTACTGTCACATTCTATGGGGCACTCTTCTGTTTTCGTGGATGTCTACTAAGAACAAGAATTTTTGTATGTATTCTCTGATATTAGATGGAACTATTAACTCTGGATCACTTAATGCAAGAAAGAAAACCATTAAACATGTTAGAATCAGTACAGAGACTATAGATTGAAACTCCAATATATATGAATCTTGACGAATGCAGTAAAGGTAAAAAAAATATGAAGTTGTGAGAATAAAAAAAAAGTGAAGTTGTGAGAATAAAGAAAATATTCTGAAAAGGCCTGAACCAAAACTTTTTGCAAAAAAAAATCATACGGCAGCACAAATGTTCAAATACCAACTTTCAATTTATTTCTTAACATTATGTATTAACCTTATATCATTTCAGATCAGTAATAATGGGCCAAATCATAAGCTTTTTAAAAGCCTTGACCACAAATCTTCTCTAAAGGTGATCATTGTCCTGAAGTGCACACAACTACAGAATGGCTGGACTAACTAAAAATGTAATTTCTTTATTCAGATTCAGAGCCTTGTACTACAGAATTTGTATTTAATTTATTTTCTTAGCAATACAAGACGGAGTAAACTAAGCAATCCACCAGGTCAACCATAGCCTACTCACAGGACAATGACCAATTAACCATTACGTCTTTGAACTTTGGGAAGAAACTGAAGAACCTGGAGGAAACCCTTGCATTCCACAGGGAGAGCGTACAAACTCATGACAGGAGATTGGGATTGAACTTCAACACTCTGAGCTGTAACAGCTTTATGCTAACCACTATGCTACCATACACCCCTGAAGGGATCTAAGTATCAGAATCAAAAGCTATAATGCTGACACGAAGATTATTAAGTTTAATATCCATTTAATTGATCAGCATTTAACACATTTCCTTGTCTTTCCTGACAACCCTATGAGAGTGAAGTGATATCTGATCAACTAGTCATCTTCTGTAAGATTCCAACTTTAAATATTTAAATTTCTAACAAATAAATTGGGGGAAAATGGAAATATCCTCGTGAGATGAGTGTACAATCAAATGTCTGGTAGTGCAACTGGTGGTGGGGAAGCTGCATAACCTCAGTTGTACTGAGGGCCTCAAGCTGCTGGCCTGCCTGCTGCTGTAGTCCAGGAGAGGGAACACTGGAGGCAGTGCAGCACGGCATCCATGCTGGGGATGCCATGGCGATGTCTGGGGGGGGTGGGGGTGCGGGGTTGGCCTCTCCCATCAGTGCTGCCCCCTCTAGTGTTCAATTGGTAGAATGACAGGCTGGATTGTAGTGGCTGCACACTGCCAGAATCTGTACCATCAATTTGCAGGACATGTCGCTCAGGGTCTTGGCTATATATCTGTTTTTTTTTTACATGACTATATTTTTTTGCTTGATAGTTTAAATGTGCAATGTATGTTTTGCATCTTGGCCCCAGAGGAACACTGTTTCGCTCCGAAGTATTCATGTACGGTTGAATGATAATTAAACTTGAATTTGATTTGATGTGAACATTTAAAACGAAGCAGACAAATAAGTGATCCCTAACAAGTGGTCCACAAATACTACAGCCAATCAAATTACAAACCAACCAACAAAAAAAAAGCTCACTAAATTACCAGTGTCTTGGGTTGGAAGGCAGAAAGGCTGTGGTTAAAATTACGTTTTTTTACAATATGGAATGTTGAAAGCAGTTTTCCAGTGAAGGTTCATCACAAGCATGTGAATGAATTTGAAAAGAGAGTGCTGGGAGTATTTAATGGACAGAAGTAACAATCATTATGCAGTGCACAAAGCCAATCAAAACCAAAGGTCAGAGTAGATGCACGATTTTTAAAAAAAAAACAAGGCTGAAGTGAGTGGATAAAAAGTAGGTTTGCATTTGCATTGAGCCAGTCACATCACCTCCTTCAGGATATCTCAAATCCTTTTCAGACAATTTTAAAGTCGAGGCATTCCTGTAGTATCGGAAATGTGGCAGCCAATTCTCAATCAGAAAGCCCCCAAAAACACTAATATTAAACTGGTAGTGCAAAGGAAGATCTAAGTGCAGTTCTACAGAGACAGTCAGAGGGAAAAGACTTTTATTAATAAATCATAAAATTAGCATTTTTCATATCTAACATTTTGGTCTCTAAATTAGAATGCTTCTAGGTACAATAGATTCTTTCTATCCTGGCAGCAAATTCCTTAAAGATTTTTATGCAGATTAAATGATCACACCTTTTCAAGCCTCCAGGTAGCATTAACTCGCACCATGTCTCCTTGCTTTAGCAGATCACTTTCATGCAACCGAATACAGAGCAGGTCAGCAGCACTATTAGATGGAGCAGTAGCTAAAATCCGACTGTGCGGCAAAGTAAAGTAAATCTAAACAGAAGAATATCAATACTGGCATTAAACTTTGCCGAAACAACGAAGGACAGCAAGTGCAGAAAGTTAGTTTTCTATTGAAACAAACTTGAAACTATCTCAATTATCGTACAGATCAATTTTTATTCTTGACAGTTCAAAGAATTTCCTACTGTATATAATCTATCTGCCTTAAAGAATACGAGTTGGAACTCTGAGCAAATGGATTCTTTCCAGTTCAACATTAAGTAACCAGCAAGATATGAGAACACAGCACACTCTTTCATCAAATAACAATAAGCATTGAATTATAAATAATGCAGAAGTTATATGAAAGTGAGAGTTCACTGAAATGTGATTTACCATTTTCACCTGTAGATCAGGAAATGCAGAGGTCAACATTTTTCAGAGAATGAGAGAGGGAAAAAACACCTTTGATGACAGCTAAAGTGAGAATGTCAGATCAACCAATGAAAATGAAAGGAAATGTTCCTCTCTCCAGTGATTGCTACTGGAATGGTGCAATGGCACAGACAGCAAATCCATTCACTGCATTGAAGAGGCTGTGAACAGCCAAATGAATCTTAAAATATACTAAAAACATTGAAGATATCAAATACCTGCAAAATAGCTTCAAGGATGGTGACTGTTTTCCCAGTGCCAGGGGGCCCAAACACAATGTATGGTGTTGGTCTGCACTCGCCACGGACAATTTGTTTGACTGCAAACTTTTGATGGTCATTCAGCAGTGAATTGTAAAATCTGCAAACTCTCTGGTTAGATGGTTCAGCTCCCACATTCTTTCCTATGTTGAAATCATAAGTAATTTCAAGCTTTTAACTGTCTGAGATCTTGAAATGTTCATAGTATAATCCCCAAGCATAACACACCAAAGTGAAACTATTAAAGCAGAAATGACTTCAGACTCCACCATTAGCTCTCCAGGTTGTTGGCTTATTGACTTAAAGACTTTGCTAGTTGATCTCACAAAGATTTCTCTACACGTGACTTAAATGAAGTGCCAAGGCCCCAGTAAACTTCTCTGCCAACACTTATGATTAATGTGACACTAAAACAGAAGCACAGAATGACCAAAGTGTAATCCCTCCAAGTGGACTATACAATCTCCCTCAAAAGATAACCGGCAGGTCAGCTTTTTTGAACATGCTCCTCAACTATGGAATTCAACACCTAAAACTATGGGATGCAAACTCAGTTGTCTCTTTTAAACGCCAGCTCAAAACCTATTTATTTAACCTTGCTTTTAACTAACATCTCTTTTACTTTCATGTTTGTACTTTTATTCCATCATAAAGCACTTCAAACTACATCGTCTGTATGAAAAGTGCTCTATAAAGTTGTTATCATCATCCTTCAGGAAGGAGGAAAATGGTTATTTTGAGTTACAAATTAGGAAAATAAAACTCAGAAACATCATATTTTTGATTTGGGCTTAATCATTCACTGTAACAACTTCCAAACATTGGCATCCTATGGAGTAGGCTTCCTGACTCTGGAGCTAACTACAAGTATAGGGGTTTGGATATGGTCGGGTCAATACTTTGATAAAACATTTGGCTTCAGATTGAGTCTGGATGATTTGCCTAATATTGCTGCATTGGAATAATACATCTGAAAATGTCATTTTAAAGGTTATTGTTATTGTGACTATTTGGGTCAGACTTGGAAAAGATTACAAGACCTTAGGCTTGGTTTCAATTCCAGTTTGGATTGGTTGTGGTTGGGTCAAATTTTACTTTTATACTGAAAAAGAGCAGTCTCTTTCAGCTGAAAATATCATCACTCATCATTATGTGCTATGTTGTATGACGTAAGCGATCATGGTCTCAAGACCATGATTGTTCTTGTCAAATTTTTCTACATAAATGGTTTGCCATTGCCTTCTTCTGGGCAGTATCCTTACAAGACTGGTTGTATAACCAAGGGGTTATGAGCAGCTACTGCACGTCACATGACTATCCACCACTTGCTCCCGCGGCTTCACGTGACCCTGATCGGGGGCGAAGCAGGTGCTACACCTTGCCCATGGGTGACCTGCAGGCTAGCGGAGGGAAGGTGTGCCTTACACTTACCTCAGCAGAGACACATCCCCACCCCGCTGAAAATATGGGTTTATCTTTCAGAAATTTAAGATGTTTTATGTGCATTCATGTCACCCAGTCTATGCAGAAACAGATAATCTATTAGGCATGTAATTACTACAGGTACACAGTCCTTACCAGCTTTGTCTCTTGTATCTTGCCACGAGCTCCCTTTACTTGTATGGGAATTATTTAACTCTGTACTCATATCCTTTTCCTGAAGACAACGTTGGAATAAAATTTCATCATAAATATGTGTTGTTGACAATATATACCAACATAGCAATTAGCCATTTAATACAAGCTAAATAAACAATACAGTTCCTTCAGCTTCCAAAGTGCCATTCACTTGTAGCCAAGCAGCCAAACTTCTGAAATGGAGAACTTTATACACAAGCCATTTATGCTAATGATGCAAGGCTAAATTGCTTTAGAAATCCAAAATCCTATCTGGCTTTATTCCCAGTTTAAAAGGATAGAAGAACAAATTAAAAAAAAAAATTATATGAGATTTATGGTTTAAAGAAAAGGTTACTGAAGTACATTTTGCAGAAATTAGCAATGCATATTTTAATTACACCAGAGATGTTGTAACTTTCATGGTAACTTGCCAAAGATATATTTCACAAAATGAAAGAAATAAAAATATAGAACAGCACAGCACAGGTCCTTCAGCCCACGATGTAGCACCAAACTTTTAATCTACTGCAAAATCAATCTAATCTTTTATGTCCCAAATGCCCTCCATCTTTCTTTCATCTACATGCCCAAAGAGTCCCTTAAATGTCCATAACAGATCTGCCCATACCATCACCCTCGAGAATCTTCAAGACAATTGTTTTCCCTACAGAAAGATGTAAAAATTGAACAACTAGCTGCTTGAAAGTTTTTCAGCCAGATTTTGTATTTTCTCATTTACTGTAAATCAGTTCAATTCACAATGCTTATAAAATGAAGATTAAAAGTAGTTTTTATTTGAACTAGAAAGAGTAATGGTCAAAGGCAAATCAACACAAGCTAACACTCCAAAAGCAGAATGCGACTGTGTATTCGGACTTCTCCTCTTTTTCCGTATTAAACCAGACTAGTTTGTCACCTTGATTCCTTGATATAGAAAAGGAATTAAATCTTAAAATATATCCTGAACTTTTTCCAGCAAATTATTCACAGGATCAGGAGAAAGCTCAGGTTCTCAAGAACAACAAATAATTTGCCTTGGATAGAAAGTACTGAACTCACACGTTGCACTCTTTGGTTTACAACAGAAATGGGAAAGAAAACTATGTAAACCTTGTCCAAACCGAGAAAGTGCAAAATTTCAGAAACTTCTGTTGGATGCTGATATTTTAATCTGAGGTTCTTTAAAAGTCAAGAATTAGGCATAAAACTTGTTACTTATGGTTGTTTACAAGCTTAAGAAAACAAAGGGAGTGGGAAAGAAAAGTAGTGAGAGAAGACGAAGATGGGAAAGAGACCTAGACTACATGATTTAGCCTTCTTATACCAATATCTTACCAGCAATAAATGCCATTCAAATTTTGTAGAACCAATCAGACAGTCCCTATTCAAATAATGCAACACCCAAGAAACTTCCAGAAAGAGACAGAAAAACTGTAACCACTACGAAATACACACACCCACAAAAACACTGAAGTTCACTTACATTCTTGTTCTTGTCTTGTGACCTACAGCTATTTTTCCTTCGGTTTCCTAAGACCATGTCAATGTCATTCCATGTGGTGACAGCCTGTGGAGATTTGGGCACAATCTTCTCTGGAAATAAAACTGGGGTTGGGATGGGTAAAAAAGGAATGGCAGGTTACTGATAGGAACTGAGGAAGTGCGAGTTCAAAGCCACTGGATTCAGCTTGTTCCATTGTAAAATAAGACCACTAGACCATAATATATAGGAGCAGAATTGGGCCATTTGGCCCATCGAATCTGCTCTGCCATTTCATCATCCATTTCCCTTTCAGCTTCAATCTCCTGCCTTCTCCGGTATCCCTTCATGCTCTGACTAATCAAGAATCTGCTCAAATATAACCAATGATCTGTGGCAACAAATTCCACAGTTTCACTACTCTCTGACCAAAGAAATTTCTCCTCATCTCCCTTTTAAAAGGACATCCCTCCATTCTGAGGCTGTGACTTTGGCCTTAGACTCCCCCACCAAAGGAAGCATCCTCTCCATATCCACTCTATCAAGGCCTTTCAACATTCGATAGGCTTCTATGATATCCCCCTCCCCCCATTCATTTGGATTCTGGTGAGTACAGGCCCAAAGCCATCTAACGCTCCTCATACAATAAGCCTTTCAATACTGAGATAATTTCCGTGAACCCTCTCCAATGGCAGCACATTCTTTCTTTAAAAAGGGGCCCAAAATGGCTCATAATACTCCAAGTGAGGCCTCACCAATGCCTTATCAATCCTCAACATTATGTCCTTGCTTTTATTATATTATCCTTAGGACAATTTCTGTTAAAATTCAGAAGGTGCTGTTGCAAAGCTCAGTGGCATTGTATTCAAAAGGACAACCTATTGCCAAGCAGTTCAACCCAAGAACTACTGTCCGGGAAATACTTGCTTTATTTTTAAACTGAACATTAAGCCAACGGTATTTCCTGCAAAAATAAGTTTTGCTAGAAATCAATTGCATTAGTCCATTAGCTTGTGGTAAAAGCTTAAAAGGTTTCTAACAAAGCAAAAACATGATCAGACACTTCAATGAAACAAATGCATTGTCTAAGTCTCTCATCATTTTCATGCCCTCGATCCCTTTAAATGAAAATCTCCCCAGAATGCCAGATTCATATCACACAGTGATTGTTTTTTAAATTTTAAAACATTGGGCAAGAGGTGTACCAAAATATCCTCAAACAATGTATAATATTTTTAAAAGAATGTTTCAAGTGTTAATCAAGCTCTGAACATCAGATTTGAAATGCTCTGTTCCTAACAGTTTAGTTCAAAGCCTGGCCAAAAAATTGTATTTTTTCTGATTTTGGGTATCCATTCATAAATTACACATTGCCTGTTTCAATGTATTATTTTACATTCCATCATTAAAAACCAGTTTCTCAGTTCAGTCAATAAATACATTCAGATTATAAGACATCTCCCTAGAACACCACTTTTCATTTATAACCTACACTTAGTGGCCACTTTTAGGTACAGGAGTGGAACCTGCTGCTGTAGCCTATCCACTTCAAGGTTTGACATGTAGTGTGAATACTCTTCTGCACACCGCTGTTGTAATGTGTGGTTATTTGAGTTACTGTCGCCTTCCTGTCAACTTGAGCCAGTCTGACCATTCTCCTCTAACCTCTCTCATTAACCAGGTGTTTTCACTCACAGAACTGCCGGTCACTACGTTTTTTTTTTGTTTTTCGCACCATTCTCTGCAAACTCTAGACATGCTTGAAAATCCCAGGACATTGGCAATTTCTGAGATACTCAAACTACCCTGTCTGGCACCAACCATCATTCTGCAATCAAAATAACTCTGATCACATTTCTTCCCTATTCTGATGCTTGGCCTGAACAACAACTGAACCTTTTGACCACATCTTCATGATTTTATGCACTGAACTGCTGCCACATGATTGGCTGATTAGATATTTGCATTACTGACATGTACAAGTGTACCTAATAAAACGGCCACTGAGTGCAAGTTATTTAATCCAATGGCTTCAGAAATTCTGATTAAGATCCTCTAGATTTTCTGCTTCCACTAGTTATAAAATCCAACAAAAAATAGAATAGTATTAAGCTGAATCCAAGGAATTAAAGAACAATGCCTTTTCCTTCTCAACATGACCAATTCCTTGACAATACAGTTGTGAATTATCAAGATGATCAAATAGCAAATTAACTTTCCTTGGAGTTTCCTCTCCGCAGCCCATGGAGTAAAATGCGTGTTGGCGCTACTCCTTCCTTTTACAACTTACTTTCCACTGCTAGTTTTGTTTAAACTTTGAAGATTCATTACTTTTAATGAAGGATTTACGATTTAATTACGATGGCTGGAACCCAAACTGGAATCGAATTAAGAGGTGGCAAAACTGTTTCCAAAGCTGAACAAACAAAGGAGGCAGAGGACGTCTCTACTTCAGAAAGAATGTTTTCTTTGATGCAAGATATTAACATCAAGATTGGACTGGTGGGCACCAAGTTGATAAACTGACGAATGCTAATGAAAAGTTTGAAAAAACCATCTCTGCTGTCCAGGAATCTCTGAGGAATCTGGAATTTCAACATCAGGCGCTTAAAAAGGACACTAAAAGAATCGGAAGAGAACAGGAGACAGTGAATCAAGTGATTAAAGAACAAGAATTAAAGATATCTACTATGGAAAAGAAAATTGTTGAGGTTTCTTCAGAATTATCAAGAATTAAGAAGAAAACAATTGATCTGGAAAGCAGAAGTCATAGGATGAATTTATGCATACTGGACTTATCTGAAAACATGGAAACCGGTGAGCCACTAAAGTTTTTTATGAATATGCTACACTCATTTTTTAGTGAGATAGTCAAAGCTCCTCCAATGATAGATAGAGCTCACCGAATCCTCTGCCCGAAGCCTTCGGTGGAGATGAAACCTCGCCTGGTGATTTTATGTTTGCATTACTTTGCTACTACAGAAGCAATTCTTTGAGGTGCTAGGAAGCGGGGGAAGCTAATTTATAATGGAGTAGAGATTTGTATAGATGAAGATTTTGCCCCAGAGGTTTATGCAGAAAGAATTAAATATTGGGAAGTGATGGCTGAACTTTTTAAGAAGAACTGTCATCCCTCTTTGCGTTATCCAGCTCGTTTGAGAATCTTCCCCCCCCCCCCCCCCCCCACCCTCCCAATGCTCATCCAAAACAGTTTGACTCCCCAGAAGAGGCTTGGAAATTTATAAAGGAGCTTAAGCCTGCAAGCAACTTAAACACTCAATCTTTAGCTGGGAGTTGTTTGTAGCTGTATTGTTGAAAGTTCAATCTACGTTTTATGTCTGCCCAGACATCATTTTGGCTGTTTTATTTTTTCCTTTAGGATTTGGAAGAGTTTAGCACTAGTTGTAACATATTATTTGGTTGGATCTATCTTTTTTGAATATGTAATCAATTTTTATTAAATGAATTTAAGATGGCTGCTGTTAAATATGTTCTAACCACTGTTAGACATATCAAAATATTTGGAATTAGTTTATTTCTTTATGTATCTGTTGTTGTGTCTTTAGTCAGTGGTGTTAGCGTATAACTTTTTAAAAAGAGTTTGCCTATCGGAGACGGGTTTAGGGATTTTAGTTCAGCATGCTGTCCGCCTATTGGATGGTTTTCGGGCTGTGGGAGGAGAGGGGCGGGGCAATGAGTTTAGGCTTTTTTGACTGGGCAGTCTTGAGAGGTTTTCCTGTCAATCATGTTTTTTTCCCTCTCTGACTGAATCTATAATTTGTTCTTCCCTGTGGGTTTGGTCTGTGCCAGCGCACTAACTTATTTTATAAAATTTTAAATTAAAGCCTTATTATGGATGTTAATAAAATTAATATAATCTCTTGGAATTTGAATGGCTTGAACCAACCTATTAAGCGTAGAAAGATCTCTAAGAAATTAAAAACACTCCAAGCTGATATTTTTGAGCAAGAGACCCATATCCATAGGGAGGATGAAAACTGTTCTTTTTAAATTTTGGAGGGGCTCTCAGTTTCACTCTTCATCAGTAACTAAAATTAGAGGGGTACCTATTTTTATTAATTTTAAAATCTCTTTGGTACATTTTAATACTGTCACTGACTCAATTGTTACTGGTTTGTTATGTGGTTAAAAGGTGGCGCGTGTGTGTGTGTGCGTGTGTGCACCTAATGTAGGTAGCTGTGAATTTTTAAGAGGTTATTTTCTGTGTTGCCAAAATTAAATGAATATAAGTTGATACTGGGGGGTGACTTTAACTGTTGTCCCAATCCTTCGATTGATAGGTCAAAAACCAACCTGTGGCTTCCTAATAAGGCTGTGACCTGTATTCATTCTTTTTTACCAGAATACGGTTTGGTTGATATTTGGAGATTTCTCCATCCTAAAGGTAAGGATATTTCTTCTTTCCCCACATGTACATCATAAATATTCAAGAATTGATTTTTTTTGATATGCGATTGGTGCCTTTTGTTGCGGACTGTGCGTATGACGCTATTGCGTTGTCGGATCATGCGCCCACGACACTAATACTGAAGTTCCCTGATAATACATGGAATGCATCTCAGTGGAGATTTAATGCAACATTGCTACATGATTCAGCACTTGTAAGCTTTATTAAAGAGCACATTTCTCTTTTTTAAAAAAATTAAATACAACTGAGGGTATGTCAAATTTGGTTATTTGGGATGCGATGAAATCTTTTCTTAGGGGACAGATAATCTCATATTCAGTAGCTTTCAGGAGGAAAACTAAAGTGGAGCTTTTAGTGATTACTAACAGGATTAAAGAAATAGATATTTAGTAAAACCTAGTGAATATCTATATAAGGAAAGGGTGGAACTTCAAACACAGCATGATCTGCTTTTGACTTTTCCCATTGAGCAGCAACTTTTGACATCTAAAAATCAATTTTTTATATATGGGAATAAGTCAGGTAAATTGTTGACCGGTCAATTAAAGCAACTATGGCTAGAAGGCAGATTTTGAAAATACGATGAACTGATAGAACTGAAACGTCAGATTGTCAGGAAATTAATAAGGTATTTTTGGATTTTTACTCTAACCTTTATAAATCTGATTTTCCAGACAACACTACTTTTATGAATAGATTCTTGCAAAAATTGAATATACCCAAAATTTCTATTCAAGATATGAATACATTAGATGCTCCTATTAAACGAGAGGAAACAGCAAGGGCTATATCCTCTTTTCAATCAGATAGAGCTCTGGGACCGGATGGATTTACAGTAGAATTTTTTAAGACATTTACTGAAATACTTACACCTCATTTATGCCAAATTTTCACTGATTCTATATCCTCGGACCCTCCCGAAAACAATTTCATTAATTCCCAAAAAAGAAAAGATTTATCTGAATGTGCTTCTTACAGACCAATTTCCTTATGAAATGTGGATTCCAAAATTCTTTCTAAGATTTAACCTAACAGGCTCAAAAATATTTTACCTAATGTTATTTCTAAGGATCAAACTGGATTTATTAATAATAGATATTCATATTTTAATATTCAGAGATTAGTGAATATTATTCATTCCTCTCCATCTAAAGAATCCGAATGTGTTGCTTCCCTTGATGCAGAGAAAGCCTTTGATAGGGTAGAATGGTCTTATTTATTCAAGGTTTTAGAAAGATTTAATTTTGGTCCAGGTTTTATCTCCTGGATTAAGCTGATCTATCAAGCTCCTATGGCGGCAGTTATAACTAACAATCAAAAATCTCCTTATTTTAGGCTATACAGAGGTACCTGGCAGGGTTATCCTCTTAGTCCGCTGTTATTCAACCTGAACCTCTTGCTATTGCTCTTCGGGACTCTAACAATGTTCAAGGTATTAAGAGAGGAGATAAAGTGCATAAGGTTTCAATATATGCAGATGATTTGTTAGTTTATATCTCAGATCCTAAGAAATCGATTCCTTCTATGTTATCTATATTTTCTGAATTTAGTAGTTTTTCTGGATATAAATTAAATTTGCACAAAAGTGAGTTATTTCCTATTAATAACTACTTGAATCAATATGATCAAATTCCTTTTAGCATTGCTAAAAATAACTTTACTTATCTTGGTATTAAAATTACCAAAAAATTTTTAAGGACCTGTATAAATATAACTTTCTTCCAACAATTGAATACACGCAACAAATACTTTCTAAATGGTCTCCTATGATATTATCATTAATTGGTTGAATTAATGCTATTAAAATGATAGTTACCGAAGTTCTTATATGTATTCCAAGCAATCCCTTCCTTTGTACCTAAACTGTTTTTGATAGAATAGACTCTAAAATGTTATCTTATATTTTGAATAATAAAAATCCTAGACTGAGTAAACCTCTATTGCAGAAATTAAAGAAGCATGGTGGTATGGCTTTGCCAAATTTTAGAATGTATTACTGGGCAATTAATATTCGATATATTTTGTTTTGGATTCATTATTCAGACATACATGACTGTCCTTTACAGGTGGATTTGGAAAAAAACTTGGAGAAGGGGTATTCTTTGGCCTCTTTACTGGGTGCTCCTCTTCCTTTTTTGCTTTCTAAGATTGGTAGTCGAGACCTCAATCCCATTAATAAACACACATTGAGAGTTTGGTTTCAGTTTCGTAGATTTTTTGAGTTTAATAACTTTGTTCTTTCTAGTAAAATCCATCTTAATTATTTTTTAAACCATCAATTTCCAATCAGACCTTTTTAATTTGGAAAACCAAAGGAATAATAACCTTTTTAGACTTGTTTATGGGGGATTGTTTAATGTCTTTCACTCAGTTAGTGGACAAATATGACTTATCTAATGCACACTTTTTTTAAAGATATTTACAAATTAGGAATTTTTTAAATTAGTTTACTTCCAAATTTTCCCTCTGCTTATTCACTCAATATGATAGATACTCTTTTTTAGGTTAAACCATTTCAAAAAGGACTGATAGCTATAATTTATAAATGGTTATTGAATTTGCAAAAGGTATCTAACGATAAAATTAAAGGTGTGGGAATTGGAATTTCGAGTCACTTTCAGATAATCAATGGGATAAAATTTTCCATTTGGTAAATACTTCATCTATTTGTGCCCGTCATTCCTTGATATAGTTCAAGGTAGTACATCGGGCACATATGTCAAATGATAAATTAGTCCGTATCTTTCCCAATATTAATCCTATTTGCGACAGGTGTAATATTGAGGTGGATACTTCAACTCGTGTTTTGGTCTTGTATCAAGATAGATAATTTTTAGATAGATAGATAGATACTTTATTCATCCCCATTGGGAAATTCAAAATTTTTTCCAATGTCCCATACACTTTTTTGTTTGTTGGAAAGATGTCTTTAAAACTTTATCAAAAGTCTTGAATTTGGACCTATAACTGAATTTATTTACAGCAATTTTTGGGATCACTCCACCGGAAGCAAGATATATTCCTGTTTCCACTCAACAGATGATAGCTTTCACAATTTATTGGCTAGGAGAGCCATTTTGCTTAAATGGAAGGACTCTAATCCACCTGCCTTTTACTGGCTTACCTCCATTATGTTCTGTCTACGTTTAGAGAAAATAAGAAATTGGACATTTGATACATCCTTTAAATTTGAAGAAACTTGGCGACCTTTTATCCAATATTTTTATATGGTTTGATTTACTGATCTTCCAGTTACTTTCTCGAAACTTTGGATTTGATCAGAAAATCTCTTTTTTTTTCCTTTTACTCTCAGTATGGTCTGCCCAGTCCCTTATTTTTCTGTTTTTTTTTCATTTAGTGTTTTTTAAAAAATGTATATAAAAATTATTAAAGTTTCTTCATCTTTTTTTCTTTTCATGGAATGATAAGAGGAGAATTGATTATCTTTTTTATTATATACTATTACATTAATACTATATTTGATCTTGATAATGTTTATTTTACCTTTTATATGAATTGTTATCGATATAGATATTTGAGATAATTCTCTTGTTTATATATATGTGCTTTTTTAATTAATAAAAAGATTGATAAAGAAAAGAAAGAAAACTTTCCTTTGGAGCTGTTTTTGAAACCTTTATAAAAAAAATTAACAGTTCTTAAAGCTCAATAGTAATGTATTTTGTTGAGGCTATAGGGGGAAAAAGAAACACATTTCTATCAACTTGACATTTGTTAGAAAATAAGTCCAATCTCTCAAGAGTCTGAAGTCACTGTACCTGCTTCACCAAGGTATGTAGCTTGTTCCACCGCAAAGAGACATCTCCGGACAAAGGCTCTGAAATTTAAGCATTCTAAGTTAGTTAACATTATTGACGTACTGATTAATACGGGTAAATTTTAGTTCCGACTTGAAGTTACACTTCACCTGTTATAAGTAAACTCCACATCCACAGGCTCCCCGTCATAGTTCTTTTGAAATGCTGGATTAAACTTCATCACGAGCTCATCATCATATATCTGTAGTAGGAGATTTGGAGGGGTTTGGGGAATGGTTTGTGGGGACACACGAGAGGTTTAAAGTAGGGAACACAAACTGACTTCAGTTTGAGTACAAGAAGACATGCTCTTTGCATCCAATTCAGAGAAAATGACTTGTTATGAGTGATGAACAGACCTGCTGGAAATGGGGTGGAGTTAACCATTCCCCCCCACCCTTTGAGAACTATGAACTATAGAGAGAGAGAGAGAGAGAGGGGGAGAGGGGGGAGAGGGGAGAGAGAGATGAAGCACAGAGGCAGGAACATCTGCTACAGATAAGAGGGAGAGAGAGACTGTTGATTTATTGTATTTTGACTCTTCCTGGATTATTTACCTTTCACTACAAGGACTTTACTTTGCTCGTTAATATTCCTCAGAAGACAGCAGGAGTGGCCTGATTTGATGGACATGGTCATTTTGAGTTGATGGATGGCTGATACCCCGTCAGTAGGGATAAAAGACAAGTGTGGGAAGACACCCCTCAGACACACCAGTGGATACTGACTGAGTGTTGTGAACCCACAGGAAGGTGGGGGCTTCGAGGACCGAATCAGGAGATCGGTCAACAAAGCTCACAGTGTGACGGCAGGGACGGTGGGGACTTGTGTGTGTGTCCACTCATGCCAGAGTGATGAGTCCACCACAGAAGAACCGTCTGGCTGAAGAAGAGGGGTCATAGCTGAATGAACACAACGATACGACAGGATAAGAAAGCAACAGAAGGTTTGCCTGCTGAAGCTGCCTAATCTCTTGCTCGCTCTCTCTCTCTCTCCAACGATTACAACACAACAACCATAACTACCTCAGCACGCATGAACTGAACTGAACTTTATACTCTTCTATGACAATTCGTTTACCCCTAGACATCGATAGAGCTTGTTTATTATTATTCCTACACTTCTATGCTTATTATTACTAACCTGTTTTATATGTATATTTGCATTTTTGATACTGTATTGTGTAGTTTACTAATAAACACCTTTAGTTTTGGTACCACGAGACTACAACGGATACTTCTATCTTTGCTGGTCTGTAAACCCAGTTACAGGGTACGTAACAGACTTTACAAAAGATTTTAGAACATGGGCATAGAACTACAAGACTCCAAAACTGATGATGTAGTTAATTTAGTGGGTTCTGATTCAGCAATGATGCAAGTTCAAATATCCTCTGCGTTTAGGATGGTCACAGGGGTTAGGTGATCATTTAGACCGTGCACCTCATCTCCAATGTCTTTTCATTGTCTGTGTAGCTGGAGCGAGGAAGTACACAGTATATGTGACAGATAAGTGTTGTATGTGAGAAAAGTTAACTGCTTCTCTTTCTACAGGTGCTGACTGACTTGCTGAGTTTTTCCAGCATCTGCAGTTTTATTAAAATTTCATTTACTGGTTTATATTTGAGAAGGTCTATGACTGGTGGGTACCAAAATTGTGCATAATTATAATTTAGGTTTGTACCCTCACCTTTGTTTTATTCAATACTATTAAGGAAACATAAAAAAAGGACCAAGTTCCTATCCCTGACCACTGTACAATGAAGCTACCGAGAGGTGCAAAGGTGAAGGGCTGAATTCATTTTGGTCAAACCCCCTCTGCATCCTGACAGTGATGGCCACCCAAGAGAAAAACTTTATAGTGCAAGCCACATGCAGAACAGTAGCTTTGGTGCAGAACACCAAGATAAGTGATGGGAGACAAAATGAGGCATGAACACCAACAACATGAGTAAAACCAATGATGGCATTAGCATCATTTAAAGATTCAAGCTTACTTCACTACACAAGATAGAGGAAATACAGTAAGCCCTAGAATATTTTAAGAGGACAAGCATTATAAAAAGTTAATCAGTATACTTATATTTGTTAATAAATCCTAAGAACTTTCTACAGGGGCACAGAGCATCCTGACTGACTGCATCACTGCCTGGTATGGGAACTGTACCTCCTTCAATCGCAGTACTCTGCAGAGTGGTGCAGACAGCCCAGCACATCTGTAGATGTGAACTTCTCTCCATTCAGGACATTTACAAAGATAGATGTGTAAAAAGTGCCCAAAGGGTCACTGGGGACCCAAGTCACCCCAACCACAAAATGTTCCAGCTACTACCATCTGAGAAACGGTACCTGTGGTGAACTACATATACCTGTCTGGACATGCCCCCCCGCTGACTGCTCCTGTGGCTCCTCCCACTGACCCCGATATAAAGGCGATTGGGGCCTGAGCCCTGCTCAGTCTCCAGGATGTAGTATGGTGGTCAATTGCTGCTTGTTGCTTGTTCTTTCTTCCAGTCAATAAAAGCCTATATCTCGCCTCACATCTCAGAGAGTTATTGATGGTGCATCAGTACCCCAGCATTAAAGCCAGGACCAACAGGCTCCAGGACAGCTTCTTCCACCAGGCCATCAGACTGATTAATTCATGTTGTTACAATTGTATTTCTCTGTTATATTGACTGTTCTGTTGTACATACTATTATAAATTACTATAATTTGCATATTTAGATGGAGATGTAATATAAATATTTTTACTCATGTACATGAAGGAAGTAAATACAATAAATTATTAATATATATTAATAAGTAGGTTTTATAAAATATACGTATTACTCATCTTCAGGTATTGTAAGAGACATCTGGATCATAAAGTAAAACTAGGCAAGGCAAGCCAGCCTGTCAAACCTATTTCCCCCTATGCTTCAACTCCAGT
Source organism: Hemitrygon akajei (assembly GCF_048418815.1). Lineage (NCBI taxonomy): Eukaryota > Metazoa > Chordata > Chondrichthyes > Myliobatiformes > Dasyatidae > Hemitrygon > Hemitrygon akajei. Next base: position 78,115,837 of record NC_133137.1, on the reverse strand, counting down.
ACTTGCTTAGATTCTTTTACATCCTGAAAGCTCATTTTGCAAAGCATGGTACTTGTCTGCATCAATTAAAATGGAAGCACCCTTAAATTTAGCCTGGCAATCGTGGTACAGTGATACTTTTGAGTTCATATGGCACTCAACACAATAATGTACTGTTAAAGTCATTCAAGAAGGCAAAAAGGCAAAAGAGAATGGAAAAGTGAGAGTATACACCTCTCAAGTCTTCAACACAGAACAGTACAGCACAGGAAAAGGCCCTTTAGCCCATGATCTCCATGGCAAACATGATGCCAAATTAAACTAAATCTGTTTGGGCTGAGTTTTTCTCCAATCTTCACAATTTTCTTGCGAACGTTTCATCACCATATAAGATGACATCATTAGTGCGCTGTTAACTCCTCCAAATGCTTGGCCTTTATATACTTACTAATCTGCTGAATAGTTGTCATTTGGAAACTCAATTGTGATGTAGGTGAACAAAATATTTGTATGCAAATTACCAAGACTGGAGAATAACTCAACTCAATGATCAACCATCTGAGCTACACATTTTCAGAATTATTTATAAACTCAATCTCTTTCTACTTGCAGATATCCAAATCCCTCCATATTTATGTGTAAAAGCTATCATATCTAAAAGCTTAATCATTTAACAGTTTTTTTTACACTATCCCTTGTCTACCTCCCCAATCACTCTGTTCCTTTATGGAAAACAGTTTCAAAAGAACTCAGAACCTTGCAACACGGACAACATTCTATACGAGGTGCAAGAAAAAGGTGAGACTTGCAGGAACCTATGTTCAGTTAAGGGAATGAATAGTGAAGGCAGGCAGCTGTATCCCATATCAAAGGGATTACATGTTGAAAGCTGAACAAACCATTTTGAAGGAAGAATGTTTTGAACAATTCACATGCAGGAAAATTAGAAGCTATGTTCCAACTTCTCACAGGATTGTCTAACATGTTTACCTGATACTGTCGGGATTAAGAAATATGAGATACAGTATCAAAAGATTTTATAGATATATCAAAATTTACAGACATATGAATATTACTCCAGTTAAATCTGAAGCTATAATTGAAATATTGGCTTAAACACACTGTACGCCAATAAGAATGTGAATGATTTTGAACAATAACATATTGTTTCCTAGCAATAAATGGCATCCAGAGTGTAATTTTATTGCTCATTTACCTCGACTACAAAGCCCAAATACCGCACTGTAGTTTCTGTGCAATAAGTATTCTTCAATATTATTTGATCACCTAAGGACAAACACAAGTAAGCTTCAATGAAATCAGTATCTAGACAAGTGTACAAAGAATATTTAGCAAGACATTTGTGATCTAATCATTCCCTGACTTTTCATGTAAAACAAATTCAGCCTGGAGTTTTAAGAAATGCTAGCATTACCATCTTTTCCAGTCAGGATGCTTGGGATTTCTCCAATTATGATGCATAGTCCTATAATTCTGAACTTCCTTGGAAACAATAATTTCTGCACCTTCACAGCATTTATGACAGGAAACCCGCCCACTAGAACTTGTGGCAGGTTAGACCAAGCAAAGTTTCAGCAACTCCATTTACTTCTGTGAAGAGGATGAGCTGTGATGAATGAATACATATTTTGGCATTAACTGCTAATTTTAATCTATTTAACCGATGTAGAAATTTGGCAAATTTAGACTGATGGTTTTGACAGTCAGCTTGCTGGCTTTCAGTGTTACCAGGGCTTGACGTTTATGGTCATGAGGCTTGCAAGTGCCTAGATCTCACCAATCAACATGGATCTGGCCTCCCTTGCTGGCTGTGTCATTTAGTAAGGCTACAGCTGATCTTTTGCTTCAATTCCCATTCTTCACTTGATTTCAATAACGCTCAGTTCCCAGGTTTAATAACTAACTTACCAATAATTACAGATGGCCTTCCTTCAACCAGCCCTGGCACCTCTAGAACGAGGAAGTCTCCATGCTTTCTCAAGACCACTGCCATCATATCAAACTCTCTCATGTTTGCCACAACTTTGATTTCTTCCAGCCACAGAAGAGTTGAAAAATGGTCTTTATAGTTCAACATGCTCAAAGGCTGGGGAGATTTAAATAACAAATTTTCAAATTAAAAAAGGCAACAGCTTTTCTTTTAAATCTAGAAAAATAAGCAGAGTTACTAACCTCAGTGAGATGTGGCGCGACTGTGAGAACATCACCACCTTTATCGATGCATTCCTTCAATTGCTCAGGAATAGGATACTGAGCTAGGAAGTTCGGTACATGCCTTCTTGTAAGCCTAGACAGAACACGCACAGTATTAAAACTGGACAAGCTTTTATCCAAGAAAATTTGTTTGCAAACTTGCACTCTGTCACACAACTACAAACCAGGCTCTAAAACCATGGTCAGGATTTAATCAAAATTAAGATAACTTTGAAATCAAGTCAAGTTTATTGTCTTTTAACTATGTACATGTATATTGTCAAACAAGATGTTGCTCCGAACCAGGGTGTAAAGCACAGTAGTACACATAATGCACAATAACTTATGAAAGTAAGGATAAAATCTACAGATGAATTACGCATGAAGTGCATAAATTAAATATTGTAGGGTACGGAACAGATTAACAGCACTTACTAATTATCTTCTCAATAGATTCAACTGATGCTGCAATGAAGTGCCAGTAAATATATTTTACACCAACCTCTCGGTTCTGATCGTGCTTAAAAGTTTTCCTTTTTGGAAGTCAGAACCCCTTTGCTCATCCACAAACTGGCCTCCAGCTGGTCTCACATGAGGCTGAGTATCCCATAGGAATCAGCCTGGACTAGTGACACCATGCACTGGATTCTGAATGGAGGCGGCACATCTGGCCATCTATAAAATCAGATCCAAGTGTCTATAAAACTGGGGCTGTTTCAAATTTAGTCTTAAATGTCCGCCTATCAAACAAGTTCAAGTTTATTGTCACCTGACTGTACAGATATAGAACCAAATGAAACAATGTTCATCAGGATCACAGTGCACCCACAAAACACAATCACACACAGCACATAAAACATTACCACAAATAAGTTAATAAAATACAACTCAAAATGCATGCAGTACCAGCAGAGGTAAACAGTATAGTAAACAGCTTATCGTCCTTGTGATGAGACCTTGGTAGTTGCAGGATATTCATTAATCTCACGGCCTGGGGAAGAAGCTGTTATGCAGTCTGGCAGTCCTAGTCCTGATGCTCCTGTACCCTCTTCCTGACGGTAATGGGTCAAAGAGATTGTGAGATGGGTGGTAGGGATCCTCAAAAATGTATCATGTCCTACAATGCTGTCATGTCAGAAATGGAGAGGGGTGGGGGGAAGAAACCCCAGTGAGTCTCTCGGCGGTTTTTACAATCCTCTGTAGGGTCTTGTGGCCTGATGCCTTGCAGCTTCTGCAGCCAGACAGAACACTCTCGACGGTGCTCCTGTAGAAAGCTGTTAGTATGGAGGAAGGGAACCTTGCAGGACTCAATCTCCTCAGAAAGTGTGGACACTGCGTGCCTCCTTGACTAATGACTTCTTTGCTCTTCACTCTTTCCATAGGAGTGCCATTGATGTGTAATGGAAAGCGGTCAATCTTGCCTTCCTTAAGTCCACAATCATCACTTTTGTCTTGCCCTCATTTGGAATCAGGTTGTTGTTCCTGCATCATTTGACAAGCCTCTCTACCTCCTCTTCGTATGCCACTGAGGCCAACCACTGTAGATGCTGTTTGAGCTGGTCTGGCAGTGCACACAAGTCAGCAGTGTGAGCACTACAGACCTGAGGTGCAACAGTGCTTAGTGTGATGGAGCTTGAGCATTGGACATAGATTCATAGACCTGAGTTTCCAAACACTAGACTAAGGCTGTACTGGCTTGATCCCGGTGAAAGGTCTCAGCCCGAAATATCGACTGTTTATTCCTCTCCATAGATGCTGCCTGATCTGCTGAGTTCCTCTAGCATTTTATGTGTATTGCTCAAGATTTCAAACAGCTGCAGATCTCATGTTAATGAATTTCCTCAGCTCTTTAGGTAATATGCTTATTCATACAAGGGAAAAAAACCTTACTTCTGACGAAGGGTTGCAGCCCGAAACATCAACTGTGCTTCTTCCTATAGATGCTGCCTGGCCTGCTGCGTTCCACCAGCATTTTGAGTGTGTTATTTCCTATTTTGTTTTCATTTTAAATAGTTACAACAATATTTTTTAAATGACTATTTAAATAAGTTCAGTCCATTCAGACGGACTATCTCTAAATGAGTTCAGCATTGTTTCTCTTTTTTTTGCTTATCAGCAAAGATCTTCTCAGCATCATCACTGAATTAGTTTTCCCACTCGTCACTATAAATTGAAATTTATTTCATTGATTTAAAGTATGAGTGTAGCAGACAAGGTGGCTGTTTAGTTTACTGGGCCTAGGGCAGACCTTTGTAGAACAATCTTATCAATCCCCATTCACTCACCACTGTCTCTGCAAGGAATATAGAGACAGTCCGAAGGAGATTCACCTGGACAGATTGGATCAGTGTTGGCTGGAGTTTAGATGAATGGGGGGGGGGGGGGGCGACCTTATTTGAACATATGAATTCCTAAGGGAGCTTGACAGAGGTGTTGACCTGCTTTCACTGAAAGTGTCAAAACAAGGCACTACAAAATAAGGGACTGGTCATTTAAAATTGAGGTAGTAGAAATTTTATCTCCCAGAAGGAAGTGAACCTCTGCAATTTTCTCTCTTCTCCCCATAAACCCAGGGTGGTGGGCAGGTTTGAGGGAGCCTGTTGGCCAACTCATGCACAAGAAAATCTGCAGATGCTGGAAATACAAATCAACACACACAAAATGCAGGAGGAACTCACGGCCCAAAATGTCGACTGTTCACTCTTTTCTGTAGATGTCGTGTGGCCTGCTGAGTCCAGCCAACTCACACTCCTATTTATTCTGATGTAAGAAAATTATGTTTTCCTCTAAGCAAAAAAAAATCACTTGTCTTGTTTCCAGCACCTTTTGGTTATTAGGTCACTGCAAATGTCTTACTGGTTTTTGCCAGACATCTTTATCTGTTGCTTCGGTTTCTTCTGAAGTTATTTCAACCCACTCTTTCTAATGCAGCTTTCTATTCTTGAACCAAATTAATTTACTTGTAGATATAAATCACTTAAATTAGATAGATAGATAGATAGATAGATAGATAGATAGATAGATAGATAGATACTTTATTCATCCCCATGGGGAAATTCAACTTTTTTTCCAATGTCCCATACACTTGTTGTAGCAAAACTAATTACATACAATACTTAACTCAGTAAAAAAAAAAATATGATATGCATCTAAATCACCGTCTCAATAGCTAATAGCTTTTAAAAAGTTCTTAAGTCCTGGCGGTAGAATTGTAAAGCCTAATGGCATTGGGGAGTATTGACCTCTTCATCCTGTCTGAGGAGCATTGCATCGATAGTAACCTGTCACTGAAACTGCTTCTCTGTCTCTGGATGGTGCTATGTAGAGGATGTTCAGAGTTATCCATAATTGACCGTAGCCTACTCAGCGCCCTTCGCTCAGCTACCGATGTTAAACTCTCCAGTACTTTGCCCACGACAGAGCCCGCCTTCCTTACCAGCTTATTAAGACGTGAGGCGTCCCTCTTCTTAATGCTTCCTCCCCAACACGCCACCACAAAGAAGAGGGCGCTCTCCACAACTGACCTATAGAACATCTTCAGCATCTCACTACAGACATTGAATGACGCCAACCTTCTTAGGAAGTACATTCGACTCTGTGCCTTCCTGCACAAGGCATCTGTGTTGGCAGTCCAGTCAAGCTTCTCGTCTAACTGTACTCCCAGATACTTGTAGGTCTTAACCTGCTCCACACGTTCTCCATTAATGATCACTGGCTCCATATGGGGCCTAGATCTCCTAAAGTCCACCACCATCTCCTTGGTCTTGGTGATATTGAGACGCAGGTAGTTTGAGTTGCACCATATCACAAAGTCCTGTATCAGTTTCCTATACTCCTCCTCCTGTCCATTCCTGACACACCCCACTATGGCCGTGTCATCAGCGAACTTCTGCACATGGCAGGACTCTGAGTTATATTGGAAGTCTGATGTGTACAGGGTGAACAGGACCGGAGAGAGTACGGTTCCCTGCGGCGCCCCTGTGCTGCTGACCACCGTGTCAGACCTACAGTCTCCCAACCGCACATACTGAGGTCTATCTGTCAAGTAGTCCACTATCCAATCCACCATGTGAGAGTCTACTCCCATCTCCGTTAGTTTGTGCCTTAAGATCTTGGGCTGGATGGTGTTAAAGGCACTAGAGAAGTCAAGGAATGTAATCCTCACAGCACAACTGACCCCCTCTAGGTGAGAGAGGAAATTACTTCATCACACTTTTTATTTAAAATCTTACTCCAGCTAAAAAGCAACAGAACTTTACCCAAATTTATTCTTGAAATGAGGCTTTTCCATTCCAAGATATTTAAGATGTCCTCCTTCCCCAGGAAATGTGGCTTCCTCACTATTGTGGTTGATTGAGCATTAACCTACATCCCCTCTAATTCCTGTTCTTCTGAGCTACGTATAACCACCCACCACCACTTTCATCAGTCAGAATAGTGCTCCCCTGGTCTTCACCTCTCACCTACCAGCCTACACATCCAGCATATTATCATTTGTCTTTTCTGCTAGTTGCAACTTCCCACTCCCCACTCCTTTCTGCAGGGACCACTGTCACTCCCCAGTTAGTTCATTCCCTACCACTCCCCAGACATAACCCCTGAAACTATGGGAGGTGATACCTTTATTCCAATACATTCTTCCACCCAGGGACCTAAACAGCCCTTACAAGTGAGGTAGGGGCTCATGCACTTCCTTCAGCTTTGTCTGTTGCATTACGTGCCTCCTGTCAGCGAGACCAAGCAGCTGCTTTGTCGAGCACCTGTGTTCTATATGCAGATACAGGTTTCCCCTGCTATTCGAAGGTATAGGGTTCCTATGAAATAGTTCGTAAGCCGGAATGTCGTAAAGTGAAGAAGCAATTACCATTTATTTATATGGGAAAAATTTGTGAGCGTTCGCAGACCCAAAAAATAACCTACAAAATCATGCCAAATAACACATAAAACCTAAAATAACAGTAACATATAGTAAAAGCAGGAATGATCTGATAAATACACAGCCTATATAAAGTAGGAATACTTTTCTGCAATTATTGCAGCACTGTCCACCGTAGCGAAAATCTCACGCAAGCGCTCTCAGCAGAAAGACTCGGCGCAAGCACTCTTGGCAGAAACATTCTTTCCAGTAACCCTTAAGCTATGAAGCTGCCCAATCATACCAAATAACACATAAAAATACACAGCCTATATAAAGTAGAAAGAATCTATGTCCAGTGTAGTTTCACTTACCGGAATCGGGAAGACAGTGAGCACACTGATGATGGCGTGTTAGGCTGAGTCATCGGAGGTTGAGGTGGTGGGAGGTAGAAGAGACTGGGGTGTCATCTCATCATCGTCTGTTTCCATCAGGGCAGGCAGGCCACTATCTTCTATGTCTGTCTGCCTCAATGCTGAAGGTCAAGTTTCATCGTCTGCTGTGGCTGGCTTGAAAAACGACAGTATGCTTGCCTGCTTAGCCTCGCGCATTTTTCTATCATTCAGTTCTTTGTAAGCACTCAAACCATCCTGCAAGTATGCCCTAAACCTACATACCCTTTCAAAATTAAAGCCATACTTTTCTGCAATCATTGCAGCGTTGTCAGTCGCAGCAAAAATCTCACGCAGTTGCTTCCTGTTCAGTTCCTGGACGACTTCACTTTCAGTCTGTTCACTACTGTGTTCAGTTTCAATTGTTATCCTTTCCTCTTCATCAGCTCTTCATCTCTCAGTTCTTGGTCATGGGATGCCAAAACCTCTTCAACATCATCGTCGTCAACTTCCACAAACCCTTAGCCAAACTCACTATATCGTTACTTCATTCACCACGATCGAAACACTTTATTATTTCTAGTTTTACGCTAAGTATAACACCCTTATGCGCTCTTTTAGGCTTTTCCGATACCTTAGAACTCATCTTGCTAACGGCTGCCCAAAATAAATTGACATAAAGCACAGATGCTCACAGGCACGTATTTAAGCAATACCGGCTAGAATGCAGTTCCGGGGGAGGAGCTTGGCTGCTCGGGGCGCACTGCCTTTTTTGTAACAGTGAAAACACCTTCTGTTAGCGAAAGCAGGTAACTAATGTAGGTCTTTCGTAACAGCGAGGTGTCGTAAAGCAAACGTTCAAAAAAATGGGGGACACCTGTACCATCTTGAGCTCCTATTTGCTAGCCAATTGAGTTCTCCTCTCCATTTCCACACCGACCTGTCCATCTGCAGACTCTTCCACCACTGGGGTGAGACCAAATGTACAAAAGCACCTCATTTCACCTGGGGAATGTACAACCCAACCACGTGAACTTCAAATTCAGATTAACTCCCAGTCTCTTTTGTTCTCCTGATCCACCCAGGTCCTCTTACAGATCCTCTTCTTACCAACCTCCCCCTACCTCACAGTTCAGTTATCTAGTTTTGGTCCCCTCTCTCACATCCAGCAGATCCATCTGCTGATCACCTACATACTTAGACCAACCATTCAGTTTGCTATCCTTACCCCCTCCCCTACTGTTCCCATTTGACCAAATAGTCATCAGGTTCCATTCACTCCTTCCCCTTCTCATTACATATGATATTTTGTTCCCTATTGGTCTCCAGCTATCACTTACATTCTTTAGTCATCCACTAAACTCCATCTGTTCATTATCCCCTCCTCACCCTCTGCCTTGTGGGTGCCACCTCCTACCCAACCCCACCTCTTTACACTCAGTGCTAATGCAGGGTCTCAATCTGAACTGTCTACAATCCTATGCCTTCACACATGCTGCTTGACACACTGAACTCACCCAACAGCTTGTTTTTATCTACCCCACCCCTGATGGAAGCATGTAGGACTTTCCCCTCTCTGACACTATTACAAAAACTTTATATTTAAATCTATGATTTATATTTTTCATGAATACATTTACACTGAAAGCAGGGACTTAATTATTTAGACTAATGTGAATAATGCAGAAATAATGGATTTCTGGCTGATCGGTGCGCAATGCCATAAACCCCATCCACAAGATGCACAGTTCATTTCACGGACATTTTGTCCATTTTCCTTTAACAGTTAAAGAGTGAAACCCAAGCAAGGTGTGAGCAAACCACAACAAATATGCCAGCACACAAATGCACAACTGGGCCTTGAGCCTTCCTTATCGTTCACAAAGTGACTGTAATGATCTTCCAATCTTAGCTCCATTTCAGTTATCTTTATCCTCTTTTACTGAGATTTCTCAGCATCCTGTGACTATACACACACACACACACACACACACACACACACACACGTAAAATATCCAGTTCTCTAGGGAGAGAAAAAAAATCCCAAAGACTCACAGAATGGCTGCAACATATTGAATCCATACTGACTTTATGCAGGAGCAACCCAGCTGCCCTCACTTCCCACAGCCCCATTCATTATTTCCATGACGACACCTCACTGGCTCGCATCACCTGAATTCCCTTGGTAAATCCCTTCTGCATCCTCATTGCATTCCTAAAGTTACTCATACACAACAAACATTGTGTCAGTCAACCAGCATTTCATAAACATTCATAATTACATCCTTGATCCTCAGTCTATAATGTCCAAGAACTTGTATACTTCTTAAACCACATTCTCAACCAGTCCTGACATTTGCACTTAAAAAATGCACATATAACCACAAACCTTTCTCTTGCATCCTTTCAGAATGCAATCCTACCCTCTGGTTTATAATGACTCTGAATTCTTCCTTGCAAAATTAAACACTTTGTATTATTAGCATTACATTTCCTCTGTCACTTGTCTGTTCATTTCATTAGCTGACTACATCTCCTTGATGTCTATTACTATTCTACTTGTCCTATTATAGATCACTACACCTCCAGATTTTGTGCCATCTGTGGTTTAGCAAACTGCCTTGTACACTTGAGCCCATGCCATTGATCTTTGTCAGGCGATCCTAACCTTTTTTGGACCAATACCACTAAGCAAGGAGTCTAAGGATCACAGGTTGGGAACCCCTAATCTATGTTAAGAAAAAAAAGTGTCCTTATGGGGCCCTGCTATACACTACCCTCCAGCGCAAAAACAACCCGCTCCGTTACTAACCACATATCTCTATTCATACAGCTATAGCCCTTTTAGATCCATGATCTTCAATACTGATGACAAGGCACCTTACCAAATACCCCTGACAGACCTAATCAACTACACTGCCTTCACTTGTCCTCAGTTACTTCTCGGCCCGAAACGTCGACAGCGCTTCTCCCTATAGATGAAATTACTTTGATGTGTTTTGTCAAATCCATGCTGCTTTTCTCTAATCAATGTGGAGCTATCTAATTAATGTGCTAGTTCAGTTATTAGAAATAATTATTATTTCTACAACTCCACCCACCAACCCCTGGCTTGTACAATGTAAGAACAAACCCAGTAACTATTTTGAATAACAATGCAACATTTGCAACTCTTCTGTTCTCAGAGATCCCCCCCAACTTTGTGGACCTTCCAGTGGTCAACTTCTTGTTATAGCAATTCATATGACAGCTTACATTCCTTAAGGTTGTTATAGCTGGGGGTGATAATGGGGACAAGCTCCCTCTAGCTATTGAATGCTTTCAATGGCCTCTGCCTCAATTAGCCGCTGATAACCAAGTCCATGATGGCCTTCATGTGTGGCTTAGCTGCCAAGATGCAGAACAGTTTCTAGTGACAGGAGAAGGGGCAAAGACAGGCGCTGGCAGCTTAAAACCAGTCACTTCACGCAGATGGGGCTCAGCTGTGATTGGCAGCTCATACAGGCGAAGGAAACTCTGATCTCAAACCACTGTTGCCATGTGGCTATACCCACTTATGTGGAAGGCTTCAAGAGTAAATCCCAAGGGAAATACAGAGCTCGAGCTCCGACAGCAGTCCTACATTGAGGTCAATGACTGGCAATTCCTGCAATGCTGCTGGTACCAAACTGTATTGGTCTCTGGCATTCCTTTGGATTTATCAGATGTGTAGAGAGGGGGAGCCTGCACCCCATATTGTAATGCCCAGACATGCATATCTAGACAGATAGGACATAACATCCATGGCTGACCCTGAGCAACAGAGGCCTCAAAATGACAGCTTAGGATACTATAACTGCTCTTTCCTAGATGCTCCCCAATGATATTTGGTTCACTCTGCTTCAGTCAGAACCAAGTCTAGCGATGCCAGAAATATTGTCATGAAGCAAGTTTTGAACATATTCAAGATCACTGATGTCATTATTGTTCTAGACTATATTTGGATAATTTACACTACTCTATTGCTTTAACTTCTGCAAAAAAATACTGGAAATCTGCTCTTCCCAGTGGTGGCAATCTGCACCATAGTTGCAGTTATGTAATTATATTTAAATTATTACTTAACACTAGACAGATACTGTCGTGGATCATTCTAGGTCATTACTTCTGAAGCACTGCAGTACTTTCCTTAATCTATACTGTTACATTCCTTTATTCCTCCCCCTCTTTCCCCTTGAACAAGGTGTATCCAGGTAAACTTGGAATCTGCCCTGATCCTTCACCAACCTGTAACACAAACTCTCAATTCCCCGAAGGGATTAATAGGCAGACACAAGGGACTGCGATGGTGGAATCTGGAGTAACAAATAACCTGCTGGAGGAACTCAGCAGTTGAGCAACATCTGTGAGGGAAGAAACTCTGAACATTTCAGGTTGAAACCCTGTATCAGGACTTAATATCTGGCAAGCCAGCTCCATATTGTATACTGCAATAAGATAATCTCTAATTCTTCTAAACACTAGAGAATATCAATCCACCCAACCCAGTTCCTTCCTAATGAACACCAATTCCATGAAACTACTTCATAAGTCTACTAGAAGTCAAGTACTGCTGATTATTCTACAGTATCAGTATCAGTAATGTATCTTGGATACATTAGCCAAGAATTTTTACGGCACCTCTTAGGATTTTGCGCAGACACGATTGTAGCAGTTGTCTCCTTTTGATTTGTTTGAATAGATCTGGGTTTTATGGGATAATATTGCGAACTTGGTGCAAGAAGAGATTCCTCATCACTGATCACATCTACCACCACATAGCGACCCATCAAAAAGTTGTCAAAATAAAGAAGGAGAAGATCTTTGCCACGGCCAGGATTTCTGTTTAAAAAAATTAAGATATAATAATTAAGGATCAACTGAAAGAAATGAAAAAATTAATAATCTGTTCTAATAATTTAAATTTCATGTAATATCTGAAAAATTCAAAATCATACTGACTGATTAGAGTTGGACTACATCATTGACAATAATTTACCCTAATACTCATTAAGTTCATGTTTTGAAAATCTATCACACTTCCAGTAAATGTGGATCTCTCACACTTCCATGTGGTGTGGACTTAGAATTTGGCACTTGAGAAAAAGAAATGTTGGCCAAATGTCTGTTTCATGAGCTATCATTTTTGATCACATCTAATACATGTATCCAATATAGTTTACAAGTTCAAGCATGCTTTTTTGTTTTAAACTATGGGCAGTCATTAAACTGCACATCAAAAGTATTTTCAGTAATAAAATATTGTCAATAAAAGGACTCTTACTTTGCTTCACATGTCAGGCTTATGCAGACTTTTCCTCCAGGAGGTATGCGCCATGATGCTTCACGATTTTCTGCATCTGTACTGACATGCTGTTTTATCTTTTCAACAGCATCATTAGCTTTCAGACAGCTTGTCTGATTTCCCATACCCGTTGAAGCTGGTGGCAGATTCTTTGGCAGTTTAGCCCGAATATCTCGTGAACTGTGTTCCAAATCTTGATCCTCATGAGGTGTTGGTTCATGTATGTGATCCGCTGCTGTACAGGGGGTACTAGAATCAGGCTGAACTGTTGTTCTGGAAAGAAGAGACTCAAGGCCTTTAGATAATGAGTGGGATCTAGTTGTGTCACAGCTTGAAACGTTTCTAGAGAAGATCTGTTGTTGTGTGGCTGTGCTTTTGCTGGATAATGCAGAAGGAACCACTTCTAGTGATGTGAAAAAGAATTGTTTTTCTCTTACCCATCCTGCCACCGAATAGTGTAGAAGGGTTTGAGTCTCTTTTCCTTTGTTCCTAAAAATAAAACAGATAAACAACAGAATACACAAAAATCAAATGGACTAGCTCCTCCATTACTCTCAGCATTAAAGAAAGCCAACATAACATGACATGTTGTATGATGTGAGCAGTTGTGGTCTTTCCATGACCATAATTGTTCCTGGCAAATTTTTTTGCAGAAGTGCTTTGTCATTGCCTTTTCCTGAGCAACAGGAGGTCTCACACATTATCAATACTCTTCAGAGACTGTCTGTCTGGTGACAGTGGTCGCATCACCAGGACTTGTGATATCCACAACCCGCTTCCATGGCTTCATGTGACCCCTCGGGGGTGGGACTAAGCAAGAGCTACATCTTGCCCAAGAGTGACCTGCAGGCTTGTAAAGAGAAGGAGTGCCTTACACCTCCTTTAGGGGTTGTGGCACAATGGCAATACATCCCTACCAGACTCTAGAATAACAGTACTTCTTAAACCCATCCAATAACAGAACCTGGACCATGCAAGTTCTTCCTTCTTGGCCATCACCTTACATCTCCAAAATAACATTTAAATCTTGGTCCAACAGGGTCTTCTGCTCCGGGGACAATACAGTAGGGCAGTCAGTAGATTTGTAGCTCACAGACACAGCAAACTACTGTCTGTGTGGAGTTTGCACATTCCTGATGGGTTTCCCCAGCCACTCCCAGTTTCCATCCACAACCCAAAGTAGTATTTTTTGGCTACTGTAAATTGCTCTGTAAATTGTACGCTTGCCATCCATGCTGGGTTGAGCTAGCAATTCAGCCTCATAAAAAAAGTCAAAGGTGACCAAAACGGCAGAAAATGTCGCCCAATGCACCATGAGGAGTGAAAAGGAACAACAATGGCCAATTTAATACTAGTGTAACTATCAGCAAGCTACAAGAAGCGTAGCATCATTGACTACAGTGTTTTGACCCATGAATTGTGATTTTAGTATGTCTTAGTATGATATTACAAGCTCATGGTCACACACAAGTCATGGTATCCATTCAGTAGTGGGCATCCTACTACAGGACTCCAAATAAAATGAACCTAATCTAGATTATAGTGACCTTTAACTGTACCAGAAAGGTCAGGAATTCTCCCTCAGGAAAATCATTCTGGATGAAACTTCCTGACCTGCTGTAATATTATTGGTTCTGCTCAACAGACTCAATTTTTTTTTTATCAGGGCAACACACACAAAATGCTGGAAGACCCTTTGGACCAAAGAGGATCTCGGCCTGAAATGTCAACTGTACTTTTCTCCCCCCATAGATGCTGTCTGGCCTGCTGAGTTCCTCCAGCACTTTGTGTATGTTGCTCGGCTTTCCAGCATCTGCAAATTTTCTCTTGTTTGTGATCAAATATATTTAATGTTTTGCTCAGTCCCAGGCTGACTGACACACATCCCATTTTGATCACTCTGCAGAGCTTATCTGGGACAGTGACTGGGCAGAAGTGGTGACATTTTATTTATTCAGTTTAAAAACTTACATTCAAATCACTTATACCTCTGTGTCTTCAATATATTTTTGAAATAAAAGTGAATCTAAATCTTGACAAAAATATTATAACTGTCTTACTTAAAAGAAAAATGGGGATGCAAAAATGTGTTTCCTACAGATAACAAGTACACAGACTTACTCAATCCACACCATCAAGTCTTTTTTCTCTCCATGCTTCATGGTACCAAAGTCAAAATTCCTTGCAACTTCCAGTCCTCCTTTGTCAGAGAATAACTCCAAATCAACTTGTTCCAGATTTTTGTTCTTTATTAAAGGCACTGAAAAACTGAGAAAGGGATAGCAGTATATTTCAGAATTGGAACAAGACCATAAGACATAGGGGCAGAATTAGGCCATTCAGCCCGTTGAGTCTGCCCTGCCATTCCATCATGGCTGATCCCAGATCCCACTCAACCCCATACACCTACCTTCTCGCCATATCCTTTGATGCCCCGACCGATTAGAAAACTAACAACTTCCGCCTTAAATACACCCACGGACTTGGCCACCACTGCAGTCTGTGGCAGAGCATTTCACAGATTCACTCTCGAGCTAGAAAAATTCCTCCTTACCTCTGTTCTAAAAGGCCACCCCTTAATCTTGAGGCAGTGCCATCTAGTTCTGGACACCCTCTGCTTAACAGGATAAAATCCTATTGTGTTACAGGAAAGATACTGGCCTTTTCTGGTTGGCTGCCAGTGACTAGTGGTGTACCTCAGGGGTCAGTATTGGGACTGCTACTTTCACATTGTTTGACAATGATTTGGAATTTGCAACTATTTTCCATGCTCTGCTTTTGCACCATCCTAACTACACTGAACTGGTTGTCCTTCACTGGAAGTACAACTTATTTAAAACACAGACAGGTATAAAAAGTTGGGACATAAAATAATATTTGATATCACACAAGGTATCACTACTTTCGCTCTGACACACTTCTCGCTTTATTGAAATAAAAATGTGTTTCCACGATCTCTCGTCTAATTTTTGCCAATGTGGTAGACTCACAGCAGAACTATGACCAATCATAACAGGAAGTGTCATTTTCAAATTTCTAGGCTAGTTTTGCTATAAAATGGCAAGCTATAAATAAGCACAATGTAGTTTTCAAAGACTATCGTAAAAGAAATATATCCAAATGGGGAAAAAAAAGAACGCTCCACTGATAAATAAAGTGAAACCCAAATATACATTCCCTTAAAATGGGCAACTTGTCAATAAACACTTAATGGACAGACTGAACAAATTGATCCCAAATCACAGAACCTCAACTCTGTAATAAAATCTCCATGTGCAAGTTGTTCAGTCGAACTGCAAAGCTGGATCTCATCTCACCTCTCTTTCTCTACAGGTGCAATACACAAAGCTCTCCACTGGTAAACAGATTGACTACTCTCCACAATCACGGTGTTGACCACATCACCTTTTTTTGGAACATAATCAAGTGGTAACTGGAGAGATGCGAGAGTGAAGAAAATGTTGTCATCCACAACACCACTTTGATGAAGCATTCGAGTTATCGGTACCTTAACACAAACACAGCAAAAAAAAAAAAAAAAATGCTGGATGTTTAATCAATGTAGGAAACCAGAAAAATACCCAGATTATTTTTATGCTGCAATTCAGCATTACAAGAGAAAGTTTTGAATCTAGACAATTATAGTCAACCCATTGATGTATAATGGCATTACCATCATACTGATTAGCATCTTTCCTTGAGTAAACACAGACCCAACAGAGAAAAAACATATTTGGAATTACATAGCTGTCCTATAATTCATAAAGGACAAAGGATGCAAAAAAAAAATCAAAACTTATGCCAGAGCTAAAGTTGGGGTCACCGCTGACCAAAATACTGCACTTTCTCTGTAGCCATTGCATTTTGTTCTGCATCATTATTGTTTTGCCCTGTACTACTTTAATGCACTGTGTAATAATTTGATTTGTGTGAATGTTCCCTCTGAAGGGCTTGCTGAGACCAAATTTCTGAATGGATTTAAAAGAAAGTTGGGTAGGAACATATTGGATCATACTGATTGGAAGGGGCTCAAGTGGAGCAAAAGCTTGGCCCCGGTCTGCTTAGGCCAGTCTGTATGTGTAATATACAGAGTGATGACAAATCACCTCGCTCCTCTCTCTGTTTCTCATCACAGAAATAAAGGATGAACTGAAATTATCAGTGTAACTAATAAACAAATTCCTGTACCTTGACCTTCTCTCTTATCGAACTCTTCTTTTACCTTGCATTTCTGTTCTACGTTTGTTATAAATATCAAGACCTTCCACTACTTGTTTATATTACTGAGGAAAGCACTAGGCCAAAAAAAAAAACATGAAAGTCCAGGGCATAGAAAGTACAAGGAAAATTCTTCCCTTTCACGGGGAGGCAGAGTCGAGGCCCAGATTCTGCAACTTCTCAATCAGGATTGTGGGAATGATGAGCTATAATTGATGAACAACATCCTGACGTAGGTGTTTGTGTTGTCCAGGTGGTCTAAAGCCGTGTGGAGAGCCATTGAGATTGCATCTGCCATTGATCTATTGTGGCGATAGGCAAATTGCAATGGATCCAGGTCCTTGCTGAGGCAGGAGTTCAGTCTAGTCATGACCAACATCTCAAAGCATTTCATCACTGATGATATGAGTGCTACCAGGCGATAGTCATTAAGGCATCCCACATTATTCTTCTTAGGCACTGGCATAATTGTTGCCTTTTTGAAGTGGGAACTTCTGCCCCTAGCAGTGAGAGGTCAAAACTGTCCTTGAATGCTCCCACTAGTTGGTTGGCACAGGTTTTCAGAGCCTTACCAGGTACTCCATTGGGACCTTCCGCCTTGCGAGGGTTCACTTTCTTTAAACACAGCCTAATATCTCAAGGTTGTATATAGTATAAATATTTTGATAATAAATGTACTTTGAACTTTGATGTATCTAGTAATTATGCAATCCGTTTACACCAGTCTTTCAAATGGTACACTCCACAGTACAGAAATATGCCACAAAACACTGCTCCCATACTGTGGTTAGCAAGGAAGAATGGCAAAGCCAGACAGATGTTGCCACCTTGGAAAGAGCTGTAAACGTTTTCCAGTTTTCCAGATCAACTGCATACAAATTGGATGCCATGGGTAGTGTAACAGTTAGCGTGACCCTATTACAGCTCAGGATGCTGGAGTTCATTGATCATTTCTGGCGTCCTCGGTAATAAAATTTGCATGTTCTTTACGTGTGCATGGCTTTCCTCCGGGTGCTCTGATTGATTTCCTCCCACAATCCAAAGACATAAAGGTTGGTAGGTTAATTGGTCAATGTACCTTGCCCTCTGTTTAGGGTAGGGCTAAATCAAAGGGTTGCTGGGCAGCGTGGCTCGGTGGGCCAGAAGGGCCCGTTCCACGCTGTATCTCTAAATAAATAGTTTGGTACTTGTTTGACGGGAAAGGATGCAGGTTGATCTGTTGACTAAGGATATGTTGCATTGCTTGGAGAAAGGAAGAAGGGATGAGTTCAAACAGGCACATTACTGATGGAGTGTTGCCAGTATGCTTGAGACTATAGAAGAGGAGCTTGTGGCATATGGTGCATGCTCTTGGCATTTGCAAATCATATCACCATAAACATAGGCAAAGTATATTTTACAGCTTTAATGGGATAGAAAGCAATTGAAGGGGATGGACTACAAATATTATTTGCTCAACAGTATAAAATTAGTTTTCAAATGCAAAAAATCTAATTCCCAATGATCAAGTTTTTTTCTAAAGCACTTACTTTATCTACTCGTTTATATCTAAGTGGTTTCACATTGAAAGCTTGACTTTTCCAAGTTGTCTGTTCAATGAAATATTGTGCTTGAACCCAATCACCTTTGAAAGGCTGAAAACCTGCAAAGTAGAGCAGCAGTAATTCTGCAGAACATTACATACGAGAGGATTGAGAGAGAAAAGCACAATCAAAAACACCAGTCAATACACATTAGATAACTTTTATCAGGGTGTACAAAATTACGTCGCAATTTCATTGTCATTAAAAATTAAAATGCCCACAAGCCTGGGGAAAATCGGTGCACAGCTAGAATTGGCAGCGCAGCTCAATGATGGGCTGTATTCAGATCTTCAGTTTTGAATTGTCAAAT
The DNA here is from genome assembly GCF_048418815.1 of Hemitrygon akajei. Classification (NCBI taxonomy): domain Eukaryota; kingdom Metazoa; phylum Chordata; class Chondrichthyes; order Myliobatiformes; family Dasyatidae; genus Hemitrygon; species Hemitrygon akajei. The sequence goes on along the minus strand of NC_133137.1, from coordinate 78,096,963 downwards.
CTTGAATTAAAAGTCCAGCTGAGGGCGATGGAAACACATTAGAATCAGATTTTGCTTAGGCAACAGTTGAGGGATGAAGTCTGTGATCTGCTAGTCTGTCTGGCTTTAATTGTGTTGTAAACCTCCCTTTCAAGCATGAAGAAATGTTTGAAAAGGTGTTACAAATGTACTTCAGCTATTATGAATGTCAGCACATCACTCATTCCATGCATGCTTTTCCAGTAATCAAATGTTTTACTCTGTGCTGAATTAAATCAGACAAAGCTTATCAAATAACAGAGAACATTTATTGTCACACCAGCAATGCACTAAGTAATAACAATCAATTGCTCACAGAGTCAATTTGTAAATTTAAGCTTTTAATACATTTATCACTACACTAAGATATGGAATGGACTCTCAACTGATGCAGTTGGCAGAGAACTTGGGACTTTACGTGGCATCTTAATAAAAGAATATGCTGAACTTTTACCTTCACAGAGATCTGCCGTGGTAAAATAAATGGTTTCATTAATGTAGCCACTTTCACTGGTAAATGAAGATATCTTGCCTATCAGTTTGTGAGAGCTCAGTTGGTCTGAAGGATCTGAAAAGGCTGCAGAAGAGTCACTTTCATCCCACTGACTGGTTACTAGTTCTACCTGCAATTAAAAGTATAAAAGCTGTAGGAATATTAAATTTTGAATATTTGAACAACATGAAAGTGACATTAAATTTTAATGACAGGCAGCAACTGGTCCAATGGAAAAAAGGAGAAGAAATAATGTCTGCGGTGGGAGGGGTCTTGCCAATCTTTTGGGGAGGAAATTACCAATTATAACTCATGACACGGCTGACTCTAAACTACACCAGAAGTCACTGAACTACCGTAAAAATTAAGAATAAAACCAAACAGACAAGGCGCCAACAATTATATTGTGTCAAATGGGAAATTTTAGATCTTATGGTCCAATATTGGATATTTACAAGTCACTGAGAGCCACGAACAACACCCATAATCCACACAACATTCATTCTTCATCTTAACTTCATCAAGACAGCAGCATTATCAACAACAAAATACAAAATGCCAAAAAAAAACAAAAAAAAAACAAAACAGCATCTGTGGTAGCAAAAGCAGACAATGATTCATAAACACAAGAGGTTCTGCAGATGCTGGAAATCCAAAGCAACACACACACAAAATGCTGGAGGAATTCAGCAGGTCAGGCAGCATCCATGGAAATGAATAAACAGTTGCCATTTTTGGGCTGAGGTCCTTCTTCAGCATCTGAAGAAAGATCTCGGCCTGTAATGTCGACTATTGATTTAATTTCCTTAGATAATGATTCAGTTTGATGACCTTTTATTGGAAATGAGAAAACACAGGAATCAAATCATATTTGAAGAGGTCACTTCATATATGAAATGAAGAGAACAAAATAAATCTTGGTGATGGGATGAAGAAAATGATGTTAATGCTCATGAGTCAGGCAGCATCTATAAACAGCTAACAACATATCACAGTCTCCACTCGGTGGGAAAAGCTGGGGGGGGGGGCGGGGGTCTACTTTGCAGAAAACACAAGGGTGACTCCGAACATCCAAATGCCCATCACTTCAACTCTTCAGCCTTTTGCCTTTCTGACCACTGTCTTTAGCTAATTATGTGGGGCATACATAGGGTAAATGCAAGCAGGCTTTTTCCCCAGAGGGTGGGTGGGACTACAATGAGAGATCATGGCTTAAGGGTGAAAGGTGAAAAGTTTAAGGACAACATGAGGGGAACTTCTTCACTCAGAGGGTCGTGAAAGTGTGGAATGGGCTACCAACACAGGTGTGAAGGCGAACTCGATTTCAAGGTTTAAGAGAAGTTTGGATAGGTACGTGGATGATTGGGGTATGAAGGGCTCTGATCCAAGTGCAGGTCGATGGGAGTAGGCAGTTTAAATGGTTCAACATGAACTAGATGGGCTGAAAGGCCCATTTCTGTGCTGTACTTTTCTATGACTTTATGAAAGAGCCAAAAATAAGCTCAAAGAGCAGCAGCTCAGCATTTGACAACATACTTTATATCCCTTAGGACTCAATAGCAATTTCAACTAACCATCCTTTACATTCTGTATTAGAACTGGTTGGTTCTAATGAAGGGCCATCAGAATGGAATTCCTCTCATACTCGAATGCAACAAGGCCCAGTTCCCCACCATTTCCAGAGGATTAGTACAAGTAAGTAACACTAAAGAGAAATGACCAAGATGGCAATATTGAGTGGCAAAGCAGGCAGGCAGAAGGGGCCAAACAGTCTAATCCCACCAGTACTTATTTTATTCTTCAATTTCACTTCATATATAAAAGTCAATCCATCCGTCTCAAATATAGGAGGAACTCAGCAGGTGAGGCAACATCTATGGAAATTAATAAACAGTTCTTCAGTCCTGAAGAAGGGTCTTGGCCCAAAACATCGTCTGTTAATTCATTTTCATAAATGCTGTCTGACCTGCTGAATTCCTCCAGCATTTTCTGTGTGTTACTCTGGATTTCCAGCATCTGAAGAATCTCTAGTGTATGTCTTGAATATACTCAGCAACCGAGTGTCCATAGCCCACTGGCTAGAGAATTTCAAAGATTTATTACTCTTAAATAAATTTCTTCCCATCTCAACTCTGAATGGCTGACCCCTTAATCTATGACTGAAATTGCAATTTCTTGACTTCACAGGCAAAATCATTCATGTCAATAAGGATTTGTATGTTTCAGTAAGATTATTTTTCCTTTCAAACTCACAGCAACAATGGGTCCAGTCTACTAAAGCTTTAAACTGAGATCCTAATCTTAATCCTATTCCTAATCCCAGGAATCAATCTCCCAAAAATGTGTCATATTCTCGGTCATCTTTTCATTGGTGCAGAAATCAAATGTACATAATATTCCTGTTGCACCCTCACCAGAGCCCCAGATAGCTGCAGTAAGATATCCTCATGCTTGCAAATAAATCTTTTTTTGCATTAGGCTAACGTATCATAAAGGTGGTAAACAGAGAAAAATAAATTGGCACCCGTGAGTATAGAGAGATAATTTCACTCAGTATCTGAAATCCACACCAAGTAATTAAACTAATTATGGGGCTTGCTACATGCAGAACAGCCCCTCGTCATAAAAATAATTTAGAAAGCAATTTTGGATAAAAAATTTGTTTTGGCTAAATTGGCTGTCACTGATAGCAAGAGAAACAGCTGCAAGGGATGCAAGCCTGTTAGGGCATGACATTTCATACTTGCCAGATGTGAAGATTTGTAGTAGTGTAGTACCTTCCATTGAAAGGTACTAATTCTACATGCAGAAAAGATCTCACTGTACTCATGCTAGCTTTACCCTGGACCTACAGATCTTAATCCCCCCCTTCAATCGACCCACTGTTCCCTCAATTCTGTAAGCGTTTTGTTACAAGTTTTTACCTAATTCCCACTTGTATAGACTAAATAGTTTTAATTGGTATTTGCAGAAATATAGTCCCTATTCTCAAAAGTCTATAGACCCCAAAACAATCTTCCATTTGGGAGGCAAGAGATCACAACCCATTACAGGTTGACTACAGAGTATGGGTGATGTCATGTTAAGACTGCTGTTCAGGGACAGAGGTGAAGGAATGATGACGGTGGTCTCAAAGCACACTGTTTGCTTTAGTCCAGTTTATTAATCACCATACATTTGACAGGATGTCCAGGGAGGGGTAGCACCTCTGGTGAAGGGGCAACTCAATCACTTTTGGTCCCCACCAGACACTCAGCTCTCAGCTGTGGCTCCAAACAGCTGTTTGCATGTGACAGCAGCCACACCCCGATACACCCCTTCAACAGGTGGGCTAAACCAGGTGAGGGTAGCCGGTGGCCTCATACCCTGGTGATATAGGGACACACCTGTCCCAGCATGCAAAGTCAGCTCCAGTAGACTGGGCAGGCGAGATCTACAGTAAGATCCAAAGCTAGGAAGGCGGTACTGCAATGCTCCATGGAGAGCGAAGGACATGACAAGGCACAAAAGATGTCATGGTCATCCATTGCAACCAAGAAAGACCCCAGTTTGTTATGCTTCTCTGTACCACTGGAACTGGACTTCTGAGGTCGAGAGAATGGAATTGCCCCAGTGCTATGGCTTTTCCACTTTAAAATCTCTCCTGCACAGGTCTCCTGTCATTGTTGGACACAATGGACAGCCACCACCATACAGGAGCAGCAAATGAGCATGAAGCCAACAGCAACAACCAAGATGCTGTATTTGAAGTAGACAAAACTTGCAGTTTTATTCTTAGAGATACAGAATGGATTTTCAGATACAGAGATATTTTCAGCATTTTTCTCTCATCTCTGATTTCCAGCATGATCATTCTGTATGAAAGTATATTCTGGGAAATTCTAAGCAATACACCCAAATGTAGTGACCAAGCTGACATGCTTACCTCCACACTGCATTAGATTTACAATCCAAGAATTAATTGCAGTGAGAAGCAGAATAAACAATGATAGAATTTTTAAATTATGCATTTTTAAACACAGAATTCTGTATAGTCTGAATGGAAATAAGTGATAATCTAGATCACTTCCTACCTTGACTGCTTTCCAACCTCCAGATGGTGTACTCTTTTGGGCCAGTATATTCACCTTCTGACCAACTTGCAAAGGAGCACCTCCCAGCACATCATCAAATGTGAAATAGATAGAGTCATCAACTAAACCAGATTTACCACAAAACCTGGTCACAATACCTCCAAGCACATTTTTGTATTCTGTACAATCTGAAAAACAATGTTTCGGAAGTTACTTACATTATTCTCAACGATTTACCCAACAACACTTAAAATAACACTAATTTTTTGAAAATTAAATTTTAAAAAATTGTAGAAGAAAAATGCAGTGTCTTTGTCCTCACTTCACATTTCCCAATCTGATCTAGGAGTGCACACCAAAATTGAAAGGGTTTAAGATGGCCGAGATACACCCCAGTTCAATGACTCACCCATGGCCTGCCAATAAAGGTCCCACAGTCATGAAAGCAAAGGTAACACCGTGACAATGATAATTCATTAAACAAAAGCAGCCCCTTCAAGTGTGGAACCGTTCATAGAGATTGAAGCAGTAACAGTTGTGCACTTTCGAAACAGGTATGCAATTCTATAAAGATTGTAGCTACAGGAAGTGAAAAGTGCGTCAGTACTCAGATAAGCTACTGCATGCACCTCAAAAGCCATTGAAAAAAAAACTGGTGTATATGTCACCCAAATTCTAACATGCATAATATTTCACTATATAACAATTTCAAAATGCTTGTCTAAACTGTGCAGCTGATCTAAAGAACATTAAACGTTATGACAATTCCCATTATATTAATACAAGATAATTCTTAATATAATGAGAATATATGAAGAGCATATATTATTACATTATTTTTAGTACAATAAGGGTACTGAAACACAGGGACTAAATACAACAATGACAAATATCAATTGGCAGATTCAGAGATATACTGAGAGCTGGAAACTAATAAGTCAGAAACATTCAACATCAAAGAGCACAGCCAAGGAACAGGCCCTTTGGCCCACAATGTTGTACCAAACCAGCTAAAAAGTAAATTTAAAAAATTCCTAAAAACAAATCCCTCCTATCTACATCATGTCCATATCCTCCATCTTCCTCATATTCATGGCCTATCTAAACGTCTCTTAAAAGCCTCTAATGTATTTGCCTCTACCACCATATCAGACTGCACATTCCAGGCATCCACCACTCTGACTAAAAAAAATTACCCTTCACATCCCCTTTGAACCTACCCCCCCCCTCACCTTCAATGCCTCTGGTATTAGATATTTCTATCCTGGGAAATAGATACGCTCAGTCTATGCCTCTCATAATCTTATAAACCTCTATCAGATCTATCAGACTCTACCATGCCAGAGAAAGCAACCCAAGTTTGTCCAGCCTCTCACGAGAACATATGCCCTCTAAACCAAGTAGCATTCTGGCAAACCTCTTCTGCACCCTTTTCACTGTTTGAAAAGCTAACAGTTAGACTTCTAGCAGTTGTTTTTTTTTAAAAAAACAAAGCGTTTGTAACCTGAAATGCTAACCTCATTTCTCTTTCCATACGTGCTACGTGACTTACTGGGTCTTTCGAGGATTTTCTGCTTTCATTTCATAAAAACATTGGATATGGCAGAAATTAAAAAGTTCAAATTGCTAAATATTTCTTAAAATTATTGTCAAATCCTATAAAATTTGTAAAAAGGTAACTGATGAATACAATGAATTTTCAATATTTTAGCCAAATCCAGTGTAAGACATAAAATTTCCCCTCTCATCCTTGCATCAATGTTATTACTGTTATTTAAAAATATCTATCAAGATTTCACAATTTTTTCTAAGCCCATCGTAAGTCATTATCCATTTTGCATACTGTACATAACCCATACGGCATAAAATTGAGGAAAGCCTATGAACAACACTAAAAAGGAATGCACTTCCATTTTGGTGCTAATATTAATAAGACTATCAGTGCAGGAGGAGCATTGAACAGTAAGAAGGATCATCTTTAGGCAACTAGCATTTCAATTATAGTGACATTCTCCAATACATATTTAAATTCATTCTTTAAAAATACATCACAAATTACTCCTTTAATTGAGTAAAATCCACTACCTGATGCCTTATATTCATCCTCTTCCAAGTCAACATCGGCTTTCCTCAACAGGAAGGTGGCAGCTTTCAACAGAAGAGACAGCATTTCCTTTCTAAATATTGAAATTTGGTAGAAGGTATTAATGCTGAGGGAAAAAATGAGGCTTGCTTAGATGAGCATGCATAGGAAAGCAAGTTCTACATATGCAGGTAACTTGATCTGTCTGTACAAGGATGATGCTTCGACTAACATAAATTCTGCTAATGCTGGAAATCTAGAGCAACACACATAAAATGCTGGAGGAGCTCAGCAGGTCAGGCAGCATCTATGGAAATGAATGAACAGTTGATGTTTTGTGCCGAGACCTTTCTCCAGGGTCCTGAGGAAGGGTCTTGGCTGAACCTGTTGATTTCATCCAGCATTTAGTGTATTTCTTCGATTAACGATGCATGTCCTGTCACTTTAATCAGCATTATTATATGCCGTGTTGTTTAACATGGAAGATCATGATCTTGACCACGATTGCTTTTGGCAAATTTTTCTTTAGAAGTGGTTTGCATTGCCTTCTTTAGGGCAGTGCCTTTACAAGACTGGTGATCCCATCCATTATCAATACACTTCAGAGATTGTCTGCCTGGTGTCAGTTGTCACGTAACCAAGACTTGTGATATGCGCAAGCTACTCATTCAACCATCCACCACCTGCTCCCATGGCTTCACACAACCCTGATCGGAGGGGACAAGCAGGTGCTACACCTTGCCCAAGGGTGACCTGCAGGCTAGTGTACACCTGCTTTGGTAAAAACTTCTTTTTTACAATATTTTTATTCAGAAGAAAAAAAACCACGATTTACAGAGTGCATCACATAGATACATCTCAACATAACTTGTGTACATTCATATATTGTAATAAAATTGATCAAAATGTTATAGCATAACACATAAAGGTATACCACTCTGTAATCAAAAATTTAAAGATAAGTCATACATCATAAAAGAAATTTTTTTAATTTTTAAAAAAGTTAACCCCTTACCAACTACCAAAGAAAAATGCTGATGGATGATAATGGATAACTAGAAAAAAAGACATATTCGCTTAAGAGAAGATAAAAATATACATAAAAGTCTGTGCACTATTAAACTTTATAAATTGGAAAAGTAATTTAGGAAAGGTCCCCAGATATCATAAAAAGATTGTTTCTAAATTTAAATAAGACATAATATCACATAGCCATTGAAGATGTGTAGGAGGGGTAGACTCCTTCCATTTAAGCAAGATTGCTCTTCTTGCTAAAAGAGAGGTAAAAACTAAAACCTGTAGGTTAGGAGTATTTAAAGTTATATCTTCATTTGCAATAATACCAAACAAGGCAGTAAGGGGATTTGGGTCAAATTGGACCCTAAAAAGTTGTGAGAAGGTATGAAATACTTCTCGCCAAAACTTTTTAATTTTAGGGCAAAACCAAAACATATGAATTAAAGAGGCATCAGCAGAGTTGCATTTATTACAACTTTGGTAAAAACTTATCTCCACCCTGCCACCAATGGTTCACTTTATTAGCCATTGAAATTAAGGATGATAGTTTACTTATTTTTGCTGTTTTATAAACAGATTTAAGATTTACAACAGCAATGTTAAACACATTAAGAATTCAAAGAAAAAAACATGTCACAGTTTTGGTCACTGAATTACAGGAAGTATATTAATAAGGTTAAAAGGGTGCAGAGAAGGTTTACAAGGATGTTGCCGGGACTTGAGAAACTGAGTTACAGAGAAAGGTTGAATAGGTTAGGACTTTATTCCCTGGAGCGTAGAAGAACGAGGGGAGACTTGATAGAGGTATATAAAATTATGATGGGTATAGATAGAGTGAATGCATGCAGGCTTTTTCCACTGAGGCTGGGGAGAAAAAAAAAAGAGGACATGGGTTAAGGATGAAGGGGGAAAAGTTTAAAGGGAACATTAGGGGGGAATGCTTCACACAGAGTGGGAGTGTGGAATGAGCTGCCAGATGAAGTGGTAAATGTGGACTCACTTTTAACATTTAAGAAAAACTTGGACAGATACAGGGATGAGAGTGTATGGAGGGATATGGGCCAGGTGCAGGTCAGTGGGACTAGGCAGAAAAATGGTTCGGCACAGCCAAGAAAGGCCAAAAGGCCTGTTTCTGTGCTGTAAAGTTCTATGGTTCTACGTCCTGGACAGGAACGCAAAACAATCTTCAATGCTGCAATTTGTAATTTAAAGGTGAAAGAAATTGGAGGATTCTTTCTAAGTGAGCACGATGCCATACCTAGAGATATTAAGGCATTTCTCTAAAACATCATTAATAAGATAGGTTTTAAAAGTAACTTAATAGGGAAGAGGATTGGAAAAGGGTTTATGTACACCAGGGGTTCCCAACCTTTTTTATGCCATGATCCTATCTGTGGATCTAGTTTGGGAACCCCTGACACACTCCAAGCTGTCCAAACGCTAAGATACAACTATCAATAAGTGAAATAGAGGCATGTAGAATTCCAGTAACAAGGTTGTAATATTAGAGAAGGTTTTAATTTAATGAAAATTACAAAGTTAAAATTGGATGCAATCTCATTGTTCCTTGGTGAGTACAGAATAAATGAGTTTGTGGGCCCGGACTACTTGGAGTTTGGTTAGTAGCAAGCTGAAACATTGGCCCAGAACAACTGTAAAGGCAAGTTAAGTGAACAAACAGTGCTTAAAATACATTTGGCCTTATTCAGGCAGAAACTAGCCAGAAAAATAGTTAAATGACATCCAAACCACCCTTCAACCACGAAGGTAACCAAGTTAACCAAAGAGGATAACCTCACACGCCCCATCATTAAACTGTTTCCATAACCAATGGGCTCACTTTCAAGAACTTTTCATCTCATGTTCTCAATATTTATTGTTTATTTTTTTAAATTATTATTCCATCTTGTTATATTTACAGAGTGTTGTCTTTTGCACACTGGTTAAATGCCCTTTCATTGATTCTGTTATGGTTATTATTCTACATATTTATTGAGTACCCACAAGAAAATGAATCTTAAGGTTATATATGGTGACAAACATGCACTTTCCATAATATTTACTTGGAACATGTTGTTCTTTGCTTTATATTAGTAGAGAAAAAACTGAAATGTTGGATTTAATGCTCAGACATCTTCAACTTGCAGAAAAAGTCAGTTAACTTCATTGTCACATGCACAAGTACATGCAATGAAAAACTTACTTGCAGCAGCACAGGCATGTAGCATCATATAAAAAGTATTCATTAACTATACACAATTTTTTTTACAAGATGGTCCACAATTATAAAAAAGGTCCAAGTACTCTTCTCATTTCCTGCATGTGTTAATCCATTACTTACAATGCATAATTTTATGAGTTCATCATTATTATGTGCCACATCTATGATGTAGGTGATTATGGTCCTTGACCAATTCTACAGATGTGGTTTGTCATTGCCTTCTTCTGGGCAGTATCTATACAAGATGGGTGACCCCAGCCATTATCAATACTCTTCAGAGTTTGTCTGCCTGGCATCGGTGATCACAGAACCAGGATTTGTGATTAACTACTCATACCACCATCTAGCACCTGCTCCCATGGTGATCCTGAGTTTGGGGTGGGGGGAGGGTCTAAGCAGGTTCTACACCTTGCCCAAGGGTGACCTGCAGGCTAGTGGAAGGAAGAAGTGCCTTACACCTCCTTTGGCAGAGGCACATCTCCACCCAGCCACCCAATTTATAAGTTACTTTTTGCACACATGCACAGGGTCTGCAAGACAAGACTTTGAAGGCCTAATGTATTGCAAAGTAGTCATAGTGTTGGTAAGCTGTAGTGATTGGAGGATTGCTAGTTGCCTCAAGAATTGAATGATTGAAGGGAAGTAGCTGTCCTTAAACCAGTACCTTATTACCACACCCAAAGAATTTAGTTATTATTTCAATAAAAGTGTTTATCAATACCACTTCAAGTAACTCAGTTTCTAAGATTACAGATTATTATTCATAGGTTTTTACCAAAGTAAACAGTCCAGATCCATACTATGTTCAGTAATTAAGATAATACTCCCATGTGGCAGCGTTGCTGAAATATTAGAACAATAGTAACGTTTGCATTAAGCACTCTTCTCAGTTCCTGGAAATGTTAATCTATTATTCACAATGCATAGTTTTATACGAATTACCTTTTGGAAACGTGAGCCAGGCCTGAAAGACAAAAGCCTTTAAATGAAAAGAAGAAACGGCGAGACGTCGGCTGGGTATGCACCGCACTGTCAATATCGAGGGAGAGTGTGCTTTAGTGCTAATTGTGAATAGGTTCAAGGCGACCATCAACGATGGGCATTTCTCCACACGAGGACCGAAGAGCAAACACACCACCAACTAACCCCTCCATCGACGGTCCTATACCCGGCTGTGAATGGTGGAGGGTTTGTAATGGGGAAAGCAACCCCACCATCCCATTAAAACAAATCCAGAACAGAAACACTTAACAAAAGCTCCAAAAATCTCAGCCCTGGGAGAGGGAGACGTTTAACTCCTCCATGGACTGTCCTCAACCCGGCTACGAAAGGGGGAGGGTTGGGCGTGAAGCAAGCAACCCCCATTCCCGTAAAAACAAACTCCAAGAGAAGCTCCAAAGACCTCATCCCCGGGAGAGGGAGGCTGTTCGCCTAAAAGATGTATGGTGAAAGCTGAAGCCACGGGGCAGATCAACCTTTGGCCCAGGAGTGAGGGCTCTGGCGAGCTGCCGTTGGCGGCCTACGCCCTAGTTGGGGGTGACGGACCAACCTCACACCCGATAACGAGCCCAGCCCGGCCCGGGCCCTCGACAACTCACCTGCCTCACGCAAGGCCCAACAGCTCGGGGCGACACGAAGCACCAGCGGAATGGCGCACTAAAAGCGTCGGGAACTGGAATGGCCGCGTGTTGAGCGCCAGGTGAATCTTCCCTCTCCGGCCATTGACATGCGCGCTATTTTATTCCACTGAGCAAATGCCTATGCATATCTACATATAGGGTGCATTTGACTCTTGCACAGCAGAGTTGTAATTTAATGTACTGTATTTCTGACGCAAAAACTATTTTAATGATATATGTGAGTGATGATAAACCTGATTTTGATATAGGTCTTATTGTGGACTGACTGGGAAGGGGGAATCATGGTAGGGAGAAGAGGGAGCGGGACATTCTGTAATGATCATTAAACCCATTGTTTGGAATCAAATGACCTTGCCCTGAGACGGGCTGTGTGTGTCTGTACCCACGCCACTCCCTCTGCGCTCCACCTTCGCCATTCCCAGCGCCGTTTGCTCCCGCCAGATTTACAAACTCGTTCTCCGCTCCACATTGACCAATATAGTGCTGTGCAAACGTCCTAGGCATTTTAGCTGCATATATGTTTCTAAAACTTTTGCACAGTACTGTAAAAAAAAGCCGATAAAAGCTTCCATTCACTTCGATCAGCGGTGAGCTTTATGTACCGCTTAACTTGTATAGTAAGATGACTGAGGGAAAAAAACCATTGTTAAAACCCCATCTGATTCACCGTCCTCTTTAAAGAAAGATGTCTATTCCTACCAAGTCTGACGCCAGATCTGCAGCTTTTTAGGTGAGAGTTAAGCACCTTCTGAAAATGGCTGGCCAACTGCTCGGTTGTATAAAGTTAACCCGTTCCAGCCAAATAGAATGCAGACCTTCAGAAAGACTCGTCACCATCTGAGATATGAATGCAGGAAGCCATTTACCTCTTCCAAGTGCATTTTTACAGAGATTTCTCGAACAACGTTCAATCATTACAACAATGTTTTGTCTTAAGGTCATTTATCAGTCTGTTATGGCTTTTGATTCCTCCATTAGAAGAACACACATACTGTAGCTCCGCTGGTCTACAGGTACTATTGAAACCTGAGGCTTTGGACCCCCACTCCCGACTACCTTGCTGGCAAATGCACAGTTTCTGGAAAATAAAATTGAAGACCTCAGAGCAAGATTGCTAAATCAGAGGGACATCAGGAACTGCCGAGTACTTTGCTTCATGAAAGCATAGCTGTTCTTTGCTATTTCGGATGCTGACAGGATAGCTCTGTTGTTAAAAACAGGAGGTGGAGTATCCTTCATGATTAACTCATCATGGTGCACACATGTTGCAGTTCTGTCTCAGTCTTTCTCACTCGACCTAGAACATCTAGCAGTTATACATCGTCCTATTTACCTTCCAAGGGAGTTTTCTGCAATTCTAGTAGTGGTGTACTTTCCACCTCAGGCCAACATCAGACAAGCAGTGGTGTAGCTGAGCACCGTAATCAGCAGGTGCGAAGCAGTGTACCTTGAATCCTTCCTTACATTGCAGGGAATTTCAACCAGGCCAGTGTAAAGAAGTCTCTGAGCAACTACGACCAACATATCTCCTATGGAGACAGAGGACCCAACACACTGGACCACTGTTATGCCACCATCAAGAACGCTTACTATGCCGTTCCACACCCATGTTCACCTATGTTCTAATCACCTGGTTGTACATCTCTTCCCAGCATATAGGCAGAGACGAAAGACTGTAGCACCGGTGGTGAGGATCGAGAAGGAATGGTCAAGAAAGACAGAGGAGGATTTACTAATTTGAGTTGGTGGACTGGGCAATATTTAGGGATTCATTTTCAAATTTTAATGAATACGCTACAGTTGTCACCAACTTCATTAAGACCTGTTTGGCCGAGTGTGAATCTTCAAGAACATACCAGACATACCCAAACCAAAAGCCAAGGATGAACCAAGAGATTTGTAATCTGCTGAGGGCAAGATCTGCGGCATTCAAGACCGGCAATCCAGAACTATACAAGTAGTCCAGGTACAACCTATGGAAGGCTATTTTAAGAGCAAAACTAGAATAATTTAGATTGAGGCTAGAGTTGTAATTGGGTGCCGATCAACTCTGGGAGGGTTTATAGGGCATTACTTCCTACAAAGCAAAACCTAATATCACGATTGGCTGTGATGCTTTACTCCCAGGTGAGCTCAACACCTTTTAGGCACAATATATACACAATAGTTAGATTAAATAAGTAGCACAAAAATAGAAATAAAAAAGGAAAGTAGTGAGGTGATGTTCATGGGTTCAATGTCCATTCAGAAATCGAATGGCAGAGGCGATGAAGCTGTCCCTGAATTGTTGAGTGTGTGCCTTCAGCCTTCTGTACTTCCTTCCTGATGGTAGAAATGAGAACAAGGCATGTCCTGGGCAATGGGTTTCCTTAATGATGAATGCTATCTTTTTGAGGCATTGGTCCTTGAAGATGTCCTGGATACTACGGAGGCTGGTGCCCATGATGGAGCTGACTAAGTTTACAACTCTCTGCAGCTTATTTTGATCTTGTGTAGTAGCCCCCAATACCAGACAGTGATGCAGCAAGTTAGGGTGCTCTCCACAGTACATCTTTGGAAATTTGTAAGTGACTTTATTGATACACTAAATCTGCTCAAAATCCAAATGAAAGAAGCTAACATTAAAACTTCTTTCAAGAGGATGAACCCTCGCAAGGCATCAGGTCCTGATGGTGTACCTGGAGGGGCTCTGAAAACCTGTGCCAACCAAACAGTAGGAGTGTTCAAGGACATCTTCAGCCTCACGCTGCTACAGTCGGAGGTTCCTACCTGCTTCAAAAGGGTGACAATCATATCAGTACCCATGAAGAGCAGGGTGAGCTGCTTGAAAGACTATTGCCCAGTGGCACTCACATCCACTGAGATGAAGTATTTTGTGGGGTTGGTCATGGCTAGCATCAACTCCTGTCAAAACAAGGGTCTGGAACTGCTGCAATTTGTGTATCGCCACAATAGGTCTATGGTGGATGCAATCTTACTGGCTCCCCACTCCACTTGACCTTGGGTCACCTGGACAATAGCAATACCTGCGTCACGCTGCTGTTGATTGGCTACAGCTCAGCGTTCAACATCATCATATCTTCCATTCTAATCAACAAGCTCCAAAACCTGGGCCTATTTACACCCCTCTGCAACAAAATCCTTGACGTCCTCACTGGGAGACCACCATCTGTGTGGATTGAAATAACATCTCGCTGACAATCAACTGTGGCACACTTCAGGGATATGCACTTAGCCCACGGCTCTACTCTCTCTACACCCATAACTGTGTGGCTAGGGTCTGCTCAAATACTATCTCTAAATTTGCTGCTGACATAACTATTGGTTGGCAGAATTTCAGATGGTGACAAGCAGGAGTGTGGGAGTGTGATGGATTAGCTTGTTGAGTGGTGCCACAACAACCTTGCACTCAATGTCAGTAAGACCAAGGGATTGATTGTGGACTTCAGGAAGGGGAAGTTGAGGGGTCAGTAGTGGAAAGTATGAGCAGTTTCAAGTTCCTGGCTGACAACATCTCTGTACATTGCACAGGATCAGAAAAAGCTGTGGAAAGATGTAAACTCAGTCAGCTCCATCATGGACAGCAGCCTACCAGCATCAAGGACACCTTCAAAAGGCGATGCCTCAAAAAGGTTGCATTTGTCATTCAGGACCCCCACCATCCAGGACATGCCATCTTCTCAGTGTTAACATCAGGGAGGAGATACAGGAGCCTGAAGACACAAACTCAATATTTCAGGAACAGCTTCTTCCCTTCGGCCATCTGATTTCTGAATGGACATTGAACCCATGTACACTATCTCACTGCTCTTTTTTCTCTTTTTGCACGACTTATTTAATTTAACTTTTCAAATATGTATATAATTCTTACAGTAATTACAGATTTTATTATGTATTGCAATGTACTGCTGCTGCATAACGACAAATTTCACGACATATGCCAGTGATATTAAACCTGCCCCCGATTCTGAACAACAAATTTCATGAAGTACTGTTTGCCATGGATGTAAAACCTGATTCTGATTCTTTGCTCACTGAACTTTAACATTTTCTTTTTTGTGTAATTGCTCAACATCTTTTGGAGAAGCTGTAACAGGAAATGGTTAGGAGGGATTCAAGGATTCAAAGTACATTTATTATCAAAATATGCATAAATTATACAACATTGAGATTTGTCTGCACATAGGCAACCACAAAGCAAGAAACCTGAAAGAACCTAATTAAAGAAAAGGCCAACACCTGATGTACAGAGAAAGAGAAAAAACACAAATCATGCAAACAATAAGTCAGGAGGTATTTGGGAGTAATGGTGAAGGGAAATGGACAGGAGGTATTCAGGAGTAATGGTCTCTGGGGAAATGGTCAGGTGGTGTTCGGGAGTAATGGTGATGGGAAATGGTCAGGTGGTGTTTGGGAGTAATGATCCCTGGGGAAATGGTCAGGAGGTGTTTGGGAGTAATGGTGATGGGAAATGGTCAGGAGGTATACGGGAGTAATAGTCCCTGGGGAAATGGTCCGGAGGTATTTGGGAGTAATGGTCCCTGGGGGAACGGTCAGCTGGTGTTTGGGTGTAATGGTCCCTGGGGAAATGGTCAGGAGGTATTCGGAAGTAATGGTTCCTGGGGAAATGGTCAGGAGGTGTTTGGGAGTAATGGTGATGGGAAATGGTCAGGAGGTATTTGGGAGTAATGGTGATGGGAAATGGTCAGGAGGTATTCGGGAGTAATGATCCCTGGGGGGATGGTCAGGAGGTATTCGGGATTAATGATACCCAGGGAAATGGTCAGGAGGTATTTAGGAGTAATGGTGATGGGAAATGGTCAGGAAGGATTTGGGAGTAATGGTGATGGGAAATGGTCAGGAGGTGTCCGGGAGTAATGGTCCCTGGGGAAATGGTCAGGAGGGATTTGAGAGTAATAGTCCCTGTGGAAATGGTCAGGAGGTATTCGGGAGTAATGGTCCCTGGGGAAATGGTCAGGAGGTGTTTGGGAGTAATGGTGATGGGAAATGGTCAGGAGGTATTTGGGAGTAATGGTGATGGGAAATGGTCAGGAGGTATTCGGGAGTAATGATCCCTGGGGGGATGGTCAGGAGGTATTCGGGATTAATGATACCCAGGGAAATGGTCAGGAGGGATTTGGGAATAATGGTCCGGGGAAATGGTCAAGTGGTGTTTGGGAGTAATGGTCCCTGGGGAAATGGTCAGGAGGGATTTGGGAATAACGGTCCGGGGAAATGGTCAGGTGGTGCTTGGGAGTAATGGTCTCTGGGGAAATGGTCAGGTGGTGTTTGGGAATAATGGTCCCTGGGGAAATGGTCAGGTGGTGTTTGGGAGTAATGGTCCCTGGGGAAATGGTCAGGAGGGACTTGGGAATAATGGTCCGGGGAAATGGTCAAGTGGTGTTTGGGAGTAATGGTCCCTGGGAAAATGGTCAGGAGGTGTTCGGGAGTAATGGTTCCTGGGGAAATGGTCAGGAGGGATTTGGGAATAATGGTCCGGGGAAATGGTCAGGTGGTGTTTGGGAGTAATGGTCCCTGGGGAAATAGTCAGGAGGTATGATGTGTTGCATTTCTGATCACTCCTTTTTATTGTTGCTGTTTTTGGGGGATTTTTGAATTGGGCCTCATATAGATAATGAACACTAAACCGAACTGAAATATGCCTTTCGATTTCGTGTTTTATATTCGGATTTTTTGCTCTTTTTGTTTCTTGTCGTCTGCACAACTTGTTATGTTATTTGTGTGTTGATTGTAAGGGGAGGGGTCGATGTTTTCCTTTGAACCGGTTCCAGGGTTCTAATTTGTTGCTGTCTATGGGGAACATGAATCGCATAATTGATAATTATGTACTTCGAACTTTTCATGATTTTTTTGTAGGGCACTAAAGTGTATGATTGCTTTTAAATTACCCCTTTCAAAAAAATTCTTATTTTACAAGTACTGAATCACCAGTTGTCAAGCAACTATGCAAGGTAAAAGAACAAGGTACTTTTGTATAAGACTTTATGGTTTTAGGAGGAACCAGTTTAATATCATGAAGGAGATTCAGAATATCATTGCATAGTATAATATGTTAAATGATACTTTTATTTTCATACCTTCATTAAGGTAACATAATAGGATAACATTGATATTCCATTAAATTTTGTTTTTACTTTAGAAAATCATTTCGCCATGATATGAATGGATCCAATCAACCATAGGACAAAATTGCGATGTTTTATCTCTCAGCGTTATCTCCAAGAACTTCTTTGTTCTCATTGCCCTCTACCACAAGCAACTCCCTCCCTGTTCCCCAACACGTCCCTGCATTAAAAATAGCAGGAGTGCTGGGAGAGAATACTTTTTGAAATATGTAAAGCTTTGCAAATAAATTTATGGCAATTCAGCTCCTTATTAGTCATTGAAGAAAATGAAGATTCTTGTTAATGACATGTTAATAACATGTTCATAACATTTCAGTACCATGAATTTGAAACATTTAGTGGTAGCATTCATAATCAGAATCATGTTTAATATGACTGGCATATTTTGTGGAAGTTGTTTCTTTGCAGTAGCAATACAACACAATTCGTAATGTGTGTGTGTGTGTGTGTGTGTGTGTGTGTGTGTGTGTGTGTGTGTGTGTGTGTGTGTGTGTGTGTGTGTGTGTGTGTGTGTGTGTGTGTGTGTGTGTGTGTGTGTGTTTATACCTGATGTTTTTTATGTATGTATCATAATTAAGTTAAATAAATAGTGCAAAAATAGAAATAAAAATTTTTGTGAGGTAGTGTTCATGAGTTCAATGTCCATTCAGAAATCGGATGGCAGAGGAGAAGAAGCTATTTCTGAATTGTTGAGTGTGTGGCTTCTGAACATCCTTCCTGATGGTAGCAATGAGAACAAGGCATGACCTATGTGATAGGGGATCCTTTATGATAGATGCCGCCTTTCTAAGACAATGCTCCTTGAAGATGTCCTAGATACTGTGGAGGCTAGTACCCATGATGGAGATGACTGAGTTTACAATTACTGTATAAGACAGTAAGACCCTAAGACATTGGAGCAGAATTAGGCCATTTGGCTTATCGAGTCTCCTCCACCATTCAATGATGGCTGATTCTTTTTTCCCCACCCCAGCTTTCTCGTTGTAGCCAATCAAGAACCTATCAATCTCTGTCTTAAATACACCCATTGACCTGGCTTCCACAGATAACAAATTCCACAAATTCACCAGCCTCTGATGAAAGAAATTTCTCCCATCTCTGTTTTAAATGGACGCTCCTCTATCCTGAGGCTGTGCCTTCTTGTCCTAGACTCCCCCACCGTGGGAAACATTCTTTCCACATTTACTCTGTCTAGGCCTTTCCTCAAACTCCCAAGTTCTAATTACGGGCCCAGAGCTATCAAAAGTTGCTCATATGATAATCCTTTCATTCCCAAAGCATCCTTGTGAACCTCCTCTGAACCCCCTCCGAAGCCAGCACATCTTTTCTTAGATAAGGAGCCCAAAACTGCTCACAATACTCAAGGTGAGGCCTCACCACTGCCTTATAAAACATTAGCATTGCAACAACAACAGCATAGATGCAGAAAAGGAAAAAGGAAGCAGAAAGTAGTTGGCTTCTTTGACTAGAGAGTGGAATACATCAAGAATTATGGGGATTGAATTATAGAATCACATAGTTATATAGAATGGAAATAGGCCCATGAGCCGGCTCATCTGAGCAGTACACTACAAGCTTCAAAACCTAGACAGCTAATGTACTTAATGCGTCTAGTGACTAAAATTCACAAATCCTGCACGAAACAAAACTTGGAATTTTGTTACACGTTAACAAATTTACGAACAGAAGGGTGGAATAACAAATGAAGTTTAGGCAGATGAAATTGACATTGAAAAGTGGCTTGGTGATGTTAGTCAGATGAATGAGGGTAGTGGGAACAAGAGAAAATGTGCAGATGCTGGAAATCTGAGCAATGCACACAGAGGGTAGTAGTAAAGTTGATTTTAAATGGGGTTTGGTAATGAATGAATTTATAATAAAGCAAATAGGATTTTGTGCTACATAAATTGAGGATTTGAGTAAAATAGGCAGGAACTACTGCTGACCATAATTATTAAGAATATCTAGCAGAATAATATACATTTGGAAGAATGGAAAAATACTTTGGAGCAGGGGTTCCCAACCATTTTTATGCTATGGACCAATACCATTAAGCAAAGGGTCTGTGGACTCCAGGTTGGGAACCCCTGCTTTAGGATAAAACCCTGTGATGGCATGTGTTTCCTCCAGGGGCTCCAATTTCTTCCCACATTCCGAAAACATTTGGGTTAGTAAGTTAATTGGTCACATAGGTGTCATTGGGTAGTGTGGTCTCAATGGGGCAGAAGGACCTATTACTATGCTATGTCTCTAAAATGTATACAGTATATAAAAAGAATGTGTTGGCTGGAGAAGTGGCATAAACAAGGGATCACAATTTGGGATGCTTCTCCAAAGTGAGACTTAGCAAAATTTAACAGCTGATTAAATTATGCATGGCTTACTTAAAATAACTAAATTAGAAATTGTTTTCAATGGTCAAAGGTGTGATTAACAAAAGAATTAATTGAATTGAATTGACTTTATTTCTTACATCCTTCACATAGAACACACTCAGATCAGTGTGAGTTAATCAGTCTGATGGCCTGGTGGAAGAAGCTGTCCCTGGAGCCTGTTGGTCCTGGCTTTTGTGCTACGATACCGTTACCCAGTTGATAGCAGCTGGAATAGATTGTAGTTGGGGTGACTTGGGTCCCCAGTGATCCTACAGGCCCTTTTTATACACCGGTCTTTGTAAATGTCTTGAATTATGGGAAGTTCACAACTACAGATGCACTGGGCTGTCCGCACCACTCTCTGCAAAGTCCTGCGATTAAGGGAGGTACAGTTCCCATACCAGGCAGTGATGCAGCCAATCAGGATGCTCTCAATTGTGCCCCTGTAGGAAGTTCTTAGGATGTGGGGGCCCATGCCAAACTTCCTCAACTGTCTGAGGTGAAAGAGGCACTTTTCACCACACAGTTGGTGTGTACAGACCACTGAGGTCCTCGGTGATGTGGATGCCAAGGAACTTAAAGTTGTTCACCCTTTCAACCCCAGATCCATTGATGTCAATAGGGATTAGCCCGTCTCCATTCCTCCTGTAATTCACAACCAGCTCATTTGCTTTTGCGACATTGAGGGAGAGGTTGTTTTCTTAACAGCACTGTGTCAGGGAGATGACTTCTTCCCTGTAGGCCTTGTTATTGTTTGAGATAAGGCCAATCAATGTAGTGACATCGGGAAATTTAGTTAGCAGCTTAGAGCTGTGAGTGGCGACACAGTCATGGGTATACAGGGAGTAAAGGAGTGGACTTGGTACACAGCCCTTAAAGGCTCCTGTATTGAGAGTCAGAAGGGTGGAGGTGAGGGAGCCCACTCTTACCACCTGCTGGCAATCTAACAGGAAGTCCAGGATCCATCTGCACAAGGCAGGGTCAAGGCCGATGTCTGTGTGCTTTTTGCCGAGCCTGGATGGAAAATGGTGTTGAATGTTGAACTGTAGTCCAAGAACAGCATTCTACATAAGCATCCCTCTTCTCCAGACGTGTAAGGACGGTATGTAGAGCTGCGTGTGGTGAACTGCATATACCTGTCTGGACACGCCCCCCCCGGCTGACTGCTCCTGTGGCTCCTCCCACAGACCCCAGTATAAAGTCGATTGGAGGCACAGACCCTTCCTCAGTCTCCAGGATGTTGTGTGGTGGTCAATTGCTGCTTGTGTTTTCTTCCAGCCAATAAAAGCCTACCTTAACCCACGTCTCAGAGTTATTGATGGTGCATCACTGTGGCTATTGCGTTGTCTATCGATCGGTTGAGTTGGTAGGCAAATTGTAGGGGGTCCAGTTTGGGTAGTAGCAATCTGCAGGTGTAATCCTTAACCAGCCTCTCAAAGCATTTGCTTATTTTTGACAACAACACACACAAAATGCTGGTGGAACACAGCAGGCCAGGCAGCATCTATAGGGAGAAACGCTGACGACGTTTCGGGCCGAGACCCTTCGTCAGGACTAACTGAAAGGAAAGATAGTAAGAGATTTGAAAGTAGTGGGGGGAGAGGGAAATGCGAAATGATAGGAGAAGACCGGAGGGGGTGGGATGAAGCTAAGAGCTGGAAAGGTGATTGGCGAAAGTGAAACAGAGCTGGAGAAGGGAAAGGATCATGGGACAGGAGGCCTCAGGAGAAAGAAAGGAGGGGCGGGGAACACCAGAGGGAGATGGAGAACAGGCAAACAACTAAATATGTCAGGGATGGGGTAAGAAGGGGAGGAGGGGCATTAATGGAAGTTAGAGAAGTCAATGTTTATGCCATCAGGTTGGAGGCTACCCAGCTGGTATATAAGGTGTTGTTCCTCCAACCTGAGTTTGGATTAATTTTGACAATAGAGGAGGCCATGGATAGACATATCAGAATGGGAATGGGATGTGGAATTAAAATGTGTGGCCACTGGGAGATCCTGCTTTCTCTGGCGGACAGAGCATAGGTGTTCAGCGAAACAGTCTCCCAGTCTGCATCGGGTCTCACCAATATATAAAAGGCCACACCAGGAGCACCGGACGCAGTATACCACACCAGCCGACTCACAGGTGAAGTGTCGCCTCACCTGGAAAGACCGTCTGGGGCCCTGAATGGTGATGAGGGAGGAAGTGTAAGGGCAGGTGTAGCACTTGTTCTGTTTACAAGGATAAGTGCTAGGAGGGAGATCGGTGGGAAGGGCTGGGGGGGGGGGAACGAGTGGACAAGGGAGTTGCGTAGGGAGTGATCCCTGCGAAAAGCAGAAAGGGAGGCGGGGGAGGGAAAAATGTGCTTGGTAGTGGGATCCCGTTGGAGGTGGCGGAAATTACGGAGAATTATATGTTGGACCTGGAGGCTGGTGAGGTGGTAGGTAAGGACAAGGGGAACCCTATCCCGAGTGGGGTGGCGGGTGGATGGGGTGAGGGCAGATGTGCGGGAAATGGGAGAGATGCGTTTGAGAGCAGAGTTGATGGTGGACGAAGGGAAGCCCCTATGTTTAAAAAAGGAAGACATCTCCTTCGTCCTGGAATGAAAAGCCTCATCCTGAGAGCAGATGTGGCAGAGACGGAGGAATTGTGAGAAGGGGATAGCATTTTTGCAAGAGACAGGGTGGGAAGAGGAATAGTCCAGGTAGCTGTGAGAGTCTGTAGGCTTATAGTAGATATCAGTAGATAGACCGTCTCCAGAGATTCAGAAAGATCAAGAAAGGGGAGGGAGGTGTCGGAAATGGACCAGGTAAATTTGAAGGCAGGGTGAAAGTTGGAGGCAAAGTTAATGAAGTCGACGAGCTCAGCACGCGTGCAAGAGGCAGCACCAATGCAGTCGTCAATGTAGCGAAGGAAAAGAGGGGGATGGATACCCGTATAGACTTGGAACATGGACTGTTCCACAAAGCCAACAAAAAGGCAGGCATAACTGGGACCCATACAGGTGCCCATGGCTACACCCTTGGTTTGGAGGAAGTGGGAGGAGCCAAAGGAGAAATTATTGAGAGTAAGAACTAATTCCACTAGACGGAGGAGAGTGGTGGTAGAGGGGAATTGGTTAGGTCTGGAAACCAAAAAAAAGTGAAGAGCTTTGAGACCACCTTGGTGGGGTTGGAGGTATATAGGGACTGGACGTCCATGGTGAAAATAAGACAGTGGGGGCCAGGGAACTTAAAATCATTGAAAAAATTCAAAGCGTGAGAAGTGTCACGAACATAGGTGGGAAGAGATTGAACAAGGGGGGATAAGACAGTGTCAAGGTATGCAGAAATGAGTTCAGTGGGGCAGGAGCAAGCTGAGACAATAGGTCTACCTGGACAGGCAGGTTTGTCGATCTACCACCACTCTCCTCCATCTAGCAGAATTAGTTCTTACTCTCAATAATTTCTCCTTTGGCTCCTCCCACTTCCTCCAAACCACGGGTGTAGCCATGGGCACCCGTATGGGTCCCAGTTTGTTGGCTTTGTGGAACAGTCCATGTTCCAAGTCTATACGGGTATCCATCCCCCTCTTTTCCTTCGCTACATTGACGACTGCATTGGCGCTGCCTCTTGCACGCATGCTGAGCTCGTCGACTTCATTAACTTTGCCTCCAACTTTCACCCTGCCTTCAAATTTACCTGGTCCATTTCCGACACTTCCTTCCCCTTTCTTGATCTTTCTGTCTCCATCTCTGGAGACGGCCTATCTACTGATATCTACTATAAACCTAGAGACTCTCACAGCTACCTGGACTATTCCTCTTCCCACCCTGTCTCTTGCAAAAATGCTACCCCCTTCTCACAATTCCTCCGTCTCCGCCGCATCTGCTCTCAGGATGAGGCTTTTCATTCCAGGACGAAGAAGATGTCTTCCTTTTTTAAACAAAGGGGCTTCCCTTCGTCCACCATCAACTCTGCTCTCAAACGCATCTCTCCCATTTCCCACACATCTGCCCTCATCCCATCCACCCACCACCCCACTCAGGATAGGGTTCCCTTTGTCCTCACCTACCACCCCACCAGCCTCCAGGTCCAACATATAATTCTCCGTAACTTCTGCCACCTCCAACGGGATCCCACTACCAAGCACATTTTTCCCTCCCCCCTCCTTTCTGTTTTTTGCAGGGATCGCTCCCTACACGACTCCCTTGTCCACTCGTACCCCCCCCCCCCCATCCCTTCCCACCGATCTCCCTCCTGGCACTTAACCTTGTAAACGGAACAAGTGCTACACCTGCCCTTACACTTCCTCCCTCACCATCATTCAGGGCCTCAGACAGTCCTTCCAGGTGAGGCGACACTTCACCTGTGAGTCGGCTGGTGTGGTATACTGCGTCTGGTGCTCCTGGTGTGGCCTTTTATATACTGGTGAGACCCGACGCAGACTGGGAGACTGTTTCGCTGAACACCTACACTCGGTCCGCCAGAAAAAGCAGGATCTCCCAGTGGCTACACATTTTAATTCCATGTCCCATTCCCATTCTGATATGTCTATCCATGGCCTCCTCTATTGTCAAAATTAATCCAAACTCAGGTTGGAGGAACAACACCTTATATACCAGCTGGGTAGCCTCCAACCTGATGGCATGAACATTGACTTCTCTAACTTCCGTTAATGCCCCTCCTCCCCTTCTTACCTCATCCTTGACATATTTAGTTGTTTGTTATTTTTCTCTCTCTCTGCCCATCACTCTGCCTGTTCTCCATCTCCCTCTGGTGTTCCCCCCTTTCCTTTCTTTCTCCCGAGGCCTCCCGTCCCATGATCCTTTTCCTTCTCCAGCTCTGTATCACTTTCACCAATCACCTTTCCAGCTCTTAGCTTCATCCCACCCCCTCTGGTCTTCTCCTATCATTTCGCATTTCCCCCTCCCCCCCACTACTTTCAAATCTCTTACTATCTTTCCTTTCGGTTAGTCCTGATGAAGAGTCTCGGCCCGAAACGTCAACAGCGCTTCTCCCTATAGATGCTGCCTGGTCTGCTGTGTTCCACCAGCATTTTGTGTGTGTTGTTGTTTGAATTTCCAGCATCTGCAGATTTTTGCTTATTTTTGAGGTGAGTGCGACAGGACGCCAGTCATTCAGGCATTTTACCTTGGTCTTTTTATGTACAGGGACAATGGAGGATAATTTGAAGCATGAGGGCACTCTATACTGGGAGAGGGAGGGATTAAAAATGTCAGTAACCACACCTGCCAGTTGTGCTGTGCACATCCTGAGTACTTGCCCTGGGATGCCGTCTGGTCCCGCAGCCTTGCGACTGTCCACTCGTTGGAAACATCTGCGTACCTCGGCCTCAGAGATGACCAGGTTGCAGGTTGTAGCGGCGGCTTTCCTCGGAGGTTCTGAGTTCGCGACATCAAACCGAGTGTAAAAGCGATTGAGCTCATCTGGGAGAGAGGCCGCAATGTTGGCAGTATCACAACGTTTGGCTTTGAAGTGTGTGATGGTATGCAGCCCTCGCCACAAGTTATGTGCTATTTGTTGTGAATCTTGACTCAGTCTTATTCCTGTATTGTTGTTTCGCAGCCTTGATAGCTTTGCGCAGATCATAGCTGCTTTTCCTGAGCTCTAGCTGATCGCTGACTATGTAAGCTCTATCTTGCACAGTAAGTGTTGCTCGCACAGAACTATTGATCCAGAGTTTCTGGTTCGGGAAGACCCTGACCGATTTCTGGGGGACAACATTGTTGTTGTACTTCCCGATGAAGCACGTGACTCCATTAGTGAACTTGGAGACATTCTCATCATGGAAGACATTCCAGTCGACATCATTGAAGCAGTCCTGGAGTATGGAGGCCGATTGGTCAGACCAACAGTGGACGGTTTTAACTATGGTTGCCTTTCGTGTCAGCTTCTGCCTGTACGTCGGCAAAAGCAGGATTGAAGAGTGGTCTGATTTTCCAAAAGCTGGGCAAAGGAGAGCTTTGTAAGCATTTCGGAATTACAACTAAACTGAGGAAAAATTCATTTGATCAACAGATTATTTGGATTTGGACTATTCAGTCTACATGGTGAAGGACAGAATTTTAAAAGCTGCTCTGAAAAAAAGGACTTTATATATCTGAATGAGAAAAAAAATCTGCAACAACATAAAAAAGATAAACAGGACATTTTAAAATACCCTTCACAATAATCAGTGGGGCAGATGGTCACTTACGTGCTATTCTTTACCATGACAGCAAAGGAAATTCAGAGAATACATTTGTACAAGGTTGCCACTCTTTGGTTGCTTTCTGTAGGTTTTTAAAAGCTTCTCAATCCTCTATCTTCCTGTTAATTTTTTCACTGTTGTTTGCTCTCTATTTTGCTTTTACATTGGCTTTGGCTTCCCTTGTCAGCCACGGTTGTACTGTTTTGCCATTTGAGTATTTCTTTGAATAGATCTATCCAGCACCTTCCTTTTTTATCCCCAGAAGCTCAATCCATTACTGCTCTGCTATCATCCCTGCGAGCATCTCCTTCCAATTTACTTTGGCCAACTCCTCTCTCTTAACACTGTAACTTCCTTTACTCCACTGAACTACTGCTACATCAGACTTTATCCCTATCAAATTTCAAGTTGAACTCAATCATATTGTGATCACTGCTTCCTAAGGCTTCCTTTACCTTAAGCTCCATAAACGTCCCTGGTTCATTACACAAAACCCAATCCAGTGTACCTAATCCCCTTGTAGGCTCAACGACAAATTGCTCTAAAAAGCCGTCTCATAGGCATTCAACAAATTCACTCTGCTGAGGTCCATTACCAACCTGATTTTTCCAATCTACCTGCATGTTAAAATCTCCCATGACTATCATAACATTGCTCTTTTGACACACCTTTGCTAGATCTCGTTGTAACCTGTTGTCCAGATCCCAGCTATCTGCCATCAGGGTCTTTTACTCTTACCTTTTCAACCTTTTCTTACCAACTCAACTGATAAGGATTCAACATCTTCCAATCCTATGTCCTATCTTTCCAATGATTTGATGCCATTCTTTACCAGCAGAGCCATGCCATCCCCTCTGCCTACCTTCCTATCCCTCCGACAAAATGTGTAACCTTGGGTATTCAGCTCCCAATTACAACCATCCTTCAACCATAATTCAGTGATGGCCACAGCATCATACCCAACTATTTGTAAAAGTGAAACAAGGTCATCCATCTTATTTTTTATACTCCATGCATTGAGATATAACATTTTGAGTACGGTATTTGCTACCCTTTTGGATTCTGCATCCCTAATATACTGATACTCACCCTGCTGGCTGCAATTTTGTCCTATCAACTGCCTGCCCTTCTGACAGTCAGACTACACACTATCTTTGCTTTTTTATCAACCGTCCTAACCTGAGTCCCTTCATTCCAGTTCCCATACCCCTGCCAAATTAGTTTAAACCCTCCCCAACTGCTCTAACAAAGCTGACCATGAGAATATTGGTTCCCCTCAGGTTCAGGGGTAACTCCTCTCTCACAACAGTGAGAGACCTTTTGTACAGGTCATGCCTCCCCCAGACGACATCCCAATGATCCAAGAACCTGAAGCCCTGCCCTCCCAGCACTATCTTCTGAGCTATGTATTTATTTGCCAAATCATCCTGTTTCTACCCTCACTGGTGTGTGGCAAAGAAATTACTATCCTGGTGGTCCTGCTTCTCAGCTTTCTGCCTAGCTCTCTAAATTCTCTCTTCAAGGCCTCTTTGCTTTATCTTCCTGTGTCATTGGTACCGATATGTACCAGGACATATGGCTGCTCCTGCCCTCCCTCCAAAAATGCTGTGGACATTATCCGAGATGTCTCTCACCCTGGCATCTGGGAAGCGAAATATCATCCAAGTGTCCGGCTCAGCTCCACAGAATTTCCTGTCTGACTATTGAGTCCCCTATCACTACCACTCCCCTCTTCACCCTCTTACTCTTCTGCACCCTGGACCCATGGTCAGTGCCAGTAACCTGGTCTCTGTGGCATTTCCCTGGAAGGTTATCCCCCACAACAGTGTCTAAAATGGTATATTTGTTATTGAGGGGAATGGCCACGGGGTGCTCTGTGCTTCTGCCTCTTCACCATCCCATTTCTTCACTGACAGTCACCCAGCTACCTGCCTCCTGTAACTTAGGGGTGATTACTTCCCTGTAACTCCTGTCGATGATCTCCTCACCCTCCTATACAAGCCGCAGGGCATTTATTTAGCTGTTGTGTCAGATCCCCAACACAGTCTTCAAGGAGCTGCAGCTGGATGCACTTCACGCAGATGTACTTCCCTACGAGACTCTGGGTCTCCCAGGACTCCAACATCCGGCATGAAGAACACACAGTGGCCATTTAAACTACACTAAGTACCCCTGACGCAGTAAAAAAAAAGGGGAACTTAACAAAAACTTACCCAGACAACTTTTCCAGAGCTAACACCTCTTCTGAGCTGAAGCCTCCTTTGGGCCAAAGCCTGACACTCTCACGCTCAGCACTGGCCCACTCCCAACAATGGCTGCCCCACTTGTCCCTTCTGTACTTTTATTTACTCTTCTCTGCGCTGCTCCCACCGCTGATTGAGCTGCTGGAATGACACCAAAAGCCCGCGAAACTGTCCTTTTAAATGCGGGAAACCACCTCACTGTGTGTTGCTCCTGCCGCTGATTGGGCGATGGAACTCTACAGCTTAAGGATTTTTGTTCAATGAAAATGTAATCAAGTTAAGTAAAATATTAGTCTTCATGCTAAAACTAGTACACTAAGAAAGATAGTGTTAACATGCTAACACACTCAACATGGATGCTGTTGAATTTGCTGAGCTGTTCCTCTGTTTTTATTTATACGTTATAGATTTCGAGAGTAGTACTTAAGAAAATGCAGCTTCCTGAAGTTCTTGAATGAAGATTTAAAGATTCACGAGATTGTGATTCAAATGACATTTACGGAGAGCGTTTCATTTTGAATGGAATACCATTGCAGTTCGTGCGGTTGCCTCAGAAGCCCAGTGACGTGAGTTTGATCCTGACTTGTCAGTGTGGAGTTTGTGGTTTTTTTCTCCTTGACTGCATGGGTTCCTTTTCAACCTCCAACGCCGCAGATCTGACTTTACTGTATAAGCATAAACTGGGTATGGAATCCGAGTCAGGTTGAGGGGCAAATGTGAGGGGGAATGAGCTGCAGAATTTCAGAAAAATATAGAGGGAAGAAGTCTAATGGGATTACACATTACCCCCTCCCTCATCATTGAAGCCTGCATAATTCTGATGGCCCAGACTGCCTCAGTTGTGTTGTTACAAGTCTCAGGTAAGACAGCATCAAGGTTCAAAGTAAATATACTATCAAGCTACACATATGTCACCATATACAACACCGAGATTCATTTTCCTGCAGGCATTCACAGTAGAACAAAGAAATACAACAGAATCAATGAAAAACCACTCACAAATTGAGTTTGACAAACAATCAATGTGAAAAAGAAGACAAAATGTGCAAATACATGAAATAATAGTAATAATAATAATAACAACTATAAACAAGTAAGTAAATAAGTAATATTGAGAACATGAGTTGTTGAGTCTTTGAAAGTGAGTCCATTGATTGTGGAATCAGTTCAGTGTTGAGATGAGTGAAGTTATCCACATTGGTTCAGGAGCCTGATGTTGAATTTTAATAACCACTCCTGAGCTTGATGGTGTGAGACTTAAGGCCTCAGTACCTGCTGCCTGATGGTAATAGCAAGAAGAGAGCATGGCCTGGATG
Organism: Hemitrygon akajei; assembly: GCF_048418815.1. Classification (NCBI taxonomy): domain Eukaryota; kingdom Metazoa; phylum Chordata; class Chondrichthyes; order Myliobatiformes; family Dasyatidae; genus Hemitrygon; species Hemitrygon akajei. The sequence goes on along the minus strand of NC_133137.1, from coordinate 78,067,160 downwards.
GTGGGGATCCTTGATGATAGATGCTGCTTTCCTGGTAGTAGTATTCCTTGTAGATGTGCTCAGTGGTGGGAAGGGCTTTTCCTGTGATGGACTGGGCTGTATCCACTACTTTTTGGAGACTCTTCCATTCTTGGCCTTTGGTGTTTCCACACCAGGCCGCGATACAATCAGGATACTCTCCACATCTGTAGAAGTCTGTCAGTGTTTTAGATGACATGCCAAATTTGCACAGACTTCTGAGAAAGAAGTGGCACTGCTGTGCCTTCTTTGTAATGGCACTTATAGAATGATGTCTTTGTAGTGACAGCTTATCGTTGAGGTGAGGAACTGAGGCTCCGACCAACATCTGATTATTCCTAATGCTTTGTTGCTAGTTCTATCTTTCTGTTCCATACAAAATATATAACAGAGAAGCTATTTCCAGCGGACTATTTCACGCTGAGAGATCGTGCTTTTCTACAAATCTTGCATGACTGGAGACTGTCTTAAATTTAAATTTAAATTGTCTTAATCTTAAATTTAATGGATTTAATCATGGGAAATAATTAGATCATAATATTTTACACTTGAACAAGGGAATCCTTTATCTTATTTTGTCTCTGTTAGATAACATAATAGGATATAATTGTTCAAATATATTTTTGTTTCAATTTTGACTGACAAAAAGCATTTCATCACCAAGTGACTGGACACATGCAAGGTATAGAACTCATGTGGAATGTTTTTTTCATTTGGTCTGGTCATTGGCAAATTGAAATCCTTTTAGACTAGAGAAATGTGAGGCAATGTATCCTGGAAGATCCAACAAGGCAAAGGAATGTGCGATAAGTGGGTGGATGCAGAGGGATGCGGAGGAATAGAGGGACTTGTGTCTGTCATAGTCCTGACTGAACAGCGGCAGGCATCCAAGTTTCTGCGCTCCAATTCCCAGGAGTATGGTTAGCTGCCACTGTCCCTTTAAGACTCTGACTGCCAATTATTACCTGCCACATTCCTTCATGGAAAGTCTGTACTTTAAGTTCCCATGCTGAGCACTCAGTGCTCTATCATAGGAGTTCCATTTCTAGTGCTGTAGTTTGTGTTTTTGCCTTTGGATTTTGAAGGGTCATCTTGTTTATTTTGATTTTGAGTCTGAGTTAATTTTAATCCTTACTCTGCACTTGGGTTCACCACCATCCATAACCACCATCCTTGTTACAATGTCCACAGATCTTTAAAAAAAATTTAAGACCATAAGATATAGGACCTGAATCAGGCCAGTTAGCCCGCCGAGTCTGCGCCGCCATTTCATCATGGCTGATCCATTTCTGTCTCAGCCCTGATCTCCTGCCTTCTCCCCATGACCCTACATGACCTGACTAATCAAGAAAGGTCGAAAGGTTGATCAACAGGGTGGCGTAAAAGGCACATGAGACTCTTTCCTTTATTATGAAGTATGTATTTAAGAGCAGGAGGATAGTATTCAAATTGTCCTCGGTATATACTGGGGTTCAATTTAAAGGAAGTGGCAGAAAGATTAGAGGAGACAGAAGAATTTCTTTCACCCATAAGGTATAAGAGACTGGAATTTATTCTCTGAAGTGGGTGTGGTGGCAGAAATCCCCTACTTAAAATGCCACAACCCGACCTGGTCAAAGGTGGAAAGAGGCAGATAGACAGAGTCATAAAAAAGTACACACAGAAGCAGAACCTTTGGCCCATCTAGTCCATGCCGAACCATTTAAATTGCCTACTCCCAACTACCTGCACTGGGACCATAGCCCTCCATACCCGTACTATCCATGTACCTATCCAAGCTTCTCTTAAGCATTGAAATCGAGTTCACATGTTGCACTTGTGCTGGCAACTCATTCTCACTCTCACGACTCTCTGAGTGAAGATGTCCCCCCTTCATGTCCCTCTTAAACTTCTCACCTTTTCCATTTAATCCATGACCTCTAGTTGTAGTCCCATTTACCCTGATTATTCCCCTCATTATTTTGTATACCTCTAACAAATGTTCCTTCAATCTTCTACATTCCAAGGAATAAAGTCCTAACCTATTGAATCTTTTCTTATAACTTAGGTTCTCCAGTCCTGGCAACAGCCTTGTAAATTTTTTCTGCACTCTTTCAATCTTAATTTAAATCTTTCCTGTAGGTAGATGATCAAAGCTACACACAATACTCCAAATTAGGCCTCACCAATGTCTTATACAACTTAAACATAACATCCCATCTCCTGTACTCAATACATTGATTTATGAAGGCCAATGTGCCAAAAGCTTTCTTTACAACCCTATCCACCTGTGACGCCACTTTCAATGAATTATGGACCTGTATTCCCAGATCTGTTTGTTCTACTGCTCTGCTCAGTGCCTAATCATTCACTGTGAAAGACTTACCCTGGTCAGTCCTACTGAAGTGGAACACCTTGCACTTGTCTGCATTAAATTCCATCTGCCATTTTTCAGCCCATTTTTCCAGCTGGTTCAGATTCCACTGCAAGCTCTGACAGTCTCCCTCGCTGATAACTACACCCCCAATCTTAGTGTCATCTGCAAATTTGCTGATCCAGTTAACCGCGTTATCATCCAGATAGTTGATATAGGTGACAAACTACAATGGACGCAGCACCATTCCCTGTGGCACACCTCTAGTCACAGGCCTCCAGTCAGAGAGGCAACCCTCTACTACCACTCTCTGGGCTTCTGCCACAAAGCCAATGTCTAATCCAATTTACTACATCTTGAATGCCGAGCGATTGAATCTTCCTGACCAAACTCCCATGCGGGACCTTGTCTAATGACTTGCTAAAGTCCACGTAGACTCCATCCACTGCCTTGCCTCATCAACTTTCCTTGTAACTTCTTAGAAAAAACTCCATAATATTGGATTGACATGGCCTATCATGCACAAAGCCATGCTGAGTCTCCCTAATCAGTTCCTGTTTATCCATAATACTCTCTAAATACAGTCCCTTAGAGTACCTTCCAATAACTTTCCCACTACTGATGTCAGACTCACCAGACTGTAATTCCCTATTTTATTTTTAGTCTTTTCTTAAACAGCAGAACAGATCTGTTATGGATTCAAAGGGCCAAATTGTTTTCCAGGATGTGGTAACTTTTTTTTAATGCTCCAGTGGTTTTGTATTGCAAATCTAAGCAAAAATCTTTTGAGAGTTTTGCCACCTATGCCTTGAGCTAAATGCCTAACCACAAATCGCTCAAATGTATTTCTGAACGTTTCAACAATACTGAAAGGAATTCTAATGATCACACCTGAAATATTAAATTACACGGATATATTGGCATTGGATTAATGGTGTCAGTTTGACATTACATATTTAAGAATCATCTTTTGAAAAAAAATGGTCAAGACCTTGCTGTTGTTTTGATCTGGCAAGCAGAATTTAGACTTCAAGATCAAATTGCTGGAGAAACTCTGGGTCAAGAGGTAGGTAGGTAGGGGGGTGTGTGTGTGTGTGTGTGTGTGTGTGTGTGTGTGTGTGTGTGTGTGTGTGTGTGTGTGTGTGTGTGTGTGTGTGTGTGTGTGTGTGTGTGTGTGTGTGTGTGTGTGTGTGTGTGTGTGTGTGTGTCTCCCATCCACTCCATAATGTACTGGTTAGGCACAGGAGTACCTTCAGCCAGAGACTCATTCCACCAAGATGTAACACTGAGCATCATAGGAAGTCATTCCTGCCTGTGGCCATCAAACTTTACAACTCCTCCCTCGGAGTGTCAGACACCCTGTGCCAATAGGCTGGTCCTGGACTTATTTCCACTTGGCATGATTAACTTATTATTTAATTATTTATGGTTTTATCTTGCTATATTTCTTCACTATTCTTGGTTGGTGCGGCTGTAACGAAACCCAGTTTCCCTCGAGATCAATAAAGTCTGTCTGTCTGTCTGTGGGGTGGGAACAGAATGGAATAAATTGCTGACATCTCGGGTCGGAACTCTGTATCTGGACTGATGGTGGGAGGAGAGGGAGAGGGTAAGGGGTGGAATTGTGTGACAGAGTCTCCACCCTCAACCTCCTTCTTCTTCCCCCACCCCAAACTTCCCTCCCCCTCTGGGTCCACTTGCACATCACCCTTCATCCCTTCTCGGTTGACTATGACCTGCAGACTCCTGTGTCAACCCTTTCCCTCTGCATTTTATAGTAATTATCTTTCCTCCCCACGTGCAGTCCTGAGGCAGGGCCTTGACTCAAGGTTTCAACAGCTCCTTGCTCCCCACCCCCTCTGAACAGACGCTGGTTGATCCACTGAGTTCTTCCAGCACAAACACGAGAGAATCTGCAGATGCTGGAAATCCAAAACAACACACACGCAAAGCTGGAGGAACCCAGCCGCTCAGGCAGCATCTATGGAAATGAATAAACAGTCGACGTCTCGAGCAGAGAACCTTTATCCGGACTGTAAAGGAAGGGGAGAAGCCAGGGTAATAAGGTGGGGGGGGGGGGGAGGAAGATGTACAAGGTGGCAGGTGATAGGTGAAACTTGAGAGGGGGAGGGGTGAAATAAAGAGCTGGGAAGTTGATTGGTGAAAGAGATAAATGGCTGGAGAAGGAGGAATCTAATAGGAGAGGATAGAAGACCACGAAAGAAAGGGAAGGAGGAGGAGCACCAAAGGGAGGTGATGGGCAGGTAAGGAGATAAGGTGAGAGAGGGGAGGAAAGAGGCTCTCCTTCCTCCTCCATCAATGCTGCCTTCACCTGCATCTCTTCCATTTTGAGCACATCTACCCTCACCCTATCCTTCCACCACCACACCATGGATAGGGCTCCTCCTGTCTTCACCTATCATCCACTAGCCTCTGCGTCTGGCACATAATTCCCCGTAGCTTCAGCCATCTCCAATGGGATCCCATCTCCAAGCACATCTTCCCACCCCCCCCCCACCCCACATCCCACTTTCTGCAGAGATTGCTCCTTCGTCCCTCCCTTCCGATCTCCCTTATGGTACTTACCCTTGCAAGTGCCACCTCTGCCCCTAAACCTCCTTCCTAACTACCCCAAACAATCCTTCCAGGTGAGGTGACACTTCACCTGTGAGTCTTTTGGGGTCATCTACTGTATCCAGTGCTCCTGGTGTGGCTGCCTGTATAATGGTGAGACTCACCATAGATTGGGAGACCACTTCGCCGATCACCTGTGCTCCGTCTGCCAGAAAAAGCAGATCTCCCAGTGGCCACTCATTTCAGTTCCACTTCTCATTCCCATTCCGACATGTCAGTCCATGGCCTCCTTTACTGCCGCCATGAGGCCACAGGTTGGCCTTATAATCCATCTGGGTAGCCTCCAACCTGATGGCATGAAAATTCGATTCTTCTAACTTTCAGTAATTCTACCCTCCCACCCACCACCATTCCCCAATACTGTTTCCCTCTCTCACCTTAACTCCTTACCTGCCCATCATGTCCCTCTGGTGCTCCTACCACTTCCCTTTCTTCCGCAGTCTTCTATCCTCTCCTATCAGATTCCCCCTTCTCCAGCCCATGACCTCTTTCACCAATCAGCTTCCCTGTCTTTACTTCGCCCCTGCACCCCTCTGCCAGTTTCACCAATCACCTACCACCTTGTACTTCTTCCTCCCCTCCTCCCAGCTTCTTACTCTGATTTCTTCCCTCTTTTCCAGTCCTGATGAAAAGTCTTCCTGAAACATTGACTGTTTACTCTTTTCCATAAATGCTGCCTGGCCTGCTGAGTTCCTCCAGCATTTAGCAGATTGTTTTCTGCTCCATGTTCCAGAAGGTGCTATCTCTAGTGTCAGAACCTGTACGTGAATCTTGGACTCCGTATTCCAGAAGGTGCAGTGTCTAGTGTAGAGTCTGGACTTGTAATAATAATTCCGGACTACAGATATACAGCAAACACCTCTCATCCTTCCAAATCAAAATGTGAGTTTATACTCTGTGGTCTGATGTTTTATATTCTTTTCTTTTCGCGTTTTGTGCAATTTGTTCTTTTTTTGCGCATTGGTTGTTTGATTTTTATTTAGTGGGTTCTGTGGTGTTTGTTTTGTGGCTATCTGTGCGAAGATGAATCTCAGGATTGTGTAGAGTTGTATACATACTTCAACAATGAATGTACTTTGAACTATAATAAACACAAGAGATTCTGGAGATGTTGGAATTCCAGAGCCACACATGCAAAATGCTGGAGGAATTCAACATCAGGCAGCATCTATGGAAATAAACAAACAGACAATGTTTTGGGCTGAGGCCCTTCATCAGTCCTGAAGGGGTGCTGCCTGATCTGCTGAGTTCCTCCAGCATTTTGCGTGTGTTGCTGCATTTAATGTAGACTCCAGCAGTGAGCTCCACAGACCCTATTTCAGATGTAGCTTCACTAATGCACCAACGATGAGATCCCTGCTAGTGCCACAATCAAAGTGAAAAAAAGAAAGACACAATGTATTAGAGGTAAACACAAGTGATTCTACAGACAGAGCAACACACACAAAATGCTGGAGGAACCCTGCAGGCCAGGCAGCATCTATGGAAAGGAATAAACCGTCGATGTTTTGGGACGAGGATGCTGCCTGACCTGCTGAGATCCTCTGGCATTTTAAGTATATTGCTCCAGGTTTAGAATAATATTTTCCTCCATTAAAGAATTATCATGGAGGCATTCATTTCTTGAGTTGTGGTAGCAAGGCTTCGAAATAAATATACAATGTCTCACCCTAAGTAAGAACTAGAATTCAATTGTAAACAAGGTGGGAGAACAGAAACCTGATTGGATGAGGACGAACCAATCAGGAGGGATGGACTACGTGGGTAAAAATATCACCAGACTAGACATACCCAGGCATCATCCCTGATGAAGATGACAGAGTTGGTCATTGAAACCTTGGTTATAATCGATACCTGTACATGGCTGGGAGCCTGAGAAGAGCTTATTTGTCATATACGCCGGGAAACGATCAATTGGTTTATTGATCATTACAGAATGTCTTTCTGGTGTTTCCTGCTCCCTCCTCTCTCCCTTCCCCTTTTCCCAACCATGATTCCCCTCTCCCTGCCCCCTTCCCACTTTCAGTCCACAATAGAGACCCATATCAGAATCAGGTTTATCATCACTCACATACATCATGAAATTTGATTTTTTTTTGCAGCAGTACAATGCAATAGATAAAATTACTACAGTATTGTGCAAAAGAATTAGGCACCCTAGCTATATATATGTGCCCAAGACTTTTGCACAGTACTGTAAATACATAAAGTGGGAAGGGAAGGAAAGCGATAAGCTGGAAGGCTGCAGAGATTAAATAATAAGAGCAGTAGTGGTTTGAGGTCATTGAGAGTGAAAATGGAATTAGGAAAGAGGGCTCTGTAGGGAACAACGGAATCATTACCTGAAATTGTAGAACTCATTATTGACAATGTGCTCATTTCAAAGTTCATGTGCTGTTCCTTGAGCCTACACTGCTTCTTGCAACATTTAATGTCTTTTTGGCAGACCAATATAAAGGTGCATTATCATCACCTACTGAGTTGCAGTGTGGAATAATGAGACAGGAAGCATACCCACTAAATTCCCCTATCCATGGTGGGTCTCATCAACAAGAACGACGATTCAGCTTACAGAGAGGAAGTGCAGCGGCTAACGGACTGGTGCAGAGCCAACAGCCTGTCTCTGAATGTGAACAAAACAAAAGAGATGGTTGTTGACTTCAGGAGGGCATGGAGCGGCCACTCCCCGTTGAACATCGACGGCTCCTCGGTAGAGATAGTTAAGAACACCAAATTTCTTGATGTTCACCTGGCGGAGAATCTCACCTGGTCCCTCAACACCAGCTCTATAGCAAAGAAAGCCCAGCAGTGTCTCTACTTTCTGCGAAGGCTGAGGAAAGTCCATCTCCCATCCCCCATTCTCATCACATTCTACAGGGGTTGAATTGAGAGTATCCTGAGCAGCTGCATCACTGCCTGGTTCGGAAATTGCACCAAATCGGATCGCAAGACCCTGCAGTAGATAGTGAGGTCAGCTGAGAAGATCATCTTCCCACCATTAGGGACATTTACACTACACGCTGCATCCGCAAAGCAAACAGCATTATGAAGGACCCCATGCACCCGCCCCCCCCCCCCCCATACAAACTCTTCTCCCTCCTGCCATCTGGGAAAAGGCACCGAAGCATTCGGGCTCTCACGACCAGTCTATGTAACAGTTTCTTCCCCCAAGCTATCAGACTCCTCAATACCCAGAGCCTGGACTGACACCTTCCTGCCCTGCACTGTTTTGTGCACTTTATGCAGTCCTGGAAGGTCTGTAGTCTAGTGTAGTTTTTTTCTGTGTTGTTTTTTTACGTAGCTCAGTCTAGTTTTTGTACTGTGTCATGTAACACCATGGTCCTGAAAAACATTGTCTCATTTTTACTGTGTATTGTATCAGCAGTTATGGTCGAAATGACAATAAAAAGTGACTTGACTTGACTACCCCTTCTCCCAAAAAACCTCAAATAATATCAAAAAGTCTAATGCTTTTCAGAAATTCAAATATGAACTTATGTACATTCTGATGGCAGTGATATACTAACAAACTTTCCATGTTAAACTGTCTATTCCGAAAGTCTCAATTTAATGATTAGATGTTTCATTTGCACCTCATCCAAACAAAATATGCTGCAGCATTTCTTGACAAGTGCACTCCCTTCAAATTCCTGCATCATGCATATTAATTAGGAACAAGGAATTATTGAACCTATTATGTCCAATGCATGTCATGAGCCCTGCGCTGGCCTCCGATGTTGCTAGGGCACCGGTACTTGTTAATTGCTGTCTTAACTAGAGTTGTGATTTCTACTTAATGTTGTCAAGTTTATTTTGAATGACACAGGTTTTCCATGTTCTGTGATTATTTAAAGCAGACTCCTGATTAGCGGGGTCTTTGTCTTGATTGATTTTTTTTGTGGTGCTGCTCAGTCAAGCCACAAAAGTTCTGTTGGAGTTCCTATGTGTAAGCTTTTGTTTACATCTCTACAAGGGAGTTTGTCGTTCCTCCACATCTGGGTTCTGTGGTTGCCAGCGTGCACCGTGACAGTATGTAAAGATGTAAATATAACTACTTCCCTCCTTTTATATCCATTTCCCAGTTGAATACCAACCATCCTTTGAATTTTTATATAAATGCTGTTTTTTCTTCATCTGATCCCAACTTTGTTGCCACAGTGATGGAAGAGAATTTTTAATTATGACAAAATGAAGTTATACAAATCCCAGAGTGATAAGCTTTTATGTTGCAATTTATATATAGTGACTACAAAAAATGTGCTTACTAAAGGAATATGTGTTTACAAGCATCCAATGTATTGAACATTGTCCAAGAATAAGGCAATAGCAGAGGTGAGTCAGATGGCAGACTACAACAAATGTATCAGAAGGACTGAACTCAATGGAAATAGTAACCCCACCTCATTTTTATGTACAAAAGTAAAACGTTATAAACAGTGTGTTGGAAGTCCCCTTTCATCCCGGGTGGGAGTGGTGGTGTACTTTCCCCTTGCAAGTAATAAAGAATAAATGCACTTAATAAAGATGCACTCAGTGTTGGTATTGTGTTTTGTGAGACTTAGTGGAGAGATATTTGACATTCTCAATCTGGAGTCCATGGGCCCCTTGCTTGATGGTATTGTTCCATGGCATAAAAAAGGCAGCAGACACCTGGAGTAGATAGTCCAGTTGTCTGATGTATATAGAAGATCAGAGATAACTGCTGCCTAGAAGACCATGGCCCTTCATCTACAAGTACACTTTCCCTTTCTCCATCAATATGACTTCAAAGCATAAGCATTGACTAAAATGTTGCAGTAAGAAGAAGGACACTCCATCGGTAATGCTTCCTGGAGGGTGTTTGACAAATAATCTGTCACCTCCCAGACTTTAGAGTATCCACAGTATGTGGGCTGTTCTGGAGTCTGCAATACTTTGCTCTCCTGAAGAGGCTTCTATTTTCCTACCAAGAAGAACAAAGAATGGTTTGATAAGAATGAACAGGAGCTAATTTTTCACAAATATAAGGCATCCTGGGCAGGAAGCCCCACTGTTCCCTAAGTGTAAAGGTAACACTCCACTTGCACAGAACTCATAACTTAAACAAAAACATGATGGATGGAGAGACTGTTGGAGATGCAGTAACTTGCTGACAACCATGATGTACGTGAGTTCATAAGTGCTGTCAAGACATCTGCACCCAAATACCAAGTGTCCCAAGAACTGGGTGAACTTATCAGGGACAGTACATCATGGAAGGAGGAGTGCCTCGATTATGACTCTGTTCTTCTCGTGAATGCCCTCAAGTCTATTCCATGGCCACCTAGTTTGTCCAAAGTTGCCACCTGCCTTGACCTACAAGAATTGAACAAGGCCATATCCCAACTAGAAAATAAAGAGGTCTCAGGAGCAGATGGTTCATTCTTGGGTCCGTGGTCTCATTATCCACATCTGGGAAGATGAGATGTTAGAATGGAGAACATCTTCAAGAACGAGAAGAAGTCTGACTACAGGGAGAGTCACTGCTAGGGTACTCGTAAGCCAGTCACCCTCGTGGTCAAAGATCTTCCCTGAGTGGATTCTGTCCAACATTGTCTCAGTTTCAGATTCTACAACAGATATATGGATGCATTGATAAAAAATAGTGTAACATGGAGTCTATTTCTCTGTCTGCAGCAAATCTTTGAAGGTACATTCTAGTTAATCTTGCTCATCGGTTGCTTTCCTGTATCTCTTTGAAGTAATTATGCAGTTCCCTATTGAAAGCCGTCCACTGAACGTGATTTCTCGTGTTGCTTCATCTTAAATCTGACCACATTAGTTATTCACACTTTCACCACCGGGAGCAGTGTAGAGTTACAGAGCACTACAGTGGAGAAACAGGCCCTTTGGCTCATACGGTCCATGCCAAACCATTGATCTGCCTACTTGTCCCTTTATCTAAAAAGACCAAGGTAACATGTCTGAACAACTGGTATCCTGTTGCACTCACCCCAATAATAAGCAAATGCTTCGAGAGGCTGGTCGTGGACTACATCTGCAGCATGCTACCACCCACACTGGACCTCCTACAATTCGCCTACCAGCTCAACCAATCGACAGGTGACACAATAGCTACAGCTCTACACACTGTCTGTACACATCTGGAGAACAGGGATGCTTATGTGAGAATGCTGTTCTTGGACTATAGTCCAGCATTCAACACCATAATTCCCTCCAGGCTAGACAAGAGGCTCAGAAGCCTCTGCCTTCACCCTGCCTTGTGCAGCTGGATCCTGGACTTCCTGTCAGATCGCTGGCAGGTGGTAAGAGTGGGCCCCTCTGACACTCAGCACAGGTGCCCTCAAAGCTGTGTCCTAATTCTCTGTATACCCATGACTGTGTTGCCACCCACAGCTCCAATCTGCTAATTAAACTTGTTGACAATATTACATTTATTGGCCTAATCTCAACTAATAACTAGGCAACCTATAGAGAAGAAGTCATCTCCCTTACAGAGTGGTGTCAAGGAAACAACTTCTCCCTCAATGTCGTAAAAATAAAGGAGCTGGTTGTGGACTACAGGAGGAATGGAGACAGGCTAATCCCTATTGACATCAATGGATCTGAGGTGGAGAGGGTGAACAGCTTTAAGTTCCTTGGCATACACATCACTGAGGATCTCACGTGGTCTTTACATACTGGCTGTGTGGTGAAAACACAGCAGTGCCTCTTTCACCTTAAAAGTTGAAGAAGTTTGGTATTGGTCGACAAATCCTAAGAACTTTCTACAGGGGCACAATTGAGAGCATCCTGACTGGCAACATCACTGCCTGGTATGGGAACTGTACCTCTCTCAATCGCAGGACTTTGCAGAGAGTGGTGCAGACAGCCCAGCACATCTGTAGACGTGAACTTCCCATAATTCAGGACATTTACAAAGACACGTGTGTAAAAAAGGGCCCGAAGGATCATTGGGGACCCGAGTCACCCCAACCACTAACTGTTCCAGCTGCTACCAAACTAATTTGCAAGGGGGATGGGACCCGGAGCGATAGAGCAGTGAAAGAAGTGCATGGAGTAAAGCCAGATCTAACATATAGAGAGGCTTTGAGGAAAGAGCAGCAGAATAAAGGGTATAAAGTTAGTAAGGTAGAAGGGCTAAAGTGTGTGTACTTCAATGCAAGAAACATCAGGAACAAGGGTGATGAACTGAGAGCTTGGATACATACATGGAATTATGATGTAGTAGCCATTACAGAGACTTGGCTGGCACCAGGGCAGGAATGGATTCTCAATATTCCTGGATTTCAGTGCTTTAAAAGGGATGAGGGGGGGGGGGGAAGGAGGGGTGGCATTACTGGTCAGGGATACTATTACAGCTGCAGAAAGGGTGGGTAATGTAGCAGGATCCTCTTTTGAGTCAGTATGGGTGGAAGTCAGGAACAGGAAGGGAGCAGTTACTCTACTGGGGGTATTCTATAGGCCCCCCGGTAGCAGCAGAGATACCGAGGAGCAGATTGGGAGGCAGATTTTGGAAAGGTGCAAAAATAACAGGGTTGTTATCATGGGTGACTTTAACTTCCCTAATATTGATTGGCACTTGATTAGTTCCAAGGGTTTAAATGGGGCAGAGTTTGTTAAGTGTGTCCAGGATGGATTCCTGTCACAGTATGTTTACAGGCTGACTAGGGGGAATGCCATACTAGATTTAGTATTAGGTAACGAACCAGGTCAGGTCACAGATCTGTCAGTGGGTGAGCATCTGGGGGACAGTGATCACCGCTCCCTGACCTTTAGCATTATCATGGAAAAGGATGGAATCAGAGAGGACAGGAACATTTTTAATTGGGGAAGGGCAAATTATGAGGCTATAAGGCTAGAACTTGCGGGTGTGAATTGGGATGATGTTTTTGCAGGGGAATGTACTATGGACATGTGGTCGATGTTTAAGGATCTCTTGCAGGATGTTAGGGATAAATTTGTCCTGGTGAGGAAGATAAAGAATGGTAGGGTGAAGGAACCATGGGTGACAAGTGAAGTGGAAAATCTAGTCAGGTGGAAGAAGGCAGCATACATGAGGTTTAGGAAGCAAGGATCAGATGGGTCTATTGAGGAATATAGGGTAGCAAGAAAGGAGCTTAAGAAGGGGCTGAGAAGAGCAAGAAGCGGGCATGAGAAGGCCTTGGTGAGTAGGGTAAAGGAAAACCCCAAGGCATTCTTCAATTATGTGAAGAACAAAAGGATGACAGGAGTGAAGGTAGGACTGATTAGAGATAAAAGTGGGAAGATGTGCCTGGAGGCTGTGGAAGTGAGCAAGGTCCTCAATGAATACTTCTCTTCGGTATTCACCACTGAGAGGGAACTTGATGACGGTGAGGACAATATGAGTGAGGTTGAAGTTCTGGAGCATGTTGATATTAAGGGAGAGGAAGTGTTGGAGTTGTTAAAATACATTAGGACGGATAAGTCCCCGGGGCCTGACGGAATATTCCCCAGGCTACTCCACGAGGCAAGGGAATAGATTGCTGAACCTCTGGCTAGGATCTTTATGTCCTCGTTGTCCATGGGAATGGTACCGGAGGATTGGAGGGAGGCAAATGTTGTCCCCTTGTTCAAAAAAGGTAGTAGGGATAGTCCAGGTAATTATAGACCACTGAGCCTTACGTCTGTGGTGGGAAAGCAGGTGGAAAAGATTCTTAGAGATAGGATCTATGGGCATTTAGAGAATCATGGTCTGATCAGGGACAGTCAGCATGGCTTTGTGAAGGGCAGATCATGCCTAATAAGCCTGATAGAGTTCTTTGAGGAGGTGACCAGGCATATAGATGAGGGTAGTGTTGTGGATGTGATCTACATGGATTTTAGTAAGGCATTTGACAAGGTTCCACACGGTAGGCTTATTCAGAAAGTCAGAAGGCATGGGATCCAGGGAAGTTTGGCCAGGTGGATTCAGAATTGGCTTGCCTGCAGAAGGCAGAGTGTCATGGTGGAGGGAGTACATTCAGATTGGTGGGTTGTGACTAGTGGTGTCCCACAAGGATCTGTTCTGGGATCTCTACTTTTTGTGATTTTTATTAACGACCTGGATGTGGCAGTAGAAGGGTGGTTTGGCAAGTTTGCAGACGACACAAAGGTTGGTGGTGTTGTAGATAGTGTAGAGGATTGTCGAAGATTGCAGAGAGACATTGATAGGATGCGGAAGTGGGCTGAGAAGTGGCAGATGGAGTTCAACCCGGAGAAGTGTGAGGTGGTACACTTTGGAAGGACAAACTCCAAGGCAGAGTACAAAGTAAATGGCAGGATACTTGGTAGTGTGGAGGAGCAGAGGGATCTGGGGGTACATGTCCACAGATCCCTGAAAGTTACCTCACAGGTAGATAGGGTAGTTAAGAAAGCTTATGGGGTGTTAGCTTTCATAAGTCAAGGGATAGAGGTTAAGAGACGCGATGTAGTGATGCAGATCTATAAAACTCTAGTTAGGCCACATCTGGAGTACTGTGTCCAGTTCTGGTCACCTCAGTATAGGAAGGATGTGGAAGCATTGGAAAGGATACAGAGGAGATTTACCAGGATGCTGCCTGGTTTAGAGAGTATGCATTATGATCAGAGATTAAGGGAGCTAGGGCTTTACTCTTTGGAGAGAAGGAGGATGAGAGGTGTACAAGATATTAAGAGGAATAGACAGAGTGGACAGCCAACACCTCTTCCCCAGGGCACCACTGTTCAGTACAAGAGGACATGGCTTTAAGGTAAGGGGAGGGAAGTTCAAGGGGGATATTAGAGGAAGGTTTTTCACTGAGAGAGTGGTTGATGGGTGGAATACACTGCCTGAGTCAGTGGTGGAGGCAGATACACTAGTGAAGTTTAAGAGACTACTAGACAGGTATATGGAGGAATTTAAGGCGGGCGGTTATATGGGAGGCAGGGTTTGAGGGTCGGCACAACATTGTGAGCCGAAGGGCCTGTAATGTGCTGTACTATTCTATGTTCTATGTTCTATGAAATGGTTATCACAGCATAAAAGCCAGGACCAACATGCTCTGGGCCAGCTTCTTCCACCTGGCCATAAAACTGATTAATTCACACTGATAGAATTGTATTTCTATGTTATATTAACTGTCCTGTTCTACATACTACTTATTACAAATTAATATAACTGCACATTGCGCATTTAGATGGCGATGTAATGTAAAGATTTTACTCCACGTGTGTGAAGGATGTAATTAAAAAAGTCAATTCAATTCAATTCAATTCAATTCAATTCCATTGATTTGCACACACACCATAGCCCTCCACACTCCTTCCAATCATGTACCTATCCAAATTTCCCTTAAGTATTGAAATTGAAACCCCATCTACCATTTGTGCTGGCAGCTCATTCCACACTCTTACCCACCCTCTGAGTGAAGAAGTTCCCTCTCATGCTCCCCTTAAACATTTCACCTTTCACCATTAACCTATGACCCCTAGTAATTCTAGTTTATTATTATTCATTCTGTCCCTACCTAATATGATTTTAAACTCTTTTATTTCACTGTCTCTTGGTTTTCTTTACACTAATGAGAACAACGCGAGCTACTCCAGTCTATTTTTGTAATTGTAATCCTTGATCCTCCAAACTATTCAGGAAATTCTCTTTGGTATCCTTGGGAGAACAATACTCCAACTGGAAGACACTAACGCTTTCAGCATATAAACTAGTAGATTTAGCATATTTACTACTTTATGCCTCTTGCTATGGAACTGCTTTTAATTGATTTGACAACTTGAGACAAGATCTCCTTTGTACTATTAAGCTGACAAGTTATATCTCACCTTTTTCTGCAGTACTGTACTCTGTAATTCATTGGGAGGACTCTGGCTGTTGTTCCCTCCCCTCCCCCCTACGCACACAGTTTCCTCTTTGTAGAAGTTTACCGGAATGTCCCTGGCTTTAAAGACCATCCAAGTCATGATGTGTGCTGACAGAAGACTGAACCCAGGTGCAGAGGGATACAGACTCCCACGTACAGTACTTAGGCACATATATATAGCTGGAGTGCTTATGACTTGTGTGCAGTGCTGTATTTGTCAACATGGAGTGGAGAGTGAGTTTATAAGTATGGCAGGAGCGAAGACTGTTGGGAATGGCGAGAATGGAGCGCTGTGGGAGGGAATTGGGATAGGTGGCAGAGGCAGAGTTGGAGTGTCAGGGGTGGGGGGGGGGCAGTGTTGGCACAGTTGCAGACACACACCCAGCCCTGAGACACCAGGCATGGTCATGTCATTATAAACAGTTGGTTTATTGATCATTACAGAATGCCTCTCTGGTGCTTCCCACTCCCTCTCCCTTCCCCTTTTCCCGACTATGATTTCCCTCTCCCTGCCCCCTTTCCACTCTCAGTCCACAATAGAGACCCATATCAGAATCAGGTTTATCATCACTCATATATGTCAAGAAATATTTTGTTTTTGCAGCAGCAGTATAGTGCAATACATGAATTACTACAGTACTGTGCAATAGTCTTAGGCACCCTAGCTATATACAGATTTATCGATTGTTTACTGTTTTCCATAGATGCTGTCTGGCCTGCTGAATTCCTCCAACATTTTGTGTGTGTTGCTAATTGGGAGTATGTTTTAACTAATCATAGTACGTGGAAAATCCATGCCAATTAAAATAAATTTGACCAGGTTAAACAGAAAGCATAAGGGCTTAATGACTCTATATGAGACAATAATTAATAAATACAGGCACACAGGCCCACAGGGCTCATGACAATCCATTGCCTTCGTCGTATTTTTGACAGTCAGTCACTGACTCCAACATAACCTTCCTGATACTTCCCAGTTTATTGAAATTAACCCTCCTCGGGTATTCTTATTCTAGGTTTCTCCTTGTTCTTCTTGATTAATTTAAATGTTCTAAAATTCTAGTCATCATTCCACCAAATGCTTTTGCTGCTACTGGTGTATGGGAGGTGGAGGGGGTTTTAGGGTTCTAACATTTTTCTGTCATTCATTCTTTGGTTTTTTTTTTCTCTTTAGTGGATGTCTGTGAGGAATAAATATTTCAGGTTGTATACTGTATGCATTCTCTGTTATTAAACTGAACCATTGAACCAAATCTCCTTCAGTCTAACATCTTGACTTGCTTCAGAGTCCCTGATTGATGGATTTAGCAGTTGTTCCTCCTTGGTGTTGCTAAATATATATTATTTGTTTCAAGTATTCCTGTCACTGAGGCCATTTGCAATAAGTGCTTTAAAAAGAAGCACATCGGCACTTCTTTTGTCTTGGTAGAAATTCTCAAAGCACTAATTGTTGCACTGGAAGATTATTTAGCACAGGATCTCTTGCTAGGAAATGTGGTGAAAATGCTTCTCTAGCAACATTCATGAAAACATTGAGTATAACATTTGCAAAGTGGTTGAAAATATCTGAAGTAATCCATGCTTTTGTCTATCCTTGTGAGCATTAATCACTAAAATGTCCAACAAAGATGTGTCTTGCACGTTCATACATTTTGTAGCCAAACACTCACGAGATAATACAAATGCAATTACGTTTTTAGGCGGCCTGGGTATATTTAAAATGTAAACTCACACATTCAGTTTCACTATAACAATTTCATCAATTGTCTGTTTTCATTCAATGTTAAGTACGTGAATGTATAAAGTTGTGAATAAGTAAAGTAAGTCCAGAGGAGATCCTGTTCTGGGCTTTTCAGCTCATTTAAATTCAGGATGCACTCCACTCTCCTGGCACTAATTCACAGTTTCTGAGCTGGAGCTTTGTCTGCAACTTGAATAGATTATGCCCAAAGCCAAAGTTGATGAGCAAACTTTTCAAAAGAAGCCCACTGCACTGTAAAATCTTCTGGAGCACAAAACACTGGTGCACAACACTAAGATTGCTTTCACTTGCAGTTTTGCTCATCAAAACGGTAGTGAACTTACCTTTGAAACGACCACTTATTTTTCTTCTTATGAACTGTTCCCATGTTTATGACTACTGTCTTTTTGTTGTAGTGAAAAGGAAAATGACCAAGGAAGATGATTACAAAGAAGACTTCGTCTATGATAAAATGTCTACAGTGGAACGAAGAAAACAGGAAGATGGAAGTTATACCACTGATTTTCAATCCAGTGATCATCAGAGGGACAGAAAATGTCATACTTGTTTTCATCACAGGGGATGGATCTACACTCTGATAATTGGGGTAAATGAACCCACATAAATCTTTACGTAAAATAAATCTATTCTGAGTAAACACGAGTACAACCTCAAAGCTATGGTGATATGCAAATCTGACATTACTTATAAAATTTACTGTGAATATACTGGCATGGGAAGTGGAAGTTATAAGGGACCTAGAAAGGTTGCTTTAGTTGAAATATTATAAAGTCTAGATTAAGCAATATTCACAATAAAAAGGTTAACAATTGGTACGTAGGAAAGTAACCCTTGATAAGTGGCAAAAAGATTCTGTTGTTGAAAACATTTTGTAATGTAATTTTTGTGCTTTTTTATTTAGATGTTGTAGGCAATATATTCTAGGGTGTTTTCTATTGTATTACTCTTGGCACAATGGTAATCACCAGTGTAGTTCAGAGGTTGTGATATTATTGTTAGTGTAAAGTGCTTCTGCATCAGGTAAAAATTACATTTCAATTGTGTTACAGAGTTGCCTTCTGATAGTTACTGGCTTCTCAGTTTATCTGGGAAATGTATCTCCTGATGAAATGGACTACTTGCGTTGTGCTGCAGGTTCAGTAAGCACCATTTCAATGTGATTTCTCGTAGTTTTTTGTCTTAATTCTGCTTAGTTGAAAATACTTCGCAGAGAATGAAATTGTTCTAAAAATATTCAAGCAACGTGTAAATTTGAATTTTAACTTCTTGTTCGTTCAAACTGATTCCTTCATGACTATTTTAAAAATAATTTACGTAAGTCTTTGGTATTAATATTTATTGCATTTTTTGGTATAGGTTTATTATTGTCACATGACCAAGACACAGTGAAATTTGAATTTTAATTTCTTGGTCATCTAAACTGATACCTAAATGACTATATTTGAAATGATTTATTTGTAGTAAGTGTTTGATATTAATATTTATTGGACTTCTTGGAATTGGAATTTGTTTATTAATGTTATGTGTACTGAGATACAGTAAAAAGATTGTCTTGATCAAATCATTACATAGATCAGTGAGTTAGGAAAAGGTAAAACAATAATAATGCAGAATAAAGTGTAAAAGCTACCGAGAAAGTGCAGGCAAACAAGAAAATATACTTCTACTATGTAAAATGATGAATATTAATCCTGGAATACATTAAAAAAATCTAAATTCTTTATCTAGTTTTGGTGTCATGGTAAGTTAGGAGCTAAAAATTTCCAAGCAAACTTTATTCTATACTGCTCCAGAATATGTTTTCTAACTTAATAAAAAACAAACTCTTTGAGAATTTTCCCACTTCATGCTCCTCCCATTCTATGAGTTCTCTAGGTGTGACAATCAATATCTGCTAATTTTAAAATGGAGACTATATGGATCTGTATCAGGAGCATTTCAGACTCATTTCAGTTCAACTTTTCCAGATGACAGAGTGTGTGTGAGACAGAGAGAGCACAAAATAAATGTTTTGGTTAATCTGCTTATTCTTACTGAAACCCTGGGCTATACGAAAAATGGAGGTTAACAATTTGTTTTCAAATATGCTCCTAGTGAAAATAAGCATAAAATATTTCTTTCCATTCAACTTGCTTATATTTTGGGCATTTATTGTACATGTGATAGTAGCTTGTTTTCCTTCTCATAAAACTATTATTTTAATAGCTATTTTCTTTCCTAGTGTATTCCTGCAGCAATTGTTGGGTTTGCTACAGCTAAGAGAAGAGTTAATGCAGTAGGTACATTATTACAAGCTGTATTTTTGACATGGATATTCAAAGATTAAAATTACAGAATATTAATTCATTATTTTCTTTAGTTACCACACCTCCAGCTTCTCTTTATCTCCACGTTCACCATCACAACAACGTGCATGATCTGGTATGGGTGCAAACTGCTCCTCAATCCTGCTGCATTAAATGTAAGTTATCTTTGAATTTCATAAGCTTTTATTAATGAACAATAATAATTATTACAGTTATATGGTAGGAATAATCCAAGTAGGACGTACATGATAAATGGTAGGGCATTGAAGAATGCAGTAGAACAGAGTGATCTAGGAATAATAGTGCATAGTTCCTTGAAGGTGGAATCTCTTTTTCTTTTTAAATCTTTTTATTAATTTTAAACAAAATAAATGAAACATGAATACAAAGAGCTTGAGAGTACATAATTAATAGGTTAAGGTATAAATACAAATAGATGATAATCCATATATAATAACCTCCCAAACTCATAGTAGTTACACAAAATGGAGTAAATAAGAACTCCCCCCCAAAAAGAAAAAAAACCTAACCAACATGGGCCATTGCATTATATCAAATATACACAGTAGCATCAATAACTCCGCACCTCCATCCAAATAATTAAGGATAATAAAAGTAAGGTTTAGGAAAAGTCAGTTTAGCTCATATGAAAATGTTGAATAAATGGTTTCCAAGTTTCTTCAAATTTAACTGAAGGGTCAAAGACAACACTTCTAATTTTTTCTAAACTCAAACAAGAAATAGTTTGAGAAAACCACTGAAATATAGTTGGAGGATTAATTTCTTTCCGGTTCAATAGGATAGATCTTCTAGTCATTAATGTAACAAATGCAATCATCTGCCGGGCTGAGGGGGATAAACAACTATTATCCACCATTGGTAAACCGAAAATTGCAGTAATAGGATGCGGTTGCAATTTGATATTCAAAACTGTTGAAATAATACAGAAAATATTTTTCCAATAATTTTGCAAACGGGGCAAGACCAAAACATGTGGGTCAATGAAGCGACTTCAGAATGACATCTGTCACAGGTTGGATTAACATAAGAATAAAATCGAGCAAGTTTATCCTTGGACATGTGAGCCCTATGTACAACCTTAAATTGTATTAGGGCACGTTTAGCACAAATAGAAGAAGAATTGACTAATTGTAAAATTTTCTCCCACTGCTCAGTGGGTATAAGACAATGAGGTTCTTTTTCCCATTCCTTCTTAATTTTTTCTGATACTCCTGGCTGTATTTTCATGATCATATTATAAATGATGGCTACTAAGCCCTTCTGGCAAGGATTCAGAGCTAACATTTTTTCCGTAATGTCCATTGGACATAATTTCGGAAAAGACTGTAGCATATTATTCAAGAAATTTCTAACTTGCAAGTATCTAAAAAAATGAGTTTTAGCCAAATTGTATTTATTGGATAGCTGTTCAAAGGACATAAAACTGTTATCTAAAAATAGATCACAAAAACGTGTTATACCTTTTGTTTTCCATAATATAAAGGCTTGATCCATAAAAGAGGGCTGAAAAAAAAGTTAGAATAATAGGGCTTGATAAGATAAACTTATTCAAGCCAAAGAATTTACGAAATTGAAACCATATTTATAATGTATGTTTAACTATAGGATTAGTTATTTGTTTATTCAATTTAGAAAAAGCAAAAGGAAGCGAAGATCCTAAAATAGAAAACAATGAGAAGTCTTGTACAGATTTACACTTCAAATTTACCCATTGTGGGCAAGGTGCTATAATGGATTCTTGTGTCCAAAATATTAAATATCGAATATTAACTGCCCAATAGTAAAATCTTAGGTTTGGCAAAGCCAAACCACCTTCCTTCTTAGGCTTCTGTAAATATTTTTTACTTAATCTAGGATTTTTATTCTGCCATACATACGAGGATATTTTGGAGTCAATAATATCAAAAAAAGATTTAGGAATAAAAATTGGTAATGCTTGAAATAAATATAAAAATTTGGGTAATACTATCATCTTGATAGCATTAATTCGACCAACCAATGACAAAGATAATGGGGACCACCTGATTGATTGATTTGTCAAGCAATAAGTTGCTTGATTTGGTCAATTAAAGGTAAAAAATTAACTTTAAATAAATCCTTATGTTTCTTGGTAATTTTAATACCCAAATAAGTAAAATGATCTGTGACAACTTTAAATGGTAAGTGTTGATAGATTGAAACTTGCATATTTAATGGCAATAGTTCACTCTTATTAAAATTCAGTTTGTAGCCAGAAAAGTTACTAAACTGAGCAAGCAAGGATGAAATAGCAGGAATAGATCTCTTAGGGTCAGATATGTATAGTAACAAATCATCAGCATATAATGATAACTTATAAGTCCCTTCCCTATGGGTAATACCAAAAATATTAGGTGATTCACGAATGGCAATGGCTAAAGCAATGTCAAATAATAGGGGACTTAAAGGACAGCCTTGCCTTGTACCACGGGAGAACTGAAAAAAAGGAGATCTCTGATTATTGGTAAGAACTGAAGCCAAAGGTTTATAATATATTAATTTCATCCATGATATAAATTTCAAGCTAAAATTAAAATTCTGCAACATATTAAATAAATATGGCCATTCAACTCTATCGAATGCTTTTTCAGCATCTAAGGAAATGACAGTAGAAGTGGTAGAGACAGGTTCAGTATTGTCATTTAAAGCAAAATTGGATAGGTATATGGACAGGGAAGGAATGGAGGGTTATGGGCTGAGTGCGGGTCAGTGGGATTAGGTGAGAGTAAGCGTTCAGCATGGACTAGAAGGGCCGAGATGGCCTGTTTCCATGCTGTAATTGTTATATGGTTATATGGTTATATAGGCATCATCATCATCATTATGTGCCTTGTTGTATGACGTGAGTGATTGTCGTCTTCCAAAGACCATGATTGTTCTTGGCAAATTTTCTACAGAAGTGGTTTGCCATTACTTTCTTCTGGGCCGTGTCTTTACAAGATGGGAGACCCCAGCCGTTATCAATACTCTTCAGAGATTGTCTGTCTAGTGTCAGTGATCACATAACCAGGACTTGTGATATGCACCAGCTGCTCATACGACCATCCCCCACCTGCTTCCATGGCTTCACGTGACCCTGAGTGGGGGCTAAGCAGGTGCTACACCTTGCCTAAGGGTGACCTGCAGACTAGTGGAGGGAAGGAGTGCCTTACACCTCCTTTGGTAGAGACTTATCTCCACCCTGCCACCTCTATTTAGGCAACATTATTAGATCAACAGTTGAAAGATATAAACCATCAAAGATTCATAATCTTTGTTTCTGAGGTTTGGTGATATCTTCCTTCAAATATAAAAATATTATTTTATTCTCTGTCTCATGGACTCACTTTCAAGGACTCTTCATCTCATGTTCTCGATATTTATTGCTTATTTATTTATCATTATTATTTCTTTCTTTTTGTATTTGCACAGTTTGTTGTATTTTGCACACTTGTTGAACACCCATATTGGTGCAGCCTTTCACTGACCCCATTATGGTTATCATTCTATTATGGATTAACTGCAAGAAGATGAATCTCAGGGTTGTATACAGTGACATATGTGTACTTTGATACTAAATTTACTTTGAACTTTTTAACATAGTTTATAGTATGCAGCAGCTAACAAAGGCAAAGGCACTGTTTATTCCCCTACTTAGAGCTACAAAATCATTAGTAAGCTGAATTTTTGAGTTGTTGGACTCCATATAATGAATGAGGAACCATAGTACTGTTGGTTACGGAGTCCAGGACTTTGATGCAGCAACTATGGAGTGATGATTATATGTTTCCAAGGCAATGAAATTATAATTTTGAGGAGGACTTGAAGGTGATTTAGTTTCCTCGAATTTTCTGGCCTTTAGTTTAGGTCAGGGGTTCTCAACTTGAAGTCCATAGACCTCTCGGTTAATGGTAGGGGTCCATAGCATAAAAGAGGTTGGGAACCCCTGGTTTAGGTGGAAATTGTTGAATCAGATCAGAATCAGGTTTAATATCACCGGCATATGTCATGAAATTTGTTGTCTTTGAGGTAGTAGTACAAAACAATACATAATAATAGAGAAACTACTAAATTACAATAAATATATATGTATGTCAAACAGTTAAATAAATAGTGCAAAAACAGAAATTTAAAAAGAAACTGGCGAGATAGTGTCCATGGTTTCAATGTCCATTCAGAAATCTGAAGACAGAGGGGAAGAAGCTGTTCTTAAATCGCTGAGTGTGTACCTTCAGGATCCTCCTTCCTGATGGTAACAATGAGAAGAGGGCATGTCTGGATGATGGGGGCCCTTAATGATGGATGCCTCCTTTTTTGAGGCACCACTCCTTGAAGATGTCTTGGATACCTCAGAGGCTAGTACCCATGATGGAGGTGACTAATTTTACAAATTGTGGTTAGAAACTGTAGATCAGTTTTTGAAAGTTGTGCATGTTGTAGCCAGTTTGTTAGTGAAGGATTATGAGAATGTTTATAGTGGAAGATTAATGCTAATCAACTGGTCTCCATTGTACTGAAATTGCCAAGTTTCATAAATGATGATGTAGATGAAGGGTTTCTAACCTTTTTTTATGCCATGGACCAATACCATTAAGCAAGGGGTCCGTGGACCCCCTGATGTAGATGCTCTCATTGAAGCTTTGCAGAACAGTCAGTCATGCTCCTGATTTGCGTGCTGTAGATGGCATTACGTTGAAGATTCATTCTGCATTTGGTTGTTTTTCTGCGTAAGGAGTTGGTGGAGGTTCACTATTACAAATCTGGAATATTTTATACTGAGTATCCATGGAGTCATTGGTCAAAGCATCCTAACCCAGTGCTTTGCCCTTGTGACCCATCCACATTCATTCTTATTTTGAACAGTAAATGGATGCCCTATCTTTCTGGTTCTTTTGTCTTTTCCTTCATTTTCTGAAGGGTGACCAGGGCTCAGATGCCACAGTATGGAGGACTTGCCTTGTAGTCCCGGTGACATCTGGCAAGATATGCGACAGGACCTGGTGAACCGCAAAACCTATTGATTTTAATTTTTTTTAACAACATTCAAAGTTGTTTAAAATATTTTGGTTGAAATAACTAAGATCCTGCTTTCTAAAAATAATTTACTTAAAGTACAAACAATCAGACATTCAGTTAGAGGAAAATAAATTAAACAAAATCATTTACATTGCTTTTTGCTTCCTAAACTTTTGCCATCCAATCCATTGTTTTATACAGATTCAGCATAATTTGCCTGCGTTTATAGTCTGTCCCTGTAGTCAAGTCAAGTTTATTGTCATTTTGACCATAAACTGCTGGTACAGTACACAGTAAAAACAAAACAATGTTCCTCCAGGACCGTGGTACTACATGAAACACAAAACTACACTAGACAGCACAAGGCTACACTAGACTACATAAAACAACATAAAAAACTGCACTAGACTACAGACCTGAACAGGACTACATAAAGTGCACAAAACAATGCAGGGCAGTACAATAATTATATAAATAAGACAACAGGCACAGTAGAGGATACATTACAATATAATAATAAATGATCTAGATGTCAGTCTGGACTCTGAGTATTGAGGAGTCTAATGGCTTGGGGGAAGAAACTGTTGCACAGTCTGGTCGTGAGAGCCCGAATGCTTCTTTACCTTTTGCCAGATGGCGGGAGGGAGAAGAGTTTGTGTGAGGGGTGCATGGGGTCCTTCACAACACTGTTAGCTTTGCGGGTGCAGTGTGTGGTGTAAATGCCTATAATAGCAGGCAGAGAGACCCCGATGATCTTCTCAGCTGACCTCACTATCCGCTGCACTATCCCCATTGAAACTAAAGTTGTGGTCTTCCTCTAGAAGGATATAGGATCCAGAAATCTCAGCAGAACTGCTGCTGGACTGGCTCAGTTAAAGGTCTTGGGGTTCACAGTGATACTATTTGCAGTCCAGTTGATAGTGTTAATTCTCTGAAGCATGCAAGTAGATTCAAAGTAGCACGTGTTCAGTCCTGATCCCTAGTGCGTTCTGAGGGAAATGCCCATGTTTTCCAAGTGATTGTTTGAGTTTGCCCCAGGTGCTGAGAATTCCTCCCACATTTCAAAGGTTAAAAGGTTCACTTATTATCCAAGTATGTGCACAGTGTACAACTCTGAGATTTGTCTTCTCCAGATAGCCACGAAACAAAGAAAACCATGGAAGTCGTTTAGAGAGAAACATCAAACCACCCTCCCCCAGCACAAAAGAAGATAATTTGTGCAAAGAGCAACGTCAAACATCCCCCCCCATGCAGAAAAACAAATTATGGAAACAGCAAGAACATCAAACCCCAAACGCCCCTTGCAAAAGATAATAACAAATTGTGCCAAATGGTAACACGAAAGAATGGGCAAAAACACAGAATATGATGTGTGTTCTAGCACAAGAAACAATTTCATCCCAAAACTGAAGAGTCTGTTTCTGCAAGGTATAACTCACTGACCTGTCACATAACTGCTATAATCTGGGATGGAGGTATGCAATTTCATGTAACATTTAAAACAGTATAAATTTTAAAGGGAAGAAAGACATAAGAGTAAAAATAGCAGGGGAGTGATGTCTACAAAAGAGCTGGCATAATTTCCATAAAAAGTGGCTACCAGCGCTGTAGTAGTAGTAGGCCTCTGTTGGTCAGGATTGATCATGATGTTGTGTCCTAGCTGTCTAGATACACAAGCCAGGGCAGTACAATATGGTGAACAAGCTGTTGCCTATGTAGCAAGCTTTCGCCCTCTCCACACAGCTGATGAATCCAAAAGAGTGGCAGAGACCGATATTGTTTGGCACCAACAGCTTCACAGGAGTTGCCAATCAATATTGAACTTATCGTAGGACTGCCCTAGGGATTCCAGCACCAGATTGGTTTCCCCAGGTTTACTCCTGAAGCCTTCCTCATGAGTGGGTATAGATGCAAGACAGCAGAGCCTTGAGATTAGAGATTTTCTTCTCCTAGATGAGCTGCCAACCATGTCTGACCAAAGCGACTGGTTTTAAGGTGCCAGTAACCCATCTTTGCCCCTTCTCCTGAAATGCCCACATGTAAAGGCCAGAAGCTGGACTTGGTTGTCAGGGGCTATTAAAGGCACACGCCTTTAATAGCGGGAGCTTATCAGCAGTATGAACCCCAGCTATAACAATCTTAAGGATCTTTTGTGCTGTGATTATATCTAATACAGATGTTATTTTATAGATGTTACAATATTTAGATATTAAATATAATATCTTTTAGGTTTTCTTTGCACTGCATCTGATCCAGAGTGACAAGTATTTTGTTCTCCTTTACACTTGTGTACAGGAAATTACATTAAATAATCTTGAATTGTCCACAGTTTTCTAAAACCTCAGAAGATAATTTTGCATTTAAGAAATGCGTGATTGACTCTCATGCATTTGTAGAAGCAATATAATTTCCATCTTAACTTAGGATCATTTTAATTTAAACTAAAATTTGAATAAGATGAAAATATATTATTGTGATTATGGGTCAGTGTGACAAAATCTATGGTGAATTAAGAATCATCATTATTCTCTACTCCAGAGGATTCTGCTGTTTTCATTCAACCAGCCAAATTTTAAATGCAGCTTCTGGAAGTTAGTTGGATGGGGTCCACAAAATGGTGGATGTAGTCAGCAAATGAAAGAGCCGATTGTTCAAAGTTTATTCACCAACATTTCTCACTGATCAAAATGCAGTTTAGAGTTTCTGTTTAGAGCAATGATTGTTAAGTATGTATTTATAATGACAATCATTCTACTATCACTTTAGAAGAAATTTACTGCAGTCTTTTTCAAATAAAATCAATTAATAGAGAAGGTGAGATGCTGCTATTAAACTTGGAACAGTCAGCACTCCGAGGGAGGACTATTGCACTATTGTTGAGTGTGTGTCTTCAGGTCCTGTAACTCCTCCTTAATGGTAACAGTGGGAAAAGGGCATGTCCTGGATGATGGGGGTCCTTAATGATGGATGGCCCCTTTTTGAAGTATTACTCCTTGAAGATGTCCTGGATGTTGGGGAGGCTAGTGCCTATGTTGGACAGTTCACAACTTTCCGCAGTTTATTCTGATCCTGAGCGGTAGCCACCCACCCCCGCTCCCTCCATACCAGATGGTGATGCAGCCAGTTAGAATGCTCTCCACAGTACATCTGTAGACATTTGCACGTGCCTTTGGTGACATACTAAATCTCATCAAACTCCTAATGAAATATTCTGGGTATTCTGCCATAAGATTCACACAGGATTTTAATTAAAAAAGAAAACACTTTGTTAGTTAACTTTGCTCATCTGTTGTTTGCATAATGTACAATTTACTTTTTCTTCACAGATAAACTTTAACTTGGTTTTACTTGTCCTTTTGGAAATTCTGATGGCAAGTAAAGTCATCTTGTCAGCAAGGTCCGACACAAAATGCTGTAAGAGAAAGAAAGCAAGTATTCCAGTTATAATGTTTACATTTTCAGAGCAATATGGTTCTTAAATGAAGCATTGATTTTCAGTTTAAGAATAACATTGAAATATGTTTGTGTACTGCTTTTTTTTCCAAATTGATGCAATTAGTTAATATAAACCAAATCTAGAAGTTTATTTTACCATCAAATTCTAGCAGTCAAAACAATTATAACAGGTCATAAACACAAGGAAGTCTCCAGATGCTGGAAATCCAAAGCAACACAGACAAAGTGCTGGAGGAACTCAGCAGGTCAGGCAGCATCTGTGGAAATGATTAAACATTCAACGTTTTGGGCCAAGACCCTTCTTCAGGACTGAGGAGGAAGAGGGAAGATGCCAGAATAAAAGGGTAGGGGGAGGGGAAGGAAGTCGAGTCCTGAAGAAGAGACTCAGTCCAAAACGTCGACTGTTTATTCATTTCCATAGATGCTGCCTGGCCTGCTGGATCTCTCCAGCATTTTGTGCGTGTTGCAAAGGATTAATATGCTGCGCTGTATAGAGTAAGAGTGGTGAAGTCTCTGAGACTCCATTTTCTTTCTTGCTTGTTTGGGGAATGCGTTCTAATCTTATATGAGTTTATCACTAATAAAATCTACTCTATCTGCAGGTGCTGTCATACAACGAAACAACATTCTTTTGTCACATAAAGTTCCCATCTCGTACTCTGAAGTCCTATTCAGTAAGTAGATAATATTAAGTATCTATAAAGCTTGAAAGTGATGTTTTGCTAATTATTGTTTTTGTGAAAATCTAATACAGTCAGCCCTCCTTATCTGTGGATTCCACATGCGTGGATTCAACCAACTGCGGATGGGGAAGTTCTTTCTCCAGCACTCGTTGCTTGAGCATGTACAGACTATTTTTTTGTCATTATTCCCTAAACAATACAGTATAACAACTATTTACATAGCATTTACATTGTATTGGGTATTATAAGTAATCTAGAGATGATTTTAAAGTACAAGCAGTCCCCAGGTTATGAACGAGTACCGTTCCTGAGTCCGTCTTTAAGTCGGATTTGAAGTCGGAACAGATACATCCGGTATTATTTAGTGTCAGTTAGTCAAACGTTTGTCTTAGTATATAGTATATATTTTACCTTTCTATGCATATAAAACACTTAAGAAATGTGTGTATTTCAATAATTAAGTCACTGCGTTGCTTAGAAATAATTGTAGCTTTCATCGGGGCAGGACCTTTCACATGCTCCATTAAAATTGTTCTGATCGTTGACCGACTGTAGCCTAACACTTTTCCAATGACCGATGGCATTTCACCTCTTTCCGATCACTTTATTATTTCCACGTTATTTTCAATCATGATCGTCATTATTTTCATGAACATAAACACTGCAGATTCAGAGCTGCACCAGGTCCTAATGTCTACCGCACTGAGACAGGTTAAATAAGGTCCAGGGTTCCGCTGGGTCCTAAAGAATACCGTACTGGTTCAGGTTAAATAAGGGACTTGAGCATCCGCGTTTTTTGGTATCTGCGGAGGGTCCCGGAACCAATCCCTGCAGATAAGGAGGGCCGAATGTAATTTAGTATTTTTCAGTGAGATCTTATCTGCTGGGTATTCAAATATGTAAATACTTAATTTTGTTTTTGTGCTGTGTATTAGAGTTACTAATTCATCCCTCTGCTCAGGAGTGTGACCGGATAGTGTGATGTAATGTTTGTTTCTATAGGATGGGGAAAGGACAAAATGGGTAATAAATCAGTTACAGATATACCACACTGTACAAAAGTCTTAGGTACATAGATATAGCTAGGGTGCCTAAGACTTTTGCACAATACTGTACTTGTCAATGTGGAGCAGACAGTGAGATTATAAATCTGGCGGAAGAAAAGTATGCTGGGAATGGCGAGGATGGGCGCCATGGGAGTGGTGTGGGACAGGCGTCAGAGGTGCTCACCTGTCTTGTAAAGACTTTGTCCAGAAGAAGGCAATGGCAAACCACCTCTACAGAAAAATTTGCCAAGAACGATTGTGGTCATGGAAAGACCATGAATGTCCACAGCATATGACACGGCACATAATGATGCTGATGTTGGGTAGTCTCCAAGTTAGAAGAATTGCCTGAATCATGGAAGATGTGAGGGTGGAGATTTGAACATGTTGATCAAACAATTGCTGATTTCACACCTACAAAGGTATTGGGTGTCTGAGTAATTAAGGTCTTATGGGGTTGAGATCAAGATCAGGGATGACGGAGGTTGTCCTTGCTTTATACAGAGGTCTAGAAGAATTAGCCGTAATTAAACTGACTCAGTTTATCGGTGCATTAGAGCAATGTGCTTGCCATGGGATTAGTTGTGGAATGGTTACTTGGGAGACAATGCAGATTAATTTGACCCAGAGTGGTCCAGGAGGACTGTTACATGGGCATTGTCCTAACCCAGTGCCTAACTGATTTGAAAGTTGTATCTGGCATGCAAGGATGGCATGTGCTGGGCTGAATTTTAAATGGGATGGTGCTTGGAGATAGTTGTAATTGCGTTAGTTTCCATTGTGTGAAAGAATATTTGGCCATTGCTGGAGCAGATTTGGAGGTGATTTCAAGAAGCAGAGTTGAGGTGGCAGAGACTGGGCCCAAGAGCAAGGTAAGGCCGATGTTTGACCAATTTAAACTCCAGGCCAGACTGGAAAGTTTGGGCTTGGGCCGAATCAGGGTGGTGGGTCCCAGGCCAATTTAACCGCTGGGCCATATTGAAAAGGTCAAGTTGTTGGGGTCAGAGGAGAGGGACAGACTGGTGGTCATCTATCTGCTTGGTGAGGTTTACTTGTATCTGCACTTAACTGAGGCTGTGACCTTCAACTAATGGGCTCCTGAATCGGCTTTGTGGCTATGGACACACTTTCATGTACTTTAGTTCTGAATTATTATTTGCTTATATTTATTGTTTGCACAATTTGTTTTTTTTTTGCACGTTGGGTGTTTAACAGTCTTCTTTTAGTGGTTTCTGTTGAATTTCTTTGTTTTGTGGCTGCCCATAAGGAGACGAATCTCGAGGCTGTATATAGTAAAAATACTTTGATAATAAATGTACTTTGAAGTTTGAACTTCTAGATCTTAATCTTCCATTTTCTGGAGAATTTTCTAGCAAGAACCTCATTTGTCTCAATCTTTCTAAGAACTGCATTCTTGGAATTCAGCTAACATTCCTGGCAAATGTGAGCTGCTGAGCATCAATTGGTATGGAGCCCAGAACCTCGCAGGAATCCACTTTTTGAAATATCATCCATTTCCTGAGTACAAATTGGTTATATTTGGTTATAAGAGACACCTGTGTCTCCGCGATACTTTTAAGCCTGGGTTTTTAAAAACTGGTAGAAGTTTGAAGGTGGGAGGTGTTGAAGGAGTGAAGTTACATCACAACCATGGAAAGGAGAGATACATTTGCAATCTAATTATAATGGCTTGGGTAATATAGCTCAAAGTTCGAAGTAAATTTATTATCAAAGTACATGTATGTCACCGTATACAACCCTGAGATTCATTGTCTTGAGGGCATACTCAATAAGTCCATGGAATAACAGCCATAAAAGAATCAATGAAAGACTGCACTAGCTAGGGCATTCAACCAGAGTGCAAAATACAACAAATTGTGCAAATACAAAAAGAAATGAGTAATAATAATAATAATAATAATAATAATAATAATAATAATAATAATAATAATAATAATAAATCAATAAGTGATAAATATCGAGCCCTTGAAAGTGAGTCCATCTTTCAAGGTTGGGGCAAGTGAAGTTGAGTGAAGTTATCCCCTTTAGTTCAAGAGAGTCTGATGTTTGAGGGGTCATAACAATTCTTGAACCTGGTAGTGTGCAATACTTTGAAGACAGCTTGTCCTGGGCGGTGGGGGGTGGGGGGTGGGGGGGGGGTCACTGATCATGGATGCTGCTTTCCTGCCACAGTCTTTTGTGGGCAATGAGGCTTGGAGCTCTAAGGTGTTAGGACTAAAGCTGTTTGGACTAACATCATGACATAATGACCATAAGGTATAGGAGCAGAATTAGGTCATTTGAAACATAGTGTTAGAAATGTAGAAACATAGAAAACCTACAGTGCAATACAGGCCCTTCGGCCCACAAAGCTGTGCTGAACATGTCCTTACTTTGGAACTGCCTAGGCTTACCCATAGCCCTCTGCTTTTCTAAGCTTCATGTACCAATCCAGGAGCCTCTTAAAAGACCCTATTGTTTCTGCTTCCACCACTGCCGCCAGCAGCCCATTCCACACACTCACCACTCTCTGCGTAAAAAACTTACCCCTGACATCTCCTCTGTTCCACCATTTCATCATGGCTGATCCAATTTTCCTCTCAGACCCAATCTCCTGCCTTCTTCATGCCTTGACCATCAAGAATCTATCAACCTCTGCCTTAGATATACATAAAGACTTGGCCTCCATAGCTGCCTGTGGTAAAAATTTCACAGGTTTGCATAACATGACTCCTTTTTAAATGGCTGGATTAAACAGTTTATCGACTGTCAATCTTTTCTCTGCAGGTGGTGGAAGTGATTGTGGCAATTTGTGCAGTGTTTGGTGGAATTATTGCTCTAAACATGGGTGCCTTGGTTCCTGGGCCTTACCTCTCGGTGACGTTCTTTTGGATTTTGGCTGCAGTAAGTCAAACTGTCGCTCAGTTGTACATTATGTTAATTTTATGTTATCATCATCAGTAAAACACCACTGCAAATACTGGTATTGGGAGGAAAAATGATTTTATGTACAAAATGTTCTTTCTAATTCGGACAGCTGTTTAGGTGGGTAAAAGACTGTAAGCACATCTGTTAACTAAACAGTAGAAAATTGAACAGTTCTGCTGAAGGGTCTTGGCTCAAAACATTGACTGTACTCTTTTTCATAGATGCTGCCTGGCCTGCTGAGTTCCTCCTGCATTTTGTGTGTGAGAGCGTGAACTAACACGTGATTGGCTGTGAGTGGCCCAGAGTGTATGTAAAGTGCTCTCATTGGCCTATTGAACGCTTACTATCATAGTGACTGCTCTTGAGAAGCGAGGTCTGAGAGGTATTGGCTGGACAACTTCCACTAAGGCTGCACTTCAGGGACTGAGGAACCCACTGATATACCTTTGCACCATCCAGTGGTTACATCTGTGTGCAGGCAGCACACACAAAATGCTGGAAGAACTCAGCAGGCCAGTCAGCAAACAATCTGTGCACAGGTTTTCTTAACTTTTGTTTTCAAAGTTCAGAGTTCAAAGTAAATTTATTATCAAAGTACATGTATGCCACCAAATGCAACCTTGAGATTCATTGTCTTGTGGGCATACTCAACAAATCATGAGATTTCATATCAGAACACGTTCTGTTGTATTCTTCACTACACCTTTGATGTGATTGTTTTATTTTCCAGTGTTTTCCTGGAGCTATTGCAAGTCATGTTGCAGCAGAACATCCTTCCAAGTTCATAGTAAGTTGAAATATGTGATGAATTTCTATGATTCAGTTGCTTTATTTTCATCAGAGATTGCCCCGAGGTACGTAGTATGTTCACTTTTACAACAAGTTGTGATTTGTTTGTTGGGTTGTTTGTCGAACCTGATGGTTAAATCATCAAGGTTTCGTCTCCTGCTTAGCCTCCTGATCAGGGTCACGTGAAGCCATGAGAGCAGGTGGTGGGTGGTCGTATGGCGGGGTGGGGAGGCAAGGCAGGTGGTACAGCTTGCCCTAGGATGACCTGCAGAATAGCAGTAAGAAGGAGTGCCTTACACCTCCTTTGGTAGGGATGCATCGCCACCCAATTATCATCTGGATATGTCACCATATACAACCCTGAGATACATTTTCTTTCAGGCATTCACAGTAAACACACTAGAATCATAGCTTAGCTACCTGTTATTAAAATTCTGTACGACGTAAGATTGGGAATCTGTATCACTGCACCAACTGAGCTGGAACCACACTCAGGTCAAGATTGCGGTTGGATGTTGTAACACATTGGGGAGTAGTGGGTGTGGGCAGATCATTACTTTCAAGGCCATTGTTATTCATAGTGAAACTATTCAAAATAAATCTAATTGATATTTATAGCCTTTGACACTTTGGCCTACTTTTGTAGATCAAAAATATAGTTCTGATAATTAACTAGGATTTGATGCCAGGTTTAATGTTAGCACTGGGATTATATTCCTGAAGTGAACTTCAGTCGTGTCTCTAGATCTGTATGTACTAATGAGCTTATTTCCATCGGACTTCTGAGCTCTTTGAAAGAGTACCTTGATGAAACGTTGTTGTTTTTAAAGCAATAAAATTAACAAAAGGAAAAAAAATATGTATTATACAAACTGTACAACATCTTGCAACATATTTACACGTACAATATGCTGGAGGAACTCAGCAGGTCGGGCAGCATCCGTGGAAACGAGCAGTCAACATTTTGGGCCGAGACTCTTCGTCAGGACTGAAGGGGGGGGGGGGCAGGGGCCCTATAAGTAAGGTGGGGGGAAGGTGGGAAGGAGAAGGCTGGTAGGTGCCAGGGAATTACCGGAAGTTGGAGAATTCGATGTCCATATATGGCCTCCTCTACAGCCATGATGAGGCCAAACTCAGGCTGGAGGAGCAACAACTCATATACCATCTGGGTAGTCTCCAGGATGCTGCCCGACCTGCTGAGTTCCTCCAGTGTGTTGTATGTGTTGATTTGACCACAGCATCTGCAGTGTACTGAGCAACACACACAAACTACTAGAGGAACTCAGCAGGCCAGGCAGAATAATTTCCTAACATGACAAATGTAACAACTATTTTCAAAGTCAGAGGTTCTGTAGGTTCTGATTGTCCTTGTACATATAAATAATAAATTATGATTTCCATGTAGTTATCCACGTTGTAAATAGACTATATGTTTTGTATGAGTAAGGCAAATGCGATGTTAGCATTCATTTCAAGAGGACTAGAATATAAAAGCACGGATGTAATGTGAGGCTTTATAAAGCACTGGTGAGGCATCACTTGGAGTATTATGAGCAGTTTGGGCCCCTTTTCTAAGAAAGGATGTGCTGACATTGGAGAGGGTTCAAAGGAGATTCATGAAAATGATTCTGGGATTGAAAGGCTTGTGATATGAGGGGCGTTTAATGGCTCTGGTTCTGTACTCACTGGAATTTAGAAGAATGAGAGATTACCTCATTGAAACTACTGAATGTTTAAAGGTCTTGACAGATTGGATGTGGAGAGTATGTTTCCTATGGTGGGGGAACCTAAGACCTGAGGATACCGTCTCAGAATTGAGGGGCATTCTGTGAGAACAGAAATGAGGAGGAACTTCTTTAGCCAGACAGTGGAGAATCTGTGGATTTCATTGCTACAGGCGGCTGTGGAGGCCAAGACATTGGCTATATTTAAGGTAGAGGTGATAGATTCTTGATTAGTCAGGCCGGCTGGTGGCACAATGGCATCAGCGCGGACTCCGGAGCGAAGGCTCCCAGGTTCGAATCCAAGTCGGGCCACCCCCGAGCACGCTTTCCATCTGTGCCAGGTTGTGCGTCAAGATAGCCGCTCGGCCTCGTAAAAAATACAAGGGTCAAGTCAGGAACGTTCATATCGTGACCTGGTTAATCCGAAAGGAGACCAATCCTGACACCACGCGCCAGACAAGAATGGCTGACTGTCTGGTGCGACACGCTTTAAAAAAAAATCGGGATGAAGGGATACGGGGAGAAGGTAGGAGGCTGAGGCTGACGGGAAAATGGATCAGCCATGATGCAGATTTGAATGGCCGAATGGCCTAATTCTGCTCCTAAATCCTATGTAATTCACTTATCACAGCAACTTATCAATGATTGCAAACAAAGGAACATCCTACCAATGGACCCTTTTGATCATTATTGGCATTTATTTTGTTTATATTTAGATAGAAGCCTTAATTGCGATAAGCAGTGTTACAAGTCCAATGCTATTCACAGCCTCTGGCTACCTATCCTTCAGTGTTATGAAGCTGATTGACATCTTTGAGCAGAGTTCAACAAGTTTGTTTGTAAGTATGTCAACTGAGGAGGAAAGGCATCTTTTATTATTGTATCTTTAAATTAAATTTAACACTGAAGTGTTAAAGTGCTAGATATTACATAGGTAAATTCAATGTTGAATGATGTCCTCAAATTAGCTCCTTCAAAGTGTAAAATAAAGCTGAGAATATTTAAGGTACATATGCAATAAGCTCCTCCTGTCTATATAGTATAATTTATTTACATATTTTTTAGATTTTATTGAGATGTAGCACAGAGTAGGCCGTTCTGACCCTTTGAGTCACACTGCCTAGCAACCCCTGATTTAACCCTTGCCTAATCATGGAACAAATTACAATGACCAATTAACCTACCAATCGGTACACCTTTGGACTGTAGGAGGAAACCGGAGCACTCAGAGGAAACCTACATGGTCATGGGCAGAACCTACAAACTCCTTACAGGCACTGGCAGGAATTGAACCTGGGTCGCTGGTATTGTAATGTATTGTGCTATACCTACCATGCCATGTTGAAGAGGAGTTTATTGTTTCATTTGTTTTTGGGATCCTGACTGAGAGATTTGTATCACATGACCACATCGGTCGAATTTTGTCTTTAACCACTCTCCAGAGCTGTCGTAGCAACATTATCACTTGAATCTGCCTTTTTTTTAATTCAAAGAAATGTTACTCTTTCTGCAGAATTATTTCAGTTAAGCATTCCTTGGATATAGAGGGCTGTAGTTCCGGTGCAGGTTGATGGCAGTAGGCAGTTTAAATAGTTCAGCAAGGACTAGATGGGCTGAATAGCCTGTTTCTGTGCTATATTTTTCCCTGACTCTATTGTAATGTAAATTTATCCATATTTCTTATTACAGCCGTCTTATGACATCCTGGTATTTGCTCTAATGCTTCTGCTGCTGGTTCAGTCCAGTCTGATGCTTGCCACAATCGTCCACTGTGTGAACTACAACATGCAGGTTAAATATTACGAGTCAATGTGGAATACGTCAGACTTCCCAAAGGAGAGCTGTAAGACAGTTGAGGCAAGTATAAAAATCCACAAATGAATGCCCAATAAATCAAAGCCAGTGGCCTCTACTTGGTGGTTTATGACAGGAATGTAAATATAGGAGAACTACAGATACAGTTTGTATCTAGCACTTCATGACTGAAAAGTTGTAAGGGACTTTGTAAGATTTCTATTCCTAATTCCTCAAGGTTGTTATAGTCTGGGGTGGTAGTGGGGATAAGCTCACTATTAAATGCTCCCAATGGCATGCATCTCAAATAGCCTCTGACAACAAGTCCAGCTCCTGGCCGTCACATGTGGCTTAAGCCTGATGGAACTGTTTCTGCTGGCAGGAGAAGGGACAAAGGCGGGTACCAGTCGCTTCAGGCAGCCAAGGTTTGGAGATCACTTAGTAGAAGGAAAACTCTGATCTCAAACCTCCAGTCCTTGTGGCTATAGCCACTCATGGGGAAGGCTTCGGGAGTAAACCCCAAGAGGAAATCTGGAGCTGGAGTCCCTAGGGCAGTCCTATGTTGAGTTCAATGCTGACTGGCAACTTCTGAGACGCTGCTGGTACCAACCTGTATCAGTCTCTGTTGCTCCTTTGGATTCATCAGAAGTGTGGAGAGGGGAAGCCTGCTACATGGGCAACAGCTTGCTCTCCATATCCTACTGCCCAGGCTTGTGTATCACGTAGACAGCTGGGACGCAACATCCATGGTCAATCCTGACCAATTCATGAAATATATTTTGGTTTTGAATAAGGAATTAACAAAATATTTTATTTTGCATTTGCTAATATTACAAGCAAAAACAATCCCTTCAAAGTTAATCCAAAAGCAAAATACTGTAAATTCTGGAAATCTGAAAATAACAATAGAAGTACGAGAAATAATGGAGCAGGAAGCACTTATAGAGAGTCAATGAGTTAATGTTTTAGTATGAAAGCTTATCACAGCATGGGCCCAAACTATGCCTGCCTCTTTGTCAGCTATGTAGAACAGTCTATGTTCGAAGTCTTCCCCGCTTATACTCCCCAACTCTTCCTCCGCTACATTGACAACTGCATTGACACTGCTTCATGGACCCATGCTGAGCTCGTCAATTTCATCAGTTTCACCTCTAACTTCTACCCTGCCCTTAAGTTCATTTGGGTCATCTCTGACACCCCCTTCTCCTTTCCTGATTTTTCAGTCTCCATCTCTAGAGACAAATTGTCAACCGACATCTTTTATAAACCTACTGATCCCTGTAGTTATCTCGACTATAACTCTTCTCTCCCTATCTCCTGTAACAATACTATTCCCTCAGTTTCTTCACCTTCGCTGCATCTGTTCCCAGGACATGGCTTCCATTCCAGGAAATCAGAGATGTCCTCCTCCTTTAAAGCACGGGGATTATCTCCCTCTACTATTGATGCTGCCTTCACCTGCATCTCCTCCATTTCCTAAACGTACATGCTCACCCCATCTTCTCACCATCATAGCAGTGAAAGAGTCCCTCTTGTCCTTACCTACTACCCCAACAGCTTCCACATCCAACACATTATCCTCCACAACTTCCGCCATCTCCAAAGGGACCCTACCACTAAACACATCTTTACCTCCCCCCTCTGATTTCCGCAGGGATCGCTCCCTCCACGATTCCCTTGTCCATTCGTCCTCGAGACTAATATCCCTCCAGGCACCTATCACTGCAAGTGGCCTAAGTGCTACACCTGCCCATATACCTCCTCTGTTCAGGGCTGCAAACAGTCCTTCTGGGTGAAGCAATACTTCACCTACAAATCTGCTAGGGTCATCTATTGTGTTCGCTGCTCCTGGTGTGGCCTCTTTTACACTGGTGAGACCCATCATAAATTGGGGGATGACTTTGTCTAGCACCTCTGCACCATCTGTCACAAGCAGGACTTCCCAGTGGACAAACATTTTACATCCAATTCCCATTCCAACGTGTCGATGCATGGCCTGCTTTTGTGCCAAGATGAGGCCACTCTCAGGATGGAGGAGCAATACCTTATATTCTGCCTGGATACCCTCTAACCTGATGGCATGAATATCGATTTCTCCTTCCAGTGAAGGAAAATTCACACTCCCATCCCCTATTCCCCACTCTGACCCGTTACTTCTTCTCACCTGCCTATTTCTTCCCCTTGGGTCCCCTTCCCCACCCCTTTCTTCTCTGGTTCACTCTCCTCTCCTATCAGATTCTTCCACTCCAGTCCTTGACCTTTCTCACCTATCACCTTCCAGGCAGCCTCCTTCCCTCCGTCCACCTTTTAATTCAGGAATCTCCTCATCCTTCTCCGGCCTGAAACGTCGACTGTTTACTCTTTCCTAAAGAAGCTGCCTGACCTGCTGAATTCCTCCAGCGTTTTGTGTGTGTGAACCTGAAATGTTGGCCTCTATTCCTTCATTTATAGATATTGCATCCGCTGTTATTTCCAGCATTTCCATTTTTATTTCAGCCTGACTTGGTCCCTTTGTTACTCCAACTAATTAAAAATTATACTTGTCGCCTAGATACCCAAATCTGCCACAAAGGACTTTGACAAAGACAAAGCATGGAAAGCAGTAATGGTTCAGATGGTTCAGTAGGAACAAGGTGTTTCCCGGATGAGCCTTCAAATTACAGTACCAACAATTGATGTGTAATTTTGTTTTTTTTAAATCATTGATCGTTTCTGAGCATGATACCATCCCAATGTGAAAGCTTGAGGGAAGCATTGTAAATAATATAATTTTTGTTCAATTAGTTTAGAATTTCTGTACCAGACTGACATTAACAACACCGATCTGTATCCTTAAAAACTAGTTTCACTTAAGTTAACTGCAAAATTGCATTTTATATCATGTCGCTCTAATTTACACTGTGACTGATTTTAATTCAGGTCATGGGTTCCCAACCTGAGGTTCACAGATGCCTCGGTTAATGGTAAAGCTCCATGTCATTAAAAAACTTGGGAACCCTGGACTTAGGTTGATTTTGAATTGTGTACCAGAATAATTGGAAATATATATATAAGCAATGATGAATACTAATTCTGCTTTTATTTTTTTGCTGATAAAAGCAACAATAAAACTTAATATTTCAGTACAAATCAAACAATTTAGAATTTCCTGAGAATGTGAGTTACAGGGAAAGTTTGAATTGGTTATGACTTTATTCCCTAGAAAGTAGGAGATTGAGGGGAAATTTGATAGAGGTATATAAAATTATGAGGGGTATAGATAAGGTAAATGCAAAGAGGCTTTTCCCGCTGAGGTTGGGTGGGACTACAACCTGAGGTCATGGGTTAAGGGTGAAAGGTGAATTGTTTAAGGGGAACATGAGGGGGAATTTCTTCACTCATAGGGTGATGAGAGTGTAGAACGAGCTGCCAGCACAAGTGGTGGATGCAGGGTTGGTTTCAACATTTAAGAGAAATTTGGATAGATACATGGATGGGAGGGGTATGGAGGGCTATGGTGCAGGTGGAGATTGATGGGACTAGGCAGATTAATAGTTCAGCATAGGCTCGATGGGCTGAAGGGCCTGTTTCTGTGCTGTAATGCTCCATGACTCTATGATGTTTAGCATTAATTGACACCTGCCCAACTTGCTACATAGTCTGTCTTTTTTGCAATTTTACAATCTAGTTCTGTTAAAGAATGAGTCATGGTAATTAGTTAAGAATTAACAGTCCTGAAAATTAATTACAACCTACTGCAAAGTTAGCTCTTGTGGACTTGTTTGAGTTCTCAAACCAGCTAAGAATCTCTGTATCAGGTTCAATAAGTATAGTTTGATTAGCTTTGCTGTGGTGGAAAATGAACTTAAGATGAGAAAAGGGAAGCGGGAGCATTGAGGGAGATTTCAATCTTATCATAGTTGGGTGAGATATAATTGAAAAGCTTATACTGCATTTCATGCATCACACAGCTATCTTTGCTCCTTCAGTTGACTCAGCCATAATACATAAAATAACTTTTTATACATTTTTGGGACAAAGAATACAATTTCACCAATGTGTAGCATTTTACTTTCAATTTAAGATCTTATGGAGGATTGTGCGATTGGCAAGTGTCTTGTCACAGATTGCTCATCCAGAGACCCTTTTCACCTTCCTTGGGTCTGGTGGTCTCATCTGTTGGGTATTTTTGGTATTAATAACAAAATACTCAATAACCAATGACTTCTCTGCTCAAACCCAAGTTGGAGATGCCGTAGAATGGAGCCTCTGGTAAATACTAACTGGTTACTGTCTCTGTTTTATTCAATATACTGCTGCTGAGATCTTTGTCTTGGTGAAGCTGAGACAGTGTTACTAGGAGTAATGTCTCTTAACCCATGAAGCTCTGCTCTCTAGTGCCAGCTTACAGTCATGTCTGACTTTAGCAGCAGGAAACTGAACCTTTCTTAATCACGTCAACTCTTGAAGTAGATATTGATATGAACCTCCCACCTGCTCTGATGTTCAATAAGATCATGGGTGTTCGTTTATGTCAGTCTCACTTTTCTGCTTTTACCTCAGCATCCTTGATGACCTTAATCAATATTTGATCTTTGCTGTGAATAAACTCACTAACTGAGTCTCCAGAGCTCTCTTGAGTAGCGAATTGCAAAGCTTCACTACCTCCGGATGAGGAAATCCCTTCTCATCTCAGCTCCGAATGCCAGTTCTCTCATTAAGCCCTCAAATCTTGTAAGAATTAAGAATCTTTCAACAAAATAATCTCACATTTTTCAAGTTCAAGTTTAAATGTCATTCAACCAAAGTTCAAAGTACATTTAATATCAAAGTACGTATGCATTATACAATGTTGAGGTTCATCTTCAAACAGGCAGCCAGAAAACAAGAAACCCCAAAGCACCCATTAAAAAAAGACTGACAAGCGCTCGATATTGCAGTGCAGAGGAGAGTTACAAGGATGTTGCCTGGATTGGGGAGCATGCCCTATGAGAATAGGTTGAATGAACTCAGCCTTTTCTCCTTGGAGCGACGGAGGATGAGAGGTGACCTGATAGAGGTGTACAAGATAATGAGAGGCATTGATCATGTTGATAGTCAGAGGCTTTTCCCCAGGGCTGAAATGGCTAGCACGAGAGAGAAAAAATCATGCAAACAATAAAATTTAGCAAATAGCTTTTAGAACAAAAATGAGTCCTCAGACTCAAAGCCCGGAGCATCCACAGCAGGCCCACAGCCTCAGCCTCAGCCTCAGTTCAGCCAGTAGCAGAGTAAATGTCACAGAGCCTGCAGACACAGAGCCCGGAGCAGCCAGAGTAGGCCCACAGCCCCAGTGAAGTGCATGATAGGGTAAGCCATACATGGATACCCATTAATTCAGCCAAATGGAACAGCATTGCTCCGGGGCCAAGATGAGTAACAAAGTACCAATAGTCATACACAGCGCAAGGCACATACAGCATACATAAGATAACAAGCACATATAGATAGCAAGCACGCTTAAAGCAAATATGGGCACAATCTGTTTAAAAATTCCTCACAGGATAAACTCCATATCCTCGGAATCAATCTGGCCAAGCTTCATTGCATTCTGTCTATTGCAAGTATATCCTTCACTGAGTGTGGAGACCCGCCCTGTACATTATATTCCTGACGCACTGGCATATTTTGTGAAATTTGTTGTTCTTCCACAGCAGTACAATGCAATCCATAATAATAGAAAAAATATATGCGAATTACAGTGAGTAACTTAATTATTTAATTTAACTATTATATACATATATTTAAAATAGTTAAATTAAATATGTAGTGCAAAAATAAAAAAAAGTTAGTGAGGTAGTGTTCAAGGGCTCAATGCCAATTCAGAAATCTGATGGCAGAGTGGAAGAAGCTGTTCCTGAATCACTGAGTGTGTGCCTTCAGGGTCCTGTACCTCCTCTATTATGGCAGTAAGATAGCCATTCTTCAAATTATCTTGTGATAAAGTCAATGTATCTTGCATTTCTGATTACTTGCTGAAACTTTGAGTGATCCCACTTCTTGCAGGACAAGCTCCTTCATGATCTTCAGATGCAGGTGATTAGACTTTAGGGATTTATTAACTTCCAATTCTAATAATTTCTCTTTTTAGCTAATACTATTTTCTTTCCATTCCTCATTCATTACAGACCTTGGGCGGCTTCCTGTGTTGTTTTCCATCAAAACAATTTTTTTTTAAAAAACTTTCTTTTATTTCCTTATTGCCTGATGTAATTTCTCCAGTTTATGTCTGTAAGAAATCCATTTTAACTCTTCCTAATCTTTTCCTTTGAACATATTTATAAAAGCTTTAACTGTCTGTTTTTTTATGTTTTTACTATATAGCTTTTTAACTCTAATTAATTTCTTGTCCTTTTTAGAAATTTTAAGGTTTCTCAATTTACAGTTTTGTTGCTTTTTGCTGGCCACATTGCAAGACTATCTGTAATAAGCTCTTCAGGTCTATGGGGGGGGGGGGGGGAAAGCCTGAGAACGTTAGGCTCTGAGGTTGTTAGAGCACCTGAACTGGTTAATTGTTGTTTAATAGGAGTCATTAATTGTTTAGCGCTCCTTGCATTATTCTCAGGCGAAAGCAGTCTCCTAGTCTTTCCTGTTTAAGCTTGTTAGGTTTATTTTTGATAGACCCAGGAATTCCATCTTACTTGTATTACTTAAGTGGATGCCTGATTGGTTCTAATCATGGGGTCCTAGTTTTGAGAATGTTACTTATTGCAGTGTTGCTCGGCCAAGCCGCCGGTGTTCTTTTGGAATTGTTATGAATAAACTCTGGTCGCCATCTCCACATCAGAGTCTACCGTTCCTCTGCACTTGGGTTCCAATGTTGCCAGCGCACGTCATTGCAGAAGGACCCTGCGATTAATGCAAGTTGGGCATCCGCTTCAATAATACAAGCAACGTGGAATCCCCAAGCCTATTGTTGGATCTGGTGATTTCCAATTCGCAGGTTCTTTTAGAAGTCCAAGAATGAGTTGAAAACTTGTTGCTTAACGATCACTCATTGAAAATTTAAAACAAAGAAACAGGCACAGAGCACAGATGAACAGAAACTAAAGAACAAAGAGAACTTAGATGACGATTTTTGCAGGAACAGACACTATTATACTGAGATGAGAACAAATCCTGAAATAAGGGAGGGCTTATTGGAAGACACACAGGTATAGCATGTTTAACACTTAGCCAAAGGAAAATGAAAGGTGATAAACTGTTATGTAACCGTTATATCATTTTACCCAGCAGTAGATGGAATCTAACACCACATACAGTGAAAAATACAGGTTAAAAATACAAGTAGTA
Organism: Hemitrygon akajei; assembly: GCF_048418815.1. Taxonomy (NCBI): domain Eukaryota; kingdom Metazoa; phylum Chordata; class Chondrichthyes; order Myliobatiformes; family Dasyatidae; genus Hemitrygon; species Hemitrygon akajei. The sequence continues at coordinate 78,022,508 of NC_133137.1, read as the reverse complement.
TGTTAGCGAAACTACAAATTTAGTCTTGCTAAAAATTAATTATTAATTTAATACCTTATTAAAAGCATAAAGAACAATTGATTCCAACACTATCAAAATAAACTTAAACAAGAAGTACCAGAGCACTGCTTTACAAACAATTAGTCATTTGAGAAAAACACATGGGTCTCTAAACGATTAATGAGTCTCTTTAAACAACAATTAACCATATCAAGTTCTTAAAAACCTCAGAGCTCATGCTCTCCGGTGCCCCACACAGGGTAGAGGAGCTTATTATGCTATCAGTCAATCTAATTCTGCCTTTAACATCCCTTGATGCTCATTGCTGTGCCACCATTCCTGAGAGGTCTCTTCTAATAGAATGAAACAAATGATTTGTTTAGACCAAGTTAAGTATTATACAGACACATGGAAAACTATTGTGAGATGCCCCGGAGGCATTGCTGTCCAAATACGACATGGCAGCTAGACGTGGGAAATGCTCCAAGACAGCAAAACATTGACTCAGTTCCTGCCCTGCTGCTGATGACATTGGGCAGGAGCACTGGCTGTTCAAATAAAAGCATGTTTGAAAATTATAATGTGGCATACTCTGTTGAGAAGTCGTGAAATTTTAAAAACCGAAGTTCTTTACAGTGATGAGCTTGTGTTACAATCCCTATCACTGAAGATGTCTGTACTGTACCTGGGTTCTTTCCCATCACATTCCTTATCCATTCATGATTCAAATTTATAATTCTTTTTGCACAAATTTGTTTTCTCAAGGGTGGGCTGGGGAGGGGTGTGTTGTTGATGGGGGTGTAGAGAATTTTTATGCCAATACTTTCCTGCCCATTCTGAAAAACCGACTGGAAGGAGTCAGAAATCAGCCCCATCTGTTGCATTTATGCATATGAGATGAGAGCTAAAGTGAAAAATATAAGCATTTTAATGCCCTGGTTTTCATTGGAGCCCCTTGTCTTTCTGTTTCTACAGTTTATAGTTGATGATAACTTTATTATACTTCATCGGTTTAGCTAAGTTGTTATGTCATTGCTTAATGATCATGTTTCTTCTGTAAACTCCGATATTTTGATGGTATGGTTTATTCAGGGTGCCAATAAAATCATTTGCGTAAGCTCTTTCCTCATCTCGAGTCTGTCCTTCTGAAGCCGGAAAGCGTGTTTGTAATATCATCCAGTTCCTGATGACAGTAAGCACATGTTGTAGTCCCTGTCACTAATGGTACCTGTATTGTACAATGACATTTCCAATCGCATTTCTCATCCATTGACGACTGAATATAATCATGACCTTTTTCTAGTTGGTTTTAAGCTCTAGCCTCCGACAGAGTCCAACCTGTCGTCTTCCTCTTCACTGCTCTTTTAACCACCTGTCAATGCTGGCTTGATGAAGCAACTGTTATTTTTAGATTTTTGGTTTATTTTGGAACTTGCTTGCCAATTTTGTCCCAATGCCCAGATGGTATCCTATTGTGAAATAGATGGGTTTATTTCTGTTGACAGTAATGAATGCACATTTTTGTTCACATTATCTCCCTGCTGAGCTAGTACCGAACATGCTATTTCATTGCTGCACAGCTTTGAGTTAAACGCACAGCATCAGAATCTGAATCTAAATCAGAATCAGCTTTAATATCACTGGCCTATGTCACGAAATTTGTTGCTTTGCAGCAGCAAAACATTGCAATACAAAATAATAAAAAAAACTGTATCACAGTTTTGTGTAAGATGTATATTCAAAGTTCAAAAGTTCAAAGTAAATTTAATTATCGAAGGACATAAATGTCACCATATACAACCCTGAGATTCATTTACTTGTGGGCATATTCAACAAACCTATAGAATAATAGCCAATAACCAGAATTAATGAAAGACCACCCAACTAGGGCATTCAACTAGAGTGCAAAAGACAACAAACTGTGCAAATACAAAAATAAGAAACAAAAATAATAAATAAATATTGAGGAAATTAGATGAAGAGTCCTTGAAAGTGAGTCCATTGGTTGTGGGAACATTTTATCGATAGGGCAAGTGAAGTTGAGTGAATTACCCCCTTTGGTTCAAGAGCCTGATGGTTGAGGGTAGTAACTGTTACTGAACCTGGTGGCGTGAGTCCTGAGGCTCCTGTACCTTCTTCCTGATGGCAGTAATGAGAAGAGAATATGTTCTGGATGGTGGGGGGTCCCTGATGATGGATGCTGCTTTCCTGTGACAGCTTTTCATGTAGATGTGCTCAATGGCTGGGAGGGCTTTACCCCTGATGAACTTTTTGTGGGATTTTCCATTGAAGGATATTGAGGTTTCCATATCAGGCTGATTGCAGCCAGTCAACACCTCACATTTAAGGAAGTTTGTCAAAGTTTTAGATGTTATTCCAAATCTCTGCAAACTTCAAACAAAGTAGAGGCCCTGCTGTGCTTTCTTTGTAATTTCACATGTAATATATAAGCAAGCAGTGCTTAAAGAGAGAAAAAAGTAGTGAAGTAGTGCTTATGGGTTCAATGTCCATTCAGAGATCTGAAGGCAGAGGGGAAAAAGTCATTCCTGAAAGAACTATTCCTGAAGTTGTGTGTTTCCCTTTATTTATTTTATTTTCTGCTAATAGTTGTAGAAATATATATATTTCTGCATTTCTGACCTGCAATTGGTATGTTTTTTACGCATATTTCAAACCTTATAATTTATGTACAGTCAGAATACAGACTAAACTCATGTCGAAATAAACACGAGCAATTCAGCGGATGTTGGAAATCCAAAGCAACACGCGCAAAATTCTGGAGGAACCCAGCAGGTCAGGCAGCACCTGTGGAAATGAATAAAGTGAACATTTTGGGCTGAGATCTGGAACTGAGCATGAATGGGAGATTGAAAACCAGGCTGAGTGGTTTTATAAAAATAACCTCTTACTCAATGTCAGCAAGACCAAAGAGATGATTACTGAGTTCGGAAGGAGGAAAACAGAGGCTCATGAGCCAGTCCTCATTGAGGATCAGAGGGTTAGTAACCTTAAATTCCTCAGTGTTACTTTTCCAAAGACCTGTCCTGGTAAAATTACAATGAAAGCACGGCAGCGCCTTTGATTTCTTAGAAGTTTGTGAAGATTTGGCATGGCATCTAAAACTTTGACAAACTTTCATAGATGTGTAGTGGAGAGAATATTGATTGGCTGCATCACAGCCTGGTATGGAAACACCAATGCCCTTGAAAGGAAAATCCTTCAAAAAGTAGTGGATACTGATACAAAAAGAGTTCAGAAGGAACTCAGAGTACAGATAAGGGGGGCAAAGGAGCAGTATAGGAGAAAGTTAGAACAAAAGCTGCAGGAAAAAAGCATGAAGGAGGTGTGAGATGGGATGAAGATCATCACCGGATGTGGTGCAAAGCGGGGGGCAAACATAAGTGGAGATGTGGAGAAAGCGAACCAGCTGAACAACTTCTTCAATAGGTTCGACAGCACAATCTCACCCTCACTCAGACAGGATGAAGAGGTCAATACTCCCCAATGCCATTAGGCTTTACAATTCAACTGCCAGGACTTAAGAACTTTTTTTTAAAGTTATTATTAATGCTTTTTGAGTTAGTGATTTAGATGCATATCATATTATTACTGAGTTAAGTATTGTATGTAATGAGTTTTTGCTACAACAAGTGTATGGGACATTGGAAAAAATGTTGAATTTCCCCATGGGGATGAATAAAGTATCTATCTATCTATCTATCTATCTATCTATCTATCTACTGTCCAGTCCATCACAGGTAAAGTCCTCCCACTATTGAGCAGGAAAGCAGCATCCACCATCAGGTACCCCCACTGCCCAGGCCATGCTTTCTTCTCACCACTGCCATCAGGAAGAAGGTACAAGAGCCTCAGGACTCACACCACCAGGTTCAGGAATGGTTATTACTCCTCAAACATATGTTCTTGAAGCAAAGGGGATAACTTCACTCAACTTCACTTGCTCCATCATTGAAATGTTCCCATAACCAATGGATCACTTTCAAGGACTCTTAATCTCATGTTCTCAATATTTATTGTTTGTTTATTTATTATTATTTCTTTCTTTTTGTATTTGCGCAGTTTGTTGTGTCTTGCACACTGGTTGAATGCTCAAGTTGGTGTGGTATTTTATTGATTCTATGATGGTTATTATTCTATAATGGATTTATTGAGTATGCCCACAAGAAAATGAATCTCAGGGTTGTATAGGAACTTTGATAATAAATTTACTTTGAATTGTGAAGGAAGTTTAATTGCTTTGTTAAAAATATTAGTTGCTATTACTGCCAATATAACCATAAAACATGTTAATCAACCAATCTCTGTGCAGTGAGAGCACGGCTGTGACTGATGGTGTGCTCAAGACTGGGGAGATATGAAGTCAGATTTGGGAGAAGGGATTATCCTGGGAGATTTAAAACCATACAAGGTTGTCAAGATGTGTAGGAGAGAGGCCATGCACAGATTTGGAAAGAAGAATAAGAATTTTAAAAGTGAAATTTTGCTTGACCAGCTATTAATACATCTAAACTATTCATGTTTAAGATGGGTTCTGATTTTATATTAAGTACCTAGAATTAAACCAGATTTTAGTAATGTATTTGGGATATATTATTCATACAACCCAATATATTTCTGGATTAATTAATACTTTTCTTTTGTTCCATCTAAAATAGTGTTTTGAAATTGTATCAAGCAATATTTATGAAGCTCATTCCTAAGTTTTGGTTAATTTTAGGGTATAATTCCTTCCCTTCTGCAACTACCCTACTACACTCTCAACACAGCTGCTCTAAGTTCTGGTTAAGGAAAAACATATTCAGAATGTTAGGCACTTTTAATTAAATCAAAAATTACCTTTACATGATTGAATTAATTCTTCAATATTCCAGATATTTTTATGAATGTCACCAAGTCTACATTCTACCAAGCCCTTCTACCCAGACTAAAATTCTAACCTGTGATGACCACTGCTCTCAAAGAGATCCTTAAAGATAAAAAAAGTTCCCCCCCCCCCTTCCCTCTTCTATTCCCCTCTCTGGCCTCTTACCTCTTCTCCTCACTTGCCTATTACCTCCGCCCAGTGTCCCTCCTCATTCCCTTTCACCTGTGGTCCACTCTCCTCTCCAGCCTTTTACCTTTCCTACCCACCTAGATTCTCCTATCACCTTCTAGCTATCTGCCTTTCCCTCCACCCAATTTTTATTCTGACGTCTTCCCCCTTCCTTTCCAGTCCTGAAGAAGGGCCTTGCCCAAAGTGTCAACTGGTTGTTCGTTTCCATAGATGCTGCCTGACCTGCTGAGTTCCTCTGGCATTTTGCATGTGTTGCTCCTTCTTTACCAGTGCATTACCTTTCCCATCCATCTAGCTTCACCAATCACCTTCTAGCTAACCTCCTTCTCCTTCCCCATCTTTTTATTCTGGCATCTCCTCCCTTCCTTTCTAGTCCTGAAGAAGGGTCTGGGCCCAAAATGTTGACTGTTTATTCATTTCCTGACCTGCTGATTTCCTCCAGCATTTTGTGTGTGTTGCTCTGGATTTCCAGCATCTACAGAATCTCTCATGCTTAACCATATCTTTTAGCTTTTGCTCCAGATTCCAGCATCCACAATTTCCTATGTCTCTTGTTTACTAATCCTACCTCATTAGAATTGATGAAATCTATATTAGCCTATCTTTAGAAGAATTCCATGACACATTCATGCAGAATGCCTTTGTCTGTTTAGTCCAGGGGTTCCAAACTTTTTTTATGCCATGGACCCCTTCCATTAAACCCAAGTTGAACCCTTGGATTAGTGCAATCAATATGCAGATTGAAGTCTAACCATCTTTATGCGTAAGATTTTGTTCCTTATTTAAGATCCAAAGACATCCTACATTCAAAAGGTTCAAAGGTTCGTTTATTATCGAAGTATACAACTCTGAAATTTACAATTCTCTGGGTAGCCGTGAAACCAAGAAACAAAAGAAAATAAAGGCAGCATGATCGTCAACCCCAAAATCCCACCTCCCCGCACAAAAAAACAAAAAAAAACCCGAATCAGGCACAGTGATCCCCAAATCCCTCCCCCCGCACAAAAAAACTCGAACAAAACGGATCAGGCACATCAACCCCCAAAACCCCTCCCTGCACAAAAATAAATCTGAGAAGATTGGGTGAAAAAATGCAGAATATAAAATCTATGAGATTTATAGTCTGAAGTCCACAACCAAAACACATAAAAATCCTGGGCAACACCGAACGCAGCGGCAGGCTCTCTCCTCTCCGCTATAGAGCAAGCATTCAAAAGGCAAGCAGCCGGCGCTCACCCTCTGCACCTGCTTTAATTCTTCAATTTCCCCCATCGTTTTAATCAGCAAATACTGGGAGCTTTCATCAGTGAAATAGAGCCAAACGTCGCTTGAACCCTGTCCTGCAGCCTCGGAGACTGCAGAGCGCTAGGTTCCTATAGTTTCAGAATCACATTTGAGATCAGAAACAAATGTAAAAGACATAAAAAGCAGTGAAAGAGATGGTTTTGTGGTCTATCCAGAAGATGCCGACCAAAGGAAAGTTGTATGCAGGCACCATCTGACTTCACAGTAACCTTAGTCTGAAGAGTGAATAGCATCCTTGGTGAAGAATGCTTCATTAATTTGCAGTAATGGTTTAATGGAATTGACTAATTCAAAGAAATTTAGACTCATCGAGAGCTATAGCACAGAAACAGGCCCATCTGGCCGTCTTTGTCCTTACTGGCCACGATAGTTTCTGTGATAATCCCAATTCTCTCATTATGTGAAAACCATTTTACCTGTATGAGGTTTGAATACACTGTGTGATTCTATCTACCTCTACTACCTCGTTTATCTGTTAAACTTGCCTCAGATTATCTTAAATTCCCCCCACCTTCACCTTAAACCTGTGTCCTCTAGTTCGAAGCATTCTTACTCTAGAACAGGGGTTTGGAACTTGTGGTCCACATACCTCTTGGTTAATGGTAGGGGTCCATAGCATTAAAAAATTGGGAACCCCAGCACTGGAAAAAAGACCTTGACTCTATCTATACTTTACATAATTTTATCAACTTTTATAAGGTCATCTCTCGGACTCCTACATTCAAGCGAGAATAAATTTGGCCTATCGAATCTCTTCTTATAGCTACAGTTTACCAATCCAGGTTTTATGTAGGTCTCCGTTAGTCTTGATAGACCATGGATTTGTACCTTGGAAGGTTTCCAGGCCACAAGCCTGGGCAAGGTTTTTTTTAAGGAAGACTGGCAGTTGCCTAAGCTGCAAGTCTCCCCTCTCCACACCACCAATGTTATCCAAGGGAAGGGCATTAGGACCCATACAGCTTGGCACCGGTGTCATCACAGAGCAATGTGTGGTTAAGTGCCTTGCTCAAGGACACAACACGCAAGCCTCAGCCAAGGCTTGAACTAGTGACCTTCAGATAATTAGGCGAACGCCTTAACCACTTGGCCATGCGCCAACACCAATCCAAGTAACCTTCTGATAAATCTCTTCTGCCTCTCTATCGCTATCGCATCCTTCCTGTAATGTGGAGATCAGTCACCACCATCATTATATGCAATGTTGTATGACGTGGACATTCATGATCTTCCATCTGTATGGATCATGACTGTTCCTGGCAATTTTTTCTACAGAAGTGGCTTTCCATTGCCTTCTTCTGGGCAGTGTTTTTACAAGGTGAGTGACCCCAGCCATTATCAATGCTTTTCAGAGATTGTCTGCCTGGCGTCAGTGGTCGTATAACTAGGACTTGTGATGTGCATCAGCTGCTCATACGACCATCCACCACCTGCTCCCATGGCTTCACATGACCCTGATTTGGGGGGATAAGCAGGTGCTATACCTTGCTCAAGGGTGACCTGCAGGTTAGAGGAGAGACATTACACTTTCTTTTGGTAGAGACATATCTCCACCCTGCCACCCAATTATATGGATTAAATGCAGTTAATAGTGAAAATATTGCTCAGCGAAATCAGGCGGATTGGAGTCATCAAAAGCCTCTAACTAATTGTTTTTATTTCAAACTGCATTGATAATAAAACTCTTCTATTTTCCATTTGTTTTTAAATGTTTTTACTTGCAAATTGCACTGATTTATTTTTGTGAAATGGCTATAAAGTCGTTATGTATTTCTTTGCACTCTGTACAAGTCATACTTTTAGAGAAATTAATTGAAGATAGTGTCATTTCTTGAACAGATGCTTCCTGTCCACTGAAGGATAAAGAATTTATCTTTACTGATTATTTATAACCACCAGCAAAATCTGGAAAATGGGAGACCAGCCAAAGAAAAATAACATAGCCTATGAGAACTAGAAGTTCAAAAATGGCCCATTATCTGAAAACAGTCATTCACCTGTTCAGGGTGAATAAATAAGTGGCTGTCAAAAAAGATTTATCTTTGGATTGTGATAATGTTCTGAGCCCAACTCTGTTAAACCTCTTGCAGCATTGCATTTGTGCTCCAACAGCTTTGCTCCACGTTTTCACCTTAACTGGTATCTCCTTTTACTTTGTCATTTCTCTGTGTCTGGCTGGTTTCCTTGTGGTTAGAGAACTTTCCATCCTTTCTCTTTCCATGGCCCCCAGAGCTGTATCAGGAATTCCAAGCATCCGTTCTTGCCCTTTGTCAGTGACATCTTCATGAACAGCCGAAAATCACAAGGCAATTTCCCTTTAAGAAATGGAGGTCAGCTTTAATCACCCTATCTGTTTTCAAAGGATTCGGTGTACATTTGTTATCAAAGGATGTATGCAGTACAGAACCCTGCTTTTCAACTTCCTCACAGACAACCACAAAACAAAGAAGAACCATCAAATCCGTTCAAAGAAAAACATCAACCCCCCCCCCCCCAGCTGGAAAAAAACAAGTCGCGCAAACAGCAACAGAAAGAAAAAGCCAAAACCCAGAATATAAAACACAAAATCAAAAGGCATATTTCAGGCCAGCTCAGTGTTCATTTCTTGCAGGCTGTCCCCATTCAAAAATCCCCAAAAAACAGCAACAAAAATAGGAGCGACCAGAAAATAGAACACATCACAAACATGAGTTAGAGTCCCACCTATATACCGCATGGATTAAACCTTGCTCCAGCACTGTCCTCCAACAGCATCAAGGGAGAGAGTGAGATTATTCACATGCAAGGACCTTCCCTCGGGGGCAGTGAGCGAGAGAGGGAGAGAGAGAGAGACCACCACTGAGATTTGACACTCATGGTACCTTAAGGTTGTTATAGCTGGGAGTGGTAGTGGGGATAAGCTCCCACTACCTATTAAATGCCTTCAATTGAAGATCGAAAGAGTGTAGAGAAGATTTACCGGGATGTTGCCAGGTCTTCAGGAGTTGAGTTACAGGGAAAGATTGAACAGGTTAGGACTTTACTCCTTGGAGCGGGAAAAACCTATTCCACACTGTATCACAATAAATAAATAAAACAAAATAAAAATCTTCAGAAGCGCTTGACTAAAAATCTGTAATTAAAATTGGAAATTGGAGACCTGTAGCTGTGAATCTATTTCCTACCACAGTGTGGCAGTACAGAGCTATGCACCTTCATTCAGACAAGAAAACTCAATTAATATTCCTTCATTACAAATAATCAGAAGCATAACTTAAACTTAAATCTATGACACATTGATCTAAATTAAATGGCAAATGATTAATTTATTAATTTACATTTTCAAAAAATATTAAGGTGTTCGTTATCTAAGTGGAGTCAAGTTAGGAAAAGGGATCTAGGTGTTCTTGTACATCAGTCAATGAAAGCAAGCATGCAGGTACAGCAGGCAGTGAAGAAAGCTAATGGCATGCTGGCCTTTATAACAAGAGGAATTGAGTATAGGAGTAAAGAGGTCCTTCTGCAGCTGTACAGGGCCCCGGTGAGACCCCACCTGGAGTATTGTGTGCAGTTTTGGTCTCCAAATTTGAGGAAGGACATTCTTGCTATTGAGGGAGTGCAGCGTAGGTTCACAAGGTTAATTCCCAGAACGGCGGGACTGTCATATGTTGAAAGATTGGAGTGACTGGTCTTGTATACACTGGCATTTAGAAGGATGAGAGGGGATCTGATTGAAACATATCAGATTATTAAGGGATTGGACACACTGGAGGCAGGAAGCATGTTCCTGCTGATGGGTGAGTCCAGAACTAGAGGCCACAGTTTAAGAAGAAGGGGTAGGCCATTTAGAACAGAGATGCGGAAAAACTTTTTCACCCAGAGAGTGGTGGATATGTGGAATGCTCTGCCCCAGAAGGCAGTGGAGGCCAAGTCTCTGGATGCATTCAAGAGAGAGTTAGATAGAGCTCTTATAGATAGCGGGGTCAAGGGATATGGGGAGAGGGCAGGAACGGGGTACTGACTGTGTATGATCAGCCATGATCACAGTGAATGGTGGTGCTGGCTAGAAGGGCCAAATGGCCTACTCCTGCACCTACTGTCTATTGTCTATTGTCTATTATGTGCCATGTTGTATGACATGGGCAATCATGGTCTCGTGACCATGACTGATCTTGGCAAAGTTTTCTACAGCAGTGGTTTGCCATTGCCTTCTTCTGGGCAATGTCTTTACAAGATGGTTGACCTCAGCTAATATCAATACTCTTAAGAGATTGTCCTCCTGGCATCAATGGTCACATCACCAGGACTTGTGATGTGCACCAGCTGCTCATACGACCATCCACCACCTGTTCCCACGGTTTCACGTGACCCTGATCAGTGGGGGGGGGGGGGGGGGGGCGGTTAAGCAGATGCTACACCTTGCCCAAGGGAGACCTGCAGGCTAGCGGAGGGAAGGAGCGCCTTACACCTCCTTTGGTAGAGATGTTTCTCCACTCTGACATCCAAGGCGTACCTGGGAATAAAAACCAGCTGCTATATTTGGCCGGATGCAAGGGGAGTTGTACTTATAAGTGATTCCAGGAACTCTGTGCCAGAGGTTCAGGAATCAGCATTTATGAGCACAAAACCTAGGAATGCCAACACATATTTCAACAACCTGTGCAGGTCAGGCAAGGTGAAACACTCACAACTCCTCCATTAATAATCTTCATTTCATGTTCTTGATATTAATTGCTTATTTATTATTATTATTATTTCCTTTTGTGTTTGCACAATTTGTTGTCTTTTGCACATTGTCCCTCATTGATTCTATTGTGTTCCTTGTATGCTCGCAAGAAAATGAACCTCAAGGTTGAATATGGTGACATATTTGTACTTGGATAATAAATTTACTTTGAACTTTGTTAGGACTTGCTCCACATTCTAAAAATTGACAGTCATTAGCCATAATTTGCAATTCAAATCCTTTTGCATATATATCCCCCATGAGCAGTTACTTTTGTTCCCTTAAGTACACGCTCATTAAATTTGATCAGTCTTCTTTCAGGACAAGCAGGCGCTCAATGCCTCAGAAAGCAGGGACAGGAAATGTGCATTCCAGAGAAATGCATGACTCCAAACTTCTTTGTCTCACAAAATTTGCAAATCCCAACAGTCAGCAACTTCATATGATACATGGTCTGGATTGTGCTGGAAAGCTGCTCCCAACCTGTCTCGCTAACAGTCACATCTCTACTGCAAAGCACAAATAAAACCAGGTTAACATGTCCTGCCTTATCGCTGGTTCTCAGAATCAGAATCAGAATCAGTTTTATTATCACCCAGCATGTGTCGTGAAATTTATTAACTTAGCAGCAGCAGTTCAATGCAATACATAATATAGAAGAAAAATAAATGAATGAATGAATGAATGAATGAATAGTTCAATTACAGTATACGTATATTGAATAGATTAAAAATAGTGCAAAACCAGAAATAATATATATTAAAATAGTTAGGTAGTGTTCACAGTTTTAATGTCTATTTAGGAATCAGATGGCAGAGGGGAAGAAGCTGTTCCTGAATCACTGAGTATGTGCCTTCAGGCTTCTGTACCTCCTATCTGATGGTAACAGTGAGAAAAGGGCATGCCCTGGGTGTTGGAGGTCCTTAATAATGGATGCTGCCTTTCTGAGACACTGCTCCTTGAAGATGTCCTAGGTACTTTGTAGGCTAGTACCCAAGATGGAGCTGACTAAATTTATGTCTCTCTGCAGCTTCTTTTGGTCCTGTGCAGTAGCCCCCTCCATACCAGACAGTAATGCAGCCTGCCAGAAAGCTCTCCATGGTACATCTATAGAAGTTTTAGAGTGTTTTTATTGTCATATCAAATTTCTTCAAACTTCTAATGAGGTATAGGTGCTGTCTTTCCTTCTTTGTAGTTGCATTGATATGTTGGGACCAGGCTACATCCTCAGAGATCTTGAGATCTTGACACCCAGGAACCTGAAGTTGCTCACTCTCTCCACTTCTGATCCCTCTATGAGGATTGGTATGTGTTTCTTCATCTTACCCTTCCTGAAGTCCATAATCAGCTCTTTCGTCTTACTGACTTTGAGTGCAAGGTGTTGCTGGGACACCACTCCACTAGTTGGCATATCTCACTCCAGTACGTCCTCTTGTCTACAACTGAGATGCTGCTGACAATGGTTGTCAGCATCAGCATCAGCAAATTTATAGATGGTATTTGAGCTATGCCTAGCCACGCAGTCATGGGTATAGAGAGAGTAGAGCAATGGGTAAAGCACACACCCCTGAGGTGCTCCAGTGCTGATCGTCAGTGAGGAGGAGATTTTATCACCAATTGGCACAGATTGTGGTCTTCTGCTTAGGAAGTCGAGGATCCAATTCCAGAGGGTACAGAGGCCTAGGTTCTGTAACTTCTCAGTTAGGATTGTGGGAATGATGGAGTTAAATGCTGAACTATAGTCAATGAACAGCATCCTGACACAGATGTTTGTGTTGTTCAGGTGATCTAAGGCTGTGTGAGGAGTCATTGAGATTGTGTCTGCCATTGACCTATCGTGGCACTAGGAAAATTGCAGTGGGTCCAGGTCCTTGCTGAGGCAGGAATTCAGACTAGTCATGACCAACCACTCAAGTCATTTCATCACTGTAGATGTGAATGCTACCGGGCAATTGTCATTAAGGCAGCTCACATTATTCTTCTTAGGCACTGGTATAATTTTTGTCTTTTTGAAGCAAGTGGGAACTTTCGCCTGTAGCAGTGAGAGGTTGAAAATGTCCTTGAATAGTCCTGCCAGTTGGTTGGCACAAGTTTTCAGAGCCATTATTTACAATAAACTCAATAGAAAATTGAGGGGAAGCAATTGGACTATAGTTGTATATTTAATATTTCAGTAATCTTGTATATATGTAGTTAGATTAAGCATTTTTGTTTGTTTAAGTAAGTCATTACAAAGAAGAAGAGATGTCCATTATGCCACTGGTGTTTAGGGCAGCAATGAAGGCCCTCCATTGCTAATGGTGCTCAGGGCTTCCTTCATCATGTCAGTAGTTTCCTCTTGATTTTCACTACTGTCAGCCACGCAAGTCCTAGGTGGAGGCTCAGGAATACTGTCGCACTCAGGTGTAGCAGGATCCTTCATTCCTGTTTCCATAACTGTTTTGTTTTACCATTCAGGGCTGTTAGCCCTGAGCTGAACCCCTAAGCCTGGAGGACTGATGGACCACTCTTAGCCTGGCCTCTACCCTTTGAACTCTTTGGCATGGGTGACCCTACCAAGAGCCAAAGTGTAAAGCCCTGACTCCAGCCAACTTGAGGCATTGAGGCACGCAAGCCTCCAGACCCTGTCAAGTTTGCAGTCCTCTTGGAGGAACTCATTACGGGTTATGTGTCTAAATACATGAATTGCTTATGTCATTGATGCACCATCAATAACTCACTCTGAGACGTAAAAGCGAGGTATCGGCTTTTATTGACTGGAAGAAGGAACAAGCAGTGAGTGACCACCATACTACATCCTGGAGACTGAGAGGCCGGGCTCAGACCTCCATCACCTTTATACAGGGGTCTGTGGGAGGAGCCACAGGAGCAGTCATCAGGGGCGTGTCCAGACAGGTATATGTAGTTCACCACAGTCATCATGTCACCACATGATACACGCGCTTACAGTAAACTCTAAGTTAGATCTGCATTCCCGGACTCCCTTTGAACTAGTTTAATGCTTTGAAGTTACAAAACACAACTGATTTTATTGGAAATATGGCACTTTCTGTGGTGCTAAAGACATTGACGTAAAAACAACAGCTAAGTGGTCGACTATTCTCGTAAGTAGGCTCCTAGTGAGCAGCTTATTCCAGCTGTGGCCTCAGAGGCCGCTTGTCAGCTATGACAGGTCGGGACATTCCCCCATCTCCACGCAGCTGATGAATCCAGAGGAACGGCAGAGACCGATACAGTTTGGCCTCAGCAGCATTGCAGAAGTTGCCAGTCAGTGTTGTACTCAACATTGGACTGCCTTAGGGGCTCCAGCTCCAGAATTTCCCTCACAGTTTACTCCCGAAGCCTTCCCCTTGAGTGGGTTTAGCTGCAAATCATCATCTTCTCCTAGATGAGCTGCCAACCACGGCTGACGAGCCCCATCTGCCCAAAGTGACTGGTTTTAAGGCATCAGTAACCCACCCTTGCCCTTTCTCCCGTCAGAAGAAACTGTTCCTCTAGGCTTAGTAATGAAGGCCAGGAGCTGGACTGGGTTGTCAGAGGCTATTTGAGACGCACGCCACTGGGGCATTTAATAGGTAGTGTGAGCTTATCCCCACCCCCACTTGGCAATGACAACCTCAAGGAGTCACAGTAGTTATCAACAAATGGAGTTGAAAGGTAAGTATTGAGATAGTGATTTTCACAGATAGAAAGGTTTCTGTTTTCATGGGCATTTTCATGTGTGATTGACTTTATTTTCACTGATCACCAACGCAACAATCAACAGAGCTTTCTACTCTTTATTGTTAGCATCTGATGCATTAAACTGTATGATTTCATGTTAATTGTTGGTACATGCCTTTGAGTTCAGTAGATTTTGTCTCAGAGGCATTCATGATTCATAATATGATAACATTTTTATTGAATACAAGAAATTATGCAAGTTGTAGTATTTTTAATAACTTTACAACCAAGTTGTAGATATATTATATTACCAAAGAATTTTAAGTAAGAAATAGTTGTGATACAAAGTATTATATGACATTGTTTCTGCAACAACAAGAACAGAATTTACTTTACAGTTTACCCGATATACTACATTGGGGAGTTACAATATGTTACAGTAGCTGCAAAACCTACAAGTCCAAACTTACATCACACTAGTGCTTGTTGACGGGTAAGCAGCGCCCCAACATCAAAACATCACCCAAGGCTTTCAAATTATCCTTAAGACTTGCTCCTCCTTTTTACTGTGATCACTTTTGTTCTTATAATTTCTGGAGGTAATTGTTTCCATTACACTTAGTGTAAATTCCTTGAATTCAATCAGCACTCTATTGCTGTTGTCACATGCAGGCTCCGGAGTTCTCTCTCCGAATCCCTCTGCCTCCACATCTCTTTCCTTCTGTGAGAGACTGACTGTTCAAATTATTTCTGTTAATAAACTCGAATGTGCCCTTGTGTAACTTGATGTTAAATTTTGTTTGATAATGTTTTAAATTAGAAGTAACTTGGAATGCTTTGCCATTAAGAAGAGGGACGCCTCACGTCTTAATAAGCTGGTAAGGAAGGCGGGCTCTGTCGTGGGCAAAGTACTGGAGAGTTTAACATCGGTAGCTGAGCGAAGGGCGCTGAGTAGGCTATGGTCAATTATGGATAACTCTGAACATCCTCTACATAGCACCATCCAGAGACAGAGAAGCAGTTTCAGCGACAGGTTACTATCGATGCAATGCTCCTCAGACAGGATGAAGAGGTCAATACTCCCCAATGCCATTAGGCTTTACAATTCTACCGCCAGGACTTAAGAACTTTTTAAAAGCTATTATTAATGCTTTTTGAGATAGTGATTTAGATGCATATCATATTTTTTACTGAGTTAAGTATTGTATGTAATTAGTTTTGCGACAACAAGTGTATGGGACATTGGAAAAAAGTTGAATTTCCCCATGGGGATGAATAAAGTATCTATCTATCTATCACATTAAAGAAGCTGTTCCTTAAGGTTGTCATTGCTGAAGGGTGGGGGAGGGGCGGTAGTGTGGATAAGCTCCCTGTGGTGAACTAGATATACCTGTCTGACTGCTCCTGTGGCTCCTCCCACAGACCCTGCTGACTGCTCCTGTTGGCTCCTCCCATAGACCCCTGTATAAAGGCGACTGTGGGCTGCTGCTCTCCCTCTTTCCCCAGGATGTAGTGTTGTTTATTCTTCCAGTCAATAAAAGCCGATATCACGCTTCCGACCTCTCAGCGTGAGTTATTGATGATGCATCACTCCCATGACCAATTAAATGCTCCTAATGGAGTGCAGCTCAAATAGTCTCTGACAACCAAGTCCAGCTCCTAGCCTTCACGTATGGCTTAGCTACTAAGCCAAGTAGAACCATTTCTATTGACAGGAGAAAGGGGCAAAGGTGGGTTACTAGTGCCATAAAACCAGTCGCTCCAGGAAGATGGGACTCATCAGCTGTGGTTGGCTGCTCATTTAGGAGAAGGAAACTCTGATCTCAAGCATCCGCTGCCTTGTGGCTACACCCACTCTTGGGGACGGCTTTGGGAGTAAACCCCAAGGAAAGTCCAGAGCTGGAGTCCCTAAGGCAGTCCTACGTTGAGTTCAACACCGACTGGCAACTCCTGTGACGTCACTAGGGCCAAACCGTATCGGTCTCTGCTGTTCCGCTCGATTCATCAGCTGCGTGGAGAGGGGGAGCCTGCTACGTGGGCAGGAGCTTGCTCTCCACATCGTACTGCCCTGGCTTGCGTATCGTGTAGACAGCCAGGACGCAACGTCCATGGTCGACCCCCAGCAACAGATGCCAAGAAAGAATTAAAGAGGCTGTGCATAAAGTATGTCTGTGTACACGCAGGATAAAATTGTTATGCTACACAGATCGACGATTCTGCTTGTGGTAACCATGGTGAAGAAACATGGTTACTGAAGATACAAAACCTGCAAAGCTTGAATCAGTTTATTTTGGATAAGTGTACCCTACAGATAGATTGATGTGGGGTGAGTGGTTTAAGGAATTCCACTGCTTTAAGAAGTACAATATTATGCCTACAGGTTGTGCCAATGAACCAATTCCAACAGTGGTTAATATGAATGTAATGTAGTATTTTGCTATTTGGCTTTAATAATAAATATTACAGTTTCCTCTCAGAATTAAATGACTGGGTTAGCATCCATTTGGCTGAATCTATGTGAGGATGGGACTTTCCACAGCCACACACACAAAATGCTGGAGGAACTCAGCAGGACAGGCAGCGTCTATGGAAAAGAGTAAACAGTCAGCGTTTCAGGCCGAGACCCTTCATTAGGGACTTCTCACAATTTATCCGCATGTTCCTACAATGACTTAGCTGAATAACTGATGGTTTAATATTTTATTATTACTAGTGATAGAGCGTGGAGTAGGTCCTTGCGGCTCTTTGAGCTGCGTCACCCCGGCAACCCTCAACAACCCTGAGTTAACCCTCACCTAATTACAGGTCAGTTTACAATGGCCAATTACCTTACTTGGTACATCTTTGGACTGTGGGAGGAAACCCACACACTCCACAGGGAAGATGTATAGACTCCTTACAGAGGATGCTGGGAATTAACTCTGAACACCAGCACCCCGAGTTGTAATAACGTCGCACTAACCTCCGTGGTGCCCACTCGGTAATTTCAATTTCAATTTATTTTTTTATTTTGGTCAAAAATGACAGCAAAAGAAACTCCCTGCTTTATCTAGACAATGAGAAGGGATGCAACTGGCTGTTGCTACTTACACAAAGATCAAGCGATAATCCTTATTGCAGGAAGGTATTTTTACAACCCAATTAGGAGTGATCCTGCAGTTCATTGTTGATAAACATTTAAAAAGATCTGACCATGGAATGGAAACCACCCTGATGGTGAGCAATATGTCACTTGGTGCTGAGGCTTGCGCTGGGCCAGCCTCCCTGTCCAGAATCCAGCCAAACGATGGTGGTCCCTTTTGCTGGCTCTCTCTATTCTGAAGTCTGGTTGTGTGGCGTGGGCAACGTCTGGGCCAGGTGGCTTCTGGCAGACTGCAAAACGGGTTGGAGACCTTTGCCAGCTGTGTAATTATTAGCCATCTTAATATTGTAATAATTGATGAAAATATAACAGAATTATTACAATTCTTTACAAAATAATGTATTACTAACTAAAAACATACAAGATACATACATTTTAAAAACTTATTGAGATACCCCGTGGAAGAAACCCTTCCGGCCCCTCATGCTGCACTGCCCAACGACCCCCAGTTTGACCCTAGTCTAATCAAGGGACAGTTTACAATGATCAATTAGCCTCCCAACCGCTACATCTTTGGATGGTAGGAGGAAACTGGAGCACCTGGAAGAAAACCTACGCGGTTATGATGGGAAAGTACAAAGGCCTTACAGACAGCGGCGGGAATGATGGTAAATTCCAGGAAGACTGTGCACTGTTGATGTGACTTTTGGATACCAGTGTTAGTGTGAATTGATAAACATGATCTTCTGAATTAGCTGGAAGTTCAAAGTACATTTATTATCAAACTATGTATTCTATGTACAATCTTGAGATTCCCCTTCTTACAAGTTGCCACAAAAATCAAAGCCCAGCAGAACCCATTAAAATACAGCTAATGTGCAAAAAAAAGGAACAAATCATGTAAAAAATAAGAAGTAAAGAAATAAAATTCAGAACTAAAGGACACAAAAGTGAGTCTACAGCCAGGGAGCCACGAAATGCTCAGCACTTCCACATTTTCCTGCATGTACCAGAAGTCTGAGATTGACTTGGGTTTCAAAGGTTGGAATGGCCTTTGATCAGGACAGTCTGCAAAAAGTTGTGCAAAGGAACATTTGAGACAATGACAAAATCCCATTGCATATTCTATTACCTAACTTTGTCTAGACCCATTTTGCTTCATAAGCCCAGCTAAATTCTGAATAACTTCCATTGTTTTTCTTTCAGTCTTTACTGAGAAGAAGGAACACGATGAAGCAACAGCAGGCTGAGTTAATCAATTTGTAATAGGGCGTGATCTGTTGCTTGGGCTGATGTCGATCCTCATACAGTACTGTGTAAAAGTCTTAGGCACGTGTATATAGCTGGGATGCCTTGTACTGTTGTAACTATATGTGTTGCACTGTACTGCGGCTGCAAAAAAAGATTTAATGACGTATGTGAGTGATGATAAACCTGATTCTGATATGGATCTCTATTGTGAAATGAGAGCGGGAAGGGGGCAGGGAGAGGGGAATCATGGTTGGGAAAAGAGGGAAGGAAGCAGGAAGCACCAGAGAGACATTCTGTAATGATCAATAAATCAATTGTTTGGAATCAACTGACCCTGTCTGCACCCACACCACTCACTGCTCCTGGCACTCCTTTTCCTCCTTCTCTGCCACTTGTCCCACGCCCTCCCGTGGTGCTCCATCCTCACCATTTCCAACATCCTTTGTTCTCCAGATTTACAAACTTGCTCTCCACTCCACGTTGACAAACACGGTAAAAGTCTAAGTGCCTAAGACGCTTGCATGGTACTGTACACATACGACACCATTCTCCATGGTACATTCTCAGAGGGATTGATGAGAACAAGGAAAGGACAACAAAATCTGGCCTTAGTATAGGAGTGCAATATGGAAGCTCGATAGTTGGTTCGGTTTGTTTCCAGACTCTGTGACTCTGTGATAGAAAACATCTTCAAAAATTGGAGAGGCATTCGAAGTGTTTGACCTCTGATCAAAATGATTCTCAGTGATCAGAAAAGATTGATATTGTTTTCTATATTCAAAGGGCTAACAAAGGCAATGCTAGTCAAACGACACTCGAGGTAAGACAGACTGTTTCATTTCATAGTATTTGGGTTGAAACAAGATAAATGCTTCACTGATTTTGATATCAGAACTAATTCATGTGCCATACCAAAGAGTGACAAAATGATTTAAGGAAAACTGTACTTTTAGTCCCAGATTCATTACATAACTGTGTAGAAATTAGGCCAGCTGATTTGCATTCAGTGTGGCTATATCATGTTCTTAACCGTTTGAACCTCTTCTGAAACTTTTCATTTCATGTTTTGAATAAATGCTTGATACATGAACTTTGCAGGATTAGGACAAAAGGCAAAACTACAGAATCTGGGTTAGCTTTATTTGACAGAGCATACAAATATTTTGCCATTATTCTTTTAAGATTTGGGTTAGCAAAACAGGAAACCAGAATGTGGTAGTTTTCAGTAGTTCCTGGTACCGGTGATGAAATAATGTGCTTATTGCAATGGAACTCAAGCAGGTGACCTGGTAAGATGATACATAGATGTATCAAGGCAATGCCGCGGACTAAGCACTGGATTATCAGGAGCCTCTACATAGATGGTTATAAAAGAGGGACGAAGCGGATAAATCAACATTGGTTAGTGTTAGTTGGAGTGGAAATCACAAGGTCTGAACACCAGGCCACTCAAGGCAAATTAGGAATATGGAGAATTAGATGCCAAAGACCTACTTAAAAGAAAATAAATGAATTGAATGGTGCAAGAACTTGACAAATATGATAGTGTCAAGCCCACTCTCCAGGTTTGATTTCTGAATGCATTCCATTGTGAGTACTACAAGGGTGAATATTGGAGTAATTAAGGAAGGGTGACTGTCATCAGACTGTCACTACATTTAAAATGGAGTGTGTGCAGGAGCCAGAGGTTCTTCTGTGTAAAAACAGGCTGAACTTGGATCTCCACACTGCTTTCGCCTATCTCCACCGTTGAGTACGTCTATGTGAAACTCTGTAGCAGGAAAGCAGCATCCATCATCAGGGACCCCCACCACCCAGGTCAGGCTCTCTTCTCGCTGCTGCCATCAGGAAGACAATAGACAATAGACAGTAGGTGCAGGAGTAGGCCATTTGGCCCTTCTCACTGCTGCCACCAGGAAGAAGGTATAGAATCCTCAGACTCTCATCACCGGCTTCACGGACAATTTCTTTTTGTATTTGCACAGTCTATTGTCTTTTGCACGCTAGTTGAACGCACAAGCAGGGTGGCTTTTCATTGATTCTATGATGGCTATTATTCTATTATGGATGAGTATGCCTGTGAGAAGATTAATCTCAGGGTTGTATACTTTGATAATAAATTTATTTTGAACTTTGAAGGCTAACCTCTGATAAAGAAAGCTACACAATGTAATGAATTCCTTAGGCAGACATAACTGAGAGGTAGCAGAGGAATCCTTTAGAGAAGGGGGTGCCCAACCATTTTTATGCCATGGTGCCTTACTTTTAAATAAGGGGTCTGTGGGCCCCAGGATGGGAACCTCTGCTTTATAGCAATCCAGATGGAGCACACTGTATCACTGTCAAATGGGAGGCATTGCTACTGCCTTCTGAACTCAGCTGCTGGACTTAATAAATGGTTTTCTTCTTGGTGCTGATGAACTTGCTTGAAACGTGAACTCATTTGGGGTGCCATGGTAGCATAGTGATTAACGCGACACTATTACAGCTTGGGATATTAAAGTTCAGAGTTCAAATCTGGCATCCTCTGTAAGCAATGTTGTACATTCCTTCCTGTGTGTGCAACCCTTTCCTCCGGGTGCTCAGGTTTCCTCCCACAGTCTAAAGACGTACCAGTTAAGTGTGAAGTGGTTCATTTTGGTAGGTCAAATATGAAGGCAGAATATAGTATTAATGGTAAGACTCTTGGCAGTGTGGAGGATCAGAGGGATCTTGGGGTCCAAGTCCATAGGACACTCAAAGCAGGTTGACTCTGTGGTTAAGAAGGCGTACAGTGTATTGGCCTTCATCAATCGTGGAGTTGAATTTAGGAGCCAAAAGGTAATGTTGCAGCTATATATGACCTTGGTCAGACCCCACTTGGAGTACTGTGCTTATTTCTGGTCGCCTCACTACAGGAGGGATATGGAAGCCATAGAAAGGGTGTAGAGGAGATTTACAAGGATGTTGCCTGGATTGGGGAGCATGCCCTATGAGAATAGGTTGAGTGAACTTGGCCTTTTCTCCTTGGAGCGACGGAGGATGAGAGGTGACCTGATAGAGGTGTAAAAGATGATGAGAGGCATTGATCATGTGGATAGTCAGAGGCTTTTTCCCAGGGCTGAAATGGTTGCCACAAGAGGACATAGGTTTAATGCGCTGGGGAGTAGGTACAGAGGAGATGTCAAGGGTAAGTTTTTTACTCAGAGAGTGGTGAGTGCATGGAATGGGCTGCCAGCAACAGTGGTGGAGGCAGATACGATAGGGTCTTTTAAGAGACTTTTGGACAGGTACATGGAGCTTAGTAAAATAGAGGGCTATAGGTAAAACCTAGTAATTTCTAAAGTAGGGACATGTTCCGCACAACTTTGTGGGCCGAGGGGCCTGTATTGTGCTGTAGGTTTTCTATGTTTCTATGTTAGTAGGTAAACTGGCCATTGTAAATTGTCCTGTGATAGGCTAGGGTTAAATCGGTGGGTTGCAGGGGGCCAGAAAGACCTGTTCCATGCTGAATCTCTAAATAAAGTATTGAGACTACAGCATTTCATCCCTTCCCTATCTGGGGAATATAGTATCTGAGACAGAGCTTGTTCCTTTGTTAAGTGCTGTGCCGTATGATGTGGGCAATCATGGTCTCACAACCATGATTGTTCTTGCCAAATGGTTCTACAGAAGTGCTTTGCCATTGCCTTCTTCTGGGCAGTGTCTTTACAAGATGGGTGGTCCCAGTTATTACCAATACTCCAGAGATGATCTGACCTGGTGTCAGTGGTCGCATAGCCAGGACTTGTGATTTGAACCATATAACTATCCACCACCTGCTTCACGTGCCCCTGATCAAGGGGGTCTAAGCAAGAGCTACATCTTGCTCAAGGGTGACCTGCAGACCAGCAGAGGGATTGAGTGCCATTAGTAGAGATGTACAGAGTCTCCACTCCGCTACCCAGACTGGAGTAATTACAGGGAGCCATTATCGATACATAGGATGGAAACTAAAACTGATCAACATAGAAAGCAAATGCTTGGAGAAGTTAATGAGGTGTCCTAATTTGGAGATAAGTCCTGCGCACAAAGCCAGTTTTTTGCATACAAATCCTGTCATTTTAATATATTACCACAAATAATATGTAAGGAAGTGGGGATAGAGAGGTGGAATGAATTTCAATCCCTTCCAGTGAACTGATGACCCTAACTTGAAAGAAGAAACATAAATTCCTGCTCCCTCCCACTTTCAAACTCATGTGACTCAATAGAAATTGGGACAACTTTTTTCTTGAACATCAAATCAAATCAAACAGTTCTTAAGTAATTTAGTCCTGTCACACATTTAGGTAATGTAGGAGCCATTTATCTGTTCTGTATTGGCATTGTATTCTGTGTTGCACATTCATTATGTTTATTATGGTAACTAGTCACATGACTAGAGGCATGGTAAAGGGAATAAGTTATGTATTCTTGCATATTTCATGGCAGTTTGTAGCTTGGGACCAGCGAGGGTCATATCTTTGCTGACTGCTGAGATGACGCTCAATAATGCTTAATTGTATGTTTGCTAATTGATAATAAAGGATTGAATATAGGGTTTGACTTTTGCAACAATCATTGGAGCTCTGCGCACATCACACAAGTACAACAGTCCGTACAGGCATAGGGAAGCAACAATTATTTTTGGTTTTGATTTTGGATTAGTTTTGCTGCTACAGGTATGATAAATAGTACAGGACAGATACAGGAATGATTGCCTATAAAGCTAATCTGTCACCCGAATATTTGTAAGTCTTGCTAATTCAGTATTCAGTTCACTATGCACGATTTCCACACTCTGGCTCCAGTTCCGGCACAACTATTCACTCGCAGAGACCTCATTTTCCCCAGTCCTTTTAAACCTACCAGAACACTCCATGTTCCCTTTAAGCATACCTGGTTCACTTGAAAGATTATTATTCTGGTGTGCCACAGCTTAAAAAGAAAGTGAATTCAAATCATTTTTGGGGCATTAATTGGAAATAATATCCAGTAGTCTGGAAAATCTGCCGGTTTGCATCACCAGAGTTACAAGCTTGCCAGATAAGTGGAGTCTTCCTATATGTTGTTCATTTAACTCAACGAATACAGTCAAAGGTTTCTAACTTTGTACCAGGATTTCTAGGTTTGAGATGGAAATCCAGGGTTAAACATGGATATTGGGTCTTAACTGCCTACGATAGGCAGTTAAGCCAGGACAGTACGATATGAGAGCAAGTTGTTGCCTGTGTAGCAGGCTCCCCCGCTCCACACATCTGATGAATCCAAAGGAATGGCAGAGACCGATATAGTTTGGAACCAGCAGTGTTGCAGGAGTTGCCAGTCAGCGTCGGACTGCCTTAGGGACTCCAGCTCTGAATTTTTCCTTGGGGTTTACTCCCAAAGCCTTCCCCATGCATGGGTATAGCTGCAAGGCAGTGAAGATTGGAGATCAGAGTTTTCCTTCTCCTAGGTCAGCTTCCAACCACAGTTGAGGAGCTCCATCTGCCTGAAGCTACCTGGCTTCATTTCCTGCTGATACCTGTAAAGAGTTTGTACGGTGGGTGCTCTGGTTTCGTCTCGGAGTCCAAACACATACTGGTTGGTAGGTTAATTGGTCATTGTAAATTGTCCACTGACTAGGCTAGGGTTAAATCTGGGAATTGCTGTGGGGCATGGCTCAAAGCTCTGGAATGGCCTATTCCTTGCTGTATCTCAATAAATACATAAATATATAGATAGATGAATGAATGAACCATTATACTCACAAATGATTGTACCATAGATTGATACAAAGAAATCTGACTACATTTTATACATTCCATTCATTTGGCAATGTCATGGATGACTTCACACAAAATAAAAACTCAGATACATTGATACTGATGGGTAGGATTATTCAGGGATGATGTGTGAATGCGAAATTGAAGCAGGTTGGACAACAGCAGTGGAATCTGAATGACCTTTAAATAGAAAAGGGCAGAATGAAGGTGAGTCAGAGGAATCTGGTAATAGGCATGTCTTAGTCAAGAATTTCAGGAGCAACTAATTGAGACAAGTGTTCAAATTACTTCCTCATACACCCCCTCTTGCCTATATCGGCACCAGTTTGCAGCACTTTTCTCTGTTCATCTTGTGCCCTTTGGTATGACATAGGGATCATGGTGTTTGACCATGATTGTCCTTCGCAAATTTTACTGAGGAACTGGTTTGCCATTGGTTTCTTCTGGACGGTTTCTTTACAAGACAGGTGACCCCGGCCATTATCAATACTCTTCAGAGATTGGCTGCCTGGTGTCAGTGGTCACTTAACAAGAACTTGTGATTATGTACCACCTGCTCATACAACCATCCACCATCTCCTCCCATGGCTTCATGTGGCCCTGATCGGGGTCTAAGCAGGTGCTCCACCTTGCCCAAAGTTGATCTGCAGACTAGTGGAGGGAAGGATTATCTAACACCTCCTTTGGGAGAGACGTATCTCCACCCCACCATCCATCTCTTCTTAGTAGTTCTTCCTAAAACGGTAAATGATTTCTTTCTTGGTTGATACTCTAAAAAGGGCAGTAAGCTTACAATGTAGATTTTAACTGCCCCTCCATCTCTCATCAGTCAAAATTTAGTTATTTTCCCACAGAAGGATATAATTATAAAAAAAAATAAGTGAAAGAGGTATTTACTTGTGGCTTTTGATAAAGGCTCCCATGTAACTATGACTCATAATGTCTATATCCATAACAGGCTTAAACAAGATGCAGCTTGTGAATTTTGGCAGCATTTACTGTTATGTCACCTAAATCATGCGCAAATTTCGACAGATGTACCATAGAGAGCATTCTAACTGGTTACATCACCGTTTGGTATGGTGGGGTGTGGGGTGGGAAGCTACTCTGCAGGATTGAAATAAGCTGCCTATAGTTGTAAACTCAGTCAGCTCCATCATGGGCACTAGCCTCCAGGATATCTTCAAGGAGCAATGCCTCAAAAAGGAGGCATCTAACATTAAGGACTCCCATCGCCCAGGGCATCATGCCCTGTTCTCATTTCTACCATCAGGGAGGAGGTATAAGAGCCTGAAGACACACATTCAGTGATTCTAGAACAGCTTGTTCCCCTCTGCCATCCAATTTCTGAATGAACATTGAACTCATGAACTCTACCTCACTACTTTTTTATTTCTATTTTTGCACTATTTAACTATTTTATATATATATATATGCTTACTGTAATTAAGAGTTTTTATTCTTTTCTGTTGTCATTTATTGCATTGTACTGCTGCTGCAAAGTTAACAAATTTCACAACATATGCCAGTGATCTTAACTCTGATTCTGATTCTGATTCTGAGGTTTAACCCCAAGGCAGAGCAGCGGTGAGTGATAAATTTAATAATAAACTGCAAAATAACAAGCCACAAGGGGCCAGAAAACAAGAGAAAACAGACACTAAGCTAAAAAGGCAGCAGTGAGTCATGGCAGAAGCCATTGTCACAGTGGCTGGCTTCAGAGTGGACATAGACAGATTGGTAATTTTGAGGGTTTTAGCTCTTTGAGACTTCATTGAAGACAGGCTTCACTCAGAGAAAGCAAAGACAGAAAAAGTCATTTTTTTTTCCCCCTTCTCTTCTTTATATCTGCTGATCTAGGACAGTAGAGATGCCAGGCAGGAGAGTGAAGTGTTCCTCTTGTGGGATGTGGGAAGGCAGGGAGACCTCCAGTGTCCCTGACGACCACAACTCTGAGAAGTGCATCCAGCTGCAGCTTTTAAAAAACTGGATTAAGGAGCTGGAGCTGAAGCTGGATGGTTTGGACGGTGGAATTAATGGACTTGCTGCAATGTTTGCAGACAATATGAAGATGTGCATTAGTAAGAGTCCGATCATCAAATGTGGATCAAAGTCCAAATTAATTTTAGGTGTTTAAGTCCATGTGTCTGGTTATTTATTTATTTATTGATTTAACAATGCTGCACAGAGTAGGCCCTTCCATCCATCAAGCCATGCCACCTCAGCTACCCCACAACCCCTATTAACCCTAACTTAATCTCAGGACAGTTTGCAACAAGGGCGTAGAGAGACTCCTTATAAAACAGTGCTGGAACTGAACTCTGAATTCTGGAACCAGCCGGCCATAAGATACAGGAGCAGAACTAGGCCATTTGGCCCATCGAGTCTGCTCCGCCATTCATCATGGCTGATCCAATTTACCTCTCAGCCCCAATCTCCTGCCTTCTCCCCGTATCTCTTCATGCCCTGACCAATCAAGAATCTATCAAAGTCTGCCTTAAATATTCCTAAAGACAGGCCCTCATAGCTGCCTGTGGCAAAGAATTCCACAGATTCACCACTCTCTGACTAAACGGAATGTCCCAAGCTATAATAGTGTTTCATTACTCACTATGCTACCATGGCGCTCAATTTCATATGAAGTCATCCATTACTTTGCGTAATGCATAATAACATGTAGAGTACAAAAGGTATATCTTAGTATCTGTCAATGGATACAATCATCTTTTGGTATACAACACAGTTCTTGTTGAGCTTTGTAAACATTTTGATCTAAATTTTTATCTTTGTTTTTAGTTTCAGTAGAAGCCTTGGTCATTTAATCTCTGTAATTGCCTGCAAACCTTCAGTTTTTCCAAGGTGTCTGTGCACCTTCTCTGTGAAGTTCTCTGTAGGTCAAGCAGAACATGTAGAGAGAAAAGTACAACTGACAAAGAGTCATTGACCTGAAATGTTGGTGCTGTTTCTTTCTCTATGCACGCTGCCTGACCTGCGAGTGCCTTTGGCATTTTCTGCTTTCTTGTTTAAACTCTGCCACTAGTTTTGTGATCACCTATGAGTTTAATGATTTCAGCACAGGAAGCCATGTCTTCAGCTTGTTTTAAACTCCAGATTTTCTTCTTAAACCTCTTCACCACCCTCTCTGCTTCTCTTTCCTGTTTTAAAATCCTGCCATGTTTTGAAACAAGAGTTTTGGTTTCCCGCTCCAACGTCTTGTTAGCTGGCTTGCTGTCACATGTTTCTCGACATTCTTCCGCCGTGTTGTGGGATATTTCGCTTTTGTTAGCTGTGTTAGATGACACCTTATTTTTTGTTGCTGAAAGGCAGTTGAGCAAGTCCTAACACTGGATGGTGAAAGGACACAATAGAACAGAAGGAACACTTTCCATGCTGAGTTGGGGTGTGGAAGGCTGAGGTGAAATTAAGCCTCAGAAAAGATGAATTCAGGCTAAGAACCTGCTTAGGTGGTTGCTGGATGTCAGTAGTGTGAAGTTCAGTTGTAGCTCTAATAACCTGTACAAACTTGGTACTTGGGCAAACAGCCCAAAGTGCAGTCACTGGGGGGTGGGGGGGGGGGTTTATTGGGGCTGCAGGTATCTACAGTAAGTTATAAACTTTATCAGATTCACACCAGAGGTGGGCAACATGCAAGTGTCATTGACAACCTAGCAAGGTTTTTCAGTCTTCAATGGTGAGGTTCAATGTTTGCTTATCAATAAAAAGGAAGCAGCACAGAATAGGCCCTTCCAGGTTTTCGAGCTGTGCTGCCCAGCGATCCCCCGATTTAATCCCAGCCTGATCACAGGACAATTTACAATGATCAATTAACCTGCCAACCGATAGCTCTTTGGACTGTGGGAGGAAACCAGAGCACCCGGAGAAACCCATGAAGTCACGTGGAGAACGTAAAAATTTCTTACAAGCAGTGGCGGGGATTGAACCCAGATCGCCTGTACTGTAAAGCGTACGAGGCTACCCATACGGTATATGAGGTGTTGCTCCTCCACCCTGAGAGTGGCCTCACTGTGGTAGAAGAGGAGGCTATGGACCGACATGTTGGAAAGTGTAGAGGGATAGGAATTTAAATGTTAGGCCAACGGGAAATTCAGCTTTTGGCAGATCGACAAATGTAGACAAGGCCACCTTGGGATTCCCACAGAAATGGCTATTTCTTTTACAGGATACACTATTTTTCTTCCATAGGGATGTGATTTAAAACTGTTTTTTTTTCCAATCAAAATGAACCCACACAATTTTGTCCAGGTAAGAGAATCAGTAATGAATGGTTGGTCAGTGTGCTAACAAATAGAGCAGTGTTGTGGCACAGCAGTTAGTGCTGCTTCTTCACAATGTTTGGTCTTGGCCTTGACTGTTGTCTGGGTAGAGATTGCACATCTTCCTTGTGACTGCATTAGCTTCTGCTACATTCTTTGGTTTCCTCTAATTTCCCAAAGATACGCTAGAAGGTTAATTGGTCACTGCAAGTTATCGCTCAGTAAATGTAATTGCCGAAAGCATCAAAGGGGGAGACAATGGGCGTAAGAAAGAGAATAAATTGCCAAGGGAACAGAGAAATAAGGAAAGATCGAAAGGGACTGTTTGTTCCTCTGGGAGCTAGTTTGATTCAATTAAGTTCAAAGTTCAAAAGTTCAAAGTCAATTTTATTATTAAAGTACATATATGTCACCGTATACAATCTTGAGGTTCATTTTCCTGCAGGCATACTCAGCAAATCCATAGAACAGTAGCTATGACAGGATCAATGAAAGATCATCTAGAGTGCAGAAGACAACAAACTGTGCAAAGGCAAATATACATAAATAACAAAAAAAAAGAGAATGTGAGATAACAAGATAAAACGATTGTAAAGTGGTTAACATTGTTAAGATTGTTAACACTGGTTGTGGCAATATCTCAATGGATGGGGCAAGTGAGTGTAGTTATCCTCTTTTGCTCAAGATCCTGATGGTTGAGGGGTAGTAATTGTTCTTGAGCCTGTATTGCGAGTCCTGAGTCTCTTGTACCTGCTACCTGATGGCAGGAGTGAGAAAAGAGCATGGCCTGGGTAGTGAGGATCTTTGATGATAGATGCTGTTTTCCCACGACAGTGTTCCGTATAGATGTTTTCAATGGTTGGGAGGACTTTACCCATGATGTACTGGGCCAAATCCACCACCTTTTGAAGGATTTTTTTGGAGTTTAACAGTTAATAGTTGTCTCTCACGTGAACTTGACATGACTGGCAGCCAGCATGTTAACACAGACGTCAGTTTACAATACTGGTGTGTGTACTATCATCTGACAATTAGGCAAGATAAACACCTATAGTGAAAATCTGTATCTGGATTGCAAACTTTGTGAGAAATTGTGTGAACGTTAAAGAAGAGTTCTGACTTGTTTCTTGTAGCACCTGGAGTAACATGAAAGGGGACTGTTCAGTTGAGAAAATTTGGAAAACAAAATGAGGAATGTGGTCCACTCTCAGTAAGCAGACACAGTAAGTGGTGGGAATCACTGATGATAATTTCCTTTGGTATTATAATAAGAACGTAAATGCAGAATAACTGAAAAATGAATATTACATTGAACACTGCTTAAGTGATGCTAACTGCTAAGTGAGTTTGGCATTTTCAAAGTTTGCCTTCTGGAATTGTATATTTAAAGGGTACAATCATTGTTGTCTAAGCAGATAGAAACAGGTGGGAGGGGCAATTGGACAAGTACTTTAACTTCTGAATCACCAGGAAAATATAATGCAATCAGTTCCGACAATTGGGGGAAATCATCTTGTAGGTCGAGGTAGTAGACTAACTTTGTGTCCATTTATGCGTAATTATTTTGCTTATTTGAAATACTGATATTTGTTTCCTCTTGCAAAACTGCTTATGTTGGGTAAATATTTTTAAAGTGTCTCGAACATCAGATAGGGGATTTCTAATCGGCTGTTGACCAGCAGAACCCAGACAAGAACAGCTGCTTGTGGGAAGGGGGTAGGTTACCCACTGGTTTCCAGTCTTAGAACATAGAACATAGAAATCTACAGCACATTACAGGCCCTTCGGCCCACAATGTTGTGTTGACCATGTAACCTACTCTAGAAACTGCCTCGAATTACCCTACCACATAGCCCTCTCTTTTCTAAGCTCCATGTACCTATCTAAGAGTCTCTTAAAATACTCTATTGTATCCATCTCCACCACCGTCGCTGTTAATGTGTTCCATGAATCCCACCACTCTTTGTGTGAAAAACTTATCTCTGATATCACCTCTGTACCTACTTCCAAGCACCTTAAAATTTTGCCCCCTCATGTTAGCCATTTCAGCCCTGGGAAAAAGCCTCTGGCCATCCACATAATCAATGCCTCTGATCATCTTATACACCTCTATACACCTCTACCAAGGAGAAAAAGCCAAGTTCACTCAACATGTACTCTTAAGGCATACTCTCCAAATCCAGGCAACATCCTTGTAAATCTGGTGACCAGAACTGTATACAGTACTCCAAGTGGGGTCTGACTAAGGTCTTATATAGCTGTAATCACAAGGCTCTTGAACTCAATTCCATGGTTGATGAATGCCAACACACCATACGCCTTCTTAACAACATTGTCAACTTGCGCAGCAGGTTTTAGTGTTCTATGGATATGGACCACAAGATCTCTCAGATCCTCCACATTGCCAAGAGACTTATCATTAATAATATATTCTGTCTTCAAATTTGACCTACTAAAATGATCCACCACACTGATCTGGGTTGAACTCTATTTGCCACTTCTCAGCCCAGTTCTGCATCTTATCGATGTCCCATTGTAACCTTTGTCAACCCTCCAGACTATCCACAACATCCCCAACTTTTGTGTCATCAGCAAACTTACTAACCCACCCTTCTACTTCCTCATCCTGGTCATCCTGGTCAATCACAAAGAGGAGGGGTCTCAGAACAGATCCCTGCAGAACACTACTAGTCACCGACCTCCATGCAGCATAAGAACCATATGCTACCACCCTTTCCCTTCTGTGGGCAAACCAATTCTGGATCCACAGAGCAAGGTCTCCTTGGATCCCATGCCTCATTACATTCTGAAGAAGCCTTGCATAGGGAACCTTATCAAATGCCTTACTGAAATCCATATACACTATATCCACTGCTCTACTTTCATCAATGTGTTTTGTTACATCCTCAAATAATTCAATCAAGCTCATGAGGCATGATATGCCTTTGACAAAGCCATGCTCACTATCCCCAATCAGATTATGTCTCTCCAAATGCTCATACATCCTGCCTCTCAGGATCTTCTCCAACAACTTGCCCACTAATGAAGTAAGACACACTGGTCTATAATTTCCTGGTTATCTTTACTCGCTTTCTTGAACAAGAGAATGACATTTTCAACCCTCCATCCTGTCCCTATTGATGATGCAGAGATCATTGCCAGAGGCTCAGCAACTTCCTCCCTCGCTTCCCACAGTAGTCTGGGGTATATCTCGTCCAGTCCCGCCGACTTATCTAACTTAATACTTTTCAAAAGTTCCAGCACATCCTTTTTCTTAATGTCTATATGCTCAAGTGTTTCAGTACACTCTAAGTCATCCCCACAGTTGCCAAGGTCAAAGTACCTCTGCTACTTCCTCTGACTCCATGCACACCTTTCCACTATCATACCTGATTGGTCCTATTCTCACGCGGCTCATCCTCTTGCTTTTCACATACTTGTAGAATGCCTTGGGGTTTTTCTTAATCCTGCTCACCAAGGCCTTCTCATGGCTCCTTCTGGCGCTCCTAATTTCATTCTTAACCTCCTTCCTGGCAACCTTGTAATTTTCTAGAATTCTGTAAGTATCTAGCTTCTTGAACCTTTCATATGCTTTTCTTTTCTTCTTAACTAGATTTTCTACATCCTTTGTACACCATGGTTCTTTTACCCTACCATCCTTTGCCTGCCTCAATGGAACATACCTATGCAGAACGCCATGCAAATGTTCCCTGAACATTTGCCACATTTCTGCCGTGCATTTCCCTGAGAACATCTGCTCCCCATTTTCAGCCTAATAGCATCACATTTCCTCCTACCCAAGTTAAATGTTTTCCCAAATTGTCTGTTCCTATCCCTCTCCAGCGCTTTGGTAAAGGAGATAGAGTTGCGATCTCTACCTCCAAAATGGTCTTCCACCAAGCAATCTGATACCTGACCAGGTTAATTTCCCAATACCAGATCAAGTACAGCCTCTCCTCTAGTTGGCTTATCTATATATAATGTCAGGAAACCTTCCTGAACTTACTTTACAAACTCCACCTCATCTAAACCCCTTGCTCTAAGGAGATTGCAGTCAATATTAGGGAAGTTAAAATCTCCCATCACCAGATAGAGAGACAGATTCTGGAACAGTGCAGTAATAATAGGGTAACCCTATTATTATTGCACTGTTCCAGAATCTGACTCTCTATCTGCTCCTTGATGTCCCTGTTACTATTGGGGTATCTATAAAAACACCCAGTAGAGTTATAACCTCCTTCCTGTTTCTGACTTCCACCCACACTGACTCAGTGAATAATCCCTCCATGACTTCCTCCTTTTCTGCAGCCGTGACACTATCTCTGATCAACAGTGCCATGCCCCCACCTCTTTTGCCTCCCTCCCTGTTCTTTTTGAA
Organism: Hemitrygon akajei; assembly: GCF_048418815.1. Lineage (NCBI taxonomy): Eukaryota > Metazoa > Chordata > Chondrichthyes > Myliobatiformes > Dasyatidae > Hemitrygon > Hemitrygon akajei. The sequence goes on along the minus strand of NC_133137.1, from coordinate 77,989,014 downwards.
ACATCTAAAGCCTGGCACACTCAGCAGACATTCCTGCCCCTGAGACATCCAAGTCTCTGTAATGGCCAACAACATCATAGTTCCATGCATTAATCCATGCTCTAAGTTCATCTGCCTTCTTTATAATACTCGTTGTATTAAAATATACATATCTCAAACCATCAGGCTGAGTGCATCTTTGCTCTATCATGTGCCCATCCTTCCTCACAAACTCCCTACAAGCTGCTTCTACTTGTGCGCCAACTGCCCCATTCTCCTCTTCTTCACTTTGGTTCTCACCCCCTGCAAATCTAGTTTAAACCCTCCCCAATAGCATTAGCAAACTTCCCCACCAGGATATCTGTTGGTCCCCCTTGGATTCAACCCGTCCTTTTTGTACAGGTCACACCTGTCCCAGAAGAGGTCCCAATGATCCTGAAATCTGAATCCCTCCCTGCTGCTCCAATTCTTCAGCCACGCATTTATCCTCCACCTCATTCTATTCTTATACTCACTGTCAAGAGGCACAGGCAGCAATCCCCACAATACTACCCTTGAGGTCCTGCTTCTCAGCTTCCTTCCTAACTCCCTGTATTCTGCTTTCAGGACCTCTTCCCTATTTCTACCTGTGTCGTTGTACCAATATGTACCACGACCTCTGGCTGCTCACCTTCCCATTTCAGCATATTGTGGACTCGTTCAGAAACATCCCAAACCCTGGCACCTGCAAGGTAAAATACCATTTGTGTTTCTTTCTCGCGCCCACAGAATTGCCTATCTGTCCCCCTAACTATAGAGTCCCCTGTTATTGCTGCCATACTCTCCTGTTCTCTACCCTTCTGAGCCACAGGGCCAGAGTCAGTGCCAGAGGCATGGCCACTGTTGGTTCCCCCAGGTAGCCCCCCCCACAACAGTACTCAAAATGGAGTACTTATTGTTAAGTGGGGTGACCATAGGGGTGCTCTTCACTATCTGATGTTCTTCCTTCCTTCTCTTGACAGTCACCCACTTATCTGTCTCCTGTAGCCCCAGTGTGACTACCGCCTGCAGCTCCTATCGATCACCTCCTCACTTTCCCTAACAAGCTGAAGGTCATTGAGCTGCAGCTCCAGTTCCCTAACCAGTCTCTAAGAAACTGCAGCTTAATGCACCTGGTGCAGATGTGGCCATCAGGGAGGCTGGAAGTTTCCCGGATATCCCGCATCTGACATCCAGAGCAGAAAACTGGCCTTGCAGTCATACCCACTATTCTTAAGTTAGAGGAAAAAAGAGATATGAAATCAACCTCCTTTACCTCTCCTTGCTGAAGCCCTAATGAGTCAAAGCCCCACTACTCTGACTCACACTACTCTGATGACTGCTCCACTAGGCAATGTCTCCCTTTTATCCCAGAACCTTCTCAGTGGCCTTATACAATGATGAGCTACTGCATCTGTGCACTACTCCAAATCGAATCTTGTGGTGCATTGGGCAGCTCGTTTGCCTTTTCCTTAGCACTTGTCTGTTGTTAACGAGGCTGAGTGGCTAGCTTGATGCTCAACCCAGCAGATGGAAAGCGGGCAAGGAGCTGGCTGGATGCAAACCCAGGACCATTGGCCTCAAAGTCCAGTGGTGATGCCACTATGCCACCGTTCAGCTTCACTTTAAATATATAGAACTTGAAATATACCCAGTGGCTTGGCCTCCAGAGTGGCCTGTGGCAATGAATTACACAGATTCACCACCTTCTGGCTAAAGAAATTCTTCCTTATCTCTGCTCTAAAGGGATATCCTTCATTTCTGAGGCTGTGCCTTCTGGTCCAAGACTTGCCTTTTCTCTCCATCCCTGATTTCTGGCATGAGATAATCTTTCTGGTTTGTGAACAGGAGCATGTATATTATGTGGTAACTGGGAAAATGTACAGCGAGGCCTCTGTTGGTCATATATGTTGCGTCCAGCTGTCTATGTGATATGCAAGCCTGGGCAGTACAAGCTGTTGCCCATGTAGCAAGCTCCCCCTCTCCATGTAGCTGCTGAATCTAAAGGAACAGCATAGACTGACACAATTTGGCACCAGCAGCATCGTATGAGTTGCCGGTTAGTGTTGAACTCAACGTAGGATTACCCTGCGGACTCCAGCTCTGGATTTTTCCCTTCGGTTTTCTCCTGAAGACTTCCTATGAGTGGGTATAGCGGGAAGACAAAGGAGGTTTGAGATCAGAATTTTCTCTCCTAGATGAGCTGCCAAGCACAGCTGTCAAGCCCCGTCTGCTCACAGTGACTGTTTTTAAGATGCCAGTAACCTGCCTTTGTCCCTTCCCCTGTCAGTAGAAATGGTTGCACTGGGCTTAGTAGCTGAGCCACAACTGAACATGGTTGTCCGAGGCTATTTGAGGCGTACGCTATTGGGAGCATTTAGTAGGTAGTGGGAGCTTGTCCCCATTACTACCCCCGGCTATAGCAACTTTAAGGAACCAAATGTACAGTATATTCCATTCAATTAACCCTATTTGACCAGTTTGAGTACCTGTCATTGGGTGGGGGGGGGGGGGGGCGGGGGGGGAGTGACATTTGTTGGGTTGCGTTATGACATTGAATGGAAGAGAAGACCCTGAAGATGCATACAGACAACTCCTATCAACAAAATTAAACAATGACTTCTCTCTCTGCCAGTATCTCAGCTGCTGCTCTTTTTCCTTCCCATTGCTGTAGAGAGTATTTCAGTTGAGTGTGATTCTGCCCCCTGGGGCTGGTACGCGTGTTACCCACATTTAAAGTTTTGCTGCATGGGAGAGCTAATGGGAAGTGTCTTCTCCAGGGTTGGTAGGAGCAATGACCATCAGAAAATTCCCATGTCAAGGATTGTTCTTTCTAGATTTACACATCGGTGATTAGTGGAAAGATTTTCCTCATTTTTTTGTGGAGCATCTGTGATGATGGAAATTGTGGAGGAGATCTTCTTGTCGATCTGAACTGAATGGGGTCTCCAAGTGAAGAAATCCAGGATCCAATTGCTCAGGGAGATATTAAGGCCAAGGTCTTGGAGCTTATTGATTAGCTTTGAGGGGGTGATGGTAGTGACTGCTGAGCTGTAATCAATAAAGAGCATCATGATGTCTGTATCTTTGCTGTCTGGAAGTTCCAGGATTGAGTGGAGAGCCAATGAGATGGCATCTGCTGTGGGCCTGTTGCTTCAGAAGGCAAATTGGAGCGCATCCAAGTCACCTCTCAGGCAAGAGCTGATATATTTCATCAGCAGCCTCTCAAAACACTTCATCACTGTGGATGTAAGTACAACTGGGCGATAGTCATTGAAGCTGGTCACCACGTTCCTCTTGGGTACTGATATAATTAAAACCTGCTTGAAGCAGGTGGGTACCACACACTGCCAAAGTGAGAGTTTAAAGATCTTAGTGAACACTGTTACATTTTGTAACTTCAAAACATTAAACTAATTCAAAGGAAACGTGGGAGTCTGAAGAGTATGGGTGCTGTTTGAGTTTACTTTATGTGAGGCGTATATGTATCATGTGGTAGCATGATGACTATGCAATTAGTGCATTTTACATATAACCTGTAATTTTTTAAACACGAATACTTCATCAAACAACATATACACAAGTGTATTAAAATATTATTGAAATATTAAATACACAACATTCCTCCCTGCTTAACTATAAACTATAACTCAATAGAGAATGTACCTGAACCACAGTATATATGTATATATTACTGCTACTATATACAGACATCCACGGCAAGGTGAACCTTAAATTGTTCCATTCAGTCCTAAAGATTTAATCGCTATGGAGGATTTATTACTCTTGCGGGGTAATGTCTTTCCTGACAAGGGGAATCACTCTGCCTGGCAGGTGAGACTTGCAGGTGTGAAACAATCTTAAGTTCTGGGGCCTCCTTCGTGGTGGTTGCAGGAGTTGACTGTGAGACTGCAGGAAGTGGCTCTGAAAGTGGTAGCCTCCTTTCTTCTCTAACAATTGACTCTGCTCTCCTCAACTGATCGATGTGTCACTTACAGATGATATCAGACTCAATCTCCACTCTGTAGGGGAGTGATCCAGTACTGTCTTTAATCATTCCTAGTACCCACTTTTGATCGCCTCTGTAGCCCTTTGCCAGGAGTGAAACATCGAACCTCCTTGTTTGAGGAGCCTTCAATTTGCCTCAGCTGTTCATCCTCTATCCTGCTTGGGTTTGAGGAGATCCAAGTGTGAACACCAGGGACCACCCAGGAACGGCATAGCTGGTGGGTTGTTCATCATGGAGTGCATTGCATTTCAATATGCATGCAAGGAAATTGGAGAGCTTCTGATTTAGTGTCAGTGTAGTGTGCTCTGCTGACATTGCTCACGGTACATTTGTTAGACTCCAGACAAACCTTTCTGCCAAGCCATGTGTGGTACGGTGCAGATGTAATATGTCTTATTCCATTCATTTTCAGGAATGTGAAACTGTTCCACCACAAACTGTGGTCCGTTGCCACTGATTGAGTTCTGGAACTCCAGTCCTTGCGAAGAGACTCTTCAATACATCAGCAGTGTGTGAGGCTGTAGTGGAGGCCATTGGGAATGCTTCCAGCCACTTTGCAGCTGCATCCATTACGGCTAAGAAATTTATGCCCATGAATGGTTTGGCAAAATCCACATGAACCTTCTGCCAGGGCAACGCAGGCCACTCCCAGGGACGGAGAGGCACTGCTCTTGGCATTTTCTGAACATGTTGGCATCCTGCTCAGTACATGGCAAACTGCTTGATCTGCTGATCTACCCCAGGCCACCAGACAATCCTTCCATTTTCACCACACCCAGATGACCAGCGTGTCGCTTTTCCAACACTTTAGCTCTCAGTTTGAATGGTACAACAACTCTTAATCCCCACATAAGGCAACCTCAGTCGAGGGCAAGATCATTCCGGCACTGGTGAAAATGGGGGAAATGGTATTTCTAATGCATGTCTCAGCCATTTTGAGTGGCCATGTAGACTTGGGACAGTGTAGGATCTGTTTTGGTTTCCCTTTGGATTATTTCTGCCATAGTAGGGAGACTTTTAATTTGTGTTCGGGAGAATATGTCAAGAGGAGTGTCTTTTTTTAGTAGATTTTTCTGGTACTTCCTTTTCCAAGAGTAAATGGGACGGCCCATCAGCACTTTCATGATTAGTGGTCCTCTTGAATTCAATCTTGCAATTATATCCTCCAAGAAACAGAGCCCATCTCTGCATTTGTGCTGCTGCTGTTAGTGGAACACCCTTTCATGGATTGAAGATGGACATTTCTGGTTGATTATCAGCAATGAGGGTAAACTCTCTCCCATACAAGTACTGGTTGAAATATTTTAACCTTCCAAACCAAACTGAAGGCCTCTCTTTCAATCTGTGCATAATTTTTCTCTGCGGCAGTAACGGGATGTGATGCAAAGGCTATGGGGTGTTCATGACTCTATGTGACATTATTGCACCTATACTATAAGGTGAGGGATCACAGGCAAGCTTCTCTTACGATGTGGATCATAATATATCGGTCTTTTTGTTTTTTATCGGTATTTTATCTTTTTGAAAGTCATCACACACTGCTTTGTCCTGAGCTGCAGCAAGGAGTTCAAAGGGTGGAGCACAGTAGCCAGGTTGGCAGGAATCTGGTATGGTAGTTGACAAATCCTATAAACGACTGCAACTGTGACATATCCTCTGGTCTTGAGGCATTCACCACTGCTTGAATTTTCTCTGTATACTAGTGTAATCCTTGTGCATCAATCGCATGGCCACAATAAGTGATGCTTGGTTTAAAGAATTCACACTAGTTGCACCATGCTGAAGCCCATAATCTTCTAATCTTTTTAACCCTGTCTTGAGATTTTGGAGATGACCCTTGTCCTCCTCATTGCTAAAAATGATGTCATGCAGGTAAAACTGAATGCATTGACAGCCTTGTAGCACCTGGTCCAAAGCTTTCTGCCAGTGTGCAGGTACAGACACTGCTCCAAAAACAAGCCTATTGTAGTGATAAAAGCCCTTTGTGAGTGTTTATGGTGAGCAACACGTTGGACTCTTCTTCCATCTCCATCCGCAAGTAGGCCTTTGTTAAGTCCACTTTGCTGAAATGTTTTCCTCCAGAGAGGTTTACAAAGATAGCCTCGATCGTGGGCAGAGGGTATTGATCTACTTTCAGCACAGGGCTGATGGTGACCTTAAAGTCACTGTAGATCCAGACAGGCTCATCCTTCTTGAATACTGGGACCACTGGCGTTGTCCATGGCCTCCATTCAATCTTGGAAAGAATTCCTTCAGCCTCCATGCAATCTAGCTCATTGACTACTTTATCATGGATGGTATAAGGAATCATATGGGCTTTGCAAAACTTGGGTGTGATGTTTTGAAGTAACACTATTTTACTTTTGATATGTTTGAGTTTTCCAGTGCCATCCTTGAACACCTGCTGTGGCATCATCCAATATCTTTCTTAATTCGCTTTCATATGACTTCTTTGCAGTGGATGTGAAATGCAAATGGTGGATGGATCTCCAGTCAAGTTGTAGTTGTCTCAGACAATTATGCCCCCACAATTCTGGTCCTTCTGTTTTTACCACATACAAGCCCAATGTAGCTTGTTGGTTGTTGTATTTCACAGTTACGGATGCCATTCCCACAGGAGTTATTTTTTCTCCAGTATAAGTTCCTAGATGGATATCTGCAGGATTCAGTTTAGTATCTTTGAAGTGCTGTTCAAACTCATTATGTGGAATGACTGAAACAGTTGAGCCAGTGTCTAATTCCACTTGAATGAATTTACTGTTCACTTCTGGCATAACTATATCGCTTGTCTATTGTTAATTTTCAGTTCATCTCAAGGCTACACAATCCTGTGTCACTTTCATCATTATCAGATTTTTCATCAATAGCGTGCAGATTAGTAACCTTTTTGAAACTGTAATTTGACTTTTAAAAAAATCTTTTTCTCTTCCCTGTGTAGTCTATTTATTTTTGTCTGTCTGACATACACTATTGTACTTTCTACAAGTTTCATCTTTAAATCTGCATTGGTTTGGCATTCGTGAGCACCTGCCACAATGGTAACTCAAATTATTCAGCCTGGCAGGTTTTGTTTAGATGTTGCAATTCTGTTCATGCTCACTTTTATTCCTGACTGAAACTCAATTGTGTCTCTGTCTGCAGTTTCCATTGAAACAGTGATTTCAATGACTCATTTGAATATAAGCTGAGCCAATTTTGAGTGTTTTGCTTAACGATTTCACAAACTCAGCAATCTCTCAGCAACACACACAAAATGCTGGTGGAACACAGCAGACCAGGCAGCATCCATAGGGAGAAGTGCTGTCGATGTTTTGGGCCGAACCCTTCATCAGGACTAACTGAAAGAAAAGATAGTAAGAGATTTGAAAGTAGGAGGGGGAGGGGGAAATCCAAAATGATAGGAGAAGACCGGAGGGGGTGGGGTGAAGCTGAGATCTGGAAAGGTGATTGGCAAAAGGAATACAGAGCTGGAGAAGGGAAAGGATCATGGGACGGGAGGCCTAGGGAGAACGAAAGGGGGAGGGGAGGACCAGAGGGAGATGGAGAACAGGCAGAGTGATGGGCAGAGAGAGAAAAAAAGGGGAGGGGGAAAAATAAATAAATCAGGGCTGGGGTAAGAAGAGGAGGAGGGGCATTAACGGAAGTTAGAGAAGTCAATGTTCATGCCATCAGGTTGCAGACTACCCAGACGGTATATAAGGTGTTGTTCCTCCAACCTGAGTGTGGCTTCATCTTGACAGTAGAGGAGGCCATGGATAGACACATCAGAATGGGAATGGGATGTGAAATTAAAATGTGTGGCCACTGGGAGCTCCTGCTTTCTCTGGTGGACAGAGCGTAGGTGTTCAGCGAAACGGTCTCCCAGTCTACGTCGGGTCTCACCAATATATAAAAGGCCACACTGGGAGCACCGGACACAGTATACCACACCAGCTGACTCACAGGTGAAGTGTCGCCTCACCTGGAAGGACTGTCTGGGGCCCTGAATGGCAGTGAGGGAGGAAGTGTAAGGGCAGGTGTAGCACTTGTTCTGCTTACAAGGATAAGTGCCAGGAGGGAGATCGGTGGGAAGGGATTGGGGGGACGAGTGGACAAGGGAGTCGCGTCGGGAGCGATCCCTACGCATCTCAGTACATCAGTAAGACCATTACCAAATTGACAATGCTCATACAATCTCTTCAATCCATTTATGAAACCTATGTTTTAGTTCTAAGTGTTCCTGCATCAATTTTTGAATAGTAGCAAAACTCATTTCTGATGGTTTGGTTGAGGTAGTTAAACTCTGAAGCAAACTGTATGTTTTTAAACCCAATGCAGTAAGCAAAATTGGCATTCATTTCTCATTGGTTATTTCACTTGCTTCAGAATACTGTTCCAATAGCCCAGTATATATGAACCAATTACCCGCTGTATAATCAAACTTGTCAATCTTTTTGATGCAGCCAGCTATTTCACTCAGTACACGCCATTTATGAACCCTGAATTCTTCCATTTTCTGAGTTTTCTTTAAAAAATTCAATCTTGTCTTCCTTTCGGGAGAACGCTGCTTTTTAAAAAAAACTCGACCCTTCTATGCACGTGCTGGCTGCTTCCTTTTCCTTGCAGGTGCTCTCATTCAGTTTTGTTTTATTCCAAATGTCTAGCTGCGTTTAACAGGTTGGAAGCCATCTTGAGTTTGTTTAAAAAATACCTCATCGCCAATGTTATGTTTTTTAACTTCAAAGCATTAAACTAATTCAAAGGAAACATGAGAGTCTGAAGAATATGGGTGTTATTTGAGTTTAAGTGAGGTGAACACGTATCACGTGGTAGCGTGATGACTCATGCAATTAATGCATTTTACATATAAACTGTAATAAATTATATAAACAAACAAGATGCTAAATCAAACAATATATATATACAAGATTACTCAAATATTATTGAAATGTTCAATACAAACACACTGGCCAGTTGGTCAGCACTGGTCTTTGGTACATGGCCAGGTACCTCGTCTGGTTCCAGATGCTTTGGTCAATATGGTAGACTTTAAAGAAGAGGAAAGAGAATTGAGAAGTTTTGGGAGGAGATTCTACAGCTCTGGCATTTGAAAATCTAACTTGAATGGTGGAGTAATTAAGTTGGGTATTGGCCAGTGGTGGAGGAGACAAATACCTCAGATCATTGCAGGCTGGAGGACATTACATGGATAGGAAGGGGTGAAATCACAAAGCAAAGGTGAAAATTTTAAAACTGAGGCACTGATTAATCAAGGGGTAATGTGGGTCACTGGTGGTAGGGTGAAGATAAGTCTCTACCAGAGGAGGTGGAAGGAGCTCCTTCCTTCACCTAGCCTACAGGTCTCCCCTGAGCAAAGTCCTTCCTCCCCTCTCCCTGCCAGTCATGGTCATGTGAAGCCATGGGAGCAGGTGGTGGATGGCCATATGAGCAGCTGGTACATATCACAATTCCTAGTTACGAGACCACTGACAATCTCTGAAGAGCATTGATGATGGCAGGGGTCACCCGTCTTGTACAGACACTGCCGAGAAAAAGGCAATGGCAAAAGCACTTCTGTCGAAAAATTGCCAAGAACAGTCATGGCCATGGAAAGACCATGATCACCCATGTCATATGACACGGCACATAATGAGTGCACGAATGTGGGTCACCAGGTGAACAGGATTTGGTGCAAGCTAACAAAGTCAGATTGCAAAAAGGATGACATTGATATGAAGTTACGACACTCAGTCTAGGCTCACATAAAACAAGCTCGTGAAGAGCCTGCTTCAGTTTCGGATTACCTGAATAATTCAGAGAATGTTTCTGGGAAATGTCCTTTGCAGGGTGTAATTTTATGTCAGGGTTCTTGATCGCTTAACCCAGTCACTCTGTGTATAGAGTAGGGTGCAAGAAATCAGTGACCTAGAACCATGTCCAGAGAACGGTGCTGGGGCAGGCAGGCGTGGGGTTGGAGTCTCTTCTTCAAGTACAGAATCAATAATAGAATTATATTCTATTTGGGTAGCCTCCAACCTGATGGTGTGAACATCAATTTCTCCAACTGATAGTAATTGCCCCCCCTTACCATTTCCCATTCCTATTTCCCTCTTTATCTTATCTCCTTACCTGCCCATCTCCTCCTGCTGGTGTTCCTCCTCCTTCCCTTTCTTCCATGGCCTTCTATTCTCTCCTATCTGATTCCCTATTCTCCAGCCTTTATCTTTTTCACCAATCCACTTCCCAACTCTTTGCTTCACCCCCTCCCCCCTCCCAGTTTCACCAATCACCTATCATCTTGTACTTCTTCCTATGTTTCCGACTGAGTCCCTCCTTCAGGACTCATCTTCTCCTAGTCCTCCCCCTACTTTTTTAGTCCGGCATCTTCCCCCTTCCTTTCCAGTCTTAATGAAGGGTCTTGGCCTGAAATGTTGATTGTTTACTCTTCTCCGTAGATGCTACCTGGCCTGCTGAGTTCCTTCAGCACTTTGTGCGTGTGGTGTGGAATTTAATGCCTTTGATAGAAGCAATGGTTCGAGCTAGGAGCTGGGGGTGGGTGGGGAGGGGTTCAGAACACCTGGATAATGACTCTGCTGATTTTGAAATGAATGCCCAAAATGGGTACAAAACTTTATTTTTTTAGACCGGGGTTCCCAAACTGGGGTCCACAGACCCCTCGGTTAATGACAAGGCTCCATGGTATAAAAAGTGTTGGGAACCCCTGGTTTGGAGCCATAGAATTAGAGAGTACTACAACCAGAACCAGGACCTTCGGCCCAACTAATCTGGGCCAAACTGTTAATCTGTCGAGTCCCATTGACCTGCACCCGGACCACAACCTCCATCCATCTACTTAACAAAGTTCTCTTAAGTAACAAAATCAAACTCACATCCACCACCTCTGGTGATAGCTTGCTGCACACTCTCACCACTCTCTAAGTGACGAAATCCCCCCCTCTCAGCCTTCCCTTAAATATTTCCCCTTTCACCTTAATCCATGACCTCTAGTACTAGACTCACCTCACCTGTTTTCTTGCATTAACCCTAACTATACCCCCACATAATTTTGTATATCACATCCTCCCTCATTTTCTTTTGCGTCATGAAATAAAGTCCTAACCTGTTCGACTTTTCCCTATAACTCAGACGATTAAGTCGCAGCAACATCCTTGTGAATTTTCTCTGTCCTCTTATATTTCCTATAGGAAGGTGACCAGAACTGCAAACAGCAGTCAACCACAAACGGTGACTGTTTATTTATCTCTATAGATGCTGCCTGAGCTTTTGTTTGTGTAGCTCTGTAGTTTTCCTTCACAATTTAAATGGGCTCTCACTTGTCCGTGTGTCTGCTTCACTACATTAGAACCGTGGTTTTAAGGCAAACTCTGTAGTTTGGTGACTTCCAGTGAGGATCGAATGATCGAGCACAACAAGAAGGTGACTGGACAGACGAGTGAGTCACTCAGAGTGAGTTATTGATGGTGCATCACATTGAAGAGGAAATTATCACAGTTTAACAGTATCAGTGTAAAATCATACTCAGCTGGGTGACCAGTTTCAGGTCTGTGCATTTGGAACAGTCCTGATCATTGACACACAATCTGTTCTTCTTTCTGAAGTGGAAAGTTATTAAAATTATTTCTCTCATTTGTAGAGCAACACATTCATTTATTTTCCTTTTAATAAAACACTGTCTTAATGTGTATAAATGGGTCTATCAAGTTGAATCTAATATCTGTCTGCTGTGAAAATTAAAATGTCATGTTCACGCTGTGGTTAGCCACACTTTCCCTGAGATGTCAGGCACTGACCTCAATTCAAAATAGGTCAAATAGATCAAATAAAATATCTGAGTCCCTAGCCTAATTCTGATCATTATCTCAGTTATATTATAGCATAACTATTGATTGAGTGAAGTATCAGTTTTTGTAGGAAGGCAAGATGTTAATTCCTTGTTTGTTTTTGTTCTTAAGCAATCAAACCATAATCACTTGTTCCTATAATTACTTGATATATTGCCAGAATATTCTCAACAGACTAAAGCCTGTCTGCCTTCATTTCAAAGTTGAAAAATTAAAAGTAAATTTATTACCAAAATGCATATATGTCACCATATACAACCCTGAGATTTGTTTTCTTGCAGGCATTCACAGTAAATCCAATAGCCACAATAGAATCAATGGAAGGTCACACCCAACAACCCATGTGCAAAAGACACCAAACTGCGCAAATATAAAAATATAAATAAATAATCAAAAAAAAACCAAACAATAAATAGTGAGACCATGAGATGAAGAGTCCTTGAAAGTGGGTCCTTTGGTTGTGGGAACAGTTCCGTAATGGGAAGAGTGAAGTGGAGTGAAGTGATCCCTTTTGGTTCAGAGCCTGATGGTTAAGAGGTAATAACGGTTCCTCAACCTGGTGGTGTAAGCCCTGAGGCTCTTGTACCTTCTTCCTGATGGCAGCAGTGAGAAGTGAGCATAGCCTGGGCGGTGGGGAGCCTTGATGGTGGATGTTGCTTTCCTGAAACAGTGCCCCATTGTAGAAGTGTTCAATGGTGGGCTTTATCCACTACTGTTTGTAGGAGTTTCTATTCAAGGACATTGGTGTTTCCATACCAGGCTGTGATGCAATCAGTCAATATATACCCCCCACCACACATTTATGGAAGTTTGTCAAAGCTGGAAGCACATAACATCAGAAACGTTTGGATCCACAAACCAGCTGCAAAGAGGTAATGTGAAGAGAAGTTTGTTTGGTCAAGTCCATTCTTCAGTCTCTAGTTGTAAAGTGGAGATACATTGCTATAATTGGTGGTGCAGCTTCTGAAAGCACCTGCAGGGATGTTTGGGCATAGCTGCCCCACAGATGAGAGGATGTGTGCTGAACCATGATGGCTAATATCTTGTAATTCCAAAGGTTGCCACTGACTCACGACTCAACTCAACCTGGGTCGCTGCAATGGCCAAAGATCAAATGACATGGCATGTGATCTCCTGAGCTACAGAATCCAGGATGAAGCAGTGACATGGTTGAGAAACGATATGGGTGCACTTTGCATCCAGCCTTCACCTTAACACCAGGAAAATGCCTTTGGTGTTGGTTTATTATTGTCAAATGTAACCAAGATACAGTTTGTCTTGCATATTGTTCATACAATTCAGATCATTACACGGTGTATTGAGGGAGAATAAGATAAAACAATTACAATTCAGAATAAAGTGTAAAACTGCTTCAAAATTCTGGATGAACTCAGCAGGTCAGGCAGCATCCATGGAAATGAATGAACAGTCGCCATTTTGGGCCGAGACCCTTTATCAGGACTGGAGAGGAAGAGGGAAGATGCCAGAATAAATTGTTGAGGGAGGGGAATGAAGCTAGCTGCAAGGTGATAGGTGAAGCCAAGTGGGTGAGAAAGCTGACAGGCTGGAGAAGAAGGAATCTGATAGGAAAGGCGAGTGTACCAGAGGAGAAAGGGAAGGAGTGAACAGGGGGAGGTGAAGGGCAGGTGAGAAGGGGGTAAGAGGCCCGAGTGAATAGAGGAAGGGGGGAAAGGGAAAGTATAGTGCAGGTAAACGATAAGAGATCATAACTTGCTGAAGACCAGTGCAAACTGAATTGTTTTACTTTAAATGGACAGAAGCACCATATAAAGAAATCAGAAATATTTAAATATGTTTTAAAAGCCATCAGCAGCCTGCCACCTCTTGAGAGCTGTCAGAACTGGGAAAGAGAGAAACACGTTAGTTTTCGGTAGAAGACAAAATGTGTGAGAAGCTAGGTAGAACAAATAGAATATCTTTACGTGGTGAAACCAGTGACCTAGCATGGGAGTTAGGGGCTAGCAAGTTCAAATTCCCAGGTGTTACTATTTCAGAGAATCTGTCTTCACAAGTGCAATTGCGAAGAAAGCACAGCAGTGCCTCTACTTCCTTAGGAGTCTGTGGAGATTCAACATAATATCTGAAACATTGACAAATTTCTATAGATGTGTAATGGAGATTGGCTGCATCACAGCTGGTATGGGAATACCAATATCTTACAATGGAAAATTCTACAAAAGATAGTGGATTCAGCCCAGTACATCACGGGTTAGGCCCTCCCAACTATTGAGCACATCTACATGAAACGCTGTCGTAGAAAAGCAACATCCATCATCAGAGATCCCCACCACCCGAGGCATGCTCGCACTACCAGGTTCAAGAACAGTTATTACCCCTTAACCATCATGCTCTCGAACAAAAGGGGATAACTACATTCACTTGATGTTCCCACTACCAATGATCTCACTTTAAGGACTTGTTATCTTGTTATCTCATGTTCTCATTATTTATTACTATTTGTTTATATTTGCATTTGCACAGTTTGTTGTCTTCTGCACTCTGGTTGATCTTTCACTGATCCTGTTAGAGTTACTATTCTATAGATTTGCTGAATATGCCAACAGGAAAATGAATCTCAGGGTTGTACAAGGTGATATATATGTACTTTGAATGAAATTTACTATGAACTTTGAACTTTAAAGAACTAGTTAAATCAGATCACACCCCTTCCATAATCTGTTTCAATTTTGAATATGACTATTGGCATATTTTAATCTGGGTTTAACTGTACATTGAAGTATGCAGCCAAGAGCAGGAGCAGAAGTTCATAACCAGTGTCTGTGGCTTCACACTTTGGACTTCACACATAGCAAACTTTCATGAGGGCGAGAAGCAGAAGAGAGCCTAACCCAGGACTTTCCTTGTTAATCCCTGACCTACCTGGCCACAGAAAAGTAAAAGTTTAACATCCATTGAAGGGCCTCCACACACCTCTAACAAAATCCAACCTGTCTACTAGAGGGACCCATCATGGGGACCACTCCCTTTGTGATTCCCACCAACTATCTGTGGTTTGACATTTCATGTCCTCAGTTTTGAATGTGCTCCATGGTTGTGTCCTTGTTTTTTGGAGGGCTCTGTAGTTCATTTTCCATGTGTTTCTGGTTACTCTTTGTGCTATTTGACTGATGTGCTTTGGCACAGAACTGTCTCTGTGGCTGTGGCTACAGTCATTGACACAGTGTTAAACTGAACTGACTCAGTGGCTGTCACTCCTGGACCATTTCGGGGACTCTGCGTTTGACGTTGAATATTCTGTGTAATATTTTGCTTTTTGCTGTTTGCACAATTTAATCTTTTTCTCAGGCACTGGGTGTTTGATGTTTTCATTAAGTAGGTCCCATGGTGTTTCCTTGTTTCATGGCTGCCTACAGGAAGACGAATCTCATGGTTGTATACTGGTATACATTCTTTGATAATAAATGTACTTTGAAACTTTGATTTTCTCGTAACCGCAAGTGATGCATCATCTGTCCTTTTACCCCTTCCCTTCCCACCATCGAGGAGCCCAAACCATCTCTCCGGTTGCAGCAGCGATTCATCTGCATTTCTTCCAATCTATTGCACCACTTTTCGTGCTCGCAATGTGGTCTTTTCTACAACGGAGAGACCAGGGATTGGGTGATTGCTTTGTGGAACTTCTACATGGGGTCTGCAGGGAGTGGGCCCGAGCTTCCTGTTGCCACTTTGAACCTCCAGCTTACCCCTACTCTCACCTCTCCGTTTGTGTCCTTTACCGTCTCGATGTAACAGCACCTCATTTTCCAACTGGGCTCCTCACGTTGAGCCTTCTGGACTCATTGTTAAATTTTACAGCTTCAGGTAATCTGATTTCTTGGTCTGTAGCTATCAATCATCCATCCATCTTATTTGGCTCTTCTCCCCCTTTTGGCTCTCCCTGGGAGTAAAGGTCACGTGTGGTCTGACCTGCTGGACATGTTTTCCAGTTCTGCATTTTACAGCTCCTACAACCTTCCTCTATGTTCTGATTTTTATTTTTTGAGATACAGCGCCGAATAGGCCCCTTCAGCCCAGCAGTTCCTAGCCTAATCACTGGAAAGTTTACAATGACCCATTAAACTTCTGATCTGTACATCTTTGGACCGTGGGAAGAAACTGGAGCACCTGGAGGAAACCCATGCGGTCACAGAGAGAACATGCAAACTTATCAACATCGGTGGGCATTGAACCCGGGTCACTGATAGTGTAAGGTTAACACTATGCTACTGTGCCACCCCAATGCTGTCAGAACTACTTAGGCCAACACATTATTAGTATTGATCCAAACATGGACATGGGAGCAGAATTCCAGAAATAAAGGGATTGTACTTGATATCAAACAACAATTAACTTGGTATAGATTGAGGATTCCCTGTAAAACCGAATTCAATGTGTTTCAGGCAGATTGACTGAAGACAGGCTCTGGTACCAAAGTCAATTGTTGTTTTCATTGGAGGGCAATCATCTGAGCCCCAGAACATTGATAAGGGTCTAATCTTCTTCCTCTTTGGGAATGAGAGTGAATTACTTCTCATGGAGGTGGCTGGTGAAACCAATCCAAGGATTTGCAGACAGACAGACAGACATACTTTATTGATCCCGAGGGAAATTGGGTTTTGTTACAGTCACACCAACCAAGAATAATGAAGAAATATAGCAATATAAAACAGAAATAATTAAATAATAATTTAATCATGCCAAGTGGAAATAAGTCCAGGACCAGCCTATTGGCTCAGGGTGTCTGACACTCTGAGGGAGGAGTTGTAAAGTTTGATGGCCATAGGTAGGAATGACTTCTTATGACGCTCAGTGTTACATCTCGGTGGAATGAGTCTCTGGCTGAATGTACTCCTGTGCCTAACCAGTGTACTATGGAGTGGATGGGAGTCATTGTCCAAGATGGCATGCAACTTGGACAGCATCCTCTTTTCAGACACCACCGTCAGAGAGTCCAGTTCCACCCCCACAATATCACTGGCCTTACGAATGGGTTTGTTGATTCTGTTGGTGTCTGCTACCCTCAGCCTGCTGCCCCAGCACACAACAGCAAACATGATAGCACTGGCCACCACAGACTCGTAGAACATCCTCAGCATCGTCCGGCAGATGTTAAAGGACCTCAGTCTCCTCAGGAAATAGAGACAGCTCTGACCCTTCTTGTAGACAGCCTCAGTGTTCTTTGACCAGTCCAGTTTATTGTCAATTCGTATCCCCAGGTATCTGTAATCCTCCACCATGTCCACACTGACCCCTTGGATGGAAACAGGGGTCACCCTGTTTTGGTCACAATATATTTAGGAGGTGGTATACTCCTTCCACCAATTACATTGGGAAATGTGTGCTCCTACTGACTGCTGGGCTTTGGGTCTGTGAGCTTTGTGGAGATTTGCCCCGCTAATATGATAAACTGAGACCAAGGCTTGGGCCTACTCTGGGCTCTGCTCCGGGAATTCGGATCTAAGGACTCAATTTGGTTCCGAATGCTGTTGCTTGCTTCTATTGTTTGCATGATTTGAGTATTTTCCTCTTTCTCTGGGCAATGGATGCCGGTCTTTTATTGTAATTGGGTCTCCTCCCTAGGTTCACAGACTCATTCGTAGAAATTGTGGCCTAATCGGAGTCCATATCTTCATCTATATCCATAGGCGATGGTAGCGAATGGTCAAATGGTCCTTGCCCCCGGGAATAGACTTCAAGGATCGGCATTTCAGAGTCATTCCTTTCCTCGAGACCTGGCGGCTGGATTCCTGAGGCTTATCTGTAAGCTTTCCAAACTGCTCGGGCAACTCCTTGATCTTCTCCTGAAATTGAGATCCCCTCCCTCTAGTCCCTATGTGGTCACAACCAGACAAGGTCAGGACACAAACACACACACAGTCCTGTTGGCCGGGTCCAGCTATTCTGTTATTGTGGGCAGGACTAGGTCTCCAGAAAGCCTCAGGTCACCTCGCACTGAAGGCCACCTCCTTGTTGCTCGTTGGTCTCGGGAGAGCAAGCAAAATAGGCCTCCGATGCTGAAACCTCGCCTTCCCAGTCTATCTTTGCTGGTGTTTAAGTTGTCCAAACAGTGGATCGTGTCTTGTATTAAGACCTAGGCCTCACTGCAGTGAAACACTCTGGAGCAAAAGCAAGCGGCCCAGCAATTCATTCTGGGCCTCGTCACCCAGCCCGAGGCTGTTCTTGACCTCACCAAATCGGCTTAGCACTTAGAGCGATCCAACTTTGCACCAGGGTTTGTTCAACAATATCTTCACAGCACAGAACAGAGAATAAGCACAAAACACATGGTGGTCACTGTGAGCAATGCACAAAGGTCTGGCTGTGATGACTGCTGAAAACAAAATGGCCCCAACAGGGCCCACTCTGGGTATGTGAGGTCACTTCTCACAATTGTCTCTGCTGTGCAGAAACCCACGCATCATCTGGGAACCTTCCCAGTGCCTTGTGGAATTTTCCATTTGTGGCAATAAGTCAGTGCTCAAAAAAATTTCAGATTTCGCAGGTTTATGTATTTTGGATTTTCAGATAAGGGTGCTCAACTTGTAATATAAATGTACTGTACACATTTCCCTCTGTCACCTGATCCTCTTACCTGCCCACCCCCCTCTGGTGCTCCTCCCCTTCCCTTTCTTCTCTGGTCTTCGAACCTCTCCTAACAGATTACCCCTTTTCCAGCCCTTTTTCTCATTCACCAATCGACCTCTCAGCTCTTTACTTCACCTCTCCCCCGTTCTGGTTTCACCTGTCACCTGCCACCTTGCACTTCTTCCTCCCCTCCACCCTCCTTCTTAATCTGACTTCTTCCAGTCCTGATGAAGGGTCTCGGCCTGAAACGTCGACTGTTTTCTCTTTTCCATAGATGCTGCCTGGCCTGCTGAGTTCCTCCAGCATTTTGTGTGTGTTGTTTGGATTTTCATGTCAATGTAAATGTACTGTTGCCTACAGGAATCTTCCTCAGAACTTCCTAGGGTCCTGCTATTTGTTGCATATATCTCAACCTTATGAGTCTACTCAAAATTTATCACCACACAATTTTCAGGATTAAATTCCATCAGTCATTTCTCTGTCCATTTAGCAAGAGATGAACATTTTCCTTTAGCTTGCAACTATCTTAATAAATATAAACACCATTCATTTTTGTGTCATCTACAAGCTACTGGTCATGCCTCCTACAATACTTAGCTAGGGTCCCTAAGACTTTTGCACAGAACTGTAGTAATTTTGCGTATTGCACTGTACTGCTTCGGCAAAAAAAAAATTCATGACATATGGGAGTGATGATAAACCTGATTCTGATATGAGTCTCTATTGTGGTCCGAGAGTGGGAAGTGGGTAGGGAGAGGGGAATTATGGTTGGAAAAAGAGGAAGGGAGAGGAGAGGGTGGGAAGAGCCAGAGAGACATTCTGTAATGATTAATTAAACCATTTGCTTGGAATCAAATGACCATGCCTGGTGTCTTAGCACTAGGTGCATCCACATCCACGCCACTCATCGCTCGTGGCACTCCTTCTCTGCCACCTGTCCCACACCCCTCCTGCAACGCTCTGCCCTCGCCATTCCCAACACCCTTTGCTCCCGCCAAACTTACAACTTGCTCTCTGCTCCACGTTGACAAATACAGTACTGTGCAAAATTCTTGGGCACCCTACCTCTATATGCTGTATGTGCCTAAAACACAGTCCTGTATTTGTCAACAGGGAACAGCAAAATTCCATCTCTGATTTCTGCAGAACGTAATTGGTCTCAGGCTTCCAATCACACGCAAAAAAAAAACACTCTTTTCTGAAGTCAATTTCAGATCCAATTTTCAAATTACCCTGGATCTCTTGGACTCTTACCTTTTATTTTGTTAGATTATTATCAACTGAATTCCCCTCATGACTGTACTTAGTCACCACCTCAAAAATACACTGCCCTCACCAACCACCAGAAAATGGGATCAAATCACTCAGACATTAACAAAGTCATGTTGGCTCGTCTAATCAAACCACGTGCAAATTAATCCAATAATTTTCCAACTATTTAAATCTAGATTGATTAATAATCCTAAATCATTGGAGTGATCTGTAATTTGGGATTAGTGATTACAGATTTTATTTGACAAGGATACACTAAGATAAAAAAAAACAAACAAGTCATTTTCTCGGTTCAAGATTCAAGGCTGATTATATATCACGCCTTAGATCAGGGTAGGGGATCTCCTATGACTGAGTCGTACTACATACACCTGTTAGAGTGCATTCTCCAGATACCTTATCAGGCATCCGTAGCCTTCAGCCAGGAGCAGATGTCATCAGGTGGTTCCCAACCTTCACAGATTGTTTCGACCCTTAACCACGACACTCTCCAGTTGGTGGGCCGGCAGTGGTGGCCAAATCACTGCCCATCTGCTCCTGGCTTCCAGCTTCCCTCCTCTCCTACTCCAAGTCCAACAAGAGGCTCATTCTGCCTCTTCCCCCATCCTATGAGCTGCTTGTTTTTTGCTTCTTTCTTCCAGACCCAGAGCTGACAACAACCGCCATGCTGATTTGGCTGGGAAACCTCTGCAGCAGATCTCCACAGGGAACAACCATGCCTATTATCCCTTGTCTTTGCACTCTTGCACTAAGGGCTGGTACTTCAAGGCTTTTCTCTCGTGGTCAATTTGCTTTTATAATAACTGGGTTTGTTTTACTGCAAAATTTCTGGATGGTTGTTCCTGGGCAAATAAAGGGGAACTGTTTGATCTCATTCCGTTTCTTCTTTGTAACAAATTTTCTCTGTTTTTGTTACTGATATCTACTGTTTCCCTTATCTATCTGATTATCTCTGACATCTCTTCGTATTGTACTATCCTTTAGTTGAGATGCATGCGTAGGAATTTAAATATGACCCTGGGCGCTTTAAACACTTATGTGTCTCTATGTGAGTCTTCAACGTGTCTATGAGTGGGAGACCCTGTTGCTTCGCTCTCTTACTGCGCAGTCCTGCTTCCCTTTATCTAATATTTTATTCCATTATTCATTTATAGTTTGAAAGTTTATCCTTCACTGCCTTAATTTGCAGACTCAATCTGCAAACTAACCTTCTGGGACTCTTGCACGAGGACTCCCAAGTCCTTCTGCACCTCTGATGTTTGACTCTTCTCTCCATTTTGATAAAGATTCCCCTCCCCCACCTTTTTATTCTGGCATCTTCCCTCTTCCTTCTCACTCTTGAAGAAGGTTCTTGGCCTGAAACATTGACTGTTTATTCATTTCCATAGATGTTACCTGACCTGCTGAATTCCTTCAGCATTTTGTGTTGCTTAAAAGTGATTAGCTTTGGACCCAACATATCGATGCAGCTACTAAGAAGACGTGACAGCAGCTATACTTCACGAAAGTGCTAAGTGACACCAGCCATTTTTCCTTTAGTAATAGCCCACATATTTAATAATGCTCTCTCCATGACCGTGGTTGTTCTTGGCAGATTTCTCTACAGTATTAGTTTGCCCTTTTCTGGGCATTGTCTTTACAAAATGGGTGACCTGTAGCCATCATCAATATTCTTCAGAGATTGTCTGCCTGGCGCCAGTGGTCGCATAACCAGGACATGTGATATGCACCGGCTGCTCATATGACCATCCACCACCTGCTCCCATGGCTTGACGTGACCATGATCGGGGGGCTAAGCAGATGCTACACCTTGCCCAAGGGTGACCTGCAGGCTGGTGGAGAAAAGGAACACCTTACACCTCCTTTGGTAGAGACCTATCTCCACCTCGCCACCTTCAGAGATATTAACATTTGGAGAGATGTCAATAAGTTGCCAAACACTTTTATACTTTGGCCAAAGCCAGAATCTAGTTCAAACAAACCTCACCAAAGAGATAATTTAGATATCTAACTGAAAGGCTCATGAATGTTTGACTGATCATCTGGGTTTCAGCAATTACGTTCTCTATATCTCCTATAAAGCCTTTTTGAAAGCAATATAGCATTACTTGGAACTTGTGTACTTTGTGGACACCATGCCAACTCTGATGGTCCTATTGTGTTGTTATTACGATTCCACCAAAAGTAGACAAAATTGTTGAACAGTGTACTAATCAACTGGTCTCTCTGTTCTCTTGCTGCTGAATGGAGCCGGCGCCCCCCTCCCAGGGTTTCGCTCGGCAGAAGGCAAGCTCTGTGTGGTTGACTGCAGGTACTTTGGTGGCACCCATGGGACTCGGACGTCAGGCTGTGGCGTTGCTTGCTTTTCAGCTGCCGGGGGAAGAGGCGTCTGAGCCATAGTCCTCTACCGGGGATGGCACAGTGCAGTTGTGGTTGACTGAAGATTTCAGTTAGACTGAGGGGTGTGAACTACATATGTACATTTGTCTGCTTGTGTTTTTACTAATACTCTATACGTGCCTGTATGTGCGAGGACCAGGCCTCTAAGTAGCAGCATTGCCTAGTGGGCGTCAGGCGTTAGGGCCGGTTGAGAGATGATCTCAGTGAGCTGGGAAGTCTGAACTATATACATAATATTCTGCATCATTGTATAAAATAATAGAAGCTGGGATCATTGGTGACTGAGACTTGAAATGACTGTGTCCACTCAGTTACAGGAGATCTGTGTTAGATGCTCAGGCTTGTAACTGTAGCCAGTGTGGTTGGAGGTGTAATTGTAGGTATAAGCTGGTCTGCACTTGATGCCAACTGATGTTTCTGGTATCTCTTACTTGTTCTCCATTGCATTTCATGGAACTTTGCACCGAGAAGGACTGACATCAATCCCACGAATCTGAATTGAATTAAATGAGCGGTACAAGTTTAAAGGTTACTTATTTACCAACCAAGTGCTTGCTGTTAATCATATTTTAAATCTGTGAAACAAAGCTCAAAGTACATTTATTATCAAAGTACGTAGACACTGTACAACCTTAAGATTCATCTCCTTACAGGCAGCCACGAAGCAAAGAGTCCCAAAAGAACCCATTAAAAGCAAGACTAACAAACACCCAATATGCAGAGACAGAAGTAAAAAAAAACACAAATCGTGCAAACAATAAAAGCAAGCAACAGCATTCAGAATGAAAGTGACTCCATGGACGTGAAGCCCCGGGCAGCTGGAACAGGCCCGGAGCCTCAGTCTCAGTTCATCACACAGTGGAGCAAAACCAAGCTCATAGACATGAAGCCTGGAGCAGTTGAACCAGGCCTGTGTCAAATGATGACTGAATGCTTCCGCATAGTTGTAGCCAGTAGTCATTTGCACAGCATCAGGCTGTTTCCTGGGCCTTGCTTCTTGCTGTCCTTAGCACTTGCAGTGTTGCCCGGGTGGGGTGGCGTTTGTGCCCTAGTAGTGTGACACGCTTTACCTCGATGACAGCGGTGAGCTTACTTGAGCTCACTTCAAACCAGTCCTGTGTCTTGCCCTGTTTCTTCCCGAAGGCCTTGAGTACAGTGCTGTGGATAGTGTCCCTGAGAGAGACCCATCTCTGCTGAGCATCTCCTTCTGCTGGGTCTGCAAGGAGAGCATCCTCCAGTGACTTGATGAACTCTGCCACTTTGTCTGGGCGTTGTGTCTTACTGGCATCGATGCGCTGCTTGCCTGGAGGCTTGGCGTGGTGCATCTTCTTTGGCCAAAGTCTGATCTTGCAGCAAACCAGAGAGTGATCCGTGTCACAGTCGGCACTCTGAAAGGAGCAAGTTGTGAGCCCGTTTCTCAGGTGACGGCGTCTTGTGATGATCAGGTCTAGCTGGTGCTAGTGTTTGGAGCGGGGATGTGGCCAAGACACTTTGTGCTGAGCTTTGGTCTGGAAGTAGGTGTTGGTGACATACAATTCGTGGAGCATGCAAAGCTCGAGCAGTCGTTGCCCGTTGTCATTCATGCTGCCAATCCCTTACAGGTGTTCCCCCCCCCCCTTTACATAGGTAGAGCGTTCCTATGAAATCTTTCTTAAACCGAAATGGTGTAAAGCGAAGAACCATTAATTTATATAGGAAAAATGTTCATAAAAGTGAAAATCATCTTTGTAATGTGAAAACAGGTTATTAATGTAGGTCTTTTGTAAAGCAAAGTGGCGTAAAGTGAACATTTGTAAAGTGGGGGGGCACCTGTACTGCCCCAGGCAGCTTGGCCAGGAGTCGTGGTCAGCACCCACTCTGGCGTTGAAGTCAGTAAATAGCAGCAACTGTTCCTGACTTGGGATCTCCTGTATCACCATTGAGAGCTGGTCGTAGAACTCATCCTTTGCGTCTTGTGTAGAGTGCTGGAGCACAGACGCTGACAAGGTTGACAGGCCCGTTGGATATATGGAGTTCAAGTTTCCGTCCCTTTCTCGCTGGGCTCTACCATCTTCAGCAGCGAGTTCTTCACGGCAAAGCCGACACCATGCTCTCTGGTCTCGTCCGAGCCCTTCCCCTGCCAGAAGAAGGTACAGTCTCTCTCACGTAGGGTTCCCGATTCTGCAAGACGAGTCTCTTGGAGCATTGCGATGTCCACTTGGAGTCCCAACAGTTCATCGTTAATCACTGCTGTCTTGCGTGTGTCGCTGATCTGCCGAAGGTCACCTGATATACCAGTGGTCATGGTCCGTATGTAACACTTACCCAACAGGCTGGTATATGTCTAGGGAAAAAGGAGATCCAGCCACTCACCAACCCCACCTCCCGTACACGCAGGTGCTGTGAGAATCAAGTTTATGCCGTGCGCACACACACAATATCAAACTCACACCAGATACCGTTATGGAATACACTTTAAAGATTTTACTAAAACTAAAAGAGTACTATGCAATACAGTACATATGAAGGAAAAGAAAATAAAGTAAAAGGCGCCAACTTATCAAAGTTCAGTCAGTTTAGTGCACATCGTTGGAGCTCAACCATCGAACCATGTGACCTCTCGTCACTTTCCTCCGACCTCCACATCCTCGCACCTGGGACCACCTGGGTGGTCGACCGAACAGTGTAGCGCACGTCCACCTTCCTCGGTGTCTTCTTCCCGACTTCCCTGAAAAGACTGTGAAACCCCCAAGCTCCCAGCCTCACAAGACAAAATAACATTCCCCATTGGTCAACAAATGAATACAACCCCGATATCAGCAAGTCCAAAGTTAAACAACTGCGAGAGAAAGCACTTATCATACAAAGAAACCTTCCTACTCTTAACAAAACAAAGAAGCCATTTTGATTAACATGCACAGTACATTGTACACGCATATTCCAGCATCCTAGTCTGAGTGCAGGCTTCTTTCTTTGTCTTCTTGTTGCGCCTGGTGCAGTGTTTGCAGTCCGCAGTTCGAGCTACTTGCATCCCTAAGCCCCACGCACCCAGTGGAGCGGGCGGATTGTGGCGGGACAGCACCTAATTGGCTGGGAGCTGCCCAGCTTGAGGCGGGCGGTAGCTGTCCAGTGAGACGCAATGGTCTCTCCCTCCGTCGAAAGCAACCCCTGGTGCCTTGCTCTATGCCAATCGAGCGCAGGCTTATAACCGGTAGACTGCTGCTTTCCATGTTGTGCTGTCGCGGTGAGGTGACGCTGGAGTGGCCTCTTCAGGGCGCAGGCGGTATGGAAGACCGGCAGTTTCCCAAGCAGCAAGTCTCCCCTCTCCACGACACCAATGTTGTCCAAGGGAAGGGCAAGGGTCGATACAGCTTGGCACCAGTGGCATCGCAGGAGTTGCCAGAGCGAGGTTGAAGGCAACGTTGGACTGCCTTAGGGACTCCAGCTCCGGATTTGTCCTCAGGGTTTACTCCCGAAGCCTTCCCCATAAGTGGGTATGGCCACAAGGCAGCGGAGGTTTGAAATCAGTTTTCCCCCTCTTAGATGGACTGCATTCCCAAGCTGACGAACTCCATCTACCCGAATCCCTAGACCCTGAGATCAACAGATGGATCAGATGAGCAGCCTCAACATTTGCCAGGCTGACAAAGAGAGTCTGGGAGAACAGAAAACTGACGACGCACACCAAGTTTGCAATCTACAGGGCCTGCATCCTCAGCACACTGCTTTACAGCTGTGAAACCTGGAGCCTCCACTTCAGACAAGAGCGGCGACTCAATATCTTCCACCTTTGCTGCCTGAGACGCATCCTGGACACCAAGTGGACTGACCGAGTCACCAACAATGAGGTCCTGGCCCGTGCCCAGAAACGCGGCCTCTTCACCCTGCTCCAACAATGCCGTCTCCGCTGGCTGGGCCACGTACACCGCATGTCAGACGGGAAGATCCCGAAGGACCTGCTGTACGGGGAACTGGCCTCTGGCAGGAGAACACAAGGGCGGCCCCATCTTCGGTTCAAAGATGACTGCAAGAGAGACATGAAGTCACTGAACATGAACGTCGAGAGGTGAGAGGACATTGCAAGCGATCGCTCTCGCTGGGGGCTGGAACTATACAGAGGTCTAAAAAGAGCAGAAGAGAAGCTGAGGCTTGCTGCTGTAGAAAAGCGCACTCGCCAAAAAAAACAGCACCGAGACAACACCGCAGGACTACGCCTTCAGGTGCAGTCACTGCAGCCCAGACTGTCACTCCCCTGTGGGCCTCTACAGCCACAACAGACGCTGCTCTACCAACACAGTCTGAAGGAAGACTTTCCAGGTGCAGATCCATGGTCTCGTGAGATCGTGCAGATCCATGGATGCCATCACAGCCAATCAGCACATCTTTGAGTCAACTCACCAATCAGCACATTGGAAGGAAACTCAGTTAAAATTCACACGGTTACAGAGAGAACATGCAAATTCCACGCAGGCAGCAATTAGCCAGGACCAACTGGTTGCTGGAGTTGTGATGCAGCATCATTGCCCATCATTGAAACTGCGACTTTAATAGACAGTATTTTGATCATCTTGATTTGATTTGACTTTGTGGTGAAGCTCTTGTTGTCACAGCCTCAGGTTGGCAGTAGAATATTCTGAGGGCTCTGCGTGTTTCTGCTGTTGGTTTTTCTTTTTGTGTTTTCTGCAATTGAATATCCTTGACTTTTGTCTCTTATTAGGATACTTACTTGTTATCTTTTTATTAGTCCAAGGTTTTATCAGCTGGGCACAGATTCTTTCGTGCCCTGGAGTGTATTTAAAGGAGCAGTGCTAACTCTTCGTTGGCTTGGTTGTCCTGATCCTTGCCTAGTGTAATTCCGGCTGAGTTATCCAAGATCTTGTAAATGCAACTATTTGCTTTAGTTTCACTAGTAAAATTCCTAGTTTTGTTTAACCCTTCTGAGTCTCTGTGCGATCCTGTGTATGGGTCCGAAGATGCAGCGAGACACTTGTACATTCAACACAGGAAGGGAAAGTCCCAGTAGGCAGCTAGTTTAACGATATGCAGGATGTGTGAAGAATCAGTTAAACAGTGGTGGAGCTGGACCCGCTCCCCTCCCTCAGCACTTTCTCCACCGACTTCCTGCCCAACTCACTACTGCTACTTCTTTCAGCATCTCGTAGCATTTGGAGTGTGGGCTATGCCATTGCCGAAACCAGGAAACAGTGATGGAAATTCTTGGAGCTGCAATTTCAGCCCGACCTGTTTTGAGAGCTTGGTGAGATCTCTAGTTATTGTCACCATTTTTATTACTAATACAAAGTGTATAACAAGCACTTTGAGAGATGGAATGAATCTCCCTTCCATCTTTGTGCTCCATTATCTCAGGCCATCTCTCCAAAGCCTATTTATTAATAAAAAATAGTCAGTTTTAAAAAATTACTATGATGCTAATAATTTTATTGTAAGGAAAAGCAAAAAGCACTAGTTAGAACTCATTGTGCAAACAAGAGTTAAAACCAGCAGCTGTTTCAGAACTGCAGTGTTTGTTCATCCTGATGTCAAAAGGTCATTAATTTTTATGGAAGATGTTCTTTGATCACTGGAATGTTCATAACAGGAACAAGAACTAATAAACTTGATGCTTTAGGATTATCATAAGTGTCTAACTGATAACAAAACACATCAAATATTGGACTTAATTTTGATGTCACTTCATGAAAGAAATTTGATTAATTGAGCATTTTACTGGAGAAAAACAAAGGCAAAGATGCTTCTGGGAATTACAACTTGGACGTTAACAAAATATTCTTCCTAATCTTTTGGGGAAACTTTGAGATTCCAAGCATTTATTTCCGGTTTAACTTGAGCCAATTAAAATATACTTTTTATTAACTTTTAAATTAAACAAGTCAAGGCAGAAAATTGTTTTGAAAACCGATTGCGACTGGACATAGTCCAACTCCTATTCAGTCAAGTTAAAAATATTCTACGGGGCCGCCTTTATTCTGATATTGAAATATCTAATTATTTCAAAATCTAGATTAGATCCAATTATAAAGCTTGTTCTTACACAGTTATACCCAGCAGTTGTTAACACCACAGATCAACTACGTGCAAATGAGCATATGTTTTAGGAGCAGTATCTTCCAAGCTTGCTTCACCATTTAGTTATTTATCCATCTCTGCTTTAAACTATCCAAAGAGTATGCTTCTACTACCCTTAGAGGACAAGAATTTCTAAGACTCATGACTTTGCATGATATAAAAAAATCCACCTCACTTCTGCCCTAAACTCTATTATTGAGACGGCATGGTGGTGTAATGGTTGGAACAATGCTTTACAGTACCAGCAACCTGGGTTCAATTCCCACCTCTGCTTGTAAGGAATTTGTATGTTCTTCCCCGTGACCACGAGGGTTTCCTCCAGGTGCTCCAGTTTCCTCCTGCAGTCCAAAGATGTACTGTTCGGTAGGTTAATTGGTCATAGTAAATTGTCCTGTGATTAGGCGAGGGTTAAATAGAGGATTGTTGGGCAGCATGGCTTGAAGGGCCAGAAGGGCTGTATCTCAATAAATAAAAATGAAATAGAAAATAAAGTGACTCCTAATTATAGATTCTTCCACAAGAGAAAAACAATGACCCTTCAATCTGAAGGAAGGAAGTAATACTGCTTTTTAAATAATGATATTAGATGTCCACTTAAAGAGGCATGAGGACTTCAAGTTACATTCATGGCTTGGTTTATAACATACACTTCAAATCTGCTCTCAATCCAAAATGCAACATTCACTATGGTGGTCAATTATGTAATTGTTAGCATAGCTTTGTCAATGACATGATTCAGCTTTTGGAGTTAGCTATTAGCCAGAAAGATGCATGTTTTAAACATCTCTATAAGAGTGAAACACAGTGGGCTCTAGTAAAGTTTACACTAAGGATCAGTCTGGGAATATTTCTTGTACTTTGTCTATTTCCAGCAAATCAATGTGGTTACAATTCTGATCCATATCATTGTCTGCTCTGTTGGTACTATCACAATTCTAGTATGCAGCTGTGCTTTTGAATATTTTAAGGTTTTATTATGTCTTTTGATAATTTATTTAGCAATCTCGATTCTCCTTTTATATTGGGATTGCTAAAGGCACGTTCAAGCATTTGAGCAAGATACTAAGGACTACTATGATCTCTATGGGTATGAAACTCAGCGTTGCTGTGCTAAGTTCATTCCTCACTAACAAATGGAAGCAAATGTTGGACAATACCAAAGCAAAATGAAGGAATTCTTGAAGCTGCATAAATGCTGTTTTTGAGAATGATGAAAGTATTATGGAACATCAGAGTAACAAACGAGGAAGTGTTGTGAAAGGCTGGAATAAGAAGAAAACTGATATCATTGATCAGGGAATGGTAGCTGGAATTTTCTGAACACATACCGAGGAAAGTAAAAATAGAACATCTTGCAGTGACGGGAAAAACTGATGGAAGAAAAAGTTGTGGTCGAAATTGCATGACATTCATGAGTCACATCAAAGAATGAACAAACAAAATTTTTGGAGAGCTTATTAGAACTTCCCAGAGTAAGGACAGATAGAGGACCATGATCACCCTCATCATACGACATGACACATAATGATGATGACGATGTTTAATTTTTGACACTGTACTCACTATCTCCTTTTTATCAATATTATCAAAGAAGATATCTCAACAAAAGTATTTATTCTCTTCAAGAGAAGGTCTTCCACAAGGACATATGATTGTTTCATATCTCTGTCACATTTTTCATTATTTAAGATATCCTGATTAGAAAGCACATTACCCTTTTCCCAGTGGTTCAATAGTTCAATGGTTCCATTTAATATCAGAGAATGTATACAGCCTGAAATTCTTACTCTTCATAGACATCCATGAAACAGAAGAGAAGCCTAAATAATGAATGACAGAAAATCATTACAACCCCAAAGCACCCCTCCCTCGCATTCCACATACAAGCAGCAGCAAAGTAACAACCCTCCCCTCTAACCCCCCCCCATTTATTTCAGCAGCAAGCATCAGTGTCCATCACCAGCCAAGCCCCCAAAGGGAGTCCAGCAAAAACTATTGTTCTCACTCACCCTCACACACGACAGAGAGGTGTCACCTTTTCACAGTGAGAGGGGAGATCAACAAAACAGTCTGCTGATATACAGTATATCATGGTGATTAATGAATCCTGCAATTTAATGTATTTTTAACATTTTTATATGTTTTTGTCAATGTCTGAATCTCATTTTCACATTTCTGGGGAACGAAACAGAATTAAACACTGCTATTAAAAAGGAATTACACATGAACTGAGACATCTGCAAGCCCTTGGGAGACGAGTAGGACATTGATGTGATTGCATCTACAAGGAATTAGCAAAGAATCAATGGTCTGAATGGCCTCCATCTCTGCTGCAACGTTTTTGTGATTCTAATTTGGACCAGCAAATTATCAAAACATTGCCTTAACAAACCTTTTATATCACTTAGCTATTATGTTCAAAATTCAAGATTCAGGATTCAAAAACTTTGTTGTAATTCCAACCATACATCAGCTCTGCAGGGCAGAATGAGACAGCGTTTCCCAGGGGCAAGTGCAATCATAACATAACAAACACAACAATAAATAGTAAACACAACAATAAATAGTAAACACAACAATAAATAGTAAAACACAACAGCCACATGTCAGTTAAAATCAAGTTATAAGTGTCCAAAGCAGAGTCAGGTAGAGCAGCTATTTAGCAGTCTGACTGCCTGTGGGAGGAAGCTGTTTAGTAGCCTTGTGGTTTTTGTTTTGATGCTCCTGTAACGTTTGCCTGATGGCAGAAGAACAAAGTTTATGAGAATGCATTTCTTAAGCAAATCTACAGTTTACTGTGTAGTTTGCAAAGTTTATTGATTTATTTATGACTTTATGATGTTTCAGATTTTGTCATCAGGTTTTTGGCAACACACATTGATAGTCAAATAACCATTCAAATGGAATAAGGCTTTCATCTCATGTGTGAGGACTGATCAGGCACATCAGAAATAATCAAGATAAACCCACACCAAAAGATAAGATATCACAAGATAAACTGGTAAGTCCACACGGAATTCCAGTAAAAGTTCTGCTGATGAACAAAATGCCAGTAATCAAAGAAGGCTCAGTTGCTCGGCAGTCAAGATGAGACAGTTAATTGGGTTAGGCACTAGCTTTGCGGGAGAAACCAGAGAGTTGCCTCTCTGACCAGAAGCCTATGGCTAGTGGTGTGCCGCAGGGACTGGTACTGGATCCATTGTTGTTTGTCATCTATATCAATGATCTAGATGATAATGTGGTAAACTGGATCAGCAAATTTGCGGATGACACCAAGACTAGGGGTGTAGTGGACAGCGAGGAAGACTATCAGAACTTGCAGTGGGATCTGGACCAGCTGGAAAAGGCATAGGCAAGGTGTAGCAACTGCTTAGCCACACCCACCCACTCCCTCTCATCAGGGTCCTGTGAAGCCATGGGATCAGGTGGTGGATGGTCGTATGAACAGCTGGGGCATATCAATGGTTAAGCAACAACTAACGCAAGGCAGGCGACCTCTGAGGAGCATTGATAAAGGCTGGGGTCACCCCTCTTGTAAAGACACTGCCCAGAAGCAGGCAATGTAAACCACTTCTGCAGAAAAATCTGCCAAGAACAATCATGGTCATGGGGACCATGATCACCCACATCATACTGCATGGTACATGGATGGGAGGGGTATAGAAGAATGTAATCCGACTGCAGGTTGATGAGACTAGCCAGATTAATAGCTTTGGATGGACTAGATGGGCCAAAGTATCTGTCTCTGTGCTGCAGTGTTCTATGGCTCTGTGACTCTATGACCCTAAATACTAGAAGAGCTAAATGAAACATAAATAGACAAATTAAATTTCACAAGAAAAGTTACACCATAAATAACTTAGATAGTCAATGTCTTGGAACATCTGAGGAGTGCCAACACCACAAGGACTTTTGAGCTGGGAGAAATGTTTCACCATCTTCTAAACAATGAGCATTGAGCAATAAGCGATGTCAGTTGTATCACAATCCTCTATATGATCTCTTTTACAGAGGCAAAACAATATAAGCCAAATTAATTAATTGCATTACAATTAAATAGTTGAGAAACACGAGAGAGTCTGCAGAAGTGAGACATCCAGAATGACACACACACACACAAAGTGCTGGAGGAACTCAGCAGGTCAGGCAGCATCTATGGAAATGAATAAACAGACAACGTTTTGGTCCGAGACCCTACCTCAGGACTGGGAAGGAAGGGGGAAGATGCCAGAATAAAAACGTGAGGGGAGGGGAAAGGAGGACAGCTGTGTGGTAATAGGTGAAGCCAGTTGGGTGGGAAATCAGAATCTAATAGGAGAGTGGACAAAAGGAGAAAGGGAAGGAAGAGGGGACCCAGGGAGAAATGATAGGCACGTGAGAAGAGGTAAAAAGTCAGAGTGTGGAATAGAGGAAGGGAGGGACTGGAGGGTAACCAGATGGAATATAACGCATTGCTCCTCCACGCTGAGGGTGGCCTCATCTTGGGATAAGAAGAGGCCATGGACCGACATGTCAGAACAAGAATGGGAATTGGAATTAAGATGGAAGTCCTGCTTGTGGCAGATGGAGTGGGGGTGCTTGATGAAGCAGAATCCCAGTTTACGACGGGTGTCACCAATGGAGAAAAGGCCACTTCAGGAGCACTGGACCCCATAGATGACCTCATCAGATTCGCAGGTGAAACGTTGCCTCACTTGGGTGGACCATTTGGGGCCCTGAATGGAGGCGAGGGAGGAGGTGAATGGGCAGGTGTGGCACTTAGGCTGCTTGCAAGGGATAAGTGGGAGGAGGGAGATTAGAGGGGATGAGAGATCTCTGCAGGACTTTGACCAAATCTGGAGAGCAGGAAGCAAACAAAAGAAAGACCAAATGAACTGAGATTACAATTAACAGCAACAACTAGTGAGAAGAAACCTGAGCCACTTTTGGATTCAGACGTCATATGGGCAGCATCAATTTATTCAGCCATTCCTGGGTTGGAGGCTACCCAAATGGAATATGAGGTGCTGCTCCTCCAACCTGAGAGTGGCCTCATCATGGCAGTACAGGAGGCCATAGACCTACATATTGGACTGGGAATGGGAAGTAGAATTGAAATGCTGGCCACTGGGAGATCCTGCCTTTTGCTGTGGATGGAGTGAAGCTGATTAACACAATGGTCTCCCAACCTACATTGGATCTCACCGATGTAGAGGAGGCTGCACACTACAAGGTTCAGTATGGCACCTCCGTCAGTTGGACTATCCACATACCTGTTTCAAGAAACTCTCCAACAAACTCTGCCTATCCAGGGAAATCACAGTCAATATTCAGGAAGTTAATATCACCCACTACAACAACCTTGCTGTTTTTAGATCTTTTCATATTTAGAGGAATGTATATATAGGCTATCTCCTGCTGGCTATTAGGAGTCCTATAGTGTGATAGGGTGGAGATATACCTCAACTAAAGGAGGTGTAAGGTGCTCTTTTTCTCTGCTAGCCTGCAGGTCATCCTTGGGCAAGATGTAGCACCTACTACCCCCCCACCATTGATCTGGGTCACATGAAGCCATGGGAGCAGGCGGTGGATGGTTATATGAGCAGCTGGTGCATATCACAAGTCCTGGTTATGTGATCACTGATACCAGCCAGACAACCTCTGAAGAGTTATTGATAATAGCTGAGGTCACGTGTCTTGTAACGTCACTGCCAGAAGAAGGCAATGGCAAACCACTTCTGTAGAACTATTTGCCAGGAACAATTGTGGTCACCATGATCACCCACATCATATGACACAGCACATACTGATGATGTTGATATAGTGTAATCCCATCAGAGTGGTTGCACTATTCATATTTTCGAGCTGTAGTCATATTGTCTTCGTGGATTGATCAAGGACAAAACTAATACAGATTTAGTCTGTTTTAATTATGACACTGCTAATGTGGTTCTTCCTGCTTCCTGCACAATTACTGTAACTTCCTGCAAATTTGGGACAGTGGTTGTTGTTGTGGGTTTGGTGACATAAGAAGTTGGCCCATTGAACTCTGATTAAGGTGAGAGGAACTGCTGCATGTCCTTAACTTCCCTGTCTGCAGGAGCTGGAAACGCACTGGATGGAAAAGGCAACGCATCTGAATTACTGAACTACCACTGAAACCAACAGTGTGTTGAACTGAATTGACTTTCTTTCTTCCATCCTTCACATACGTGAGGAGTAAAAATCTTTACTTTACATCTATGTGCAATCCTGTTAATTTATAATAATTTATAACAAATAGAACAGTCAATGTAACGTAGAAATATACTCAGATCAGCATGAGTTAATCAGTCTGATGGCCTGGTGGAAGCAGCTGTCCCAGAGCCTGATGGTCTTGGCTTTTATGCTGTGGTACCATTTCCTGGATAGTAGTAGCTGGAATAGGTTGTGGTTCGGGTGACTCGGGTCCCCAACGATCCTTCGGGCCCCTTTCTCATACTTGCCTTTGTAAGTGCCCTGAATCATGGGAAGTTTGCAACTACAGTTGGGTTTGTTGGGTTTGGCTCATACTGAGATGAGGGGGGACCGAATGTAAATTGTATCTAGCCCCACTCACTCCACACTAGACCCAACCGGTATATAGGCAACAGCTAGCACACTTGAATAGGGTTACTGAACCCTACTACAAAGCTAAATGAATTCAGATTAAGTCACATTTATTTAATTTTCCTTATTTCACTTTATAGATATTTTGAGAGGAGTTTGTACGTTCTACACATGACCACGTGGGTTTTCTCCAGGTGCTCTGGTTTCCTCCCACAGTCCAGTTGGTAGGCTAATTGGTCATTGTAAATTATCCCGTGATTAGGCTATTGCTAAATCGGGGATTGCTGGGCTGGAAGGACCTATTCCAAGCTGTATCTCAATAAATAAGTAAGTTTTTAATAGTTATAACTGTTTTGGTTACCTAACTCCATTTAATTAAATGTAATGATCAGAGACATTTAAAAACAGGGCAAACAATACTTTAAGTCAGGGGTTCCCAACCTGGGGTCCATGGACCCCATGCTTAATGGTATTGGTCCATCGCATAAAAAAGGTTGGGAAGCCCACTAAATTGATTGTGACAAGTTGTCAAAAGTCATCCGTGCAATGGTAGGGGTGGGAGCTCAGTTTCTATTGCCTCAATCTGATTGTTGCTTGTGGTCTGATCGGTCACGTAGGTGGGCTGTGGAGTGGAGGTCTCTGATACAGTGGATTCAGCAACAGGCAAAAACAACCATGTCTAAAGCAAGGACTGATAATGGACAGGGGTCAGATTACACATGATCCAACCTTTATATTTATTTTTATATTCACATTTTCTCTCAAGTTTGTTTTCTCTTGTAAATTTTCACTGTACTCTTTCAACCTTACAGATATCTTTTCTGTAGGTAATGTCCAGAACTGCACACAATGCTCCAAATTTGGCCACAAAAAGTCTTATACAACATCAACGTAACATCAAACTCCTATACTTAATTCTTTGATTTATGAAAGCCAATGTATTTAAAGCTGTCTGTACAACATTTACCCATGACACTACTCTCAAGGAATTATGGATCTGTATTTCCAGATCCCTCTGCTCTACCACACACCTCAGTGTCTTACTAAATCCTACTCTGGTTTGTCCTCCCAAAGTGCCACTCCTCACACTTGTCTGCATTAAATTCCTTCTTCCATTTTTCAGCCCAGTTTTTTTCCAGCTGGTCCATATCCCACTACACCCTTTGTTTTGGTGTCATCCAGAAATTTGCCACATTATCATTGAGATTGTTGTTTTTAATCTATATCAACAATGGACCTGTGGCATATCTCTATTCACAAGTCTCCAGTCAGAGAGGCAACCATCTACTACCACTCTCTGGCTTCTAACACAAAGCCAATGTCTAATCCAATATACTATCTCACCCTGAATGCCAAGTGATTGAATCTTCTTGACCAACCTCCCATGTTGAACTTTGAAAAAGGTCTTGTAGGTAATATCCACAGCCTTGCTTTCATTAACTTTCCTGGTGACTTCCTTGAAAAATTCTTTAAGATCATTTAGACACAACCTAAAATGTACAAAGCCAGGTTGACTACTCCTAATCAGTCCCTGTCTGTCCAAATATTTATATACACGGTCCGACATTAGCTATCCTTCAGTCCTCCAGCACCTCACTCGTGGCTAAGGATGTTTTAAATTTCCCTGCTAGCGCTCCTGCAATTTTTGCACTTGTCTCCCACGAGGTGTGATGGAACCTCTTGTCAGGTCCTGGGGATTTATCCACCCTTATTTGTCTCAAGACAACAAGCAACTCCTCCTGTGTAATCTGTATAGGGTCCATGGCCTCACTGCCATTTTGCCTCACTTATATAGAATCCATGCCCGTCTCCTAGGTAAATACAGATGAAAAAATCCATATAAGATATCCCCATCACTTTAGACCATGCTGATCTTCAAGTGGACCAATTTGTCCTTTGCTCTTTTTACTCGTAATACCTCTGTAGAAGCCCTTGTTATTCTTCTTCACCTTGTGTGCCAGAGCAATCTTATGCCTTCTTTCATCCCTCCCGATTTGCTTCTTAAGTGTTCTCTATTGGCTTCGATAGAGTGGATGTGGGGAGGATGTTTCCTATAGTGGGGAGTCCAGGACTAGAGGGCACAGCCTCAGAATAGAGGGACATCCATTTAGAATGGAGATAAGGAGGGATTTCTTTAGCCAGAGTGATGAATCTGTGGAATTTGTTGTCACAGGCCGCTGTGGAGGCTAAGACATTGGGTATTTTTAAGATAGAGGTTGATAAATTTTTGATTAGCCAGGGCATGAAGGGACATGGAGAGAAGGCAGGACAGTGGAGCTGAGAGTGAAATGGATCAGCCATGATGAAATGGCAAAAAGACTTGATGGGCTTAGATCTCTGAAACATTAATTAAGGATTAATCACCCATTTATTAATGTCAGATAGGCTATTTATACATTCTAAATAGATCTGTAGTTCAAAATTTGGTATAGACACTTGTTATGAGGGGATTCTTGGGCCGGGTCAAAATTGACCCAGACCATACTGTGAAGGTATAGAATATGAACAGTATGCAAGGGTTAATAATGTTCACTCAGCCATGCTTCCTGTGATACAAGAAAAAAGATTATGTTTATGTTAAAATAATATCCAACAGAACCTAGAAAGAAGGCTACCCCTTGACGTTCTGGGCTTCTGGCCCAAAGTTGTTTCATCCCCCTTGAGGGAATTCATTTGAAGGGAAACAGATTGTTTTCCTTGTTTTTATGATGTTTCCCTGCACAGCAATAGAAAAGTTATATGGAGTTCAATCTACACTGTATTCTGTCGCAAGGTTTTGAATTAGGCAATTGTGTAATACAGGATAATTTGGTACAAAGTTAGACCATAAGATATAGGAGCTGAAATAGGTCATTTGGCCCATTGAGTCTGCTCCGCTATTCAATCATGGGCTGATCCAATTCTTCCAGTCATCCACACTCCCCTGCCTTCTTCCCATACCCTTTGAAGCCCTGGCTAATCAAGAACCTATCTATCTCTGCATTAAATGCACCCAATGACTTGGCCTCCATAACTACTCGTGGCAACAAATTCCACAGATTTATCACCCTCTGACTTAGTTCCAAGTTTAAAGTAGCTGAGATTTATTTTCTTGAGGGCATACTCAACAAATCTATTGAATAGTAACTATAACAGAATCAATGAAAGATTAACCAGAGTGCAGAAGACAACAAATGGTGTGTAAAAAGCAAATATAAAAAAAAGCAATAAATTATAGGAATATGAGATGGTGTCCATGAAAGTGAGTTCATTGGTTGTGGGAACATTTGAAGTTGAGTGCAGTTGTCCCCTTCTGTTCTGGAGCCTGATAGCTGAGGGGTAGTAACTATTCCTGAACCCGCTGGTGTGAGTCCTGAGGCTCTTGTACTTTCTACCTGATGGCAGCGGTGAGAAGAGTGCATTACTTGGGTGGTGAGCAGCCCTGATGACGGATGCTGCTTTGCTGCAAGTGTTTCAAATAAATGTGCTCAATGATTGGGAGGGCTTTACCCATGATGTACTGGTTTGAATCCACTAACTTTTGTAGGATTTTCCATTCAAAGGCATTTTTAGTTGGTATTTTTACATGGTCAATGGTATGTTTAGATACTTGTGCAAATGATAGATTTGTGTGCTTCTGACTTCAAAGCAATATACAACAAAATCATTTGACCATTTCAAGTGAACTCAACTTCTAGCTGGTGAAATGCATTAATTTATTTTACTTCTATTTATATTCCATTATCTTCGAGTTTTTGTTTTGTTCTGAATTCACCATGATTTTTATAGTCTTATGGTCTTTGTCATCTATATAGGGTCCGTGAGCTTACTGTTTTGGCTCACTTCTATAGACTCTGTATCTGCTCTGCCTCCCGACTCAATACAGATGCAAACAATCCATTTAAGACCTCCCTCATCTCTCTTGTCTCTATGCATAGCTGACCATGCTAATCTTCAAGTGGACCTATTTTGTCTCTCACCATCCTTTTGCTCTTAATGTATCTGTAGAAGCCCTTGGGATTCCTCTTCACTTTGTTGAAAGGCTTAGCACAGATGTGGAGAGAATGTTTGCTATGGTGGAGGAGTCTAGGACCAGATGGCGCAATCTCAGGATAGAGAGACGTCCATTTAGAGTGTAGATGAGAGGAATTTCTCTAACCAGACGGCGGTAATTTTGTCGAATTCAATGGCCAGGTCATTGAGTGCATTTAAAGTGGAGGCTGATAGGTTCTTGATTAGTCGGGGTGTGTACGGTTATGGGGAGAAGACAGGGAAATAGGGGTTGAGAGGGAAAATGGATCAGCCATGATCAAATGGTGGACCAGACTTGATCGGGCCGAATGGCATAATAATGCTGCAGTGTCTTATGGACATGTTTTTTTCTGCTTAAAACCAGGTTTCAGTTTCAAGAAACACTGCAGGAGGCTCAAAGGAGCTGATAATATTAATAATAATGACAATAATAACTATTAATAGAACACTTTTCATACAGATGATTAGCTCAAAGTGCTTTACAAAGGGAGAAAAGTACAAATACGAAAATAAAATAAAATATAAAAATAAAAATAAACATGAAAGCAAAAAGATATTAGTTAAAAGCCAGGTTCAATAAATAGGTTTTGGGTTGATGTTCAGAAGTGTTAACTGAGTCTGCATCCCTTATAGTTTTAGGTATTGAATTCCACGGTTTAGGAGCGTCGTTCAAAAAGCTGACCTGCCGATTATCTTTTGAGGGAGATTGTTTAAATCTGATGGTAGGAATATGGGGGAGAAATAAATGGGTTGGGCTAGGAATAGAATAGAATGGTTGTTTGATTGTTAGCATAGACCTGGTGCGATGAAGGACTCTGCTTCTGCTTAATGATTCTATAGTTTACTATTTATTCCTAATCCTAAATTGCTTTCATTTCATGACAACGAGCGTCTCCTCCTTATTCCTTAGATGACTCATGGGCGGCATTTTTTGAGGCTGTTTATGGACAGTCATAATTCAAATGAAAATGTTTAGACCACAAGACCATAAGAGATAGGAGCAGAATTAAGTCATTGAGCCCATCAAGTCTGCTTAGCCATTTGATCAAGGCTGATCCATTCTCCCTCTCAAAACTCATTCTCCTACCTTCTCCTTTTTAACCTTTCATTCCCTGACTAATCAACAGCCTATCAACCTCCACCTTAAATATACCCAGTGAACTGGCCTCCACAGCTGACTGGCAATGAAACCACAGATTCACCTTCCTCTGGCTAAAGAAATTCCTTCTCATCTCCATTCTAAATGGACATTCCTCTATTCCAGGGGTCCCCAAGTTAAATACAACTGTGTGAAGACAAGGATGAAAAAAATGATCAAAACTTGAATTTTTAGCTGTGAAGGCAGCAAATGGAGAAAGGTAACATTGTGCAAGCAAAGGAAATAATGAGTTAGGAAACTCATACATAACTCACAGAATAACTCACTGACATAACTCACAGAATGAGGTGCACATGATTTATCTTTTAACCTACTGAGTCATACAAGCTTCAGTTATGTCAGGAGCATTTTCAGAGAGCAAAGGCAGAATCACCAGACTGGGAAGTAGGAGATCAGCAATGATATTCCTGGAATCTAAGTTCATATCCCACTAAGGATATAAACTGAATTAAGAATGTGTCATTTAAAAGTAACATTTGTTATTAGTAATAACATCTTCCGGGGTGTTGTAAGTTATTGGCTTCACCAGTGCTCTTTAGCAAAAAATGACAATTTTACTGTAGTAATTTTATGTATTGCACTGTACTGCTGCTGCTGAAAATAAAACCCCATCAAATTTCATGACGTATGTGAGTGATAATAAACCTGATGGTCTCTGTTGTGGAAAGTGGTCTTTGTGAGCCTTTCTTTGTCTTATTGATCACGCTATCACTTTGATCTGACACAATAGATGCACATCTTTCAATTCCTCAATGAGGAAGCCACTATTCCTCATTACTTTTCTTTTAGTTGCCTGAATTTCATGGAAGTAGTGTAACCATGTGTCTGCTGACTCTCTGTCATTTAAATGGATCTGACAATGCCTGGCAAGTAATGCATGTATGTAGGTGAATGCAGAAGGGGGAAAGTAGGTCTTTGAGTTCCCCAGGCCCTCTAAAAGCTTTGATATTTTGGTGGCCCTCTCAGAACCTCAGAATTGGAATGCATGATAGTGTTGCGTACATATTAGATACACAGAGTGACAGAAAAGTACAGCAGAGAGATAGGCCCTTTGGCCCATCTAGTCCATGCCATACCATTTATCTGCCTACTCCCATCGACTGCACCTGCACCATAGCCCTCTGTACCTCTACCATCCATGTTCCTATCCAAACTTCTCTTAAACACTGAAATCGAGCTCCAATGCACCACTTGTGCTAGCAGCTCGTTCCACTCTCTCAAGACCCTCTGAGTGAAGAAGTTCCCTTCACGTTCCCCTTAAACTTCTCATTTTTCACCCTTAACCCATGACCTCTGGTTGTAGTCCCACCCAACCTCAGGGGAAAAAAGCCTGCTTGCATTTACCCTATCTATACCCCTCAGTTTTGTATACCTCTATCAAATCTCCTCTCAATCTTCGACATTCCAAGGAATAAAGTTCTAACCTATTCAATCTTTCCTTATAATCAGGTTCTGCAGATCAGGCAACATCCTTGTAAAACTTAACTAAATTGATTAAACTCATTAAATTGAGAAAACTCTTTTTACAGCAAGTGGATTTTTGATGACCTGGCAAGTCTGAATTGCTGGGTTATTACCAAGTACAGAAACTTGAGTTTAGCTATTTCATTTTGATTCCTTTCTGTCTTCAGCTATTAGTCACTGCTGAAAGTAAAAAAGAGATTACTTAGTCACTGCTTTCTTGTGCTTAAAACATAGATCATAATAGCACAGAATGGCCCACAATGTTGTATCCACATTTAAAACTTATGATTGATTTAACTCTTCTCTATTACATAACCCTCTATTTTTCTTTCATTCATCAGCCTGTCTAATCATCTTAAATATCTTAAAATGACTGTGGCTTGCTGTAGAACATTGATCTTCTAGGTTTCTTGAGCACCTGTCTTTATTAATCACTATCTTAACTCGAGCTGTTAAGCCCTCGTGCTTTTGGTTTAATCTTGTGGAGTTATTTGTGACTGTTGCGGGTCTTCTGTATTCTATGATTATCTAGAGGGGTCTCTAGTTAGCTCTTTAGTAGGGTCCTACTGTGTATAGAGAATGATTTGTCTTGCGGTGTCACTCAGTCATCCTTCTGAGGCTCTGTTAGTATTCCTATGCCTGACCTTTTATTTCCATCTCTTCATGGGTATTCCACCATTCCTCTGCTTGTGGATTGAGTTGTGGGCCTGCCATCTGCACTCCTGGGTTGAGCCGGTCCCAGCGACCACCATGATAGAGTCTACCGTTCTTCTGCCCGTGGGTCCAGTCCTGTGAGCACACACCATGACATAGATAGGCAGATATAATCTTAAATCTGCCATCTTAAATGGATCTAAAGTATTGATGCCTCTACCAACAGCCCCAGCAGTGCATTCTAGAAACCCACCACTTCCTGTGTAAAAATCCTTCCTCTGACACCATTCCTCCACTCACCTTAAAAAGATGGGCTATGGTATTGTCCGCTGCTGCCCTGAGAAAAAGGTGCTGGTCCTCCACTCTACTGATGCCTCTAGTTATCTTGTACTCAGTTGGAGAGGTGGAGATACGTCTTTGCCAAAGGAGGTGTAAGGCGCTCCTTCCCTTGTCTAGCCTGCAGGTCACCTTTGGGCAAGTTGTAGCACCTGCTTAGACCACTCCGGTCAGGGTCATGTGAAGCCTTGGGAGCAGGTGGTGGATGGTCGTATGAGCAGCTGCAGCACATCACAAGTCTTGGTTATGTGACCACTGACGCCGGGTAGTCAATCTCTGAAGTGCATTTATAATGGCTGGGGTCACCCATCTTGTAATGTCACTGCCAGAAGAAGGCAATGGCAAACCACTTCTGTAGGAGAATTTGCCAAGAACAATCATGGTCTGGATAGACAATGAACACCAACGTCATATAATGATGACGATAATTATCTTATACATCTCTTTTAAGACACCTCTCAGTCTTTTTTGCTCCAAATAGAAAAGTCGTAGCTCACTCTATCTTTCCTCACAAGACATGTTCTCTGAGCCAATCATCATACTGGTAAGTCTGCTTTGTTCCTTCTTTAATGCTTCCGTATCTTTCCTATAATGAGTCAACCAGAACCAAACACAATGCTCCAAGTGTGGTTTAACCAGCAACTTCTTGCATGTTAAATTAAATCTTTTATGTTTTTTTAATGTTTTATTTACCCGAATTCTTCCAAGAGGAGCACAACCTTGTCATGGTCTGGAGCTTGCGTGCCTCTTGACCCGGAGATCTGAATTGGCTGGAGTCAGGGCTTTGTACTTTGGCTCTTTGTAGGGTCACTCATGCCAAAGAGGTCAAAGTGTAGAGGTCAGACTAAGAGTGGTCCATGGGTCCTCCTGGTTCAGGGGGTTCAGTTCAGTGCTAACAACCCTGACTGGCAAAACAAAATTGTCATGGAAACAGCAATGAAGAATTCTTCTACATCTGAGTGCAATGGCATTCCTGAGTCTCCACATGGAACTTGCATGACTGACAAGAGTGAAATCCAGTCTACTGTCATGATGAAGGAATCCCTGCACTCCACCAGAGATTGGGGGACCTTTATT
The DNA here is from genome assembly GCF_048418815.1 of Hemitrygon akajei. Classification (NCBI taxonomy): domain Eukaryota; kingdom Metazoa; phylum Chordata; class Chondrichthyes; order Myliobatiformes; family Dasyatidae; genus Hemitrygon; species Hemitrygon akajei. The sequence continues at coordinate 77,945,555 of NC_133137.1, read as the reverse complement.
GCTCCCAAAACTCCAACGGTGTAATGGGCAGTAGATGTGGATAGATTTACCTGATTTAATGCTGAAATTAGTATTTTATTCCCTTCCTAGATTATATTCTCTGCTACTTATAAACATTTTTAGATCTATTTTGTTAAGGAAATACAACTTATTTTGGTTGATTTACATAGTTGCAAGTTCTTTGTGTTGAGTTAAAGTGGATTTTAAATAAGTTGGAATTACATTGCAAAAATTCACTGAAGGATTACAGTCATGTGATAAACAATTACCGTAGATTCCGGATTTTAAGCCGCTACTTTTTTCCCACATTTTGAACAGCTTTGAACTTTGAACTATAATCCGAAGCGGCTAATGCATGGTTTTTTTTCATGCCGCCTCGTAAACATTTTGCCTCATAACAGTAGACCAATAAAATTGATGAGTAGTTCACAGAGGTCCAATGAAATTGTACGATAAATCAAGCGCACTTTCACAATTAAATTATTGTAAATCAGTCATTTGTACTCACCCTCATCAACATGGAAAACACTCGAAGCATTGTGCTGCCTACTTAGTTTATAATATTTTCGCTTAGTAATTCATTTTCTAGTTAAAGTTAGAAGAGTTTTAACTATATTTGTTTTCTGTACTACATCGCGGGATGCTATGACGTCACACCCGGTTTCGCGGTGTCTTGTGGGAAAATGCCGGTTTGCGATGAAATGGAAAGGAGGGGGGGGAGCGCATTACGCGAGCGGCTTTGGATCTGAGCGAACGCTGCTTTTAAATGCCGTTTGCGATAAACGGAAAGGAGGGGGGGAGCGCATTACGCGAGCGGCTTTGGATCTGAGCGAACGCTGCTTTTAAGTTAAAGGTGATCAATAACTTTTCCTGGTAGGCTGCAATATATATATTTTTTTACCAGTCGTTAGGAGATATTGGAATGTTGTTCAGTAAAGAAGTATACGCAACGTATATTTAAAAGTAGCCGCGTACGGGCACGGTTCGAAAAAAAGCATTTGCAATATGTATTTGTTTTTGTTACCATATGGATTTAATTAAAAGTTAAAAAAATCCTCACGTGTAATATCTTTCTGTGTAAATATCTCATATTACAACGTGGGACACCTGCGGCCTAAAATCCGATGCGGCCTTTACAATTAAAAAATTGATTTTATTTCTAAAATTAGAGCCAGCGTCTTTTAATCAGGTGCGCTCTGTAGTCCGGAATCTACGGTAATTCATTCTGCTTTGTAAAACTCAGGACTATGTCTTGTCACCTGCTGGTGATAATAAACCTGACTCTGATTGGTTTGAACTAATTATCTGTTTTTCATGTTTTTCATAAAAGATTATTTTATCTTCCACTGAAATGTAGATCAGTTAACTTCCTTTAACCCAATTATTTCTATTTAGCGACAGACACAAAATACAGGAGGAACTCAGCAAGTCAGGCAGCGTCTATGGAGGGAAATGAACAAACCAGTCCTGACGAGAGTCACACCTAAAACGTCAAGCGTTCACTTCTCTCCATAAGTGCTGCCTGACCTGTTCATTTCCTCCAGAATTATTATTTGAAATTTCTGGCATCTGCAGAATCAATTGTATTTCTTGTTTCTATTTAATACCGTACTTAAATTAGATTTTGTAGAGTAATATGTCTGGCTCCTGTTCATAGATGTAATTAATGTTATTTTGTGCATTATCTTAATATCTCAACATTCTACACATCAACAATTCCAAGATTTGCAGTTTGTTATATGCTACAGACAGACGGACATACTTTATTAATCCCGAGGGAAATTGGGTTTCGTTACAGTCACACCAACCAGGAATAGTGTAGAAATATAGCAATATAAAACCATAAATAATTAAATAATAATAAATTAATCATGCCAAGTGGAAATAAGTGCAGGACCAGCCTATTGGCTCAGGGTGTCTGACACTCCGAGGGAGGAGTTGTAAAGTTTGATGGCCACAGGCAGGAATGACTTCCTATGATGCTCAGTGTTGCATCTCGGTGGAATGAGTCTCTGGCTGAATGTACTCCTGTGCCTAACCAATACATTATGGAGTGGATGGGAGACATTGTCCAAGATGGCATACAACTTGGACAGCATCCTCTTTTCAAACACCACCGTCAGAGAGTCCAGTTCCACCCCCACAACATCACTGGCCTTACGAATGAGTTTGTTGATTCTGTTGGTGTCCGCTACCCTATTGATGTGATAATTCTGAAATACTCTGCTCGAGTTCAAATTGAAGTTCAATTATCATTCAACCATACACATGTATACAGCTAAATGAAACATCGTTCCTCTAGAGCCAAGGTGCACATCTCAGTACATACAATCAGACACAGCAAATATAGTTATAATAGCACATATAATCACAAAATAATATTAACACAAATCTCTGAGAGGCATGACCTGAAGATTGATGGTGTGGGATGTTGTCCTGGAGTCACATTTCTGCATCAACAAGCATGCAGCAGATCTTTTGCCTTGCACTGGGTCAGCTTGTCTTCTAGGGAACGCACACTGGAGAGCAGCACCAGCAAAGCAGCCAGCCTGCGGGGGCTAGCCCCCAACCCAGCACAGATTCCAGCATGGGTGCTGCACATCTGTTCCCTCCTCTACCTCCTCCCTGGATGGCTGCAACAGGCGTCGCTGTGGCACCAAGTCCTGGCCCATACAAAAACCCGAGGCAATGCAGCTTCTGTCCTGCTGGTGTGGCCAGTGAACCAATGAACTGGACTTACAGTGGTAAAACACTTTGTGAAAGAGCTTTGAAAGCAGTTGGACTTTTACAACGTACAAGACATACAACCTTTACAGAAAAAAAACATATTGATTATTGTGGAACTGTGGCAAATATTATGGAAAAAAAGTGATGTTAAGTAACTTAGAGGCAGCCAATGTTCCCTCTAATTTCTTTTTTCACAGCTGCCCGGATCGACCATTGCTCTGAGCAGGAGAACTTTACATGGCTTGTAAACTGCGCGATACTTTATATTAACATGATATAAAAGAAAATTCCGGCTGTGCGGCAACAAAGACTACGTGCGTGGGAGCATTTTGGTTACCGTGCGGCTGCGCAGCTTAGCGAGAAGAGAGGTGGCAGCAGGACAAAGAACAGATTTACTTTTATGTAATACTTGCTGTGGGCAGTTGGTGGCACTGCCAAGGTTGAGATGCCCAGTTGAAGCTGACCTGAAGCCAACAGAGTAATATGTCAATGGAATCTACATATCAATCAAAGCTTTTTTTTCTGATGTTTTAGCTTAACTTGCCAGCAACCAAGACAGTAATAGCAAAACATTCCACTTCAAGGGAGTTTTCATCAAAATATTCTCACGTTGCTATTTACTGAGGGTAATAAATCAGAAGGGATGGTGGGGCAGAGAAACGCGTCTACCTTGAGCAAGGTGTAGCATCTGCTTAGCCCTCCGATCAGGGTAAGGTGAAGCTATGGGAGCAGGCGGTGGATGGTCGTGTGAGCAGTTGGTGCATATCAGTGGTTCAGGGACAACAAATGCAAGACAGACAGTCTCTGATGAGTATTGGTAATGGCTGGGGTCACCCGTCTTGTAAAGACACTGCCCAGAAGGCGGCACTGGCAAACCATTTCTTTAGAAATGTTTGGCAAGAACAATCATGGTCAAAGACCAAAATCGCTCACGTTATACAATGAATGAATCAGAATTAGGTTTAATATCATGGGTATTTGTCATGACGTTTGTTGTTTTGTGGCAGCAGTACATTCCAATACATAATAAACACTACAAATTACAATAAGTATACATAAAAACAGAAAGTTAATTTAAATAACTAGTTCAAAAAGAGAGTAAAAAATACTGAGGTAGTGTACATGCGACTGTTGTCCATTCAGAATGATTGGGAATAAAATGGTTTAAGACCATAAGACCATGATATAGTAAGAGAATTAGGCCATTTAGCCCATTGAATCTGTTCCACCATTTCATCATGGTTGATGCATTTCCTTCTCAGCCCTGATCTCCTGCCTTCCCCCCATATCCCTTGATGCCTTGATTGATCAAAATCTATCAACCTCTGCCTTAAATATACATAAAGACATGGCCTCCACAGCTCTCTGTGGCAATAAATTCCACAGATTCACCATTCTCTGTCTAAAGAAATTCTTCCTCATCTCTATTCTAAAAGGACGCCCCTCTTTTCTGAGACTGTGTCCTCTGGTCTTGGACACTCCCACTGCACGAGACATCCTCCCCACATCCACCCTATCAAGGCCTTTCACCATTCATTAGGTTTCAATTAGGTCATCCCTCATTCTTCTGAATTCCAGTGAATATAGGCCCAGAGCCATGAAAAGCTCTTCATAAGACAAGCTCTTCAATCCTGGAATCATTTTTGTGAACCTCCTTTCAACCTCCTACAGCTGCAGCCCATCCTTTCTAAGATAAAGGCCAAAAACTGCTCACAATACTCCACTGATGCCTCACCTGTGCTTTATAAAGTCTCATTATTACACCCTTGCTTTTATATTCTAGTCCTCTTGAAATGAATGCTAACATTACATTTGCCTTCCTCACCACAGAGTCAACCTGCAAATTAACCTTTAGGGAATCCTGCACAAGGACTTCCAAGTCCCTTTGTGTCTCAGATTTTTGTATTTTCTCTTCATTTAGAAAATAGTCAACACTTACATTTCTTCTACCAAAGTGCATTACCATGTATTACATCTGCTACTTCTTTGTCCAGTCTCCTAATAAGTCTAAGTCCTTCTGTAGCCTCTCTATTTCCTGAAAACTACAAGCACCTCCACCAATCTTCATATTGTATGGAAACTTTGCAACAAAGACATCATTTCCATAATCCAAATTATTAGTATATAACGTAAAAAAGAATTGGTCCCTGCACAGACCCCTGTGAAACATCACTAATCACCGGCAGCCATCCAGAAAAGGCTCCATGCATTCCCACTCTTTGCCTCCTGCCAATCAGCCTCTGCTTTATCCATGCTAGAATCTTTCCTGTAATACCATCGGCTCGTAGCTTGTTAAGCAGCCCTATGTGTGGCATTTTGTTAAAGGCCTTCTAAAAATCCAAGTACACGGCATCAACAGATTCAACTTTTTCTATCCTGCTTGCTATTTCTTCAATGAATTCCAACGGATTTGTCAGGCAATATTTTTCCTTCAGGAAACCATGCTTACTACGGCCTATTTCATAATTTGCTTCCAAGTACCCCAAAACCACATCCTTAACAATTGACAACATTTTCCCAACTACTAAGGTCAGACTAACTGGCTTATAATGTCCTTTCTTCTGCCTCTCTCCCTTCTCGAAGAGTGGAGTGACATTCACAATTTTCCAGTCTTCCGGAACCACTTCTGAATCTAGTGAATCTAGAAAGATGATTACTAATGCCCCCACAATCTCTTCAGCCACCGATTTCAGAACCCTGGGGTGTACACCATCTGGTCCAGGTGACTTACCTACCTTCAGACCTTTCAGTGTTCCAAGATCCTCCTCTCTAGTAATGGTAACTTCAAAAACTTCATGACCCCTGGCTTGTCTGCCATTTCCTTGTCTCCAATTACTACCTCTCCAGCATCATTTTCCAGCAGTTTGATATCCACTCTCACCTCCCTTATACACTTTATGTATCTGAACAAACTTTTGGCATTGTCTTTACTATTATTGGCTAACTTTCTTTTGTATTCCATGTTTACCTTCTTAATGACTTTTTTAGTTGCCTTCTGTTGGTTTTTAAAAGCTTCCCAATCCTCTAACTTCCACTAATTTTTGCTCTATTATATGCCCTCTCTTTGGCTTTTATGTTGGCTTTGACTTCTCTTGTTAGCCATGCTTGCGTCATTTTGCCTTTAGAATACTTCTTTGGGATGTATATATCCTGTGCCTTCCGGATTGCTTCCAGAAGTTCCATCTGCTCTGCCATTATCCCTGCCAGTGTTCATTTCCAGTCAATTCTGGCCAGCTCCTCTCTCATGCCTCTTTAATTCCCTTTACTCCACTGTAATACTGATACATCTGACCTTAGCTTCTACTTCTCATTTCAGGGTGAATTCAATTATATTATGATCATTTTCCCCTTGAGGTACTTTTACCTTAAGCTCTCTAATCAATTCTGGTTCATTGCACAACACCCAATCCAGAATAGCTGATCTCCTAGTGGGCTCAACCATGAATGAGATAAAAAACTATCTCATAGGCATTCTAGAAATTTCCCATCTTGGAATCCAGCACCAACCCGATTTTCCCAATCTACCTGCGTATTGAAATCCTCCATATCTATTGTAACATTGCCCCTTTGGCATGCATTTTCTAACTCCCATTGTAATTTGTAAACCACATCCTTACTACTGTTTGGAGGTCTGTATATAATTCCTATCTTGGTCTTTTTACCCTTGTAGTTCCTTAGGTCTATCCATAATGATTCAACACCTTCCAACCCTTTGGCACCTCTTTCTAATGATTTGATTTTATCTTTTGCCAACAGAGCAACACAACCCCCTCTGCCCGACTTTTCAATACTATGTAATCTTCTTTCATCCATGCTTCAGTAAGGCCTACATCATCATACCTGCCAACCTGCAACTCTGCTACACGTTCATCAACCTTCTTCTGTATTCTGTGCACATTCAAATATGTCAACTTTAGTCCTGTATTCATCATTTTCAATTTTGTCCACCTTTTACATTGCAACTCAACCTGTTGGCTGCAATTTTGCAATCACCAGCCTCTCCTTGCTAGGAGTCTCACAACATATTGCCCCTGTAAAACAACTACCTCATCTTCAGCACTATCATTCCAGTTACCTTCTCCCTGCCAAGTTATTTTAAACCTACCCGAACAACTCTAGCCAACTTGCCCTTAAGGATATGGGATCCCCTCAGGTTACGGTGCAACCCATCCTTTTGGTACAGGTCATACTTTCCCCAGAAGAGATTCCAATGATCCATAGATCTGAAATCCTACCCCCCTGCACCAATTCCTCAGCCTGCCAAATCATCCCATTCTTACCCTTACTGGCACATGGCACAGACAGAGATCCAGAGATTACTACTATGGAGGTCCTCTTTCTCGATTTCTACCCAGCACCTAAAATCTCTCTTCACCTTATCTGCCTATGTCATTGATGCCAATTTACACCAAGGCTCTGGCTGCTCACCCTCAACCTTGAGAATGCCATAGATGTGATCCGAGACATCCCTGATCCTGGCATCAGGGAGACAACATACCATCCGTGTGTCTCTATCGTGCCCACAGAACCTCGTCTCTGTTCCTCCGACTAGGGAATCTCTGATCAACACTGCAGTCCCCTTCACCTCTCTGCTCTTCTGAGCCACAGCACCGGACACCCGGTCGCCATGGCTTCCCCCCACACCCCCAGTAGGTCATCCCTCAATAGTATCTAAAGTTGTGTACTTATTATTGAGGGGAACAGCCACGAGTGTACTCTGCACTGGCTGTGCATTTCCCCTCCTTCTCCTGACAGTCACCCAATTACCTGTCTCCTGCAACCTAGGGGTAACTGCCTCCCTGTAGCTCCTGTCTATCACCTTCTCATTCTCCTGTTTGAGACAAAGGTCATTGAGCTGCAGCTCCAGTTCCTCAATACATTCTCTGTATTGAGCAGCGACTCAGTGCACCTGACGCAAATGCGTTTACTGGGAGACTGGAGGTCTCCCAGACTTCCCACATCCCACACACAGTACAAACACTGCCTCTGGAGCCATTCTACCATGCTCTAATAGATGAGGAATGAACAAGTAAGAACAGAAAGAGAGTAACTTACAAGATACTCACCTCACCCAAAGCCTGATGAGCCAAAGCGACTCTAAAGACTGACACACTCAAAGGAACAACTGCTCCGCTTGCACCTGAGTTATTTTTATTGACCCTTTCTAATGAATCCCTTGATTGGTCGCTCCTCAACTCAGAGAAACTGCTGCGAAAATCAGCCTTTAGAATCTCGATTGCTGTCCTGATTGAAAGGCAGCTCTTTTCAAGTACTCCCTGATGGAGGTTGTCCAACTCAGAGAAAACTGGCTCAAAGCTTTGCTTTTTTGCTCTGTTTTGCTACAGATGTTCTGTAACTTAAAGTGAGAATCCTGAAAAAAGCTAAATATGTACATTATTTAAGGCAGAGGTTGATAGATTCTTGATTAATCCTGACAGGAAGGGATACCAGGAGAAGGCAGGAGATTGGGGCTGAGAGGGAAATGGATCAACTTTGATAAAATGGTGGAGCAGACTCTATGGGCCAAATTCCCTAATCCTGCTCCTATATGGTTGTATGGTCTAAGAACCCAAAATGTATTTGAAGGAAAAATGTAGAGCACCTGAAGCTAATGTACCCTGAATAACAAAGGAAGGTGGAGGTTCAAATGTTAAAAAAGAAAATTAATGACAAATCTCAGGAATAAGATTCAGTAAAATACAAAGGCAAATACAGACAGAGAAGGAGGAATTTGGAAAAGAGGCAAATAGAATCTGTGGGAAAAAAATCAATGGACAACTTTAGCATAAAACTGAAAGGGTTTAGAGACACATTTATTTCTTTATTTATTGAGTTACGGTGTGGAATATGCCCTTCCTACCTTTTGATCCATGCTGCCCAACGATCCCCGATTTAACCCTAGTCTTATCACGGGACAATTTACAATGACCAATTAACCTACCACCTGGTATGTCTTTGGACTGTGGGAAGAAACCGGAGCACCCAAAGGAGATGTACGTAGTCACAGGGAGAAGGTACAGAGTCCTTACAGGCATGATGTATACTCAGTTAAGTGGGGAAAAGTTCTGGAGATTTTAAGGAACTAAAGAGAAGTTGTGTGGAGGTAGGTACATGTCCGAAGTGTTAAAGTATGAAAAAGATTTATTGTGTAGCATACAGTTTTAGGAAGAATGTTGAAGCTTTGGAGAGGGCGGAGAAGCAGCTTACCAGGATACAGCATGAGAGGCTGAAGAAACTTGGTTTGTTGTCTCTGGAACTCCAAAGTCTGAAGGGAGATCTGATAGAGGTTCACGAGAGTATGAGAGACAATGATACAGAGAGTACCTGTTTCCCAGGTAGGCATGCATTGAAGGTGAGGGGGGGGGGTAGGTTTAAAGAGGATGTGAGAAGTGGTGGATGCATGGAATGCGCTGCCTAGCAATACATTAGAAGCTTTTAAGAGATGTTTGGTTAGGCATGTGGATGTGAGGAAGATGGAGGGATATGGTTATTATGTAGGTAGGAATGATTAGTTTTTGGAGATTTTTGCTTTGCTTTTTAGCTGGATCAGCACAACATTGAGGGCCGAAGGGCCTGTTCCTGTGCTTTACTGTTCTGTGTTTTACGTTTTAATTTGACTTTGGTAAGGAAGAAGACATTAATAAAGTTACACTAAAAGAGGGGAGGGAAGTTATGGAGAGAGCAGTAACATAGCAAATATACTGAAACAACCAGCATTAATGGAATTTGTTAAGTCATCTGGCTAAGATGGAATGGTTTGTAGACTACTAAAAATTTCAAAGATACGAATAATAGAAGCTTTGATCATTGACCTTTTAATTTCATGAGTATCATTGATTATGTTGTAAGAATGGGGAGTTGTCAATATTCACAGACTTGGAAAATGTAGCTCATGCAGGCTAGCATTGATGGTTCAATGGTTCCATTTAATATCAGAGAATGATACAGTATACAACCTGAAATTCTTACTCTTCACAGACATGCACGAAAACAGATGAAAAAAACCCAAAGAATGAATGACAGAAGAATGTTAGAACTCCAAAGTCTCTGTCCGCCCCTCCGCATGAACAAACAGCAGCAAAGCATCGACCCTCTCCCCCCGCCTCAATTGCTCCAGCAGGAAGAATCAGCCCACCATGCAAGCAATAGCAAGGCCCCCAAAGAGCCCGCGATCGAAAGTCCATCAAAAAAACACTGTTCATCCCAACAATTTCAACATCCACAGGCTCCCTCTCTCACTAACGAGGGACAGAGTGATATCACTCCTTTCACAGTGAGAGGGGAGACCAACTGCTCACTGTTTTGATGTTAGTGTCTGCATCATCACTTTATTTACGGTTCCCCGGACTCAAAAGTCAGTGGCAAAATCTCTCTCATCATTGAGGGAAAGAGAAAGAGAACAACTGCTCGAGTGCAGAGGACCCCGATAGCTGTGTCCACTGCCTTGATGCCCTGATCTCCTGCAATGCTTCAGTTGGTGACACTGGCGAGGAATCGGGTCGTCCATAGGGCCGCACAAGGCCAAACCCCGAAAACGCACATCTTCTAGGCTGCTCCTGGAGATATTGAAAATGCTAGGCCACTCGCCAAGCTTTGAGAGCGGGAACCTACGGCCATGAAGAACCGCAGTTTGAGTGTAGCGGTAGATCACGGACTCCAACAGCACTCCAACCACCTTGAAAAGGAAAGAAACGACATTAGAAAGAAGAATTTAAACTGTTTTGCAGATGAACTCAGAGACATGGTCCTCTGGCACCATCTTTAACAGGTAATTGTTTGAAAATCTTTTTTCAGGAATAAAATCAGAATCAGAATCTGGTTTAATATCATCGAATTATGTCATGAAATTTGTTAATTTAGCAGCAGCAGTACAGTGCAATACATGATAATACATGATAAGGAGCTGGTGGTGGACCTGAGGAGAGCTAAGGGACCAGTGACCCCTGTTTCCATCCAAGGGGTCAGTGTGGACACGGTGGAGGATTACAAATACCTGGGAATACGAATTGACAATAAACTGGACTGGTTAAAGAACACTGAGGCTGTCTACAAGAAGGGTCAGAGCCATCTCTATTTCCTGAGGAGACTGAGGTCCTTTAACATCTGCCAGACGATGCTGAGGATGTTCTACGAGTCTGTGGTGGCCAGTGCTATCATGTTTGCTGTTGTGTGCTGGGGCAGCAGGCTGAGGGTAGCAGACACCAACAGAATCAACAAACTCATTCGTAAGGCCAGTGATGTTGTGGGGGTGGAACTGGACTCTCTGACGGTGGTGTCTGAAAAGAGGATGCTGTCCAAGTTGCATGCCATCTTGGAGAATGACTCCCATCCACTCCATAATGCACTGGTTAGGCACAGGAGTACATTCAGCCAGAGACTCATTCCACCAAGATGTAACACTGAGCGTCATAGGAAGTCATTCCTGCCTGTGGCCATCAAACTTTACAACTCCTCCCTCGGAGTGTCAGACACCCTGAGCCAATAGGCTGGTCCTGGACTTATTTCCATTTGGCATGATTAACTTATTATTATTTAATTATTTATTATTTTATATTGCTATATTTCTACACTATTCTTGGTTGGTGTGGCTGTAACGAAACCCAATTTCCCAGACATACAGACATACTTTATTGATCCCGAAGGAAATTGAATGGCAAGGTATATTGATTGTCTTTATACCCTGCTCCTTGTTCTATTTCATGTGTTTTTAGGGTGGGATGACATAGGTAAGATGGTGAGGTGTAATTCTTATGGAAAAACACTATACTAAAGTGATCTTAAAAAGCATAGGTGAACAGAAACATTGATGTCTACTTTCCAAGAAGATGATCAGGTTTGAGTTTGAAATGGAAGAGTGGAATATAAAAGCAAAGTGGATGTGACAGAATGAAAATAATCTCAAAACACCTCAGTTATACCAGTGATCACACCATGAAACATGTAAAAGTTTTAGTTCAAAGGAAGTTTCCTCATGTAATATCATAATAACGGAGTTGGGAACAAGGGTTGAGATATGAGGGTAGGTTAGAGATGAAAAAGACAAGCAATGATTTCACCTATGTGTTATGATGGGAGATTTTGATCGAACAGAACCACTCCCTTAGATCAGTGAGTCAAGGGAAAAGATTGCATCTTCACTGACAGGGGAGATGAAATAAATTCTTTCACGCAGAAGTTGGGCTATTGTGGAAGAGTTGGTAAAAACATAGTCTATAAATAATTTTACATTGAGGTTGGACGCAATGCAGTTATTTGGGCAACAGATAAAAATCAGAGAGTAAACTTTCAAACAGTGAGCACTGTACGGCAGCTTTCTCTCTTCTGTAAGTATCTATAATTTTGGCTAATGGGTAAAGTTAATCTGTTCCTTCAACAACAATACCAGCAACTTGTATAAGACATATAGATATAGGAGCAGAATTAGGCCATTTGACCAATCGAGTCTGCTCAGCGATTTCATCATGGCTGATCCACTTTCCTTCTATGCCCCAATCTTCTGCCTTCTCAGTCCCAGTTTCCTGTCTTCTCCCTGAATCCCTTCATTCCCTGATTAATCATGATTCTATCAACGTCTGCCTTAAATATACCCAGTGGCTTGGCCTCCACAGTTGCCTGTGGCAACAAATTCCACAGATTCACCATCCTCTGGCTGAAAGAAATCCCTCCTCATCACAGTTCTAAATGGACTCCTCTATTCTGAGACTGTGTCTTCTGGTCTTAGACTCTCCCGCCATAGAAAACATTCTCTCCACATCCACTCTATCGAGCATTTGACAGGTTTCAATGAGGTCAACTCTCATTCTTCTGAATTCCAGTGAGTACAGTCCCAGAGCTACTCGGCCCATCAAATCATGCTGGTACCCTGTAAAGCAATTCTGTTAATCCCATTCCCTGGTTTTTCCCCATATCCATGCAAGTTTTCCCTCCATTGTTTATCCAATAGATTTTTTGAAAGCTGTAATTGATTTTTGTTCTACTACCCTTGCAGGTAATGATTTATGTTTCACTCTGTTTCTACCCCATTCCTTTCCAGTCCTGATGAAGGGTCTCAGACCGAAACATTGATTGTTTAATCCTTTCCTTGGATGCAGCCTGACCTGCTGAGTTCCTCTAGCATTGTGTGATTGTTCATCTGGATTTCCAGCATCTGCAGAATCTCCTGTGTTAATGAGTTAAAAAATTATGTAGCACTTTTAATGCAGATAAAAATTTCAAGATGTTTTCTTGGGAATATTATCATACTTTTTCCCATCATATTTTCCTCTGTGTAATTTATCTTCAACAGACGTTATCACTCAATAACACTGAATTGTTATTTGCTAAGGATACATCCTGGAATTCATATTTGGGAAATTTCTTCGTACTAGAAGGCATGAGATGAGGAAAGGAGTTCAGTCTTACCTTCCACATGCAGTGATTCTGTTATTTCTTAAAGACTGGCATTGCAGTAAAAGCTTATTGGCTCTGAAGATAATAAAGTAAATTTCTGGGATATTCTTACAGCCTCATTTCTTCACTACTTATTGGACAATATCACTTTTCCAACAGCAACAAAACTTGTTATGACTGATTGAGCAATCTAGTTAGTGTCATAGATTCATAGAAATGTACGTGCACCCCTTCCGCAGGCAGCTCATTCCACACTCTCATGACCCTCTGAGTGAAGTTTCCCTTCATATTCTCCTTAAACTTTTCACTTTTCACCCTTAACCTATGACCTCTGGTTGCAGCTCCACCCAACCTCAGTGGGAAAAGCCTGCTTGCACTTACTCTATCTATACCCCTTGTAGTTTTGTATACCTCTATCAAATCTCGTCTCAATCTTCTACATTCCAAGGAATAGATAGTTCACAATCAAATATTTTATTCAGATCTTTTTGGTGGGGTGTACTGTTTGTTTGTTGGGTTGCCCGACAAGCCTGGAGATTGGGTCGTAAGCGATTCATCACCAGTCGAGGTGAGATCATCAGTGTGCAATTGAGTGTTGTTTCTGCCATGTGCTCATGTTTATGTTGGTCTAACTCGTTGTTCTGATTGGCCATCGTGCTGGCTGCTGGTCTCTGCTGGGATCTGGCCATCAGGATAGCTGGGCGATCTCCACTGGCCCGTATCCATGGTTATCAGTCGTTGTGAGTGTTGGGAATGCACTGTTTTGATTTCCACTTTTGTTGTTGGGAGGCTCCTCAAGTGTAAGTCCTGTTCCTCATAAAAAGATACTGCTCAATTTAATCGGCTGTTATAAAATAAAATAGTTACATATTGTTTGGCGCCATGCCCTTCCAAATATAGTTTGGGGCATTCCCTGTAGTCATTTCCTCATAGCGCTTGACAGCAGTCTAAGAGCTGGCAGCATTTAAAGTCTTGTTCATTTCACATCAACTTGTGTAGTTTAATCATGGTATATTTTCTTCTTAAACATTCAACATGATGTGAATTCATCATCATCATTATGTGCCATGTTGTATGACGTGGTCGACCGTGGTCTCCATGATCACAGAAAATAGAACATAGAAGAGTACAGCACAGAAACAGGCCATTCAGCCCACAATATTGTGCCCAACCAGTCAAAAAGCGATCAAAACTGTATGCAATACTCCAGATGTGGCCTAACCAGGGTTTTATAAAGTTACAACATAATCTCTTGACTTTTGAACTCAATGCCTTGACTAATAAAAGCAAGCAATCCGTAAGCCTTCTTAACCACCCTATTGACCTGTGGAGCCACTTTAAATGAGCTATGAACTTGGACCCCAAGATTCAGGATCAGTTCCTGAGGATTGGAGAATGGCTAATGTTATCCCACTTTTTAAGAAAGGAGGGAGGGAGAAAACAGAGAACTATCATCCTGTCAGCCTAACATCAGTAGTGGGGAAGATGCTAGAGTCCATTATTAAAGATGAAATAGTGGCATATCTAGATAGCAGTGATAGGATTGGGCCAAGCCAGCATAGATTTACTGAGGGCAAATCATGCTTGACTAATCTATTGGAGTTTTTTGAGGATGTAACCAGGAAGTTAGACAAGGGAGATCCAGTGGATGTAGTGTACCTCGATTTTCAGAAGGCATTTGATAAGGTCCCACATAGGAGATTGGTGGGTAAAATCAGAGCTCATGGCATTGGGGGGAAGATATTGACATGGATAGAAAACTGGTTGGCAGATAGAAAGCAAAGGGTAACAGTGAATGGGTGTTTCTCGGAATGGCAGGTGGTGACTAGTGTGGTGCCACAGGGCTCGGTATTGGGACCACAGCTGTTTACGATTTACGTTAACGATTTGGATGAAGGCATTGAAAATAACATCAGCAAGTTTGCTGGTGATACTAAGCTGGGTGGCAGTGTGACATGTGATGAGGATGTTAGGAGAACTCAGGGTGACTTGGATAGGCTGAGTGAGTGGGCAGATACTTGGCAGATGACGTTTAATGTGAATAAGTGTGAGGTTATCCACTTTGAGAGTAAGAACAGGAAGGCAGATTATTATCTGAATGGTGTAGAGTTAGGTAAGGGAGAAATACAAAGAGATCTAGGAGTCCTTGTTCATCAGTCACTGAAGGTGAATGAGCAAGTGCAGCAGGCAGTGAAGAAGGCTAATGGAATGTTGGCCATTATTACAAAGGGAATTGAGTACAAGAGCAAGGAAATCCTTTTGCATTTGTACAGGGCCCTGGTGAGACCACACCTGGAGTATTGTGTACAGTTTTGGTCTCCAGGGTTAAGGAAGGACATCCTGGCTGTAGAGGAAGTGCAGCGTAGATTCACAAGGTTAATTCCTGGGATGTCTGGACTGTCTTACACAGAGAGGTTAGAAAGACTGGGCTTGTACACGCTGGAATTAAGGAGATTGAGAGGGGATCTGATTGCAATATATAAGATTATTAAGGGATTGGACAAGATAGAGGCAGGAAATATGTTCCAGATGCTGGGAGAGTCCAGTACCAGAGGGCATGGTTTGAGAATAAGGGGTAGGTCATTTAGGACAGAGTTAAGGAAAAACTTCTTCTCCCAGAGAGTAGTGGGGGTCTGGAATGCACTGCCTTGGAAGGCAGTGGAGGCCAATTCTCTGGATGCTTTCAAGAAGGAGCTAGATAGGTATCTTATGGATAGGGGAATCAAGGGATATGGGGACAAGGCAGGAACTGGGTATTGATAGTAGATGATCAGCCATGATCTCAGAATGGCGGTGCAGGCTCGAAGGGCCGAATGGTCTACTTCTGCACCTATTGTCTATTCTCTCTCTGCTAATTGTTCTTGGCAAATTTTTCTACAGAAGTGATTTGCCATTGCCTTCTTCTGGGCAGAGTCTTCACAAAATGGGTGGCCCCAGCCCCACTCTCTTCAGAGATTGTCTGCCTGGTGTCAGTGGTTGCATAACCAGGACTTGTGATTTGCACCAGCTGCTCATATGACCATCCACCACCTGCTCCCATGGCATCACGTGACCCTGATCGGTGAGGGGGGAGGAAGCTAAACAGGTGCTACACCTTGCCCAGGGGTAACATCCAGACTAGTGGAGGAAGGAGTGCCTTACTCCTCCTTTGGTAGAGATGTGTTTTGACCCTGCTACCCAAGATGTCTATCAGTTCAGCAAAAAAAAAGATGCAACTTGGACAAAAAGATCACAGACTATGAAAATCAGATGAACTGCAAATGCAAGAAATCTGAAATATAATCAGTTTTATGCTGGAAGTACTCAGCAGGTCAGTGAGAAGGAGAATGGAGTAAACATTTGAGATCAGAGAATCCTTGGTCAGATTAAGCATGCAATGAACAAGTACAATCCATGATGTTGAGATACATCCTCTGATGCGCTGGGACACATCATCAGTGATGTAACCTGGAGTCATCGAGTGTTTCGGGTCTTTCACCATCAGACACTCTCATCCAGGTGACCCAGCCAGGGTTGATCAGGCATTGGCATCTATCCCAGCAGCATTGGTCCATGGGTCACACCTCTTGATCTACATTTATCTGGAGGCTCACTAGGCAGTCTCTATGATGGTCCTGAGGGCTCTTTTCTTTGCAGCCCCTGTAATACCAAAGAGAGAGTAGGTTCTGCACAGTGAGCAGCCAGCAAAACCTCTATAGGTTCGTATCATGTCCTCCACCCCTATCTCTGGCACTGTTCTACCAGCTCCTGGTATTTGGCTTTCTCAACACACAAAGGCCTCCTCAACTTGGTCCTTGGAAGGAACAGTCAGTCTTACACTGACCATCTGCTTCAAGGTTTCTGACAAAATAACCATGTCAGGCCTCAGGGATGTAAATAGAAAAGATAAGTTGCAATCAGTTCAAATGCAAGGATGAAAGAATTTATTTATAGCTACCCTTGAGGATTTTATAATTTGTAAAATCCAATGCAGAATTATTGAGCATTTTCAAAGGTTCAAAAGATTGAAAATATGTTTATTTTCAAAGCACGTATATTATATACAACCTTGAGATTCATCTCCTATCATACAGCCATGAAACAAAGAAACCCCAAAAAACCCTTAAAAAGAGACCATTAAACACCCAATATGCAGAGAGAGAGAAAAAAACAAATCATGTAGACAATAAACACAAGCAACTAATTTTCTCAGCTGAAGTTCACAAAGAGAGTCTGAAACCCAGACGCTGAGTTTAGTGCAGAGCGGAGCAGTGAGCTGAACCGATCTGTCGCTAGCATCAGGCCATGACACCCTGACCTTTTCAATCTGCTCCGTGCCTAAAATGTCACTCAAACATCAGCTCTGATGCACTCTGGGGCCTGGACACTGCTGTCTCGATATGGCCTGTGCCTAACCTAGCTCTCAGCGACTGGCCGCTTCCTTGCCTCACCTTGGTTTCGCCGTATTGAATTGCCTCCAAGTCCAAAGGGAAGTTATAGACTATTACTTGCGATGATTGTTTGCCAGAAAATTTAAGTCTTTTCCTTGCTACATTAGCCACCAGTCAGAAGTTGCTGAGATTCACCAGCACCATATTAAATCAGCAATTGCAGATTTATGTAGCACTTTTTAAGTTAGATAAAAAATTCAAGGTTTTTTTACAGGGAATATTATCATACTTTTCCTCAGTATACTTTAGCTTCAACAGGTGTTATAATTCAATAGCACTGAATTATTAGTGGAATTCTTGATTGAGAAATTTCTTTATGTTAGAAGGTATCAGAAATGTTAGTACTCCCAGAGTCAACGTATCACATCCAAATGAAGACAAATTTAAATTTTAGGTGTATAAATATTTAACAGCCAACAACATTCAGCTGTAAAAACTTTAAATAGTTTTAGTTAAGCTTGAACCAACATAAGGCACAAACTAACAGTCCTGATGATTCAATGAGTACAATCACTTGTAGAAAAGAATATTATAATACTATAGTGCTTTAAAATTTGTATTAATTATGGATCTTCCTTCATTGACCTTGAACTGCCTTGCACTAGTCCACTGACAATTGTAAATTATTTACTGCTAGCCAAGACAAAGAAAAAATAATCTATGACTTACATAACCTGACATTTGTTTAACTTCACACACAAAATTTATTCATTTGTTTAACAATATAGTGTAGAGTCAGTCTTCCCAGCCCTTCGAGCCACACAACCTCCGTCAAACCTGATTAACCCTAACCTAATTGTGGGACAATTTACAAAGACCAATGAACATTCCCTGTAAACCTTTGGACTGCGGGAGGAAACCGGAGGACACATGCATTCCACGTACAGAGAACGGCACGGGAATTGAACTCCCAAGCTGTAATAGCGTTGCACTGACTGCTACACTACCATGGCTGGAGCAACTCAGAAGGTCAGGCAGCATCAAAGGAAATGGATAAACAGTCAACATTTTGGGCTAAGACTCTTCTACAGGACTGGAAAGGAAGGGGGAAAACACCAGAATTAAAAGATGGGGAGAAGGGAAGGAGGATAGCTAGAAGGTGAGTGGTGAGAACAGGTGGGTGGGACAGGTAAAGGGCTAGAGAGGAAGGAAGCTGATATGAGAGGAGAGTGGACCATAGGAGAAAGGGAAAGAGGAGGGAATCTAGGGGGAAGTGATAGGTAGGTGAGAAGAGTGGGAGGAAAATTGTTTTTTACTGGAAGGAGCAATCAATATTCATGCCATCAGATTGGAGGCTACCCAGACAGAATATAAAGTGTTGCTCCTTCACTGAGGGTGGCCTCATCTTGGCACAAGTGGAGGCCATGGACTGATATGTTTAACTTGAACTTGAAATTTACTCAGTTTACTCTCTATAAATTCTGTGCTTTGCTGAAGAACCATGTACGGTGATGTAGTTGCTTTAGATTTGATCTTTTATAAATGTTGCTGGATCACTTGCACATCAGCTTTCTTCAATTGATACCCTTGCACAGCACTAAAATGGTTTAATTGTTAGATCATTAGTGGTGTGATTTGGTTCAGTGTCAAGTACGTGAACCACTTGGGCATCCTCCTGAGAAGTTACAACCTCAGAAGCCAGTTTTTGATCAGTTCTGTTTGACACAAAATTAAGAAATGGCTGGAAAAACTGGATACGACAAGGCTTTGTGACTGGAAAACATTATGGCTGTTCAACCAAAGGCACACAGTACTGTGCAAAAGTCTTGTGTCATGGTCCTGATCGTTTATTCCCTATCTTGCTCCTAATTCCCATTGATTGTGCCACAGTTCTGACTGTTTATTTCCCAATTGCTTCTAATTCGCTTTGATGACAGCACACTTGGTTTCCATCTAAGAACTCCCGGCGTCACAACTCTAGTTGCCAGTTCGTTGGTCTTTTTCCTGTGAGATAACTATGTTTCCCAACCACTTAGAACCGTTTGCTCCAAGTTTAGCTTCAGTTTCAAGGTCTATGAGACTCTGTCCCTCTGAGCCAAGGCTCCGTGTCAAGATCTCTCCTGTTTGCTGTTTGGCGTTTACGCCCGTGTAAGCATCCAACCTCAATCTCCGTGCCTGTGTCCTGCACTTGGGTTTGCATCCTTCGCTCATTGCAACATCTTAGGCACATACGTTTAGCTAGGGTGCCTATGAGTTTAGCACAGTACTGTATTTGTCAATGTGGAACAGACAGCGAGTTTGTAAATCTGGCGGGAACAAAGGATGTTGGAAATAGTGTGGGTGGAGCACCATGGGAGGGGTGTGGGACAGGCGGCCGAGAAGGAGTGCCAGGGGTGTATGGGGAGGGGTACAGGTGCAGCCACACCCTGCCCTACCCACACCAGGCAAGGTTATATGATTCCAAACAATTGGATTATGGATCATTCCAGAATGTTTCTCTGGTGCTTCCCGCCCCCACCTCTCTCCCTTCCCCTTTTCCCAATCATGATTCCCCTCTCCCTGCCCCCTTCCCACTCTCAGTCCATAACAGAGACCCATATCAGAATCAGGGTTATCATCACTCACATATGTCATGAAATTTGTTTTATTAGTAGCAGTACAATGCAATACATAAAGTTACTACAACACGGTCCAAAAGTCCTAGCATCCTAGCTATAAATATGTGTCTAAGACTTCTGCACAGTACTATATACGAGGAGTGGCCATATCAGCATCCAGATATTCCAGTGGAGCTACAATATTAGCCCCGGCCTGACAGAGTGGAAATATAGTGTCTGCTTAAGTACAAATACATACACCAGGAGAAGCCATATCTCCATCCAGCTATTCTAATGCAATTACAATATTAGTACCAGCCTAATATTGTGGAACTTTGCCAAGATACGCCTTGGTCACAAAACCGGGAAAACTCAATCCCGGCCAATAAGTTTAGTCTCAATCATCAGCAAAGAAAGTGGATAGTATCATTAACAATCATTGAGTCAAATAGTACAGAAAGAGACCGCTTCTCCACTGCGTCTTCTCCAACACAATCACACCCTTTCTATAGAGCACACAATACCACAGGTGTGGTATAACCAGTATTCTATAAAGCTGCAATGTGATTCCCTCGATGTTACAGTATTGTGCAAAAGAACAACTGAACCGTTTGACCATGTCTGCAGGCTTTTATGCATTGAGATGCTGCCTCATGATTGGCTGATTAGATATTTGCATTAACAAGCAGGTGTATGGGTGTGCCTAATAAAGTGGCCGCTTCTGCCAAGATAAGTCTACCCTCAGGGTGGAAGAGCAGCACCTCATATTCTGCTCGGGTACCCTCCAGCCTGATGGTATGAGTATCGATTTCACCTTCCAGAAAATAAAACTTCCCCTCTCTGAATTTTTACTTCTTCTCGCCTGCCTATTGCTTCCCCTGGTTCCTCTCCTCCTTCCCCTTTGCCAATTGTCCACACTCCTCTCCTATCAGATTCTTTCTTCTCCAGCCCTTTACTTTTCCTACCCACCTGGCTTCACCTATCACCTTACAGCTAGCCTCTTTCCCCTCCCCACACCTTTTCATTCAGGCGTCTTCCCCCTTCCCCCTCAGTCCTGAAGAAGGGTCTCGGCTCAAAATGTCAATTGTTTGCTCTTTTCCATTGATGCTGCCAGTCCTGCTGAGTTCCTCCACCATCTTGTGTATGTTACTGTAGATGGGTTGACTGCACAGCATTACTTGACAAATGGAGTCTAATATGGGAAAGTGTGAGCTTATGAAATTCACCAAGCTGCATCAATCAGAGGACTATGATTGAAATGGAGAAAGATTACCAGTGAACAAAGTAGAGAGGGATCAAAGTATTCTTGTTCATGAATTCCAACAAGTTAGCAGGCAGGTTCAGCAAGTGCTTAAGGAAGGTAAATGTTCCACTGACCTTTATTGTCAATGGGGTGGAGTTTAGAAATGGGGAAATGTTGTTATAATTGTACGGGGTGTTGGTAAGGCCACACCTGGGACAAGGTGCACAGTTTTGTTCCCCTTATTTAAGGAAGGATATAATGGCATTGAGAGTTTTCCAGAAGAGATTTAGTATGAAACTCCATTCACAAGAAGCTAAAGAGATTAAATCTACCTTCTCTGGAGTTTTGTAAAAGGATGGGTGAACTTATTGAAAGTTATAAGATTTTAAGGGGTATATCAAGGTGGATGTCATGATGTTTCTTTGAGTGGGGGATCTTGAAAATTGATATAGTTACCACATTATTTATTTACTTATGTATTCATTTATGAGACACAGTACGTAACAAGCCCACCTGGCTGTTTGAGCCACCCAGCCAGCACCCCACCCCCCGATTTAATCCCAGCCTAATTTACAATGACCAATTAACCTACTAACCAGTACGTCTTTGGACTGCGGGAGGAAACCCGTGTGGGTCACAGGGAGAACGTACAAACTCCCAACTCTGGCACCCCCAGCTGTAATAGATTCGTGCCAACCGCTACACTACCGTGGCACGCTACAGTCGAGCCTGGTCATTCAAAGCTGAACGCATAAGAACCCTTTCTCACAGAGGGTGGAGAATTTCTGGAATTCTCTACCCCAAAAGACGGTGTAGTCGAGATTATTTGGGATATTTAAGGAGGAAGTAGTTACATGTTAGAAGGATTAGGGAATGGAATGTCATTGGAACCTGGCATGGAAGGGAGATTCTGTGGCAGATCTGATATGATTATAGCACGGGGAGGAGGACAGTTCTGAGGAGTGGACTGATGTTCCCCTGCTCCCACCAAACAGACTGTCTGCTCAGCAATACATTCCCCAGTGTAGGGACGGGCAATTTAAGACTATAAGACCATAAGATATGGGAACAGAATTAGGTCATTTTGCCCGTCGAGTCTGCTCCACTTCCCTCTGATCCATTTCCCTCTCAGCCCTATTCTCCTGACTCCTGCCTCCCCCCTGACCAATCAAGAATCTATCAACCTCTGCCTTAAATGTACATAAAGACTTGACCCCCCGCCCCAGAGCTGTCTGTGGCAAAGAATTCCACAAATTTCCACTCTCTGGCTAAAGAAATTCATCTTCATCTCCATTCTAAATGGACAACCCTCTATTCTGAGGCTGTGTCCTCTGCTCTTAGAACCCCCCATCACAGGAAATGTCCTCTCCACATCCACCGTATCAAGGCCTTTCACCATTCGATAGATTTCAATGAGGTCACCCCTCATACTTCTGAATTCTAGTCAATACAGGCCCAAAACTGTCAGGCACTCTTCATATGACAAGCCATTCGGTCCTGGAATCATTTTTATGAGCCTTCTTTGAACCCTCTCCAGTTTTTGCACATCCTTTCTAAGATAAGGGGCCCAAAACTGCTCACAATACCCCAAGTGAGGCCTCACCAGTGCTTTATAAAGTCATAATATTGCATCCTTGCTTTTAACTCTAGTCCTCTCGAAATTAATGCTAACATTGTATTTGCCACCTTCTCCACAGACTCACCCTGCAAATTAATCTTTAGGGAATCCTGCACAAAGACTCCTGAGTCCCTTTGCACCTCAGTTTTTTTGTATTTTCTCTACATTTAGAAAACAGTCAAACTTTTCATTTCTTCTACCAAAGTGAATGGCCATACACTTTCCAACACTGTATTCCATCTGCCATTTCTTTGCCCATTCTCCTAATCTGTTGAAGTCCTTCTGTAGCTTCTCTACTTCCTCAAAACTACCTATGCCACCTCTTATCTTTATATTGTCTGCAAACTTTGCAACAAAGCCATCAGTTCCATCATCCAAATCATTGACATATAATGTAAAAAGAAAGGGTCCCAATACAGACCCTTGTGGAACATCACTAGTCACTGGCAGCCAACCAGAAAAGGCTCCCTTTATTCCTACTCTTTGCCTCCTGCCAATCAGCCTCTGCTTTATCCATGTTAGAACCTTTCCTGTAATACCATATGCTTGTAGCTTGTTAAGAAGCCTTATGTGTCACCTTGTCAAAGGCCTTCTGAAAATCCAAGTACACATCAACCGATTTGTGTTTGTCTATCCTGCTTGTTAGTTCTTCAAAGAATTCCAACAGATTTGTCAGGCAAGATTTCCCCTTGAGAAAACCATGCTGACTACGGCATATTTTATCATGTGCCTCCAAGTACCCTGAAAATTCATCCTTAATAAACAACTCTCAACATCTTCCCAATCACTGAGGTCAGACTAACTGGCCTATAATTTCCATTCTTCTGCCTCTCTTCCTTCTTGAACAGTGGAGTGATATTTGCAATTTTCCAGTCTTCCAGAACCATTCCTGAATCTAGTGATTCTTGAAAGATGATTACTAATGCCTCCACAACCTCCTTAACCACCTCTTTCAGAACCCTGGGGTATACACCATCTGGTCCAGGTGACTTATCTATCTTCAGACCTTTCAGTTTCCCAAGAACCTTCTCTCCAGTAAAGGTAACTTCACGCACTTCATGTCCCCTAACACCTGGAACTTCCATCTTACTGCTAATGTCTTTCACAGTGAAGATTGATGCAAAATACTTACTCAGTCTGTCTGCCATTTCCTTGACCTCTACTATTACCTCTCCAGAATCATTTGCCAGCCTTCTGATATCCCCTCTCACCTCTCTTCTACACTTCGGGTATCCTCCTTATTGGCTAGCTTACTTTCGTTTTCCATCTCTGCCTTCTTATGACCTTCTTCGTTGCCGTCTGTCGGTTTTTAAAAGCTTCCCAATCCTCTAACTTCCCTCTAATTTTTGCTCTATTATATACCTCTCCTTGGTTTTTATGTTGTTAGCCATGGCTCTCTCATCTGCTGTCATATACGCTACTCTTCAAGTAACCGCTGGCAATAATAGTTTAAAAAAAAAAAAATTCCTGAGGTGTATGCCAAAAAAAAAACACACTAGAATGTTATTCTAAGTATGTTTATTTTTAAAGGGTTGATGCTGGCTACGAACGTACTTTATCATTTTTGTCAAATACGTCCCCCGTGGCGATTTTCCTCTCTGGACTGTAATTGTAAATAAGGTAATGCGAAATACGTTTAGTTGTATATAAACAGGAGGAAGTCTGCAGATGCTGGAAATCCAAAGCAACACACACAAATCGCTGGAGGAACTCAGCAGGTCAGCAGGTACCTATGGAAATGAATAGGGAACGAGACCTTTCTTCAGGAATGATTAGTTGGATAGTGTTTATCCATAAGACACAATAAAACCACAGATGTTTAGAAATGTTCCATTACAGACAAAAGATATCGGAAGTCGTGCGAGAATTCTCGACAACTCTTACTTTCCCCGTAATTCCCTACTTTACGCTTGAATTCTGCCGTTATGAATTTCATTCCAGACCGCTCAATGTAGTAATACCTACGTCAAATGTTAACTAGTGATGACGATTGATCATTGTAATGTATTAATATTCCAGGAAATCAACTGTTTTGATTGACGGGTCGGCGTTTTACGCTGAGCTCGGTGATAGGAACCAGACTGATCAGGGGTGGAGCGAGGACTGGGGCTGCTTTTTAATCCTTGTGTGAGTGAGTGTGCTGAATTAATACTGGGACAGTGAGAAACGGCAGAACTGCATCCTCTGTAATGCGAGCCTGATGCACTTCTGATAATAGAACCAGATTTACCGAGTTTCTGCTTTACAGGGCGCCTCATTTGAAGTGTTAGATAAAATGCACAATAATAGAAGTTATCGACTGAATTGTTTCTTAACTATTTTGGGAATGCTCATATTTTTCTCTCAAGCTGTTGAATACATCACTAAATGTGGGCTCAGGTGTTCTCAGGTATAGTCATAATTAAATTACGGTTATAGTTTAATGATATATATAGTTTAATGTAATTCTACATTATTTTAATATTATATTGTAGTTTAAATATTGTATTAATTCCACAGTATTGTTTTTAAATGTGTTGTATTTTAAGTATTATTTTAATTTTACAGTATTATATTTTACAGCCTCCATTAAGCTGTTAAAATGTTTATAATTTTATTGTATGTTATGCTCCATCTTCATAAGATGTTATTTTTTATAAGACGTTTTAAACTCTGGTTTCAGCTAATTTGAGTGTGTGGATGTTGCTAAACAAAGCACTTAATGCTATTATCAAGTTTGGACCGAAACCAGATACAATTAGTGAGAGCATCTACTCTGAGGACCTTTTATTGATGGATTACTCTTCCTTTTTAATAGAAGTTGTAAAACATAGGGCAGGGATGTTTCTTACTCATAACGAATGTAGAAATAGAAGACTGCTGCTTTGTGTGAGAGAGGAATAGTTATGTGATTACTGCTGTACCATTGTTAACAATAGAGGTTGAAACATTTTGAATGCGTCTATAACTAGAGGACATCACTTTTTTCCCCTGGTGATTTGGCTTAGAATTTTATTTCCTCATTGGTGATACTCCAATTCTGAGATAGAGAAACACAAGGACAGAATGCTGCAGATAATCAAACAAGACAAAATGTATCTATTAACATTTGACATATTGCTAAGTTACCTCCCTTTACTGAAGTCTGGAGACTATAGTTATCCCTTAACTCGTTATTTTCCTCCACTTTATTTCTTATCTGCTTCTCTTTTCTGATTTCCCCTCCTAACTCCTGATTGCTTTTTTCCTCTCCCTGGCTGTGTCTTGCTTGTTTTTCATTCTGAATGAACATTTGCAGTGGGATAATACTCTGCGCATCTTGTGTTTTATTGTGGTAAACT
This sequence comes from Hemitrygon akajei, assembly GCF_048418815.1. Classification (NCBI taxonomy): domain Eukaryota; kingdom Metazoa; phylum Chordata; class Chondrichthyes; order Myliobatiformes; family Dasyatidae; genus Hemitrygon; species Hemitrygon akajei. The sequence continues at coordinate 77,919,291 of NC_133137.1, read as the reverse complement.
AATTATACAAGTGGGGTGGTGGGGTGGAGGTACATCTCTACCAAAGGCGGTGTAAAGCACTCCTTCCCTCCGCTAGTCTGCAGGTCACCTTTGGGCAAGGTGTAGCACCTGCTTAGGTCCCCAAGATCAGGGTCACGTGAAGCCTTGGGAGCAGGTGGTGGACGGTCGTTATGTGACCACTGATGCCAGGGAGACAGTCTCTGAAGATGATTGATAATGGCTGGGGTCACCCATCTTGTAAAGACACTGCCCAGAAGAAGGTAATGGCAAACCCCTTCTGCAGAAAAAATTTCCAAGAACAATCCCGGTCCTGGAAAGACCATGATCACTTATGTCCTATGACGTGGTACATAATGAATGAATGACACCGACCACATTCTCAAGCACCTGCTTTGGCCCTTTGCGCAGCAGAGTGTGCAGATCCTGCAACAGTCTTATCAGCCGGCACAAAGCCCATGGACATAGAATGGAAGCAAGTCATCTCCGGTGCCAGGGAAGTGCCGAAGAAGGAGAAGAAGCTGATGCATTGAGGGGATGGGTGGAAATTTTAAATTGGAGAGTGGTTGGATTGTGCACTTCATAAAACATGTTGGAGAGTCAGAAGGGGACTGAAAACAGCCAATTTTTGATTTAAGCCAGATTTCCTGTCGCTTTTGGAAAACCTGCAATAGAGATATAGATTTGGCAACTAAATTGTCTTCATTTTTCCTTAAGAATGTGTTTAACGGCAGTTAACTCTGATGGCAGATCTTTTTCAAGCTCTGAAACTTGCCAGTGAAACTATTTCAGCAGTAGAGTGTGATCTGAAGAGCTGAAACTTTGCTCTTAAAAGTGAAGCCTCAGCACTCCTCTCCCAATGAGTTTGGGCAAATGTTCTGTGGAGAAAATGTTTCTTCCCCTAGCAAACTCCACAAAGTTTAGAGAGGATTTCTGCTAATTGGAGCAACTTTGTTTTATGGACTGCACAGTTCAGATCTCATAAATGTATTAGGCAGGTAGGGGGTACTTTGCATGGAAGGGCCAGAGAGTATGTGGACTTCAATGTAGATGATGTCTATTAGATCTCCCAGATTTGCACCTGTAACTGGATTTTCACAGATGAAACATGTAGCAGACAGCACTTCAGCTACAGTACTGTGCAGAAGGCTTAGACTCGTAGCTAGGGTTCCCAAGACTTTTGTACAGTATTGTATTTGTTAACGTGGAGCAGACAGCAAGTCTGTAAACCTGGAAAAAAGTGTGTTGGGAATGGCGAGGGTGGAGCGCCGCAGGAGGGGTGTGGGACAGGCGGCAGAGAAGGAGTGCCAGGGACAGGGGGATGGCATGGATGTAGACACACCCAGCTCTGACACACTAGGCAAGATCATTTGATTCCAGACAATTGGTTTATTGATCATTACAGGATGTCTCTCTGGGGCTTCCCACTCCCTCCCTTCTCCCTTCCCCTTTTCCCAACCATGATTCCTCTGCTCCCTTCCCACTCTCAGTCCACAACAGAGGCCTATATCAAAATCAGGTTTATCATGACTCGCACACAAAATGCTGAAGGATTTCAGGCCAGGCAGCATCTATGGAAAAGAGTAAACAATCGATGTTTTGGGCCAAGACCCTTTATCAGGACTCAAGGTGTCCTGATGAAGAATCTCGGCCAGAAACATCGACTGTTTACTCTTTTCCAAAGATGTTTCCTGACCTGCTGAGTTCCTCCAGCACTCTGAATGCGTTGCTTTGGATTTCCAGCATCTGCAGATTTTCTTGTGTTTGCTATCATATGTTGTGAAATTTGTTTATTTTTGTAGCAGCAATACAGTGCAACACTTAAAATTACTACAGTACTGTGCAAAAGTCTTAGGCACCCCAGCTATATATATGTGCCTCAGATTATTGGTCAGTACTGTAAGTAAGGTAGGAGTGAGTTTTCATGAATTTGAAAGTTTCTGTTTATTAATGTTGATGTGCAGAAATAATAAAGTTCTTTTCCCAGGCATGCGCAGTAAACTAAAGGAACTGCTTTGACTTTAGTTCTACGTGTTCTCTGAATTTAATCTGAACAGACTTGTAGGCTGCATGGGGAAACATAGCAGATTTGGAACGTTGGATAACATGATCCCAAGGAGTGCATTGGCAAATCTTCCTGTCCTTCAGCAGAAGCAGCTCTCAGCGGTGCCTTCAACTTGGGTCAGTTAGGTGAGGAGCAGAGAGAAGATCTGCTCCATACTTCACACTGTGTGCTGCTGCTAGGGTTGGACACACACTCCAGCACTTTGGTAGATATTGGAGGAAGAAGATTTAGGCAGTGTCAGAGCGGCAGTACATATTAGCTGAGGAGCAGAGAGAAGATCTTCTCCATACTTCACACTGTGTGCTGCTGCTAGGGTTGGACACACACTCCAGCACTTTGGTAGATATTGGAGGAAGAAGATTTAGGCAGTGTCATAGCAGCAATACATAATCTGTTGTGGCATGCAAGACTTAATTACAACGCTAATACAGTTTCAGCTGGATCTTTCAACTGTAAATTCAAACCGATAACACAGCATTCTTATGGTCACTAAAACAATTACTTTTTTTAAAAAAAGAACACGGTCTTTGAAAAAAATGAAAACGTCTGCAGATGCTGGAAATCCAGAGTAGCACACTCAAAATGCTGGAGGAACTCAGCAGTTCAGGCAGCATCTGTGGAAATGAATAACCAGTCGACATTTTGGGCTGAGCTCCTTTAGGACTTTTAACAGAAGTTTTTTTTGTCACATTATTGCCTATTTTATTGCCTACTTTCATCTCTTCCTGTGGTATTTGTGGTCTCCTGTTAAGAAGCAGTTATGTATCTCAGCTATGATATTATCTGACCATTACCTTAACAATATGCACATTTCCTTTTCTCTCATACTGTCTTTCAACCTTCTTTCAATGTCTGTTTTCAACCAGTAAGATTACCTTTACTTCTTGCTCTAGAACTGTCTTCAATATGGGTCAGCAGGAAATCAGACTTCAGCTAAATGTAGAAGTGTTCACATTCACACTGAGTCCTAAAGTGTATTCACACTTTCAAATTAAATTCCACTTTACATTTTACCTGCATTTTGATTAGGAATAGTAACAAGGTTATTAACACTGGTTAAGTAAATTGGAAATCTCACCGGAGTTCAGAAGAATGAGGGGGGACCATATTGAAACCTATCGATTATTGAAAGGTCTATAGAGTAGATTTGGAGAGGATGTTTCTTATGGTGGGGGAGTCTAAGACCAGAGGTTCACAGCCTCAGAATAGAGGAGTGTCCTTTTAGAACAGAGATAAAGATGAATCTGTTCAGCCATAACTGGTAGAACTCTGCAATTTGTTGCCACAGGTGGCTGTGGAGGCCAAGTTATTGGGTATATTTAAAGCAGAGGCTGATAAATTCTTGATTAGTTAGGGCAAGAAGGGTTACATCAAAAAGGCAAGAGATTGGTGCTGAGAGGGAGAATGGATCAGCCATGATGAAATGGCGGAGTTAACTTGATGGGCCAAATGGCCCAATTTTGCTCCCAAATATTGTGATCTTATGGTCTAAATTGCAATGTAATTTTTGCTGTTCAAGCAGGAAATTACTATTGGAATGGCATTAGTGTCCCTGGGTATCTTGCTGAGAGACTGTATTTAAAGATATGAAGAGCTTGAAGCTGATCATTCACCAAATACCATAAGCTTGCAATAAATGTTAAGTCAATCAATTCATGCATAATTGTCAATAAAAAAACCTAACATTGAAAACTTAATCTTATATTTAGAGATTCAAAAGTAAAAGTTTTTAAAATATATTTTTTACTTTTTCCTTTATTCTATCCGTAATTTGGTCTTGCTCTCTCTTGCGCCTCTTTCTTTGCTCTCTTTAGTAAATTTTATTTTTATGTAGGTGATTTTTACATTGAATGAAATACGCTTTCAACTGTACAGGCATTGAAGTATAACGTGATCACATGGCCTGTAAATTATGCCACACCTATTTACCTACTGCCAGTTACACACTGGCACTCAGGACAGCAATGAAAGCCCTCCATCTCTGTCTGTCCACACCATCACACACTGATGTAGAAGGACTCTTCAATGCTGTTTCCATAGCAACTTTTTTTTGACCAGTCAGGGTTGTTAGCCCTGAGCTGAACCCCTGAACCTGGAGGACTGGTGAGCCACTCGTATTCTGGCCTTGACTCTTTGACCTGTTTGGCATGGTTGATCCTGTAGGCCTCCGTTAGTCTCGATAGACCATGGATTTGCACCTTGGAAAGTTTCCAGGGCGCAAGCCTGGGCAAGGTTTTTTTTTATGGAAGACTGGCAGTTGCCCAAGCTGCAAGTCTGCCCTCTCCAAGCCACTGATGTCCAAGGGAAGGGCATTAGGACCCATACAGCTTGGCACCGGTGTCGTCGCAGAACAAAATGTGGTTAAGCGCCTTGCTCAAGGACACACACGCAGCCTCAGCCAAGGCTCAAACTAGCGACCTTCAGATCACTAGACAAACGCCAACGCAGTTGACCCTACCAAGATCAGAAGCTCAAGGCCCTGACTGCTGCCAACACAGCTCCCTGGGTCATTGAAGCATGCAGGCCTCCAAACCCCATGATAAGGTTGTGGTTGTCCTGGAGGATACCACACGTAAGTTCAAGTTTACTGTTGTTCAACCATTCACACATACACCACCAAACAAAACAGCATTCGTCCAGAGCAAGGTGCATAACACAGTACTTATAACTCACACACAGCACCTAAAGTAATGATAGTGGAAATAATAAGTTGCATTTACATCACAAGTTAAAAAGTAAACAGTATAATGCTACTGGCGCTTCATTCACGATGAGGCCAAGGTGGCGGCAGAGAGTTGAGTAGTCTCAGAGCCTGGGGGAAGAAGCTGGTTCCCATTCAGAAGTGGGTGGCTGGAAGAGTGACTCTGATGATCTTCTCAGCAGTCCTCGCAATCCTTTGTATTGTCTTGCAACTTCCATGCCAGGTAGTGATGCAGCTGGTCAGGGCCAGAGGGGAGCCTCACTCGCTTGCCTCAATCTCCACAGGTAGTGGAGAAGCTGCTGTGCTTTCTTGACTAACGAGGTGGTTTTGAGACACCAGGTGAGATCATCCCTAATGCGCACTCCCAGAAACCTGTGCTCCCAACTCTCTCCACAGAGGAGCTGTTTATTTGCAGTGGAGTGATCAGCCTGCGCCTTCCTAAAGTCCACAATCATACATCATTCTGTAGCTATCAATAACTGCTCAGAAGTTAAAATGTTGATTCCCAACTTCGAGTGTAATTAATGGTGAGCCTTGCTCGTTTATGATAATTTAGAAAATCCAGTAGGAAGGTTATGTTCTTTCATTATGTGCCTTGTTGTATGATGTAGGTGATCATGGCCTTTCCATGAACATGATTGTTCTTGGCAAATATTTCCAAAGAAGTGGTTTGCCCTTGCTTTCTTCTGGGCAGCGTCTTTACAAGACGGGTGGCCCCAGCCAGTATCAATACTCTTCAGGAATTGTCTGCCTGGCATCAGTGGTCATATAACCAGCCTGCCACTCAAGGGTGGTGTGATGTTTTAACATTCCTGTTTATTTTTGAATACATTAAGAATTCATGGTAAGAAATTCACATAATTTTGGAGTTTTGATACAGAATATTTCCATTATCTTTTCAGTTGGGAACTTTAGTTCTCAGTGACTTGTTCAACCTAAGCTAAAGAATTTGTCTCACCATTAATTGAAGGAGTTCATGTTCATCTTATGCCTTACTTTGTAAGTGATTATTCAATATAGAGAAGGTTCAAGCAGATTAAGTATTGCTAATAGAACTGAGTCACGTCTACCTATGTACGATGATGTATTATAGTGAACAAAAACAAGAGAAATATTATTACTTATTGACTGGAGACAAAATTTGTTTAATCCACTGCAGAATAAACTAGATCATCTGATGGTGATTCTGAATCGATAAGCTCACGCTGCAGATGAGGCAGATAAACAGTTGTTCAGTTTGCACACTGTGTGTGTTGCAGTGCTCGGTCTGCGTTCGATATTGAGGGAGCGTGCAGATCACACCAGGGCACCAGCATGCAGGATATCCAAGAAAGCTTTAATGATCCCCCTGCTTGTACAGTATGGGAACTCCTCCCATGTGGGAGTGGATAACTGAGTGGCACTATAAACTACCACAACGTGTTGTAGTCTTCTGTTTGCAGCCCAGGATATGGAATTCTTGGTGTTTATTTTAACGCTGAATGCAACTTCAAACATAAAGATGGAATCCAGTCATTCAACACATTCCGGAGATTTTCCCCTTCGTCCTGACTACAAGTGCATACAACATTCCAGTTGCAAAGTGGATCAGGTGAAAGAGAATAACTAATTAAAAACTCATTGATCAGACTTCAATTTTTAATTTCCTTATAGTGAAATGAATTGAAGATGAAACTTGCCCCATGGCTCAATAACATCTTAAAGCATACGGTACCATGCTAAGTTAATGGCAGATTTAGGAGGAATCTCTGCCAGTAATTTGATTGCTAGCTGCATGAAACTCCAATCTGATCTTTGCTGAGAGTGGTCCACTGAAAACTCCCACTCAGCTCTTACTTAACTTCTTGTCTTTGAACTGAAATGCACACAAGTACATGCGAATGCACATGCAAATCTACAGACAATTGAACTAATGCAGAGAAATGTATGCACTGTTCCTTCCAAGCTGTGTGGGTGCACAGTCATGCAGTAACCGAAAGGCTCTCGTGCACATAACCTTTGTTGCCGCGCTGCTAGAATTGGACGCAGGTAGAAATAGTTCACGAATGAAAGATTTGTTTTATTTAAATTTTTGTAATTTTATTTAAAGATGTAGCATAGAATAGGCCCTTCCGGCTCAATGAGCAAAACCCAGCAATTCCCCAATTTAACCGTAGCCTAACCACAGGACAATTTACAATGACCAATTAACGAACCAGTATGTCTTTGGACTGTGGGGGGGTGGGGGGTGAACTGGAGCATCCAGAGGAAACCCACACAATCTTGGGGGGGGGGAATACAAACTCTTTACAGGCAGTGGTGGGAATTGAACTCTGATCGCTGGTACTGTGCTCACCACTATGCTGCTGTGCTGCCCTGACTTTGTACTGTATTTCATTATACCCTTCAATTAAAAATAAAATCAAAAGTATGTGACTTTTCAATTTTCATTCTAGGTATTCATAGTATGCATATTGCAAGAAAAAAAGCATTTGAAGTATGGTGCAGTTTAAAGGCCGTGTAAAATGTTCCTGCTTAGAGCAGTGGTTGGTTCCCGCAGCTGTATTATATAAAAAACATTTAAAGGAGAGTTGCTTGTATGTGGATGAACTATAGATACACATGCACACACAACTAGTGTAGTAAATCTCTACTTCATTGTTTTTTTTCAGGGTCTCCAATGCAAAAGGAAAAATACAACTTTAAGTAAGTAATTTTTTAAAAATTTCGGGTTAATTTATTGTTAATCTTGGAATGGCTGAATAAATTGATGCTCTTCATATGAGGTCTGAACCCAAGTGTCTCAAGTTTCTTGTCCAGATAATGCTGCTGTATCCAATGGAATACATTTCAAAGACTCTAGGCACATGTTTTATCAAAGCATGTATGCAGTATAACAACCCTGACATTTGTCCTCCCACAGACAGTCACAAAACAGAGAATCATGAAACCAGCCTGTTCAAAGAGACACATCAAACTCCCCTCCCCCCACGCACAAAAAATCACTCAAGTAGTAACAAAAACTGAGGGAAAACACAGAATATAAAACACAAAATCAAAAGGCACATTTCAATTCACTTCTGCTCAGTGTACGTTATGTGCAGGCTGCCATGATTCAAAAATTGTCCACTGTAGTAACAAAAAAGAGCAACCCGAACGTCACTGACAATGAGATATTGCTCGTGACTGAATTTGGCCAGGATAGATTAGGATCAAATATCGGCACATCCTTGCAGGTACTCTACGTGCCACACCTACCTATTCAGCCCCCTCACTCACCTCTGTTCAGGGCCTCAGACAGTCCTTCCAGGTGAGGCAACGTTTCACTTGCAAATCTGCTGGGGTCGTCTATGTGGTCTGGTGCTCCCGATGCAGCCTCCTCTACACTGGTGAGACCCGTCGTAGATTGAGGGACCGCTTCATCGAGCATCTCTGCTCCACCTGATGAAGGTGGAACTTCTGCCACAAGTGGAACTTCCCAGAACCAAACATTTTAAATCCCGTTCCCACTCCAGTTCCGACATGTCTGCCTATGGCCCTCCACTTCTGCCCAGATGAGGCCACCCTTGGGGTTGGGGAGCAACACCTTATGTTCTGTCTGGGTAGCCTCCAACCTGATGGCACGAACATTGATTTCTCCTTCCAGTAAAGTAAAAAATCCCCCCTTCCCCTCTTTTCCTATTCCTCACTTTGACCTTTTACCTCTTCTCTCCTGCCTATCAATTTGCCCCTAGGTCCTCGCCTTCTTCCCTTTCTCTTATGGTCTGCTCTCCCCTCTTATCAGATTCCATCCTCTCCAGCCCTTTACCTTTCCTACCCACCTGGTTTCATCTATCACCTTCTAGCCATCCTCCTCTCCTTCCCCCACTACCTTTTGATTCTTGTGACTTCCCCTTTTCTTCTCAGTCCTGGAGAACAGTCTCGGCCTGAAATGTCAACTGTTTATTCACTTCCATAGATGCTGCCTTGATCTGCTGAGTTCCTCCAGTATTCTGTGTGTGTTGCACAACCAAATATTAACTGCACCGAATTTATACTGTTCATTCTATCTTAATAAAAAGTATGATTTCAGTTGGGAACCCCTGCATTAGAAAGGGAGACGGTGCACTTTGACAATTTTCAGGATCATGTTGGTGGTGGGATGGTCATGAATTTCAGAGTGGATTATACACTCTGGTCATCCAGTGACCTGAGATCTGAATTCAACTCTTACCATGTCAGCTATGGAATTCATATATAGTTAAAAATATGGTAATTTTTAAATAGCAAGCCAGAGTTGGTGATAGTACTGGACTGTTGTTACATAAACATCTAGTTCACCAATGCCTTTTAGGAGAAGAAATCCTTCAGCTTTTCCATATCCAGACACAGATTACTCTAGAAAGACGTAGTAAGTTACTGACTTACTTCAAATTAATTACATTTCAAGGATTTGTAGAAAAATGTATTGTTACTAACTGACTATGACTTAATTACATTTGCTGTTTAGTTGATATTAACTGCAAACAGCTGCCTTGATAATCAGTTGTTCATGATGTTATAACCTAAGGAAGAGGAAAAGTGAATTCCTTCATGGTTACTAGCTTTCTAATGATCTTGTAACAATAACTAGTTACCTGAATGTGTTGGCTATGAGAGGATCTAGGGTAATTGTAATTAATATCCAATCAGAAACTCAAAAATTAAGTTATCTTGATTATTATGACTAACAATAACTTTAAAGTGATATATTCCTTATTTTCAATCCTGCTTGTACACTGGTCTCCTCTGAAAGCGAAGGAACAGGATGTAACCATAGGGGACTGCGTTCGCACTGAGATGCCACTGATCTGTCAATGTTTGCAATTAGTAAATCTGTTCTCATAGCCACCTTCCCTTAATTTTTCCTCTGCTCTCCACTTTAAAGATCTTGGTCTGGTTTGTTTGTGAGAAGTGGGAAATGTTGTAATTTACTGACCAATGAAAGCTTAATGAAAAGGTCGTAGAAGATGTATTCTCTCCCACAAAGCTACTCAGCAGGGCAAGGCAGTGTATGGCTAGAGGCCAGGCAATTCAGGGAGTCTTTTATGAACATATTGAATATTGCAATGTAATTAACTTTGGGACCAAACTCATAATTTATACCTTTGAACCTGTGATGTGGGTGGAATACACAAGGGGATGGAATAGGAATAGGAGCTGTCCCTTAAATCTGCTCTGCCACTCAGTGAGAGTATGCCTTACCCAGTCTTTAGCACAACACGTCTCTGTCTCTGACTCTCTGTCTTTTGAATAAGTTCATCGGCTCTGCCGAAGAAGTAGGCGAGTCCTTATTCATCTCTAAAAACGCTGTATATTATGTTATTTTGCAGATTACAGGAGCTGTCTCAATCAGCCATCATCCTTGCCCTCAAAAATCTTGGAGGACCTCAAGATATCCACAGTGTTGAAATGTGTAAAGGAAAAAGAATGTTCCATATTACTGAATGTTGTGGGGACACTGATGTTGAATGGTAATTTTTAATTAAAATTGCTTTGAATAGAGATTTGGCTTAAAATTACTCCACATTGCGAGGTGCATCCATGTGCAGAAAAATAATTCTGAAGACTATCTATGCATTGTATTTTACATTACTGGAGAAAATGTCTTGGTTTTTCCATCATCCACCCAGTAACCTTTGCATAAACCTTTGCAAAAGGCAAAATCCGCAACTCTTTCCAGCTGTTTATGCATTCCTGCAGGCGGTTAACCACTCGTCAGATGTATGTAACTGGGTGGAATACAGTATCTTGGCAGCATTTTAGCCTGCCAGGGCAGCAAATTGGATAATTCCCTTGCTAGTCCAGCTTAGCAACTACAAAGCTATGCATGACTATAATTGATTTTTATGTATACAATTCATTGCATTTTTTACAGACACAGTATGTGGCTTCCCCATAGTTTCATTTCCCTTCATTTTTTTAAAAAATAGACTCCATTTTGTAAGTAAAATGACTCTTTCTGATTCAAACAGACTGTTTTCTAAGTAAAATAATTCTCTTTGTGCCGTGAGCCATATGCCTTATGCCGTGAGGCTTATGCCGTGAGCCATATGCCATATGCCGTGAGCCATATCCATTTGCCTGACATTGTTGTCAGTAAGTATTCTGACGTACTTATTTCAGAGGAAATTTAATATGGAAATTGTTGAGACAATGATTCTTAAACTCCTTCAATGATGAAGAAATGCACTTTGCCAATTGTCTTATTTCATCTTCAAAGATTCAAATGTAATTTCACTGAGATATTTGGTTATGTATGAATAACTTGTGCCGATCAAAGTACACTTATTATCAAAGCATGTATATGTCACCATATGTGATCCTGAGATTCATTTTCTTGCAGGCATTCACAGTAGATACAAAGGAACAAAACAGAATCAATGAAGAACTACAAATAGCCAATATGTATTAGAAGGCATACTGTGCAAATAATAAAAAACCAAAAAATAATAAGTGAAGTATACCATATTGTGTTAAAGTCTTAGGCACATATATATAGCTAGGGTGCCCAAGAATTTTGCTCAGTACTGTACTTGTCAATGTGAAGCTGAGAGCAAGTTTGTAAATCGGGCGGGAGCAAAGAATGTTGGGAATGGTGAGGTTGGAGCACCTGGGGAAGGGTGTGGGATAGGTGGCATAGAAGGAGTGTCAGGGGCAAACACACCCAGCCCTGAGACACAAGGCAAGATCATTTGATTCTAAACAATTGGCTTATTGATCATTACAGAATGTCTCTCTGGTGCTTCCCACTCCTTCCCCTCTCCCTTCCCCTTTTCTTATCCATGATTCCCCTCTCCCTGCCCCCTTCCCACTCTCAGTCCACAATAGAGACCCATATCAAAATCAGGTTATTAATCACTCACACACGTCATGAAACTTGTTTTGTTTTGTAACAGCTGTGCAGTGAAATGCATAAAATTACTACAGTACTGTGCAAAAGTCTTAGGCACCTTAGACTGTATAAGTAATAAATAGTATTGAGAACATGCCTTGTAGAGGTTTGAAAGTGACTGCATAGGTTGTGGAAGTGAGTGTTGAGATGAGTGAAGTTATCCACGGTGTTTCAGGAACCTGATGGTTGTACTGTTTCTGAACCAGGTAGTTTAGGACCTAATGCTCCTGTACCTCAACCACTCCACTAAGTGCTTGAGCGCCTACACTCAAGTGCTGAAATCTATAGACCAACTAGATTTGAAAGCATTATTAAGTTTTCTTTCTAGTAGGCGAAATGATTTGAGCTAAAATCTGTGCCGTCTGTTGTGGGGCAACCAGGAGAGACGAGTAGTGAATACCGTTTAGAATATTACACCTGTGTGTACTTCCTTCTGGTCAGTTTAGAGCAGCACCGAAAGCATTTCAGACTGGAAATGAGGAAAATAATAGAGAGAAAAGGGGAAAAAGTTGAAAGTAAATTTTCTTGTGGGTATACTCAATAAATCAGAATCGGGTTTAATATCACAGGCATATGTTGTGAAATTTGTTGTTATGTGGAAGCAGTACATTGCAATACATGATGATAGAAAAAATGCATTGCAATAAGTATATATATATTAAATAATTAAATTAAATAAGTGGTAGAAAAATAGAAATAGAAAAAGTAGTGAGATAGAGTTCCTGGGTTCAATAAACATAACAGAACCGATGAAAGACCACATACAGCAGGGCGGACAACAGTCAGTGTTTTACTATGTTCCAATGCTAATTGATTGCCTTGCAGAATGGAGACTGGCTAAATGTGGTTAGGTAGATTCTCACTTTTACAATGCATTAAACCTCAAATGTCTATTGTACAAAGATAACACTGAAGAGTAGGCCATCCTCTACTCCTCGAATTCCCGTGGGCTGGTCTGTCACCACCAAAGTGTCATATGTTTCATTGTTCTTGTGTTCCAGAACACATCCGAGGCGTGGAGATATGCTCTTCATCACTCAGCACCTATCAATCCCAGTGCTTAGCTGTGAAGTTCAATAAACACAATTATAAGATGTTTACTGCACAGCCTGTAAGTTTGAAACTATTACATTCTTGAAATTGATTAAACTAGGTACAAAATTATTGCAATTAATATTCTGTTATAAAACTGCAAACTCTAGATGTTTGTCCAGCTATTATACATTTAGAATTTACATTTTTGATGGCTGGAAGTGAAAGCTAAAAACTGGGATACTGTATTAGGAATCTTGGTGAATAACAGTGGCCCAGGTACAGCTGGTTAAAGTGTGGAGCTTAATTGCTTTCATGCCCACATGATCTTGACTTTGGCAAGTGTGCAGTGGAAGAAAGATATCATGAACATACTTGGCAAGAGTAGTCTCTGTATCAGGACAGATGCTGTTTCAGATGATGATGAATATTGGTAGGTTAGGTTGGGGCATTTGATGTTGCGGTGTTTGTTGAGCTTGGCAATTAGCTTGCAGACGTTTCATCACCATTCGAGGTAACAACCTCAGTGTACAGTTGTTGGTGCTTCTTTCTGGGAGTGATCACATTTATACAGGCCCCCGTTCGCTATTTCGACATATTGAAATAAATGGCATGTTAAAATTAACATTTTAATTCTGATTCCCATTCCTGTTCCGACATGTTGGCCCATGGCCTCCTCTTGTGCCAAAATGAGGCCACCCTCAGAGTAACACCTTGTATCCCATCTGGGTAGCCTCCAACCTGATGGCATGAATATCAATTTCTCCTACAGGCAAAAAAAAAAATCCGTTCCCCTCCCCTCTTCTTCTATTCCCCACTCTGGCCTCTTACCTCTTCAAACCTGCCCATCACCTCCTCCCGAGTACCCTGCACTTACCCTTGGTTCTCTCATGGTTCTCTCTCCTCTTCTATCAGAATCCTTCTTCTCTAGCCACTTACCTTTCTTGCCTACCTGGCTTCACCAATCACCTTCCAGCTAGCCCCCTTTCCTCCCTCCACATTTTCATTCTGGCATCTTCCCCTTTCTTTTTCAGTCCTGAAGAAGGGTCATGGCCCAAAACGTCAACTGTTTATTCATTTCCATGGATGCTGCCTGATCTGAGGTCCTCCAGCATTTTGTGTGTGTTGCTGAAGATACGTCCATGTTAGGATGTTAAAAGCAGCTATTGGAACTTGCAGTTCTAAACTTCACTGTCATTATTTTTAACTGTCCATCTTAGTGAGTCAATTGGACTTTGCTGTACAGAAATGTGTCTCTGACTGCCAAGAACCTCAACATATCCATGATTTTGCAGGACTGAACTAAGTTCAACTAATGCCAAGTGCTCAGAGAAAAAGATGACAAAGCCAGGATGAACTCACAACTTCTTCGCAATCCCCATAGATAATGCATGTTGTTCAACCATTGTGCCATTAATTACTGGGGTGCAGTGGGGTGGTGAACTGGATTTAGTTCAAGCTGGGAATCTCAAGTTTAATAACTCGTTACGTACAAATTATTACAGTACTGTGCAAAAGTCTTAGGCACATATTTATAACTAGGGTGCCCAAGACTTTTGCACAGTACAGTTGTAATTTTACCGATTGCACTATTCTGCAATAGACCAAATGGCCTAATTCCGTTCATATATCTTCTGATCTGCAATGATAATTGCTATATTTCCTTCTCAAATCAGTAAGTTCAACAATAAATGTCAACACATTATATTTTGAGAAGGAAATGGAAGTATCCTCTTGTTGACTGAAATTAGACCCAAGGTAACCTAGGGCAAGTTAAATGAGACTTTATGTAATGCTGAAAGGATTCCAATTTGGCACTGTTTGGAATTTCCTGAAATGATTTAAATTCAGCAATATAGTTAACAACATATCATTCATCTGTATTACATAACTAAAGGTGGGGCAGTGAAAATAATACAATAGCTTTACTGTACTGCAAAAGCCATAGGATGTTCTCTGACTTTAAATACTTATGGAGATTCCAACCAAAGATATAGATTCATTATTACTCAAGATAAAATTCCGAGATTCATCTGCACTTCTGAGATTTTGACACTAAAATCTAATTACTACATCAAAGTTTAAAGTAAATGCGTATATGTCACTGTATAGAACCCTGAGATTTGTTTTCTTGCAGACAAGGGTAGCACGATAGCATAGTGGTTAGCACAATGCTTTACAGTATGTTCTCCCTGTGACCACGCGGGTTCCCTCTGGGTGCTCCAGTTTCCTCCCACAGTCCAAAGGCCTGCTGGCTGGTGGGTCATTGTGTCATGATTAGGCTAGGATTAAATTGATGGATTGCTGGGCAGCATGAGTCGAAGGACCAGAAGAGTCTGTTCCACCCTGTATCTCAGTACATAAATAATACTCAGTAAATCCAATAACCATAATAGAATCAATGAAATACTGCACCCAACAGGGCGGACAATATGCAAAAGTCAACAGATAGTGCAAATACAAAATAAAACATAAGAAATAATAAATAAGTAATAAATATTGAGAACATGAGGTGAAGAGTCCTTGAAAGTAAGTCCTTACGTTGTGGGAACAGTTCAATGTTAGGGCAAGTGAAGTTATCCACACTGGTTTAAGAGCCTGTTGGAAGAGGTGTAATAACTGTTCCTGAACCTGGTAGTGTCATGATTGGATGTTGATGATCCAAAAGTAACATAGTGATATTTAGTTTTGAATAGACAGAGGGTTAAGCCACACCTCACCTTTTGTGGAGTAGTTTTATAGATGAGTGAATCAATACTAATTTCAAACATTGTTAAATGCCATACAAAAGGGAGCTTAACATTTATCATCCAGACTTGTATAGTTATGTTATCTCTGTTGATATATTTTCTTTCGATGTACTTTCATTGATCATGTCATCAATTTGTTAATAATAAGGAAGTTCCTAGTGGCCAGGTTTGTACTTTTTGATTTTGTTGGATCAAATTCTGGCCCTGGATTCTTTTACAGAGGGTATTTCCTAAGGTGTTTACCTTAAAAGATCACAGCAAGGATTTGGTGACATTGCCTTCAGTGCTTGCAATGAAAAATCTGTCATTTGTATGTCTCTCCTTTTCAGCTGATTTGAGCCTGGCAATATCAAGATCAAAGCGTTTCTAGTCTAAATCTTCAGTCTTCTTTGTAACTTTTATTCCACACAACTTTAATCCAAATGTAGAAAATGAAATTCTGTTTTATGAACATATTCAATTGAGTTAATTACCTATAATATTTGTAATTCTTTCAATACAGGTGTTTATTGAATATGATTGCTTCAGTACTTCATTGGCTGACTATAATTCTGTAACAATTAAAACAATCCCTCACTATTGCGATGTTTTACTGCAGCAAGAGCATCAAGTAGAAGGTAAAAATAAGTGCAACATTGTGTGTTATCTCATACCAAATTATACTTTAATAAATACAGAATTATTTCACATGTAATTGTTTTCTTATTGTGTTGATGGTGTGGAATTGTGAACACTACTATGGCTTAAATTGACTAAATTGACTATTTTTGATGAAATCAGAATCGGGTTTAATGTCACTGGCATATGTCGTGGAATTCTGATTCTGATTTTGAAATCACGGTCTGATTAGTGTTGTAAACAATTCTAGTATAACCAGCTCTGAATATCAAATCAAGAAAGTGTCCCATGTGCTTTTTTAACAACTTCTTCATCCTGTCTTGGTGGCTTTAAGGATGTGAGAACATACACCCAAGTTCCTGTATGCCATTCAATATCCATCATTTATTGCTTATCTTTGTATTTTGGGTAATTTTTCATATGGGTGAAAATATACAATGTCTCCACAGCTTAACTTTAAAGACATCACCAGTGAAAATGATGAAAAGCATGATTCCACACCTTTTCAGACTCAGAAAACAAAAATACAACTGCAGATGCTGTGGATCAAAGAATACGTACACAACGCTGGAAGAACTCAGCAGGTCAGGCAGCATCTGTGAGAAAAGAGTAGCCAACGTTTTGGGCCGAGACCCTGATGAAGGATGCTGCCTGACCTGCTGAGTTCTTCCAGTGTTGTGTACCTATTTTCAGACTCGAAATGCTCTCCTCTACCCCTTTGTTCTAAAGAATCCCATCACAACCGCAATTGTCTTGGCCCAGGGATCTTAAAATATCATCAGCAGCCTCAAACCTGCTGACTCCCCTCATGCTCCTGGTAGACAGCCTTCTCCCATTTGACCTTCGGCCCTTGTCTAGCTATCAACACCGGAAATTAAATGATTTTGGAACTAAAACCCTTTAGCCTTGCGACATCAAAAATAATTACAACTTTCAATCGATGCATGTAAAGCTTTCAAATTTTAGATTTTTGATCTAAAGTGGAAGCAAATCTAAAAGATTAAAGTATTGTTGAACCATAATTCTTGTAAAATAATGGTATCATAAGAAATTAACGGACATTTTTTCTAATTTTAGATTGTACCAATAAGGATATTGGACGAAATATCCCATCTTGCATGGGTACGGTAATATTCTGTACTGCATTTTTATAATTCTTGTCATCAAGCTTGGATATTTAATCGCTTTCTTTATGTTTAATTCCAGATGCCCCTCAGTTTATACCCTTTAATTGAAGTATTAATAGGGAGTATATACTTTTCTGACTTATAAAAGAACCTAATGTTGCTGGGGAGACTAATTTAGTCTCTGCCTGCTTCTGCATGTCAAGAAGTGTATAGTTTGGCCTGGTGCTTCATGATACTAGCATGCCGAGCTTTGTTCTGAAGAGTGTGGGAATTAGTCAATAAAGACACCAAAGCAGAATTTTCACTGTCGTCATGGAAAAGAATGATAAAATATCACAAAGAAATGAAAATATGTACATCCTTCAGCGTAGAAGGATGAGAGGCCACTTGATGGAGATCTACAAGATTATGAGAGGCATAGATAGGGTGGATAGCCAGTACCTGTTTCCCAGGGCACGAGTAGCAAACACCAGAGGGCCTATGTACAAAGTTAAGGGAGGGAAGTTTAGGGGAGACATCAGGGGTAAGTTTTCTACACAGAGGGTTGTGCGTGCCTGGAATGACTTGCCAGGGGTGGTGGTGGAAGCTAAAACATTAAAGGCATTTAAGAGCCTCTTGGACAGGCACGTAGATGAAAGAAAAATAGAGGGTTACGGGGCAGTGTGGGTTCAGTACTTTTTTTAAGGAATATATGGGTCAGCACAACATTGAGAGCTGAAGGCCTGTACTGTGCTGTAGTGTTCTAGAGTTCTAGTGTTTTTGCATTTAATATGAATGAATTATATTTCTCAAACTGGATATTATTTATGTAGGGTTTTCTGATATTAGAAACAGTTCGAAGTAAATTTATTATCAAAGTGCATATATATCACCATATACAACCCTGAGATTGATTTTCTTGTGGGCATTGTCAGTAAACCTATAGAATAATAACCATAACAGAATCAATGAAAGACCACCCAACTAGGGCGTTCAACCAGTGTGCAGAAAGACAACAAACTGTGTAAATACCAAAATAAAGTAATAATAAATAAGTAAGCAACAAATAGCAAGAATGTGAGATGAAGAGTCCTTGAAAGCGAGTCTATAGGTTGTGAGATGTCCTGGGTCCATAGGTTGTGAAAGAGGACACTGTTTTCCTGCCACCGAGATTCGTGTAGATGTGCTCAGTAGTGACGTGGAAGTTATTGGTCAAATTCCAAGTCAAAGTAAATTTTATTATCAGAATACACGTATGTCACCATATGCAACCCTAAAATTCGTTTTCTTGTGGGCATTCTCAGTAGTATATCCCAAAAATATAATAGAATCAATGAACCCAACAGGACAGACAAACAACCAATGTGCAGAACACAACAAACTGTGCGAGTACAAAAGAAAAAGAAATAATAATAAATAAATAAGCAATGAATATCGAGAGCATGAGATGCAGAGACCTCGAAAGTGAGTCCATAGGTTGTGGGAGCAGTTCAGTGATGGGGTGAGTGAAGTTATCCACAGTGGTTCAAGAGCCTGATGGCTGAAGGGTAATGACTGTTTCTGAACTTGGTGGTGTGGGTCCTGAGGCTCCCGTACCTTCTTTCTGATAGAGGAAATGAGAAGAGAGCATGTCCTGGGTGGTGGGGGTCCCTGTTGATGGATGCTGCTTTCCTGTGAAAGCACTCTGTGTAGATGTGCTCAGCGGTGGGGAGGGCTTTATCCCTGATGATCAGCAGTTAGGATTTCAATAACAATTTTATTACCATTTATTCTTTCTTTTCAGTTGGTAAATTAGACTATGAAATTAACAAATACCAGAAGACACTATCGGTCCAGGTTTCGGACTTCCCTGAAGATCATGCCTACCATGTGCGCTTATGCCTGAAATGGTTTATCTGTGAGGATATGGGAATGAATGCATTGGTAATTGTTCATCACTTTACCTCAATATAAATTTTATTTCTCCTGAAAACATAGGCCAAAAAATATGAGCAGACTGTTCTGGTGGTTTAAGCATAGCGGAACACTCACCAGACCTGGGATACCAGCTTTCATTCAGAACATGGGAATATTTACAATTTTTTTATGTAATGCACTGAGCCCTTGTAAGGCCGAGCAATGTCACGTGGACCTCCTAGCCTTGGTATCAGGGTAGCAATCCTCTTACTAGGTTAGGTAATTAATCCTTGCCAACAGAAAATAATAAAAAAAAACAAGTGCAAGCATCAGCCATAAATCCCCACAAACCGATCAATAAGATCACTTGAGGCCCTCCATTGGGGTTGGCCATGGATGTTGCATGTCCATAGCTGTCTATGTGATAAGCAGACCAGGACAGTAAGGTATGGGGAGCAAGCTGTTCCCATGCAGCAGCTGCCCACCCCCACGCCCACACGCATCTGATAAATCCAAAGATTGATACAGTTCGGCATCGCAGGAGTTGCCAGTCAGTGTTGAACTCAAAGTAGGGACTCTTGCTCCAGGTTCTTCCTCAGGGTTCCTCCCAAAGACTTGCCCATGAGTGGATACAGCTGCGAGGCAGCTGAGGTTTGAGATGAGAGTTTTCCTTCTAGATGAGCTGCCAGCCATGGCTGACAAGACTCATTTGCCCAGAGTGACTGGTTTTAAGGTGCTAGTAACCTGCCTTTGCCCCTTCTCCTGTCAGTAGAAACGGTTCCATCGGGTTTAGTAGCTCAGCCACATGTAAAGGCCAGGAGATGGACTTCTCAGGACTCTTTGAGACATACACCATTGGGAGCATTTAATAGGTGGTGGGAGCTTATCCCCACTTCCCTCCCCTATCCCCCCCTGCCCTGGCTAAGGCAGCCTTAGGGAACCAATAAGATCACTAATAATCTTACAACTCAGTCTGGCCACACACTTAAGCACTTTGAAGATAACTTGCAACAATTCTGGCTGTATACCTACCATTTTCAGTGAGGCATTGCTGGTGTATTAACAGTGGAGTTTTTCATAGAATACCTAGACACCCCCCCCTCCCCCCGACCCACAGCTTGTCCTTTTAGAGGCAGGCAGAAGTTTTTCCCACTGACACACAGACAATGGGTAACTGGGAAGAATCTAGGCATGTCCAGGTTCTGCACTGACATGGTGAATATCCAAAGTATTTATTTGACTCACTTTTCTTTCAAATATTTTGATACTTTATGGCTATTGTGAAGTTGATAAAATGTCTTTTCTTTTGCAGATTAAGGTAGATGACCCCAAAAATCTCACTTTATCGTACACTCAGATACTGCCCTGTCTGTGCATTGAGGTAGGACTGCTACACACAACTCAATTCAATTCAAGTTTAATTGTCATTCAACCATACATGAATACTCAGGAATACAGCCAAACGAAACAGTGTGACTTCGGGGTCAAGGTGCAAAACGCAGTACCGGCAGTCACACACAGCGCAAAGCACACACAAGGTAGCAAGCACAAATGGTGTCACAATAAAATGGCGTCGCAACTGAAGAGTCCAAACTTGCACCTCAGTGTACAGTCAATCACAATAGAGCTCGTCTTCTGCTGAGCAGACACTCGGGGGGGTGGGGGGCATGACTGACTCCAGCTTGGAGGGCACACCACACCTCCCCTGGTGGAGTGCAAAGGCTCCAATGCCTCTCTCAGTCACCACTGTGGCCTGAGGCCTAGTTCTCGCACGTACAAGATAACCAGCACATATAGAATGTCAGTAAAATACAACTACGCAAAATATATATGTAGATAGTCGAGCCACTTTGGTCCATTGAAATCTTCAGTCAACCATACTCTCAGATACTACCCTGTCTGCTGTTGTGGTCATTTGAAGATATTTTTAATATGAATAATGGACAGCTCTAAATCAACTATTTATATATGATGTTCTGTAACTGTAAAAGAAACCTAATATTTTGTTGCAACACACACAAAATGCTGGTGGAACGCAGCAGGCCAGGCAGCATCTATAGGAAGAAGCACTGTCAACGTTTCGGGCCGAGACCCTTGATTTGGCATTTTTAATTTCATTTTCACTTTATTTGTGCTGCAAAATCTGACCTAGTTAAAATCCTTAAAATTGCACAATAAAAATTTGCAAGCCAACTTAAATTGTCTTGGGCTAGAATTTCCAGACACAAATAAGCCACTTAAGCGTGCCATCAATATGTAGAAATAGTAAAACACACTAAATACTGGTGGAACTCAGCAGGTCAGGCTGTATCTTCGGAAATGGATAAGCAGTCTAATTTTTTTGGGCAGAGGCCCAAAAAGATATAAGCTTACTATTTTCAGCCCCCATTTCTATTTTCCCAGCATTGGATTTCAGATGAGTACCATTCTAGTCTGAGGAAAGCAAGGCTTTCCAAGGGGTTGTGAGTTGTAATACCGTTACTTGGGTAAACCAAAGCAAGCTCTATATATAAGATAGCTGAAAAATCTTTGACGGGTTGCAAAGCCGTTCCCCACAGAACTCGCTAGCGGTCAAACTTCCAAGAACTTTGAATGTTTCTGGCACTCAAAAGAATTCAAACATTATTAAAAATGATAAATTCCTCAACTTGGTGACACATGGGGATAGGGGTGACGTAAATAGCTGATGTTTGTTGTGTAGGCCTCAGGAATTCATGCAGAACAGCTGACATTTTCAAATAATAATATTCTCCTCAGATTTCCATTCAGTGTAGCTAAAATTTGTTTTCCAACCTAATTATTTTGTATTCTCTTTTGCTTTTGAGAATTCTGAATATATCTTTGTGTCTGTTTCCAGGGCTGGTCAGCATTTCCTGATGCTAGAAGGATACAAATTTGTCCATTTAAAAACTGTAAGTTTCAGAACTTTTTAAAATGATAATTTTTGTGTATTTGAACCAAATGGAGCAGTGATCAAAGTGAATACTGATGGGAGTTGTGTCTAATGCAGTGAATGAAATGGAATATCAAATGGGGGGGTGGTCCAATTAGAAATAAGACACAGGAGCAGAATTAGGCCATTTGGCCAATCGAGTCTGCTCCGCCATTTCTTCATGGCTGATCCACTTTTGCTCTTGGCGCCAATCTCCTGCCTTCTCCAGGCATCACTTCATGCCCTGACTAATGAAGAATCTGTCAACCTCTGCCTTAAATATACCAAATAACTTGGCCTCCACAGTCCCATGTGGCAATGAATTCCACAAATTCACTACCCTCTGGCTAAATAAATTCTTCCTCTTCTCCATTCTGAAAGGATGACTCTCCATTTTGAGGCTGTGTCCTCTGGTCCTAGACCACCCCCCCCCCCCAAAAGGAAAGATTCTCTCCACATCCACTCTATCAAAGCCTTTCAACATTCGATAGGTTTCAATGAGGTTACCCCTCATTCTTCTGAATTCCAGTGACTAGAGACCCAGAGCCATCAAACGCTCCTCATATGACAAGCCATTCAATCCTGGAAACATTTTCGTAATGCACTTATTTTCTGATTTTTGTTTACCTATTATTCCAATGCAAGTCATGCGTGGAGAGGCTTTCTATTGAAGCTTTTTATCCATGTCCCAGTGCAACTGTTCAGAGCTGTTTGTGTGCAAGAGGCCAATGTGGTTAAAACATAGATGGATTACATCCAAAATTACTTTTGTCTGTGGTCTCTGTGATGATTCATAACGGTTCCGGATCAGGTTTCCAAAAGTGCCTAAAGTAGAATCTCTGCCTTTGTGCAAAGGGTGGGTGGAGGGGAACATCAGGGCTTCCTTGTTCCAATCATTCATTCTATGGGGTTTCTTGTTTCATGGATGACTGTGAAGAGTACGAATTTCAGGTTGTAACCTGTATATATTTGCTGATATTAAATGAACCTTTGAACATTTTCTCTTCAGGAATAACTGAGTTATTATTTCAGTTAACTCATGTACAAAGAAATGTTGTACAGACTGTACTGAAGCCCAAGAAATTTGCAATGAATGCAATCGTATTGATGCAATGTCATGTAAAAGAATTTCACCAGCATAACACAAATCACTACTTTAAGCAACACTGGGACCACCTTAATCACTTTGCACTTTATTTATTTCAAGATACAGTGCAGAATAGGCTCTTCCATCCCTGTAAGCCCCAATGTTAATCCTAGCCCAATCACGAGACAATTTACAATGACCAATTAACCTTCTAACCAGTACATCTTTAGACTGTGTGAGCAGACCCATGCATTCCACATTGAGAACATACAAGTTCCTTGGAGGGTGGTGGGATTGAACTCTGAACTCTGAACTCCGGGTTGTAATATCATCGTGCTACCATGGCATCCACTTAAATGGACTTTTTTTTGTTCTAATTGTGTTCTGACTTGGAAAATAGTATATAGTTTATGTTTAATTTATGATTTTATTATGAATACTGTTTATATGATGCTGTGTCCCGGTGATGCTACTGCAGGTAATTTTTTATTGCACCCGTGCATACACATAGTTGTGTCGATGACAATAAATGCAACTTTGACTTTTAATGCTGAGATAGAGAAGAGGGAATGCACTATATTCCAACAGCTTTTAATTAATGCTGATTATTTTCAATCCTTTTTCTGATATCTGACTCAGATACGGAAGAACTCTGGAATGACTTAACATACAATCATGAACTGCAGGAGTTGTCGTGGCAACCATCCTGCCCTGTAGATGTTGATATAAACCTCTGTTGGATGGGTGAAAGTGAAGAGAATTGTGTTGATCTACAGAACTCCTTCCACAACAAAGTACAACAAAAGGTAAAGGAATGGAATTAGAAAAAAAAGATGGCAAATCTCACATTTTATTTTTCTGGAACTTATTTGGCAAGATAAGTGAGGAGAAACTATGTTTACAAGACAGACAGGCAGACGTACTTTATTGATCCCGAGGGAAACTGGGTTTTGTTACAGTAGCAGCAACTAAGAATAGTGTAGAAATATAGCAATATAAAACCATAAATAATTAAATAATAATAAGTAAATTATTCCAAGCAGAAATAAGTCCAGGACCAGCCTATTGGCTCAGGGTGTCTGACACTCCGAGGGAGGAGTTGTAAAGTTTGATGGCCACAGGCAGGAATGACTTCCTATGATGCTCGGTGTTACATCTCGGTGGAATGAGTCTCTGGCTGAATGTACTCCTGTGCCTAACCAGTACATTATGGAGTGGATGGGAGTCATTGTCCAAGATGGCATGCAACTTGGACAGCATCCTCTTTTCAGACACCACCGTCAGAGAGTCCAGTTCCACCCCCACAACATCACTGGCCTTACGAATGAGTTTGTTGATTCTGTTGGTGTCTGCTACCCTCAGCCTGCTGCCCCGGCACACAACAGCAAACATGATAGCACTGGCCACCATAGACTCGTAGAACTGTTGATCTGAACAGCCAAGTTGATCTGTTAGTAACCTGGAGGAAATATATTGGGGAATAACTTCAAAGGAGTGAAGGGAAGCAACTTACTAACTACTGTACCATCATGTTGCCTTGCCATGGTTGTTCATCTTTCTGGTTCAAAGTTTTAAGTAAATATATTGTCAAAGTACATGTATGTCAACAAATAAACCCTGAGATTCATTTTCTTCTGGACACATTCAATAAGTCTATAGAATAATAACCATAACAGAATCAATGAAAGACCAGCCAGCTAGGGTGTTCAACCAGATGCAGAAGACAATAAACTGTGTAAATACAAAAAGAAATAATAATAATAATAAAAAATAAATAAGCAATAAGTATCAAGAACATGAGATGAAGAATCCTTGAAAGTGAGTCTATTGTTTGCAGGAACGCTTCAATGGTTGGACAAGTGAATTTGAGTACAAGTGCCACACCTGCCCCTACACCTCCTCCCTCACTACCATTTAGGGTCCCAAACAGTCCTTCCAGGTGAGGCGACATTCACCTGTGAGTCTGTTGGGGTCATTTAGTGTCTGGTGCTCCTATATATCGGTGAGACCTGACATACAGCTGTATGACCTCCCTCATGTAGATCTGAATTTTTTATGTATAATTTTCTTTTCAAAAGTTAATTCTTGTAAATAATATTGGCTAATTCAATATCTCTGGTGAATAGGTCACGTATTCACGCATAGATCCACACCCAAAGCTCTGCATGAAGGTAAGAGATTTTACAAACTTTCTTGCTCGGATTTTCATTCATAACACCAGCTGATTTTCTTTATCTTGTGCCCAACTCGGGAAAGCTAAGGTGGATATTGTTGTGCCTGCTGTCGCTGGATTTTCAACATCACTGAACAAAGTGTCGAGTCAGGATAATAGTTTCAGTCTTTTGAACTATAAATCCCCTGAATGTTTGATCTTGAGGATTTCACTCCATTACCATCTACAGAATTGAGAATAAACCAATAAAGATAGAAATTAGAAAAGAGTTTGTATATTCAACTACTTTTAAAGGAAGAGTATTTTTAATTTTCTTGAAAGCTGGTTTATATTAATATTATAGCATATTACTTTGGAGATACAGCGTGGAAGAGGCCCTTCCGCCTCTTTGAACCACACTGCTCAGCAACTCCTGATTTAACCCTAACTGAGTCACAGGACAATTTACAATAACCCATTAGCCTACTATGGGTGATGGGGTGGAGATATGTCTCTACCAAAGGAGGTGTAGGTGCTCCTTCCCTCCACTAGTCTGCAGGTCACCCTCGGGCAAGGTGTACCACCTAGTTAGTCTTCCTGATTAAGGTCATGTGAAGACGTGGTGGATGGCTGCGTATCACAAGTCCTGGTTATGTGATCACTGATACCAGGCAGGCAATCTCTGAAGAGTATTGATAATGGCTGGGGTCACCCAACTTGTAAAGACACTGTCCAGAAGAAGGCAATGGCAAATCAGTTCTGTGGAAAAACTTGCCAGGAACAATCAGGGCCACAGATTGTGATCATCCATGTCATATGACATGTCACATAACGATGATGATGAATCAACCTACTAACCTGTACGTCTTTGGATTCTGGGAGAAACCGGAGGACCCGGAGAAAGCCGACAAATTTGTTCCAGGTGATGTTGGAATTGAACCCTGAATTCCACCCTGAACAGTAATAGTGTCATGGTAACCACCACGCTACTGTGGCACCCAAGTTTTAGCTTCCTTTGCCTCATCAGTACAAATATAAAAAAGTGCTTTTACAGACATTTGTCATCTTTTTGTTTGATGTTTGCATGTCACCCTAATCTATATGTAATATATACTTTAAATATTTTTCAGTTCACTATGGACAAACGTTCTTGGGTCAGATGTCCTTTTGTTTATGGATATTTACCAGGTAAGTTTACACTTCACTCACGACGTGATGCAAAGGTGGGGTTGAGCCATGTTTATCTCTGGTTTCATTTCCAATCTGTTCTGTTATTAGTAACCTGACTGCACACAAATTGTGAGTCGCGATGGGGGGGTCCTGGCCAGAAGTGTCGACTGTTTATCCATCTCCACAGACGCTGCCTGACCTGCTGAGTCTCCAGTATTTTGTGTGTGTGTTGCTCATGATTTCCAGCATCTGCCGAATCTCTTATAATCCACCACATGCAGAATTAGCAAGCTGGGTATCTGCAATTCAGATTTTGGGTTTACATGGAATTGTATGGAGTGTTGGACAGATGTGAAGGGGGTTGCTTCTTGACCAGGATCCTCAGGCTAGGCACAGGGCTCATGGACAATAGTGAATCCCTGCTCTCCTGTATGCTTAAGAACATAAGAGATAGGAGGAGAATTAGGTCACTTGGCCCATTGAGCCATTCCTGTTTGCTTCTGGTGCTTGCAATACACCACAAGGCCTTGGAAAGGTACCATTAATGTTGCCTCTACGAAATTCTCCCAATTTGTTGGAAGGATAAATGGACCATACTAACAAGAGACATTGTGTCTCAGTTTCTGTCACGGAAGAGATTATCAGATAGACAGGGGTGAAAAAAAGAGCCAAGCCTGTGCTCAAAGCTGCCTTGAATATATGCAGCATTCTTACTGGCTCCTGGGAATCTCTCAACACAACCACTCAAAGTGGAAGATGAGTATTCAGGACCGAACCTCCGGAGCGCACAGAAGCCCTGCTCTCAGCACGTAGCAGAGCACACTCTCTCTACTCACAAGCCCACCTGCAGAAGAATCTGCCTTTCCAAGACTGGCCTCACAAACTGGATCCTCAATCCCGATGGTCTGTCCAGGAAGGTTACGTGGAGCAGGAATGAACCACTTGGCTGTGAGTCCATGCCAGAATTAAGGTTCCACTTCCATCTCCTTAAATGTTTCTTCCTTGGAATATAGCTATGAAACAAACTGGTGAACTGTTTAATTAAAATAACAGGTTACTTAGTCATTTGAAATCAATGTATTAACAGAGGGAAGTGTTAGCATTAGAAATGGACCAGAACACTGGGCTGGCACGGTGTCGTAGTGGTTAGCACAACACTTTACAGTACAGGCGACACAGGTTCAGTTCCCACCACTGCCTGTGAGGAGTTTGTATGTTCTCCCCGTGACCGGGTGGCTTTCCTCTGGATACTCTGGTTTCTGCCCACGGTCCAAAGACATACCGGTTTGTAGGTTAATTGGTCATCGTAAATTGTCCCATAATTAGGCTAGGATGAAATGGGGGGGGGGGGAGGGGATTGCTAGGTGGCACAGCTTGAAGGGCTGGAAGGGCCCAACAAATAAATAGAGTATGATGGAAAGCTTGGAGATCTGCATTTATGAGTGGCGTTTGAAATGAGGGAGACAGAGATCTGACTGACATGTATAAATTCGTGAAAGGTCCAGGTAGGATAAACAGTGTTTACTTTAGGATCAAGTTAATCATTTAATGGGACTTGGATTTAAATTAGTTTGCAGCAGGATAAGAGAGGATTTGAAAAGAAAACACTTCACTCAACAAAGGATGAGCTCTTGAAGAGTTGTAACTTGCTGTACCATGGAACAAGAGCCGGGGAGAGGGTTAATTCACTCTTTATGTTCGTCAATACACAGGTGATGGGCTGAATGGTCTCCTTACTTATTTGTTTGTTTATTTGTCCATCCACCCAGAGCAGACTAGGCCCTTTCTGCCCGTCAAGCAGCACTGCCCGGCAACCCATGACACCCCGATTTAACCTTAAGCTAATTACAGGACAATTTACAATGGCCAATTAACCTACCCGGTACGTCTTTAGACTGTGGGAGGAAATGAGCGCACCTGGTGAAAAGCTACACGTTCCATAAGGAGGACATACAATAGTCTCCTTCCAGAGGATGCTGGGATTGAACTCTGAACTCTGACATCCCGAGCTGCAATAGTGTTGTGCTAACCGCTGCATTAATGAGGCATCCATAAATGTTCTGATTCTAGGGAATTGTGCTCCATGATTGTACTCTTGTGGCAGGATGGTGCAGCAGTTGGTGTAGCTGTTGTACAGTGGCCTAGCTTTGATCTGTGGGTGCTGCCTGTGAGGAGAATGCATGTTCTTCCTCTGCCCATCGGTTTTCTTGTTGCACGACTCTCACACAAAATGCAGGAGGAACCCAACAGGTTGGGCAGCATCTATGGAAATGAATAGATCTTCAATATTTCAGGCTGAGACCCTTCTTCAGGACTGGGAAGGAAGGGGGGAAGATGCCAGAGTAGAAAGGTGGGCGGAGGGGAATGAGGCTAGCTGGAAGGTGTTAGGAGAAGCCAGGAGGGTGGAAAAGGTCAAGGGCTGGAGAAGAAGACATCTGATAGGTGAGGAGAGTGGACCATAGGAGAAAGGGAAGTAACAGGCAGGCGAGAAGACGTTAAGAGTCAAAGTGGGGAGTAAAGGAAGGAAATTTGTTTACAGAAAGGAGAAATCAATATTAATGCCATCAGGCTGGGAGATACCCAGATGGACTGTAAGGTGTTGCTCCTCCCCCGGAGGATGACCTCATCTTGGCACAAGAGGAGGCCATAGACCGACATGCCCCACATATTCTTCACATTGCCTAAAGCTGTGCTGCTAGTTTAATGAGCTAGTTTAAAGAAAAGTGTAGGTGATTTTTAGGGTCAAGACCATTCTTTAGGATTGGAAAGGAAGGGGGCAGAAGCCAGAATGAGAAGGTGGGGAGGGGGGGAGGAAGAATACAAGCTGGTGGGTGATAGGTGAGAGCAGGTGAGGGTGAAGGTGGTTGGGTGGGGCAAGGGAGATGGCGTGAGAAGCTGGGAGGGGATCAGTGGAGGAGTTAAAGGGTTGAAGTCTGATTGGAGAGAGCAGTGGATCATCGAATAAAGGGGAAAAAGAGAAGGAAGTGGGAAACCGGGGGAGATGATGGGCAGATCTTGCAGGCAGGGGAGGACAAAAGGTTAGAGGACCACTAAAAAGGGGCGAGAGGGTGCAGGAACTGATGGATGTACTTACTGGAGGTTAGACAAATCAATGTTCATGCCATGAGGTTGGAGACTACTCAAACAGAGGAGGAAATGTTGCTCTTCCAATCTGCATTTGGTGTCACTGTGGCAGTAGAGGCAGCCATGGGTAGACATGTTGGAAACTGCAGTAGCATAGCGGTTAGCGTGAGGCTTATTACATCACGGGACTCCAGAGTAGGGAGTTCAATTCCAGCATCCTCTGCAAGGAGTCCCTGTGAGATACATAGGCTTTCTCTGGGTGCTCGGGTTTCCTCCCCAGCCCCCCCCCCCCCCCAATCCAAAGGTGTACCGGTTAGTAGATTAATCAGTCATTGTAACTGGTTATTGATCCTGTGATGAGGGTAGGGTTAAATCGAGGGTTGCTGCGCAGTGCAGCTTGAAAAACCAGAAGTGTCTATTCTGCACTGTATCGCTAAATTTAGAAAAATGTTTGTGTGGAAATCAAATTGAAATGGATGGTGACCTGGCTCTCTCGATGGACGGCAAAGGTACTTGGCATGGCCGCCCATTTCAATTTGACTTTCCGTTCCCATTCATTCCAGAATTAATTAATTCATAATTAGGTGATTCATTCTATAATTAATGGATTAATTCTGAATTTTTCATAAATAATTCATTCCATTGTATTAATACGACCATATCTGAGAAATCCTGTTCCATTTAAAAGGTGTGTAAATGAGGTATAATCTGGCTTTGTGAGAAGGTGTAATTGGGTGACAGTAAATTTTCAGCTCATTTCTCTCTTTGCAGGTTTCCATTTTTGTTGAACTCACCAAAAAAAACTATATTTTGAACCTGTTTTATGCTATCCCACAATCCCGACGTCCGCCAAGAAGTATTTTCAGTAAAGAATAGGGAGTTGATTCGGATGCGAAATCATTGGTCCCAAATGAGGTAACATGTGGCCCCACTGTGGTTATTTGCAGGCTGGAACATGAGCATCGCTGGGCAGCTAAACAAACTGCAGCTTACCTTTGTGACTCAAGACAAAGCAGAATTTAAGATGGCTCTGTGCAACAGAACTACAGCTAACAATTGTGAACCCATAAAGGAGCTGCATGTTACCGCAGGAACAGTAAGTTCATATTGACCTGTTGCATTTATAAATAATCATGGTAAATGGACATCATGAACATTTTCAATTAGCATATATTTGTAAATTTTGTGAAAAGGGTAATTTTATTGAAACATGTATGATCCTAAGGGGGTAGGGTTTAAATGGTAGAAACTTAAAACAAAGGGTCATAGTTATAATTGGGTGGCAGGGTGAAGATACGCCCCTACCAAAGGAGGTGTAAGATGCTCCTTCCCTCCGCTAGTCTGCAGGTCAACCTTGGGCAAGATGTAGCACCTGCTTACCCCCTGATCAGGTGGTGATGGTCGTATGAGCAGCTGGTACATATCTTAAGTCCTGGTTATGTGACCACTGACACCAGGCAGACAATCTCTGAAGAGTATTGATAATGGCTGGGAGTCACCTGTCTTGTAAAGACACTCCCCAAAGGAAGCAATGTCAAACCACTTCGGTGGAAAAATTTGCCAAGAACAATCGTGGTCATGGAAAGACCAGGATCACCCACGTCATACGACTTGGCCCAGAAGAAATTAACATAGTTATAAAACAAGGAGATGATAATTTACAACAGAAGTTATTAATTTCATCTTGCAGAAGGTGATTAATGTCTGGAATTGTACATACCAGAGGGTTGTCAAGCCTTGGATCCTTAAGGTTGTTGTAGCTAGGGGAGGTAGTGGGGATGAGGTCCCACTACCTAGTAAATGCTCCCCAAGGCTTGTCTCAAAAAGCCTCTGAAAACTAATTCCAGCTCCTGGCCTTCATGTGTGGCTCAGATACTAAACCTGGCGGAACCGTGGCAACCCCTGCTCCCTTCTGTATAGCTGTCAATCTTGTAATGTTTCTGAAACATTAACAGGTTGACAAGCAAATATCAATAGGTGTTGTTTACAGGCACTATCAGAAATTGCCTGTCATATGAAGTTCAGATTTATTAGAAGCGGCAGGAGATGGAGAGAAGGGATAACAGGAGAGATGGGAAAATGGGTATTGGTTTCTTCCCTACCCCACCAAGATATGCATTGGACCTGCAACCACTCACCACGTTTATAAAATGGGGGGTTACATGAAAGTCTGAGGAGATTATGAAGAGAAATTGGCAGATTAAGCAAATGACTAGAACTCTGGAAATGAAATCCAAGAAATTAAGGTAGGGAGAAACAATATCTATTGGTTGGCCAGTTTGGAACTGCCATCTCAACATTGAAATTAGAAACACCTCCTCGATGAAGAGAATGGTGGAATCCTGCAGTTTTTTGAAACATTGTACCTCATGTTTGCTCAAATGGTGGTTTCAGATTTAAGGTGGTGATTTTTGTTTAGAAAAGGCAAGAAGTTATTATCGTCGGTCAGGCCTGATGTCATTGAATGGAGGATCTGGCTTGAGTGGTCTCTTCTTGTTCTCTTGTTTGTTCAGTTTGTGGAACGATGCTATCAATACGATGGAATAATAGAACTATGCTACAGGATGGGGAACTGTAACTCTTCATTTTTATTAAGCACTTTCAGAAAATAAAGCTGTTTAGAAAATTAAGCTGTGTGTTTTTTTCAATACCACAAACTGAGACTGGCTAGCATAAGGTAAATTTTGGTCTGAACCATATCTGGAAATGTAGTTAAGCCCTCGCCAGTACACGTGTTTGTGTGACTGCCATGACTTCTGACATTGGTATTGCAACAAATTGTGCCATTCCATCTTGATGTAGCATTGCGTGAGGAAGTAGTCCATGTTGTGCTGGATATCCATGGTAGCATAGTGTTCAGTGTGACGCTATTACAGTTCAGGGCATTGGGGTTCAGAGTTCAATCCTGACATCCTCTGTAAGGAGTGCCCGTACGTCCTCTCGGTGAAATGTCTGGGTTTTTCCTGGGTCCTCTGATTCTCTCCCACAGTCCAAAGGCCAACCATGTAGGGTGAATCGGTCTTTGTAAATTGTCCCGTGATTAGGTTAGTTAGGATAGCGTTAAATTGGGGTTGTTTTGGGTTGCTGAGCGGTGCAACTTAAAGGGCCGGAAGGGCATATTCCTCTCTCTGTCTGTCTCTGTCTCTTTCACCCAGCTGATCATCAGCCTGTGCCAAGCATTAGGTACATGATACCAGCCCTCTCCCTGTTCCCTGGGCAGCGCATTTTGAGACGAAAGACGTGCAGCACCCAACTGGATATTGGGGGCAATGAAGGCCGGCAGCAATTGCCCCTTTTTGGCACACCAGAATCTCTTGACCTGCATTTTGTTCTCTTGCAATATTGTTGGCTATCAATTAGTAAATAGAAAGATTTGAAATAGCTTGCGAAGTGCTCCTATTTTTCATATTAGTTTCTGTATCATTGCAATAAATATTAACACAGCTTATTTCATTATAGATGGGTGCCTATTCTGCAGTTTTAAGCCTTCCTAATGATGAATGTGACAGCAACATTTGTGTGCAGGTATGTGTGGACTGTCTCAAAGAAAAATTGTGTTAATGTATCTCTCCTCTCGTCGTTTTTTTTTGGGTTTGGGAGCAGGAAATTCTTTGTGGAATAAAATGTTGGGAATAATTGTGATCTTTTAACCCCTTAGTCATGTGCAAGAGAAGCTAGGCTGATGGGTGTGAATGAGATAAGACTCTAGTATCTCCTCCTTTATCTTGTACTTACGAGTACATTGATTAAGGGCTTGGTGGGAAGTTCAAGCCGGAAAATCTGGTTAGGACAGTAGAAATGCCAGGCAGGATAGATGAATGCTCTTCTAGTGGAATGTGGGAAGGCAGGGAGATCTCCTGTGTCCCTGACAACTGCAGTACATCTGCGAGAAGTGTATCTGGCTGCAGCTTATACAACTCCACGTTAAGGTGTTGGAGCTGGAACTGGATGAGCTCCAGATCTTTCAGGAGGTTGAGGGTCGTGAGAGTGTGGAATGAATTGCTAGTGCATGTGGTGCATGTGAGCTCGATTTCAATGTTTGAGAGAAGTTTGGATAGGTACATGGATGGTAGGGGTAATGGAGGGTTACGGACCCAGTGCAGGTTGATGGGAGTAGGCAGTTTAAATGGCTCAGCATGGACTAGATGGGTCAAAGGGAGTGTTTTTGTGCTGTACCTTTCTATAACACTATGAACACTATAAAGTGGTAGGGCAGGTAGAGAAAGTGGTTAATAAGGCATACACAGTTCTGAGCTTGATCGACAGAGGATTAGAAGACCTGTTTAATTTTTATAAATCATTGGACTAGCCTCAACTGGAGTATTGTGTTCGGTTCTGTTATATTGAGCTTGCTTCATTATAGAAAGGGGAGGGTACAGGGATGACTTTCACGAATGGTACCTGAGATGAAGGACCACAGTTACCAAGAGAGATCGGAGAGACTGGGAGTCCTTACCTTGATGAAGGGGAGGCCTGGGGGATCCAATAGAATAGCGTGGATACAGTGGAAGGAGGGTTGACATGAGAAAATATCTCTGCATCCTGTGCATGGAATGCGGAATTCCCTACCTGCTGATGTGGGGGAGGCAGTTCCCACTCTGGCCTTCATTAGGGAACTGGATAGTTGCACAGTGAGAAAAGATTTACAAAGTTATGGAGAAGAGGCTGGTGATGGAACTCAGGAGTTTATTTGGTGGGGTGCTGGTGTGGACAGGTGAGGCCACGTGGTCTCCCTCTGTTTTGCAACCAGACTTTCTCGGAAGCCGCTCACCGGTGGTTGTCCACGATGTGTAGGTCAAGGATTCAGTCCTGAATCTTCACATGACGCACTTGTCAATTGGACTGAGAAATTTACCCTAATGTTATTTAAAGTTAATAATTGTTCGTAGTTTTTAATATCAATCTAAATAATATGTCTCGGCAGGGTTGGCGGACAGATATTGAATATTCTGTTCGGATGCAGTTCTGCGGCGTTTTTTGCAGTAAGTAATTGGCTTTTCTGTTTTCTAAGAGACAAATTGCTGATGCAATGAAAAAACTGTGAAGTAATTTGGTAACAATGTATAATACATAATAATAAATTATCTTTAATGTTAGAATAGAATAATAAACAGCATTATCAATTTCCATCCACTTTTCAGAATCAGGTTTAGTATCACTGGCATATGTCGTGGGATTTATTGTTATGCAGCAGCTAAATTAAATAAGTAGTGCAAAAAAAACGTAGTGAGGTAGTGTTCATGGGTTCAGTGTCCGTGCAGAAATCTCAGGGCAGAAGGGAGAAGCTGCTTCTCAAACATCACAGGAGCCTGAAGGCACACATTCAACTCTTCATTGACTGGAAGAAGGCATGCCCTGGGTGATGGGGGGGTTCTTAATGATGGATGCCACCTTTTTTTTTGAGGCATCTCTCCTTGAAGATATCCCGGATGCTGGGGAGACTAATGCTCACAATGGAGCTGACTGAGCTTACAACTTTCTGCAGCTTTTACCGATACTGTGCAGTGGTGGAAGACCACCACCTTTCCCCACCCCCCTCCCACCTGAACCATAGCAGATGGTGATGCAGCCAGTTAGAATGCTCTCCACCGTACATCTGTAGAAACTTGCGAGTGTCTTTGGTGACGTACTAAATCTCCTCAAGCTCCCAGTGAAGTATAGCCGCGGTTGTGCCTTCTGTATAACTGCATCGATATGTTGGTCCGAAGAGAGACCCTCGGAGATATTGACACCCAGCTCCATGTTGTAATAAAGAGTCCAAAATGATATTTCAGCCAAAGAGGTATAGCCATATTGGAGCTTCTGACTTAGTCTAAAGCCATGGCAAATTTTCTTGGGTCAAGGATTTTTGGCTAAAAATCCACCAGCAGACCTAATGAGGTCACGACTATACTGCTGCGGCATCAGAAGGGGCTGTTATTGATCTTTGAAGAGTGGTAAAATTCTATGAGAAATGTGGCTACACCTGTGTAGGTGTTGATGGAAATGGGGATCAAACCGGGTTCTGGTAATGAATAAGACCTAAGTAAATCATACCAGATAACAAATCTTGTGTAAATTGTGGCAGAGAATGAAACCCATTTAACTTGAAAATGGAGAAAAAGATGAATGTGGGCTGTAACAGAGAGTGAGAACTGTGTAGGTTACGACAAAGAACAAAACCTAAATAGGTCATGAAAGAGACACAAATAAAAAAAATGCATGAAGCTAGAATGGAAGGAGTGGAGAATGATCTTAGTCTCTTGCAAAGGCCCACTGTGATCTTTATCACCAACGGTCTTGAGGAGTAACAGCAAGTGGGGCAATGGAAGGCAAGGGTCAGTAAAGATGCAAGTCCCACCTGCCCTTCCCCTACTGGTACCTCCGTGTTAGAGAAGCAGGAAAAGAAAATGGATATTGGTGAGATATTGATGTCTTACACCAGGGGTTCTCAACCTGAAGACCATGGACCCCTTGCTTAATGGTATTGGTCCAAGGCATAAACCAGATTGGGAAGCCCTGTCTAACACACTCTTGTACACATTACCTAGAATTTATTTACTTTCTCTTACAGAAGAAAGCTACACAATGGCTTCCCCAAGACTTCTCTGGCCAATGGCAATCACTGCTATTCTATTGATTACAATAACTCTGTTAATCTATTCTGGATACATGCTATTCACAGGTGAGAAATGAATGGAAGTATAAATGCATACAACTATACATAAAATACACAATTTATGTATGAGCTGTCACTATTTGTATGGATTGAAGTATTGTGGTAACTAGCAGGAGCCCTTTATCTCAGTCTTTATTCTCATAGGTGTCTAGTTTCCATGGTAACTCATTCCATAGATTTTTGTTTATTTATCATTTTAAGATTTATTTTGGAATTCACAGATAGGCCATTGAAGCTACTACATATTCCAATCTCTAGTTCTTATCTCCCTCTCAGATACGTCTGTTAAGCTTGGACTCTGCTGCCTTCTGGCAGTGATTTCTCGTGGTTGGCAATCTGATTCCATGCCAACAGGGTCACACTAAGTAGGGTCAGGCATCCTGGGCTCAGATTGCGCATTGGACTGGTTATGGTCAGACTGTGTTCAGGTTAAGTGTTGATCTGACTACCTGAGCAAATCTCAGTTTGATCCCTATTTTGTGCAGAGGCTCTGCCTTTTATCGGCTTAGTTACAACCAGGAAATGACTGGGGCTTGTGGTGACCAGGCGGAGACGGAGGAGCAGCAGAGTTAAAATGCTGGAACTCTGTGGCCAGGTCCCGTGCCACTGCTGGGTCAACCATTGGGCAACCCAGGCGATCAGCCAGAAGTCCGGGCTACAATATGGAACTTGCACTCTCCTCCCAGTATAGTGAGAAAAGCTCATGAAAGGAGGGGCAAAAGTCCTTTCAGTGCAGCATGAGTGGGAATAGTCCTGTGCCTTCATATGAATTATACCTCATTCCATTCCCTTTGGATATATATTTTGGTGAGGAAAACTAATGAGGACCTAATAGGAGAGGACATGCCATCTTCCCATTGCTACTATCAAGGAGGAGTTATAGGAACCTGCAGACATTCACTCAGTGATTCAGGAACAGCCCCTTCCCCTCTGCCATCAGATTTCTGAATGGACATTAAACCCATGAACACTACCTCACTGCTTTTCTCCCTTCCTTTTAAATTTTTTTTTATAGAAACAGCACTGTGCAAAAGTCTTCAGCACATATATGTAGCTAGGGTGCCTAAGACTTTTGCATAGTGCTGTAGTAATTTTGTGTATTGCACTGGACTGCTGCTGCAAAACAAGAACGAACTTTGTGATATATATGAGTGATGATAAACCTGATTCTGATATGGGTCTCTGTCATAGACTGAAAGTGGGAAGGGGGCAGAGAGAGGGGAATCATGGTTGGGAAAAGAGGAAGGAGTGGGAAGTATAAGACAGGCATTTGTAATGATCAATAAACCAATTGTTTGGAATCAAATGACCTTGCCTGGTGTCTCAGGGCTGGGTGTGTCTGCACCCATGCCACCATCCCCTCCCCTTGCCCCTGGAAGTCCCACACCCCTCTCATAGTGCTCTACTTTCCAAAATCCCTTGCTCCCGCCAGATTTACAAGCTCACTCTCTGCTCCACGTCGATAGATACAGTACTGTGCAAAGGCCTCGGGCACCCTAGCTATGTGTTTATGCCTGTCTTCCACACAGTACTGTACCTATTGTAATTTATGGTTCTTATTGCAATGTACTGCTGACATATGCAGGTGATAATAAACCTGATTCCGATCCCAGTCAGAGTGTGCAGTCTCCCTGATAACAAGGTCAGGCGCTGGATAAACAGGACCTCAGCAACACAACTGAACAATTTTCTTGCGGTTGGTCCACTAACATTTCAGCGCTAACCACTTTCCCCTTATCAGATATTATCCTATTGCAGGAGACAGCTGTTCCCTAATTAGCTTGTGGATTACTTTTCTTGTTGATGTGCTGGGGAGTCTTGGCAATATTGTAAAATTGGCAGCATGGAATCTTCCTGCTGTTACATTCATAATGTCTACCACAAAAGGAGGCCACGTGGCCTACAGGCCAACAGATAAAGGCATTGAGCCCAAATTTGCATCTTGGCTCTCACTTGATAGTCTGATAGACCAGTCAAAGGCAGGTAGAGAGTACCGCAAACTGCCAAGAAAATAGCGGCATTTGTCATGAGCTAAGATGACTGTTAGTTATTGATGAGTCATTCTGAGATGGGGGAGGCTGACTACTGAGGTATGGAAGGATTGTACATGTTGACTGTAAGACATTTACAGTAGATTGTTAAAGATGTATTCATAATCAGTTCCAGGAAATATGATAGTTTCCTTGTGATTTATATACCTTTATACAGTGCAGAGTAGGCCCTTCCTGCCCTTTGAGCTACACCAATTAGCAATTACCCAATTTAATCTTAGCCTAATCACAGGACAATTTACAATAATCAATTAACCTACATGCTGAAGGAAACCCATGCTGTCACGGGAAGAATGTATCAACTCTTTACAGGCAACAGCAGGAATTGAACCCGGGTTGCTGCCACTGTAAAGCATTGTTATAGCCATTACGCTACCTCACTGCAATTTTGCATTGCACAGTGTGACTACCAATTCCCGGTGCGAGGCAGGGGCTCTGATCAAAATGACCATTAATCTCTGTGTGGTGAGGCTTGGCAAATGTGCTGAGCATTGGCTGCAGTCATGACTGGTTGCCAAATGAAGCCTTGCTCCAAGGTCAACGTCGAAACTAAATGAGATTAGTTTCATCTGCTCAGAGGGTTAAAAGTTGTATATCAACTGTAAAAGTTTATTGTACTGTTGTGTGTTGCTATTTGTTTTTAAATGTAATCATTGCTAAAATTAGTCAATATTTCTGCAGTTCTTCGACAGCCTTACCAAAGAGTGTTCCTGTATTCAGGCCAATTATCCAAAAGGTAGGAGAACTTTAAAAGTGAAAAATAGAAGCATTAAAATAACAGAAGACTTTTCTTGTTGTTTATTGACACCTGATATTCTTTGTGGCATAAATGTGTGTGAGTGACATTGTTCAAATCTCCAATTGATTAGCATGGAAGAAATTAACAAAGCTAATGGCCTAGGTTGGCAGGGTGGAGATGCATCTCTACCGAAGGAGGTGTAAGACACTCCTTTCCCTCCGCTAGCCTGCAGGCCACCCTTGGGCAAGGTGTAGCACCTGCTTAGTCCCCGATCAGGGTCACGTGAAGCCATGGGGGCAGGTGGTGGATGGCCGTATGAGCAGCTGTTGCAGATCACGAGTCCTGGTTATGCGACCATTGACACCAGGCAGACAATCTCTGAAGAGTATTGTTAATGGCCGGGGTCACTCGTCTTGTAAAGACACTGCCCAGAAGATGGCAATGGCAAACCACTTCCGTGCCAAGAGAAATTTGGCAAGATCAATCATGGTCATGGAAAGACCATGATCACCTATGTCATACGACATGGCAGATAACGAATGAATGAACAATATTTGAAATTGAGATCAGTATTAGATCAATAGCAATAATATTTGTAAGTGAAACTTTCTATAGCGTATCCCAATTGTCTTATTCCTTAAATATACAAATCACAACTTCCAAGGAGTCCTCTCACTCTCAAGTCTTAATTTAAAAAAAATAACTTATCAAGAACAAATAGTGGTCACTTTATTAGGTACAAATGTGCATCTGGTTTTTAATGCAAATATTTAATCAACAATGTGGCAGCAACTCAATGCATAAAAGCATGCAGACATGGTCGAGAGGTTCAGTTGTTGTTCAGACCAAACATTAGAATGGGGAAGGAATGTATCTAAATGACTTTGACTGTGGAATGACTGTTGGTGCTAGAGACTGTTGGTCTCAGGACCTGCTGATCTCCTGGGATTTTCACGCACTAAAGTTTACAGGAGGGGTACTCAACCTGGAGTCCATGGGTCCCTCTGGTAATGGTAGAGGTCGATGGCACAAAGGAGGTTTGAGAACAGAGAACGGTGCAGAAAACAAAAAAAAATCCAGTGAGTGGTAGTTCTGTGGGTGAAAACGCCTTGTTAATGAGAGAGGTCGGGGACAAAGGACAGTGTGGTTCCAGCTGACAGGAAGGTGAGAGTAACCCAAGAGAGTAATCCAAGACAGGAAGGTGAGAATAACCCAAATAGCCATGCTCTAATGCTGTAACAGGTCATCCTGGGCTGGACGTCCTGCTTACTTAAGGAAGGTGAAGCATCTCATAGCTTCTCCTTTCCAGGTGTAGTGATCGGCTCAGGACCACTGTTGGCTTTCCATGCAGGAGGTCACTCACATATGGTCTCTCCTACACTACTGTGCCCATAACAACACCATCACGCAGCATCCCTGTTCTTGCTGAGTTTGCGATGTCGTGGCACGACCGAGTGTCCAGCGGTATAACTGGGTTAGGCAGGCTGGGCTCATCACCCTCGGCTGGCAACCGGCCCGGGAGAAGGACAGCTCTGATTCCGAACCCAGGTAGATGGGACTTGTTAGCCTTGCCAGGCAGTCTGTCCAGGAGAAGGAAAACTGATACTCAACCCACAGCCTTGTGATCATCGTAGCTCATTGTGGGACATCCCTCGGCCTTAAGAGTGGAATTGGTCCACGCGCACCAACCCTCACTATAATCCTACACAGTGCAGGTGTGAAGAAAAATCCTACCACAATGGAGAAGGGACCAAAGGACAGGTGTTAGACAGTCACCAATGATCGTGCCGTCGCTCCTGAGGACTCTTCTTCCCTCCTGATCTTCGCAAGCGAAGAACCAGCCAACCAACCAACAGATACTTGACAATTGTCAGGAAATCCTAGGAGAGTGACAGTATTTTGTTGGACATTTCTCCTTTAATATTGCTTTGTTTTCATCCAGACAGTTATTAAAATCTACAGCAAGAGATTTTACAATTGGTGCAATTAGCACCTCTGGTACAAATTCCACCCAAGATTGCATCTGATGTTTCTTTTTAAAAGTATGTTTAAAAATACTTTTAAAAATCTAACACACCTACTTATAAGTAATTCTGTTTTAAGTTACTCAAAAATTATTTTAATAATACAGTGGATTTTGGTTAATTGGGCCATCCCTTAATTGGGGTAGCCACTTATTTGGGTCACTATAAGAACAAAAACCAATCGATAAAATAGCTGGGATTCCCTATATTTATTTGAGACACTATATATCGCTTAATTGGGACAGAAGATTCCTGCCGAATGGCTTCTAACCAATGTCATTTGCGTGCAGTTTTTGTGGCTGTTAGAAACACCATGCTTAGAACAAACAGTTCTGAAATAGCATCAGTTGTGTTTATTTGTGTTCAAAAAGCAATGATTTTTCTCACTGATAGCTAGTGAGAATTGAGCAGTTAGAAAGTTCAGAATTGTTTTGCTCACTGTGGTTTCAAGCATTCAGGCTTGGAGAAGCTAGAAACAGTTGGGAGTGAAAATGAAATGATTTCACTACTTCAGCAAGTCAGGATCTACGAAGAATTTGAAGGTATCAGTAGTCATCTTGAATGTTTCAATGGAAATGAAGATTTGGAGGATGCGATTGTCGAAAGGATTGTATGAAGACAGTCCATTATCTGCACTAGGTTTCTACACTGATGTTCATTTAGTAAATTAAAAGAACACAGCAGTGTACTTGGGATGAATTCCCCTGCTGACAACTTTACGGAACTAATACACAGTTCAATAGTACTGTAGTATTATTGGTAGTGTCCTAATTTGTTCTGTATTTCATTTAAATGCATAATTTGTTACTCAATTAAATGGTAGATTGTCTTTTATTATACCTTTTTAACTATTTCCGTGAAACTTTGGCTAATTGCGGCAGCCGCTTAATTGGACAAAAATGTACTGGTCCCGATGTGTCCCTGTTAACCGGAGTCCACTGAATACAGAATAGTTTCCAGTTTGACTGGAGCACAGAAGCAAATGTGTGTTTTTTAAAAAATTCCAAACTTCATAAAATGTGCCTGTGATTGAAGTTCTGGCTCTTCCTCCAAGAATTGTAAGTAAGCCCAAATTTCCAGTGTGACTAATTCACCCTAGGGGCATACTTTGTTTTTGAATTGAGTGTACATGCGGCTATGTTTGTGTTTTTTTTATATATACCGCTGCACAAAAATTTGCATAATGATTGTACTTGGCAGTTGAATTGGAAAAAAAAATCCAGTTTACTCAAGGTTAAACCCCAGGTCATACGCTGCATTACAATATTTTCCTCACTGAAACTTTCTTGTTCTTTTTCAGCATCAATACAGATGTGAAAGAAATTTCTCAGCTTTGAAAGTTTTCCGTTCCACTTTGAGCTAATCAAAGAATCTTGTCATGTAACGAGGATGAAGTTCACTCTAAACTGTTCAGGTGGGAAAACAAACTGCTTCAAACTGGAGTGGATACGCTGATATTTACACCTCTGGAATATGACGAGGATAAAAATAAAACACTTCTCGTTTGCTTAAAGATTTCCAAAAAGGAAGATGGGAGGATGATGTTGTTGTTATATTCCTGATA
Organism: Hemitrygon akajei; assembly: GCF_048418815.1. Lineage (NCBI taxonomy): Eukaryota > Metazoa > Chordata > Chondrichthyes > Myliobatiformes > Dasyatidae > Hemitrygon > Hemitrygon akajei. The sequence goes on along the minus strand of NC_133137.1, from coordinate 77,876,773 downwards.
ATAAACCAATCATTTCAGTCTGATATATGTGAATGAAACTACATTTAACTTCATATTATCTGTCAAATCTATGTGAGTTATTATTTGCAAATAGATATCACAAAAATCTTTTCAACTTTTGCTGTTTACTTGTACCTATTACTTTTTGGTGTATCTATCCTTGTCAGATGGTGACTGTAAATCTGAATCATTTACAATTCTCAGTGGCAACAGAGTAGGCAGCTTAAATGGCTCAGCACAGACTAGATGGGCTGAAGGGCCTGTTTCTGTGCTGTACTTTTCTGTGATTCCTTAACATATCAGTGCTTATGCAGAGGAGAAGAAAGGTTTTTTTTTACCGGAAAGTCAATCTAATTTTCAACCTTACCTAAAATATGACAACATCTGGCAGACAAAAAGTATCTCAATTTTTTATTTTATTAAATGTAGTGATACAGCATGGAGGATGCCCTCTGGCTCTCTGAGTTGTGTCCTGGCAGCAACCCCACAACCCCAATTAACCTGAGCCTAATCACTGGACAATTTACAATGACCAAATTAACCTACCTGGTACCTCTTTGGACTGTGGGAGGAAACCAGAGCACCCGGGGAAAACTCGGGCATTCCACCGGGAGGGTATACAGAGTCTCCTTACGGAGCGATGCCAGAACTGAACTCCGACTCCGGAATTCCCCGAACTGTAATAACGCCCTGCTAACTACTATGCTACTGTGACATCAAAACATAGCTTCAACCATGATGTGTAACTTTGAGAAATATTTACATTTGAATTAAAATGAAAACTTGTGTTGACAACCAATTTGGAAGCATGTTTCCATGATCAGATTACAATATCCAAATAAATATATTTTAAACTCTATATTAAAGTAAAAGTGATAGTGAATAAAGATATTGTAATGAATTTTGTGATTTGTAGAACTATTTTGTATTTGTTCTTGTGTTATTATCAACATGGCATTTGAAAGTGTACATGAACAAATGTTACTGAGTATTACAAACTTTTTTTAAAAATTGGAATCTGCACCTTCCATTTCAGGGGAATAATTTATGACTGTTACATCACATAGTGAAACAAGTATTTGGAAGAACCATTTAACATTTTAGACACCTGTTAGATAGAAGTTTCTTTGCATGAGTTCTGCTCGTGATGGGTTGAGCATCGAGCTAGCAACTCGGCCTTGTAAAACAGACAAATGCTAAAAAAAAATGGTTTCCGCCCAATGCACCAAACTGGTGTAGGGAGGAACATTTATATAAAAGTTATTTTTTACATAGAGCTTGTATAATCTTATCTTTGAGTCATTTCGTTAACTATCATTGAGAAATGGTTTGTTAGAAGTTTCCTGAGATACAAGAAATAATAATCATTGCAAATTGGTTATATCTTGTTAGAAATGTTATTTGAGTTTTTAACATATAAAAACAAATGAAAGTGCTTCTACAATTGTGTTTTTATTGACTATCTCAGTGTTCTGTGCCTCCTTGATCTTCTATATAGATATATATTTATAAACTGAAAATGCGCCTGGAAGCAGATACAAAAATCCAATTGTTTTTTAACTGTGTGTATATACAGAAAAAAGTATCATTTGCTAAGTGTGTGAAATAGAACTTCATTATAATTTTTAAAGAGAAGCAAATAAAAGAGGAAGTTATTTTTTGTATTACTGTGTTAATAATTATTTTGGTGCAACTGATGAATGCTTTTTGTGTCCTTGTGCCCGAATGGTCTGAGTTCAATACAAGTCTATGTGGTCAGTCCACCCTGGTAAATGTAAATGGATTCCATTTTCTCCTATATTGACCAACAATATTCAAACATACTACAAACTGCAGAAATCCTGGTTTCTAACATTTCCACTGAATTAATGGAAACTTAGTTGAGTCCTGAAGGAGGGTCTCAGCCTGAAATGTTGACAGTTCATTCTCTCCCATACTTAATTTCTCCAGCATTTTATGTGTGTTGATATTTGATGGGAATTCCTTCAGACCACCATTAATGGCAAAGCTTGTGGTTCCAAGTTTTGGAATATCCTCTCTCTGTCATTTTTCTCATGCAGGACCCTCCTTCATGCCTACCTCTGGTGATGCTGCTGGTTACTTATCTAATGTCCTTTGTATTAATATACAAGTTTTTCAGTTTGAGGCTTAAAAACTGATACATTTGTATAGTGGCTCTGATGTCTACTTTTGCTATGTGGTTGCTTTATAGGTCTGGTGATTCCGATGGCTGCCTAGGCAGATAGAATACAGTGCCTGGAAGCATATGGTCATGCACTTTGGAGGAAGTAATAAAAGTGTAGACTATTTTCTGGATGGGCAGAAAATTCAAAAGTCTGATGTGCAAGGGGATTTGGGAGTCCTCGTGCAGGTTTCCCTAAAGGTTAAGTTGCAGGTTGTGTGGGTGGTGAGGAAGACGAATGCAGTGTTAGTATTCACTTGGAGAGGACTAGAATATAAAAGCAAGGATGTAATGCTGAGGTTGTATAAGGCACTGGTCACTTGGACGATTGTGAGCAGTTCTGGAAAGAAAGAATGTGCTGACATTGGAGAAGATTGAGAAGAGGTTCACAAGAATGATTCTGGGAATGTAAGGGTTATCATACCAGCAGCTCTGGGCCTGTACCCACTGGAGTTTAGAAGAATAAGGGGTGATTGCACTGAAATCTATCAAATATTGAAAGGCCTAGATAGAGTGGATGTGGAGAGGATGTTTCCTTTATTGGGGGAGTTTAGGACCAGAGGGCACTGCCCCAGAATAAAAGGATGTCCCTTTAGAACAGAGATTAGGGAATTTTTTTTAGCCAGTTGGTGGTAAATTTGTGGAATTTGTTGCTACAGGCAGCTGTGGAGGCCAGGACACTGGGTGCAGTTAAGACAGATGTTAATAGTTTTTGGATTAGTCAGGGCATGAAAGGGTATGGGGAGAAGGCAGGAGAATGGGGTTGAGAGGGAAATGGATCAGCCAAGATGAAATGGTGGAGTAGACTCAATGGGCTGAATGGCCTAATTCCACTCTTATATCTTGTTGTCTTATTGTCTTAGTTAAATTACTGCTGATTGTGCAGAGGTTTTGATTAGGAATTTTAAATAAATGACAATGTAAAACAGATCATTATTTTATGGTGAAAAACCTTAAATTATATTCAAGTGATTGGCATAATCCTAATGCAGCCTTTTCAACATTTTCACCTTTTTCCATTAGGCTGTTTCATAGCCTGTATGTTTCAAAAAACCATAGTTCTTTCAAACATGCAGAGATACTGCATCTTTGGTCAATTTCCAGATAATGGATCAGTCTACGTCTGCATGTATGGCTGCCAACTTTTGTTAACGTAAGCACAGTGAGCCAATTTTCCTGCAGAGATTGATGATGTGTTTTACCTTCATCTGACATCTCGGTTTAACAAGAACTCATTTTAATCCAGTTTATCATGATCTTGCTAGGCTGGATAGGAAGGTAAATTCCTGAAGTATTAACTCAGCGAGAACACGAGCTTAGAAGTTATTTAACCTGATGGCAACATACCATCTGCTGGAACAATTTAGCAGCTCATGGAGGGTGGCTGATGTAACCCCACTTTTTAAAAAAGGAGGGAGAGAGAAACCGGGGAATTATAGACCGGTTAGTCTGACATCGGTGGTGGGGAAAATGCTAGAGTTGGTTATCAAAGATGTGATAACAGCACATTTGGAAAGAGGTGAAATCATCGGCCAAAGTCAGCATGGATTTGTGAAAGGAAAATCATGTCTGACGAATCTTATAGAATTTTTTGAAGATGTATCTATCAGAGTGGATAGGGGAGAGCCAGTGGATGTGGTATATTTAGATTTTCAAAAGGCTTTTGACAAGGTCCCACACAGGAGATTAGTGTGCAAACTTAAAGCACACGGTATTGGGGGTATGGTATTGATGTGGATAGAGAATTGGTTGTCAGACAGGAAGCAAAGAGTGGGAGTAAACGGGATCTTTTCAGAATGGCAGGCAGTGACTAGTGGGTTATTGCAATGCTCAGTGTTGGGACCCCAGTTGTTTACAATATATATTAATGATTTAGATGAGGGAATTAAATGCAGCATCTCCAAGTTTGCGGATGACACGAAGCTGGGCGGCGGTGTTAGCTGTGAGGAGGATGCTAAGAGGATGCAGGGTGACTTGGATAGGTTAAGTGAGTGGGCAAATTCATTGCAGATGCAATTTAATGTGGATAAATGTGAGGTTATCCACTTTTGTTGCAAGAACAGGAAAACAGATTATTATCTGAATGGTGGCCGATTAGGAAAAGGGGAGAAGCAACAAGACCTGGGTGTCATTGTACACCAGTCATTGAAGGTGGGCATGCAGGTACAGCAGGCGGTGAAAAAGGCAAATGGTATGTTGGCATTCATAGCAAAAGGATTTGAGTACAGGAGCAGGGAGGTTCTACTGCAGTTGTACAAAGACTTGGTGAGACCACACCTAGAATATTGTGTGCAGTTTTGGTCCCCTAATCTGAGGAAAGACATTCTTGCCATAGAGGGAGTGCAGAGAAGGTTCACCAGATTGATTCCTGGGATGGCAGGACTTTCATATGAAGAAAGACAGGATCGACTAGGCTTATACTCACTGGAATTTAGAAGTTTGAGGGGGGATCTTATTGAAACGTATAAAATTCTAAAGGGATTGGACAGGCTAGATGCAGGAAGATTGTTTCCGATGTTGGGGAAGTCCAGAATGAGGGGTCACAGTTTAAGGATAAAGGGGAAGCCTTTTAGGACCGAGATGAGGAAAAACTTCTTCACACAGAGAGTGGTGAATCTGTGGAATTCTCTGCCACAGGAAACAGTTGAGGCCAGTTCATTGGCTATATTTAAGAGGAAGTTAGATATGGCCCTTGTGGCTAAAGGGATCAGGGGGTATGGAGAGAAAGCAGGTACAGGGTTCTGAGTTGGATGATCAGCCATGATCATACTGAATGGTGGTGCAGGCTCGAAGGGCCAAATGGCCTACTCCTGCACCTATTTTCTATGTTTTTATTGAGTCAAGGAGTCATAGACCAGAAACAGGCCCTTTGGCCCATCTAGTCTGTGCTGAACTATTAATCTCTCTAGTCCTATTGACCTGTATCTGGAGCAGAACCCTTCATACCCCTCCCATCCATGGTGTCGTCATTATGTGCCCTGTCATATGACGCAGGTAATCATAGTCTCCATTCATGACCATGATTGTTCTTGGCAAATTTTTCTACAGAAGTGGTTTGCGTTTGCCTTCTTCTGGGCAGTGTCTTTACAAGATGGGTGACCAATGTTCCCTGTTCCCACTAAGGGGTGTATGTGTGCGTGAGTGTCCTTTTGCTACTAGCGGACAAAGGAATTTAAACTGCGCACAAAAGGTTGTCACCCTCTACCACATTTGCATGTATACTTAACTATACTTTAATAACATGTGAAAAGATTGATATTATTGCATGCTATTGTATAGTATTTGAGAAATAAGACTCACTAATGTGTATTATTTTACTTCTGTTAAACAATGAACAACAAACTGGACTTGTTGGCTTATTATTCTTAGAATAGCTTCAGGTTTGCTTCCAATTAAACGTTCAGTGCACACATGTTGTTGTCACTGGGCAAACAATTGCACAGCAGAAGATCTTTGCACACACTGGTCATTACAAATTAGAGGGAACATTGTGTATGACCCCAGCCGTTATCAATACTCTTCAGAGATTGTCTGCCTGGCATCAGTGATCGCATAACCAGGACTTGTGATGTGCACCATCTGCTCATACGACCATCCACCACCTGCTCCCATGGCTTCACGTGGTTAAGCAGGTGCTACACCTTGTCCAAGGCTAACAGAGGGAAGGAGTGCCTTACACCTCCATCCATCCATGTACCTATCCAAATTTTCCTTAAATGTTGAAAGGGATCCCACATTCCCCCACTTTGGCTAGCAGCTGGTTCCACATTCCACCCACCCTCCGAATGAAGATGTTTCCCCTCATGTCAGCAAGGCTTTTGATAAGGTGCCCCATGCAAGGCTTATTGAGAAAGTAAGGAGGCATGGAATCCAAGGGGACATTGCTTTGTGGATCCAGAACTGGCTTGCCTGCAGAAGGCAAAGAGTGGTTGTAGACAGGTCATATTCTGCATGGAAGTCGATGACCAGAGGTGTGCCTCAGGGATCTGTTCTGGGACCCTTACTCTTCGTGATTTTTATAAATGACCTGGATGAGGAAGTGAAGGGATGGGTTAGCAAGTTTGCTGATGACACAAAGGTTGGAGGTGTTGTGGATAGTGTGGAGGGCTGTCAGAGCTTACAGCGGGACATTGATCGGATGCAAAACTGGGCTGAGAAGTGGCAGATGGAGTGCAACCCAGATAAGTGTGAAGTGGTTCATTTTGATAGGTCAAATATGATGGCAGAATATAGTATTAATGGTAAGACTCTTGGCAGTGTGGAGGATCAGAGGGATCTTGGGGTCCAAGTCCATAGGACACTCAAAGCAGCTGCTCAGGTTGACTCTGTGGTTAAGAAGGCGTACAGTGTATTGGCCGTCATCAATCGTGGAATTAAATTTGGGAGCTGAGAGGTAATATTGCATCTATATAGGACCCTGGTCAGTCCCCACTTGGAGTACTGTGCCCAGTTCTGGTTACCTCACTACAGGAAGGATGTGGAAGCCATAGAAAGGGTGCAGAGGAGATTTACAAGGATGTTGCCTGGACTGGGGAGCATGTCTTATGAGAATAGGTTAAGTGAACTCAGCCTTTTCTCCTTGGAGCGACAGAGGATGAGAGGTGACCTGATAGAGGTGTATAAGATGATGAGAGGCATTGATTGTGTGGATAGTCAGAGGCCTTTTCCCGGGGCTGAAATGTTTGTCACAAAAGGACACAGGTTTAAGGTGCTGGGAAGTAGGTACAGAGGAGATGTCAGGGGTAAGTTTTTTACTCAGAGAGTGGTGAGAGCGTGGAATGGGCTGCCAGCAACGGTGGTGGAGGCAGATACGATAGGGTCTTTTAAAAAAGAAACTTTTGAATAGGTACATGGAGCTTAGAAAAATAGAGGTTTATGGGTAAGTTTAGTAATTTCTAAGGTTGGGACATGTTCTGTATCATGTCATTTCTAAGGGCCTGTATTGTGCCGTAGGTTTTCTATGTTTCTATGTCCTTCCTAAACATTTCATCTTTCCCTTTAACCTATGACCTCTAGTTCTGGTCTCACCGAACATCAGTGGAAAATGCCTGCTTGCATTTACACTATCTATAACCCACATAAGTTTGCATACCTCTATCAAATGGTGTGTGTGTGTGTGTGTGTGTGTGTGTGTGTGTGTGTGTGTGTGTGTGTGTGTGTGTGTGTGTGTGTGTGTGTGTGTGTGTGTGTGTGTGTGTGTGTGTGTGTGTGTGTGTGTGTGTGTGACTGTCTGTCTGTCTGTGTTTTGTTTAAGATTTCCAGCATTTAGAGGATCTCCTGTGTATGGATGAGCAATTAATGTTTCTAACCATGTACAGTGAATACCCTTCGACAGACTTCTTGGCATACAGTATTCTGTTCCTTGTTTTGAACACAGGCCTCCACAATGAACTCTCCTGTACTAAGCAGCAAAGATATACAGTACTGTGCAAAAGTCTTAGGTATATATATGGAGTTAGGTTTCCTAAGACTATTGCATAGTACTGTTTTTGTTAACATGGAGTGTAGAGTGAGTTATGTAATCTGGCAGGAGCAAAGGATGTTGGGAGTGGAGAGGGTGGAGCACCATGGGAGGGGTGTGGGACAGGAGGCAGTGAAGGAGTGGCGGGGTGGGGTTTGTGTGTGTGCAGACACACCCAGCCCTGAGACTTCTGATTGCAAACAGTTGGTTAATTGATCATTGCAGAATGTCTCTCTGGTGCTTCTCACTCCCTCCTCTCTCACTTCCCTTTCTCCCAACCACGATTCCCCTCTCCCTGACCCCTTCCCGCTTTCAGTCCACAATAGAGACCAACATCAGAATCAGGTTGATCATCACTCACATACGTCATGAAATTTGTTTTTTTTTTGTGGCAGCAGTGGAGTGCAATACATAAAATCACTACAGTACTGTGCAAATTTATAGGCACCCTACCTATATATAGTATACATGTGCCTAAGATTTTTGCACAGTACTGTATCCATTTTCCAACAGGGTTTCAATCCATGGAGGAATTTCAATGTCCATTCCAATATCCCATTCAAGACATATCCTTTCATGGAGAAAGTGTAGTTACGTCTGACTAGTTTCTCCTGGTGTTCTATTAAGTTGGGTATTTTATTCTGGACCCACGTTACATCGTAATACACATTAATCTGCTTGTGTAAGGTATGTCAATAAAGCCTGCACCACCACCCTACCAGTTAGACGAGTAAAACAACAAAAATTCCAACACTGGAGCAATAAGTCAGTTTTGCCATTGTACTGGTATTTCCAATGCAAGGTGTTACTCTGTAGTTCCCCTTCCCTCTGCAGACTGAGCCTATGGGGAATTATTGGCTTGTGCTTACTGACCATAAGACACAGGAGGAGAATTAAGCCATTCAGCCCATTGAGCCTGCTCTGCCTTTCTATCATGGCTAACTTACGATTTCAAAACCATTTTCCTGCCTTGTCCCCATTTGACGCCCCCGACTAGTCGAGAACCGATCAACCTCAATCTTAAATATACCCAATGACTTGGCCTTCACAACTGTCTGTGGCAACAAATTCCACAGTTCACCATCCTCCAGCTAAAGAAATTCCACCTCATCTCTTTTCTAAAGGGATGTTCTGGTATTCTGAAGCTAGTCCTAGACTTCCCCCCCCCCCCCCCATAGGAAATATCCTCCCCACATCCACACTGCTTAGTGCAAGGGGTCCATAGCAAGGATCTCGACCCAAAATATTTCCTCCACATTGCAGCCTGACTCACTGAATTCCTTTCATTTGTTGTACATTAGAAAAGAGAAGCTGTCTCTGGTCCAACTCTTCCTTGATGCCTCTTCTGTGCCATTTCCCCATTGTCCTCCATTCCTCGATCTATAAAGTATTTATCCATTTCCACTTAAAATGTTACTAAAGATCCACCTTCCACCACCTAGTGTGGCAGAGAGTTCCGGAGATTCACCACCGCCGGTGATAAGGAAGCTCTGCACACGTCCATTTTAAATGACCATCTCCTTATCTTATAGTCATGCTGCTCATTTCAAACTCTTCCAGAAGTGAGAACAGCTCTATATCTACACTGACAAGCCCTTTAATAGCTTCGATGTTTAAATAACGTACCCTCTCATTCTCCTAAATTCTAAGGACAACTGTTTCTGTGTGTCAGATGGTTGGAAAAGCTTCTGATCCCAGGAATTAGCCTGGTGAATCTCCTTTGTGTTGCCTCCAATACTATATCATATTCTTAGGTAAGGGGACCAAAACTGTACATAAAACTCCAGGTGAGGCCTCAGCAGCAACTTGTACAGGTGCAATAAATCTTCATAATCACAAGAGGTTCTGCAGATGCTGCATGAACATCCAGAACTTTTCCCTCCTTCTTCCCGCTTCTCTTATTCTCCACTCTTGCCCCTTATCTCTTCTCCTCTCCTGTCTATCACCTCCCCTGGTGCACCTCCTTCTTCCTGTTCTCCCAGGGTCCTCTCCCCTCTCCCATCAGACTCCTTCTTCTCCAGCCCTTGACCTTTCCCACCCATTTGGCTTCACCTGTCAGCTTTTAGCTAGTGCTCTGTACCAGGGAAAAGGTTCGCAGGTTTGGTGAGAGCCACAGATGACACTGATTACAAATAAGTACATCAATCATTTGTTCACAGACAAACAATAAAGCATTCACTCAGACACCTAAACCACCCTGTTACACAGACAGGTAATTAACTAAGAGTTCCTGTGGGCACTCATATCTGCTGCACACTTTCCCAATGGCTCTTCAGCACTGGTCATGACCTCAGTGTGAAGATGAGAGGCCAGACACAAAGGGAAGACCCTGAGGTGCCTGAAACCAGGCACGGGTGCCGCGGCATACCGGGCGACCAGTGGGAAAAGCTGCTGCAACCTTCAAACAGGCCAGTCGATGAACTGCACTGCAGAAGCAGCTTTCGATCGGCAAGTAAGCTAACCCTTTACGTTACATCCACCTTCCCCTCCCCCCACCTTTTTTTAATTCTGGAGTCTTCCCCCTTCCATTGCAATCCTGACGAAGGGTCTCAGCCCGAAGTGCCGACTGTTTATTCATTTCCACAGATACTGCCTGACCTGCTGAGTTTTCCAGCATCATGTGTGTGTTGTGTGTGGAATAGCTCGTTCTGATAGTATCCTTAACATCAATATCGCGTGTCTTGTACCTTTGTCTTTCATAAAACCACATTGTTCTTTACCTGTTTCAGCTTGTATCTTACTTCTAGCTCTTGTCAACAAAATTCTTAGAAGTATCTTAGTAATATGACTCATTAAACTTATTGTCTTATGTAATTCACATTCTATTGCTCCAGGTTTCTTAGGAAGAGTGATAAATACTGATTTTTTCATCTCTTCTGTTATTATTACAATCTCATAAATGTCATTGATTAAATCAGTAATTTCAATTCCATGACCTTCAAGGGTGATAATTTGTTCTATTACTAATTCGTCAGGACCTGCTGCCTTTCCTTTCTTCACCTTACTTATTGCATTACGAATTTCAGATTTTAAAATACTTGGGCCTTCAATGTTTTTCTTAATTTCTGGTTTTTCACCTCGATCATCTTCAAACAATTCTGAATATATTCAGCCCATCTGTTCATAATCTCATCTTTTTCCGTGATAATGGTACCATCCTTTGCCTTCAAACATCCACCTGAAGAACAGAGGAGCTTTTTACCAGTGATATTCTTGATTTGTTGATGTAACCTTTTTGGATCAGTAATAGGGATTCTTTCTAGTTGCTCACATAACTGGTTTAAACCGTTCTTCTTCAGCTTTTTGACATCAGCTTTTAACTTTTTTATCTAAGGAAACACAAAGTACACTGCAGATGCTGTGGTCAAATCAAGACGTACAAACAAGCGGGATGAACTCAGCAGGCCGGGCAGCATCCGTTGAAATGAGCAGTCAACGTTTTGGGCCGACCTGCTGAGTTCATCCAGCTCGTTTGTACGTGTTGATATATTCTATAGGATTTGCTTTCTTCTGTCTCCTTTCTTCCATTAGATTTTTGATTTCATCTGTCATCCATTTATTCTTTGTGCTTTTTTCTGTTTTAGGAATCACTGACTGAAATAGCTGAAATAGGTAAAGAACAATGTGGTTTTGTGAAAGTCAAAGGTACAAGAAAATCAATATCAGAACAAGCTATTCAAGTGCAAGAAGATTTGTTTGTTTAATCGACTACACAAAAGCATTCGATAAAGTGAAGCACAATAAGTTATTTGAAATATTACAGGAAACTCTAGGTCTAGATTTGAAAGACCTCCGCCTAATCAGAAATCTGTACTGGGAACAAACTACCACTGTAAGAAGAGATGGAGAAGTGAGTCAGTTTTACGAAAATCAAGAGAGGCGTTAGACAAGGGTGTGTTTCCTCCCCTGATTTGTTTAATGTGTATAGTGAAACAATATTACAAAAAATTGTAATCTTGGGAATCAAAGTTGGCGGTGAAAACATCAATAATTTCAGATATACGGATGACACTGTGTTAATTGCAAGTACGGAGGAAGAACTACAAAAGTTAATTGATATAGTTGTTGAAGAAAGTGCAAAAACGGGTCTATCTATCAATTGCAAAAAGACAGAATGTATGGTGATATCCAAAAAGAAGGAGAATCCTATCTGCAGGCTGAGAATAAACGGGAAGACATAAAACAAGTACAGAACTCTTGCTACTTAGGAAGCTGGGTGACATCAGATGGCAGGTGCGATATGGTCATCAAAAGAAGAATAGGGATGGCAAAAGACACCTTTACGAGAATGAAGAGTATACTGACCAACACTAAACAAGGCATGACAACCCGCCTCAGAGCACTGAAATGTTACGTTTATCCAGTTATGTCATATGGCTCAGAATGTTGGACAATATCTAGGGAATCGAAGCAGCAGAGATGTGGTTTTTGAGGAGGATGAAAAGAATATCATGGACGAAACGAACATCTAGTGAGGATGTCCTGAACAGAGCAAGCACAAAAAGAGAAATAATGTATGAGATCATGAAAAGGCAACGTAACTTCATTGGACATGTGATTAGGAAAGAGGAGTTAGAATGCACAGTAATTATGGGAAAGATTGAAGGGAAGAAAGCAGGAGGAAGGCAAAGACAAATGATGATGGAAACAGCAGCCAGAGAACTGGAAATGAATACCAATGAATTGATCCACTTGACCCGAGACGGGAGTGTGTGGGCCACGGCAGTCAAAGCTCAGACTGGGCATGGCGCACACCAGATAATGTGTGTGTAATAGAAGTTCTCTATTTTTAAACACCAGCCAATTTACAATGAAGGGTAGAACGCAATGAAAGCCGTTTGCTTTCTAAGCAGCTTTTGGAACTGACATGCTAGTCTTTTAGTGATTCACGCTTCAGAATACATACAATTGAACACAACTCAAATTGGAGGAACAACACTTTATATTCCGTCTGGGTAGCCTCCAACCTGATGGCATGAACATCGATTTCTCTAACTTCTGGTAATACACACCCCCCCCCCCCCCCCACCTTTCACCATTCCCCATCCTCTTTTCTCTCTCTCACCTTATCTCCTTGCCTACCCAGCGCCTCCCTCTGGTGCTCCTCCCTCCTTTCTTTCTTCCATGTCCATCTATCCTCACCTATCAGAATTCCCCTCCTCCAGCCCTGTATCTCTTTCATCAATCAACTTCCCAGCATTTTACTTCATGCCTCCCCCTCCCGGTTTCACCCATCACCTTGTGTTTATCTCTGCTCTCCCCCCACCTTTTAAATCTACTTCTCATCTTTTTTTACTCCAGTCCTGCTGAAGGGTCTCGGCCTGAAACGTTGACTGTACTTTCTTCCCATTAGGTGCTGTCTGGCCTGCTGAGTTCTTCCGGCATTTTGAGTGTGTTACATACAATAGATTCCTCTTTACTTTACTCACTTGCAGCCTCTCTGCATTTAGATAATAATCAGCCTTTTGGTGCGTGAAATGTTGAACTCCATTTGCCAGTTCTTTGCTGGTGTAGCTAGTGCAGTGTGGGGTAGAAACCCTTGTAATCACATTCCTTTAACATACTATCAAATTTATGGTGGTGGTGCATGTCCTTTAAGCATTTTCATGATGACCTGGTGTTTCACTGTGTCAAAGGCTTTTGTGTAGTCAATGAAACAGAAGTATAGATCTTATTGTACCTCTATAGACCTTTTGATAATATTCCTGAAAATATAAGTGGTGTTTGACGTTCCCTTGCCTTTGATACAGCCGCATTGTTCTTCACTGATCTCTGGTTTAATTTTGTTTCTTATTCTGAGCGTGATGATTCTAAGTAGAATCTTTGTGAGGTGGCTCATTAAACTAATTGTTCTGTGTTGTGCACACTCTGTTGCACCTGGTTTCTTTGGCAGTGCAATGAATACTGCCTTTAAAAGATCTTCTGGTACTTTGCTACTGTTGTATATTCTATTCAATAAGATGGCTAATTTCTCTACACCAAAATCTTCTAGCGCTTCATACAGTTCAACCGGAATGTTATCTGGTCCTGATGATTTCCCCTTTTGCATTTTCTTCATAGCATGTTCCACTTCTCCTTTCGGTATTGCTGGACCCTCGCTGTTGTTGCCAATATCAAAGTTGTCCTCTCGGTCTTTGATGCATTCTGGCCATCTTTGTATTATTTTTCCTTTTTCCATAATAGTAGAGCCATCTTTTGCTTTTATACATCCTGTTGTTGCCCCGCTTTTCTTCCGATTTGTGACATCTTTGATCTCGTCATGCATATGTTTGCTGTTGTCGGTCTTCTGCAATTGTTCTATTAACTCACATTTGTCCTTAAGCCACTTTTCTTTTGCTTCCTTGCACTCGGTTGTTATCTGTGCATGCAAGGACATGTAGGCTTCTTCGTTTTCCTTACATTTTCTCCTTTGTTCCATAAGTCATCATGAAAATGCTTAAAGATATTAATATTGATAGAAAAGATCTAAGAATAATCAGGAATCTCTATTGGCAACAAAATGCAGCCATACGGATAGACGAGATTGGTGAATATCAGCCAATAAAGCAAGGAGTCAGACAGAGTTGTGTTCTATCAGCAGACCTGTTCTCCCTGTACAGTGAAAGCATCATGAGAACCATACAAGGCCTACCTGGAATAAGTATAGGAGGATTCAATATCAACAACCTCCGCTATGCAGATGATACAGTACTGATAGCAAACAGTGAAGTATATTTACAGAAACTAGTATCTACCATCAGCGCAGGGAGTGAAACACTTGGCCTAACCTTAAACAAGAAGAAAACTGAAGTAAAGGCAATATCAAAGAAACCTGATATCCCAAACTGTAGGATCATATTGGAAAATGAAATCCTGAAACAAGTTCACAACTTCAAGTACCTTGGATCATGGGTAACATCTGATGGCAAATGCGAAACAGACATAAAAGCAAGAATAGCAATGGCAAGAACAGCACTTTCAGAAATGAGAAACAGCCTAACGAACAAGAAAATAGCAATTGACATCCGCCTTAGAACTCTCAGCTGCTACATCCTTCCTATGTTGATATATGGCCGTGAGTCATGGACCATCACAAACGCAATGGAAAAAAGAATCAATGCAGCAGAAATGTGGTTCCTCAGAAGAATGCTATGCATATCGTATACGGACAGGATAACCAAAGAAGAAGTTCTACAGAGAACGAAACATACATTACTTAAAAAATCAGAAACCAGCAATCAAAATTCTTTGGACAGATCATGCGAAGAGAGACATTAGAATGTTTAGTTACAACTGGAAAACTGGAAGGAAAAAGAAGCAGAGGCTGACAGAGAATGAGAATGATCGATGGATTAACATCATGGTTAGAAATGGAGAGGCAACAACTACAATTCGGAGGGTCAGGGACCATGATGGATGGAGAGATATGATTGCCCACGCCGAACGGCAAGGCACCTGGATGTATTGTGGTTGTCCATCATGTCTGACAATGACAGGAAAATTGTGCGGGAGAGTTTTTAAAGTGGAAAAGCCTTTGTACTGGGGCAGTTCCACTCTCGACTCAGAAGTCTGGGTCCAGTGGTACGAACAAGCATCACAAACTTGGGTCTTCCTTGTTTCCATACCAGGCCGTGATATAACCAGTCAGGATACTCTCCACTCTGCATCTGTAGAAGTTTGTTGAAGTTTTAAATGACATGCCAAATCTGCTTGGACTTCAAAGGAAGTCGAGGCACTGCTGTGCCACCTCAGATTGTCATCTCAGAGACTGCACATGCTCTCAGCTCTCATCTATTCAACCAGAGCAAACATCTGATTCAAACACTGGACACAACCCTCATTAACACTCTACATTTACCTGTATCTGCAACAGCTTAATGGTATGGAAAATTTACTTTTGATTCCAAGGGCCAGAAAGAATTTGTCAACATTGAAGTGACCACTCCTGTTATTAAAAATCATGATTGCATTATGTCTGATATCTGAATCTTCCTAGAGTGCATGCTTCGGGCTGGTTCTAGCTAACACCTAGAATCTAATACCTTTGGCAATATAGCTTCTGGTGTGACTTGTACCACAAATGCGACAAATGCAATTAGAACTTACAGTAGAACGGATCTCTTCCCATGTAAATTCAAAGCTGAAAGTAAATTAAGTTTCAAAGTACATATATCTCACCATATACAACCCTGAGATTCATTTACTTGTGTGAATACTCAACAGATCTATAAAATAATAACCATAACTGAATCAATGAAAGACCGCCCAACTTGCCTGTTGAACCAATGTGCAGAGGTGTATAAGATGATGAGAGGCATTGATCGTGTGGATAGTCAGAGGCTATTTCCCAAGGCTGAAGTGACTAGCACGAGAGGGCCTAGTTTTAAGGTGATTGGAAGGAGCTACAGAGGAGATGTCAGGGGTAAGTTTTTTACGCAGAGAGTGGCGAGTGCGTGGAATGGGCTGCCGGCGACGGTGGTGGAGGTGGATATGACAGGGTCTTTTAAGAGACTCCTGGGCAGGTATATGGAGCTCAGAAAAATAGAGGGCTATGGGTAGCCCTAGGTATTTTCTCAGGTAAGGACATGTTCGGCACAGTTTTGTGCTGTAAGTTTTCTATGTTTCTATGTACAGAAGACAAAAATCTGTGCAAATACAAAAAGAAATAAGTAATAATAATAAATAGATAAGCAAAAGTATCAAGAATACATGATGCTTCGATTCATGGCTACCCTGGGAAAAAGACTTTGAGTGTTGTATACTTTGGTCATAAATTAACCTTTGAACATGAGTCCATTGATTGTGGGAACAATTCAGTGATGGGGGGAGTGAAGCTGAGTGAAGTTATCCCCTTTGGTTCAAGACCCTGATGGTAGAGGGGTAATAACTGTTCCTGAACCTGGTGGTCTGAGTCCTGAGGCTCCTGTACCACCTTCCTGATGGCAGCAGTGAGAAGAGAGCATGGCCTGGGTGGTGGGGGTCCCTGATAATGGACGCTGCTTTCCTGTGGCAGTGTTTCAGGTAGATGTGCTTAGTGGTGGGGAGGGCTTTATCCTTGATGGACTGGGCCATATCCACTACTTTTTGTAGGATTCTGCTGTTAAATTTTATGACCATTTCTTACATATCCATGGATTAATGGAGAGACCCAATTGTTATCAATGCAAACTAACCAATCTAATGTTATACCCCAGCAACATAGGGTAGGAAAGGGAAATAAAGGGTTGGTATCATATGCACGTAAAAACTGAGTGAGGACATGAATGACTTGTAATTACTGTAACTTTTACAATCTATGTCAGTATGAATCATCACCTACCGAAAAGCATGAAAGGGAACTAGGGGAAACCTTCAAAGCTGCAAAGTCAGTCTGTATGGTCTTTAAATTTAAATAATTTCAAATGTCTTTCTGGAATTCTGTTACATCAGCTGTATTTAGGGATTTTCCCACATTGAGGAAGTTAATTTGCTAGAAGGAAGTTATTTGTGGCTTTCTGTTACATGATCTGCCTGATAGTATCTATCACATTTTCTTCATATTTGAACAGAAAATACTGAAGTATAAAGACCATTTTAGTCATGTGCTCAGAATTTATCCAACTTTGTTTCTTCCTTTTGCAGACATTGGTGCTTTGAAGAATTGATTTAACAACAAGTTAGATACCCAATCCAATACACCATTAACCGTAGATTATACGTTCCTATTAAAGTTGTGTAAGAGTGGTACAGGAACAAATCTGTCCCTAACTTTTCCTTCCCTCCATGTAATAGTAAATCTCAATTCCTAAAATTTTAGTGGAGATTGTTTAGCTGCTGCTTTTTCCCTAGATTTATAACTTCAGATTAATAAAATAGAGAAGCATTTTGATCTTAAAATGTGTAGCGAAAACATGCATGCATTGTCTTGTTGGGCCCTTAACTCCCAGTGGGGTACAGGCCACTGAAGGCATCCTGACCCATCTAAAGTCGATGGTGTAGTTGGAGTTCATCAACGATTCTGCAATCCATTGCATCCTCTGTAAAGGGGGTTAGCCTATACAGCTTCACCGGAGGCCCGAGGGCCGGGCTTATCCGCCTCCTCC
Source organism: Hemitrygon akajei (assembly GCF_048418815.1). Lineage (NCBI taxonomy): Eukaryota > Metazoa > Chordata > Chondrichthyes > Myliobatiformes > Dasyatidae > Hemitrygon > Hemitrygon akajei. Next base: position 77,859,069 of record NC_133137.1, on the reverse strand, counting down.
TCTCACAATGAGGACATAGGGTTGGACTTCGAGAGGCATGCATGCACCACAAAATATATTCATTCTAGCCTTGGAAGGAGGGCCTTACACCCCTGCTTTGGTTGAGACATATCTCCACCACGTCACTCAAGTTGCGATATATTGCGTTAAAGAATCAGCCAATGGCTTTCTTCCTCATCTCAGAGTAGCACTGATCCCAGAACAAACTGCCAATAAAATGGCCATTACATTCACAGTCTTTACGAAAAAATCTTTTGATTAACAGGATAAATTTGAATATGGTTATTTAAAATGTTTTGTTATTTTACCTTTGGGGTAAGTTAAACATATCAGTGTTGCCAAAATAATTGTTTAGCTAAATTTAGTTAAACCACAAAGTAATCTAAATCCCACTGCTACTTAGTAGTAATGATAAAGGAGATTCTTCTAAAACTAGCAGAGCACTATGATGAACTAAAGTCGTGATTTTAACAAAAGTGACCTTTTCGTCCAGGTGACAGAGGTATGTATCTAGCAAAGGAGGTGTGAGGTTCTCCTTCCCTCCACTAGCCTGCAGATCACCCTTGGGCAAGGTGTAGCACCTCATTAGTCCCCCGATCAGGGTCAAGTGAGGCCATGGGAGCAGGTGATGGGTGACCGTATGAGCAGCTTGTGTATATCACAAGTCGCGGTTACGTGACCAGGCAGACAACCTCTGAACAGTATTCACCCTTCTTGTAAGGACACTGCCCAGAAGAAGGCAATGGCCAACCACTTCCGTAGAAAAAATTGCCAGGAACAATCATGGTCATGGAAAGACCATGATTGCCCATGTCATTCGACACGGCACATAACGAGGACGATGACCTTTCCTTGAGCTTTTAATATGTGAAAGAGGGTGAACCACAATTATGTAGGAGTGCAGCTTTAATTAGATTCCACATGACTAGATGACACATCAGTGAGATTAACTATTTGTTATTGAAATAACCTTCTGGTTACAGAGTCAATGTGAGTTACCAATTCATCATTATACTTCCTTCCCTCTTTAGTTCCTTGCACATATTGCTGTCCTCAAAGTACACTCAGTTGTCACTTTATTAGGCACAGGAGGCACATAGTAAAGAGGCCACTGGGTGTAATTCTGCATGTTCATGGTCTTCTACTGCTGTAGCCCATCCATTTCAAGGTTCGTCATGTTCTGCATTCTGAGATGTCCTTCTGCACACCACTGCTGGAATGTGTGGTTATTTGAGTCACTGTCGCCTTCCTGTCAGCTTGAACCAGTCTGGCCATTCTCCTCTCACCTCTCTCATTAACAAGGCATTTTCACCCACAGAGCTGCTGCTCACTGGAAGCTTTTTTATTTCTCTCACCACCCTCTGTAATCTCCAGAGGCTGTTGCACACGGAAATCCCAGGAGATCAGCAGTTTCTGAGATACTCAAACCACCCTGTCTGGCACCAACCATCTTTCCATGGTCAAAGTCACTTAGATCACATTGTTTCCCCATTCTGATATTTGATCTGAACAACAACTGAGCCTCTCGACCATGTCTGCATGCTTTTATGGACTGAGTTGCTGTCACATGATTGGCTGGTGAGATATTTGCATTGACGAGCAGGGGTACAGGTGTACAGGTGTACCACTGAGTGCTTCTCTTTCCGAAACTCTGGACTGAAACTGTCACTGAATTGACTGATATACTGTGAGTCATGAACGATACCCTGACTAATCATCTCTGTGAAGCAATAACCTCGTCTGGTAATTTTTCCCGGCCGCTTTTCTTTTCTGAGCTGTTTTTAGTTCTTTGTTCAAAACTGGGAAGTGCATTTGCTTTTACAGTGTCCATGGAACTGTCCACTCGAGGACAGTAATTGAGTCTGCAGAAAATAGTATCACTATGTACTTTTCCCAGTAATGGACACCAAGGAGAGAATAAGCAAGAATACAGTATTGTGCAAAACTCTCAGGCACATACAGTAACTATAGCTGGAGCGCCAAAGACTTTTGCACAGTACTGGAGTAATTTTATGTATTGCACTGTACTGCTGTTGCAGCAAAAAATAAACAAATTTCATGACATATATGAGTGATGATAAACCTGATTCTGATATGGGTCTCTTTTGTGAACTGAGAGTAGGAAGGGGGCAGGGAGAGGGGAATCATGGTTGGGAAGAAGGGAAGGAAGAGGGGAGGGAGCAGGAAGCACCAGAAAGACATTCTGTAATGATCCATTAACCAACTGTTTGGCATCGAATGACCTTGCCTGATGTCTCAGGGCAGGTTGTGTCAGCACCCGCGTTGCCCCCTCGCGCTGGGCAATCCTTCTCTGTCACCTGTCCCTCCCATGGTGCTCCATCCTTGCCGTTCCCAAATCCTTTGCTCCCAACACATACAAAATGCTGGTGGAACGCAGCAGGCCAGGCAGCATCTATACAGTCAACATTTCGGGCCGAGACCCTTCGTCAGGACTAACTGAAAGAAGAGATAGTAAAAGATTTGAAAGTGGGAGGGGGAGGGGGAGATCCAAAATGATAGAAGAAGACAGAAGGGGGTGGGGTGAAGCTTAGAGCTGGAAAGTTGATCAGCAAAAGGGAAACAGAGCTGGAGAAGGGAAAGGATCATGGGACGGGAGGCCTAGGGAGAAAGAAAGTGGAGGGGAGCACCAGAGGAAGATGGAGAGCAGGCAAGGAGTGGTTGTGAGAGGGACAGAGAGAGAGAGAGAAAAGAGAGAGGGAGAGAGAGAAAAAAAGGGGAAAAATAATCAATCAATAAATAAATAAATAAAGGATAGGGTAAGAAGGGAGGAGGGGCATTAATGGAAGTTCGAGAAATCAGTGTTCATGCCATCAGGTTGGAGGCTACCCAGACAAAATATAAGCTGTTGTTCCTTCAAACTGAGTGTGGCTTCATCTTGACAGTAGAGGAGGCCATGGACTGACATATCAGAATGGGAATGGGACGTGGAATTAAAATGTGTGGCCACTGGGAGATCCTGCTTTCTCTGGCGGACACTTTCAAATCTCTTACTATCTCTTCTTTCAGTTAGTCCTGACGAAGGGTCTCGGCCCGAATTGTCTACTGTACTTCTTCCTATAGATGCTGCCTGGCCTGCTGTGTTCCACCAGCATTTTGTGTGTGTTGCTTGAATTTCCAGCATCTGCAGATTTCCTCGTGTTTGTGTTTTAAAATCTTTTGCTCTCTCCAGATTTACAAACTCGCTCTCCGCTCCACATTGACAAATACAGAACTGTGCAAAAGTCCTAGGCACCCTAGCTATATGTATGTGCCGAAGACCTTTGCACAGTACTGTACATTTCTGGAACTGTGTGGAAGCTGCTCTCCCTGCTGTGAAATCCTGCACTACTGGTGACCCAGCACAATGTCCATCCCTACTGACAGATATTGCACCCTCTGGTCCTTCAGCATCTCTCTGTGAATCTGGGAGTCTCTCCTATTTCCACAGAAATATCCATGGAATTGATAGCTTTATGGCCAGGTTTGCTGATGATTCAAAGATCGGTGTAGCGGCAAGAGGTACTGAAGGAATAGGGAGTCTGCAGAAGCCCTTAGTCAGGTCAAGTAAATGGGTAAAGAAATACCAGATGGAATATAGAGTAGGGAAATGTATGATCATGCACATTGGTAGAAGGAATAAAGGCGTAGATTACTTTCTGAACAAAAAGAAAATGGACGTGCAAAGGGACTTGGAGGTCCTAGTGCAGGATTCCCTTAATGTCAACTTGCTGGTTGAGTCGGTATTAAGGAAGGCCAATGTAACAGAACATAGAACATGGAACATGAAACACTACAGTGTAGCACAGGCCTCTTTGACCAAGATGTTGTGCTGATCCTTAACCTACTCCAAAATCAATCTAAACCCTTCGGCTTCCATAGGCCTCCATTTTTCTATCACACATCTGCTTATCTATGAGTTTCTTAAATGCTCCTAACATAACTATCTCCATCATCACCCCTGGCAGGGGGTTCACACACTTACCACCCTCCGTGTAAAAAAAAAATTACGTCTGACATTACATGGCATTGCAGGAAAGATACTGGCATGGATAGAGGAATGTCTGACAGGCAGGAGGCAGCGGGTGGAAATAAAGGGGGCCTTTTCTGGTTGGGTGCCAGTGTTCCTCATGGGTCACTATTGGGACAGCTACTTTTCACATGATTTAGATAATGGAATTGATGGCTTTGTGGCAAAGTTTCAGGATGATACGAAGATAAGAGGTGGGTTAGATAGTGCTGAGGAAGCAATGCAATTGCAGCAGGACTTAGACAAATTGAAAGAAAGGGCAAAAAAGTGTCAGATGGAATACAGTGTTGGGAAATGTATGACAATGCATTTTGGTAAAAGGAACAGAAGTGCAGACTATTATCTAAATGGGGAGAAAATTCAAATATCAGAAGTGCAAAGGGTCTTAGGAGTCCTCATGCAAGACTCCCAGAAGGTTAATTTACAGGTTGAGTCTGTGGTAAAGAAGGCAAATGCATTGTTGGCATTTAATTCAAGGGGAGTAGAATATAAAAACACAGAGATAATTCTGAGGCTTTATAAGACACGAGTCAGGCCGTACTTGGAGTATTATCAACAGTCTTGGGCCCCATATCTCAGAAAGGATGTGTTGTCATTGGAAAGAGTCCAGAAGAGGTTCATGAGGATGATTCCAGGAATGAAGGGGTTGACATTTGAGGAGCGTTTGGCTTCTTTGAGCCCGTACTCACTGGAATTTAGAAGAATGCAGGGGATCTCATTGGAAACTATCGAATGTTGAAAGGACTAAGTAAGATGGATGTGCAGAGAATGTTTCCTCTGGTGGGGGGGGGGGGGGGATCTAGAACTAGAGGGCACAGCCTCAAAATTGATGGGTGACCATTTAGAACATAGATAAGGAGGAATTTTTGTTTTAGCCAGAGGGTAGTGAATCTGTGGAATGCTCTGCCACAGACTCTGGTGGATGCCCAGTCCATAGGTATATTTAAAGTGGATGTTGATCATTTCCTGATCGGTCAGGGTGTCAAAGGATATGGTGAGAAGGCAGGTGTATGGGGTTGAGTGGGATCCTGGATCAGCCATGACGGAATGGCAGAGCAGACCCGATGGGCTGAATGGCCTAATTCTGCTCCTATGTCTTATGGTCTTATGGACACTCCCCCTATTCTTCACTCCAATCATTAGCAATGTTGGCATTCATTTCAGGAGAGTCTCCTTATGGAGGACGCCAGGATTGAACTCTGAACTCCATCACCCCGAGCTGTAATATTGCCGCGCTAACCACTACGCTACCATGTCGTCATTGATGTTCCTGGAGAAGATTTAAGCCCATAACTGAAGGCTCTCGTCCCTGGTACAGGAGGTGGGTGGGTGGGGAAGGGAGGATGAAGTAGGAAGCTGGGAGTTCTTCTTACTTCATCCTCCCTCCCTCAGCCACTCAGTTTCATGGCCACTCTTTCTCACCACAACAGCATTAGGACCAGATTGCATAATTAAGTAAATTTAGATTCTTGGGCTGCTGTTGAAGGATCTGACAATCAGCGCATCGTTTAGGATGTAGGGGCAAACCAGAGTGCAATAGATCTTGATGCCAGATTTCAGGGCCACCCTCTGAGTAGCTTCACTTCAGGAGTCCCTTTCTGGATAAAGACACTAATAGGGTCACAGTCACAGAGTTATAGAGCGCTATAGCACAGAAACAGGCCCTTCAGCCCATCTTGTCCATGCTGAACCATTAATCTTCCTAGACTCATCGACCTGTACCTAGACCATTGCCCTACATATCCTCCCAACCATGTACTGATCCAAATTTCATTAAATATGGAATTCAAACCAACATCCAGCACTTCCACTGGCAGCTTGTTTCACACTCACACCATCCTCTGAGTGAAAAAATCCCACATGTTGCCCTTAAACTTTTCACCTTTCACCCTTAACCCATGACCCCTAGTTGTAGTCCCACCCAAACTCAGTGGAAAAAGCCTGCTTCCATGTACCCCATCTATACCCCTCATAATTTTGTATACCTCTATCAAATCTCCTCTCAATCTTCTATGCTCTAGAAATAAAGTTCTAACTTATTCTTTCCTTGTAAGTCAGGTCCTCAAGTCCTAGCAACATCCTTGTAAATTTTCTCTGTAATCTTTCAATCTTAGTGACATCTTTCCTGTAGGTAGGTGACCAAAACCGTACATAGTACTTCAAATTAGGCCTCATCAACGTCTTATCCTACTTCAACATAACATCCTAACTCTTGTGCTCAATATTTTGATTTATGGTCAATGAGCCAAAATCTTTCTTTATGACCCTATCTACATGTGAAGCCATTTTCAAAGAACTACGGATCTGTATTCCCAGATCCCTCTGTTCTAACGGACTCCTCAGCAATGTTCCTTCTAAGGTGCTAGTCTGTGCCTGCACACATCGTTTGCTACAAGCGCACAAAATACTTTAAATTGCACACAGAAGGTGGTCACCCTCTATCTCGTTGGCATGTTAAGTATGTTTCACGAATGTACACAATCACATTTCAATTTCCGGTTTCTAGTGTGGACAGTGTTGACAATGTGGAGTCTGAAATGATTTGTCTGCAGATTTTAGAACTGGCTTATTTATACTGTTTTTATTGAAGAATTTATTGATTCAGTACGTCAAATTCCAAAGAAGCAAAGGGCGTGAAGCGCAAAAGAACTAGTTCATTTAAAGCGGAATGGCTTAATGAAGCCATAGAAACTGCTACACCGAAAGTTCATTAGGTCAGGTACGTGCAGCTACGAGAAATATTTATGTAGACTACAGAAACTGGTGTTACCTGTGTGTATTGTCGCGGTGCAAAAGTTGCTGGAGAATTTGCAAGTGGGAAGAAGTGGAGTGATATTTGGAAACTTGACTTTTCAAAGCTTCATTTAGCAAGCAAATCATATATGGACAGTGTGCCAGAGCTCTGGCGAGAAAATCCTTTCATTACCCGCTACAGGTCTGCTACATATGTTTTGTGAGAGTGCAGATGAATGGGAGTGAAATCGATCAAACCCTGAGGAGATCAAAGTTCTTACTGGCAGTGTTTGGCTTGCGGTTAAAATGAATACTTCTACTTTATATAACAGTGTGCACACGTTCTTGTCACTGGGCAGAAAATTGCACAGCACAAGATTTGTGTGCACACTGGTCATTCCAAATTAGAGGGAACATTGCTCCTCAGTGTCCTCCTGTTCACTGTATAAGATCTACCCTGGTCTGTTCTCCCAAAGTACACCACCTCACATTTGTCTGCATTAAAATCCACCTGCCATTCTTCAGCCCATTTTTCCAGAAGGCGCAGAGTCTGGTGCAGTTCCTTGCTGTCCAGTACACCTCCAATCTTGGTGTCATCCAATATAATGATGAACTTAGAGGAAGGAGGTAAACTTGGCCGCTAGATATTCTAAATACTTTTATTTGACACTTGAATAAAAAGGGTCATTGAAAATATATTAATGTATTGGAATTTTGTCATCTCTGGCTATGCCATCTTTTCCTGCTGATCCCTGATTGTCCTTGGGAAAGTAAGCTGCAGTCTATCTACAGATGGTGCTGATGTATAGGGAGTTCCATGACTTGGCACTAAACTTTCAACTTAAGAAGCCCTGTGACTTGGAGAGCAACATGCGGCTGGTAGCATTTCTGTATGTGCAGAGCTCTAATCTTAGCTGGCGTAGAGGTTTGCCTGGGAGATGCCATTCAGAGTAAGCACAGTGCACTTTGTAGAAAGCACACTGTGCACTTTGTAGAAAGCACACTGTGCACTAGTGGTAGACATGGAACCAAGACTTATGTCCGGATGAGGGACCAAGGGGCTACTTTGTCCTGGGGAGTGCTGAGTTTCTTGAGTATTTTGGAGTGTTTTCTTTGAGGGAGTGTTTAACTCCTTCAAAGAAGCCCCAAGTCGAAGATGGAGAGCTTGGAGTGTCAGGAAGTGAGACACTTACTGAAAGGTACCCTGCCATGATATTGATGTGGCTGTTGCAGTCGAGTCTCCGGTCAATGGTTCAAAGTTCAAAGTACATTTCTTATCAAAGCATTTATAAATTATACAACCTTGAGATTTGTCTCCTTACAGGCTGATGCACCATCAATAACTCACGCCGAGACTTAGGAAGTGAGATATCGGCTTTTATTGACTGAAGAACAACACTACATCCTGGGGAAAATGAGGGAGAGCAGCAGGCCACAGTCGCCTTTATACAGGGGTCTGTGGGAGGAGCCACAGTCGCCTTTATACAGGGGTCTGTGGGAGGAGCCACAGGGGTAGTCAGCAGGGTCTTGGGAGGAGCCACAGGAGCAGTCAGACAGGTATATCTAGTTCACCACACAGGCAGCTACAAAACAAGAAACACGAAAGAACCCATTAAAAAAAAGACTAACAAACACTCAATGCACACAGAAATTAAAAAAACACAAATTATGCGAACAATAAAAGCAAGCAACAGCATTCGGAACAAAAGTGAGTCCACGGACGTGAAGCCCCGGGCGGCTGGAGCGGGCCCGGAGCCTCAGCCTCAGTTCATCGCACAGTGGAGCAAAACACAAAGCCTGGAACAGCTGGAGCAGGCCATAGTCTCAGCCTCAGTGCTGTGCGTGTGCAGCAAACAGAACTGGCTTGACCCTCGCCTTTGGTCTCGACACCCAGCCTTTTCAGTCTATTCAGCCTGGCCTTTAAATTGTCCAAACGTGGGATAATTCCCCACACTAGGACCTGGGCCCTGTCGTTTCGATATGCTCTGGGGCATGGTTCAAAGGTACAATTTAATGTCAGAGAAGTGCATACAATATACATCCTGAAATGCTTTCTCTTTGTAACCATCCACAAAAACAGAGGAGTTTCCCCAAAGAATGAACGACAGTTAAATGTTAGAACCCCAATGCTCCCTCCAGCTCCCCTCCCTCCTGCAGGTAAGCGGCAGTGAGTAACAATCCCCCTCCCCCCACCGGCAAAAATTAAGTCCACCCGCTACCAGCACTCAGGCGTGAGCAAAGCAATAGCAAAGACACAGACTTGCAGTTACCCCAAAGACTACACTGTTCACCCGATAATTCACCATGCTGCAGGCTCTCTCTCTCTCTCCTAATAAGGGAGAAAGAGGTGACTCCATTTTCCAGTGAGTGGGGAGACATAACAAACAATTTGCTGGTTTACAACGTTAAAAGACCATTACGTCTCTGTTTCTGAGCTCTGTGCCTGAAGATCGCGAGGATCCTGGTTCCCCAAGCACACAGCAGCTGTTCCGACCCAATGCCACATGGGTCTCCTGTGGCGACACCGACCCTTGATCCGCCCGTCTCCAGTTCCTCGAGATCCCAGGCTTCTGAAACCATGCCGAAACCTTAGGCCAAGCCTTTGGCGTGCCGAGTAACAGGTGATTGTGGAACCCCAAGAGCGGGTCCCATTCCCACAAAGAACCATGGTGAGCCTGTAACTCCAGGTCAGGGTCTGCAAAAGAACCCTGAAAGGGAAAAATAGAGATATTAAAGATGGAAGTAAAACTGTTTTTGAAGATGCAAGCAAAGGAGTCGCAGTTAGGCGCCATAACTACTTAGCTCTGCCCTAATGACCCTCGAGATGTCAATGGTGAGGAACAATGGTGGTAATGCTATTGAACACTCAGGTTAGATTCAATGCTGTTGGGCACAGTCATTGTCCAGAGCAGTTTGGAATATTATGAAGCACAATATGATAGTTCTGGATATGTTCATCAGTCTGCAAAGTTCACAGGGTACATTGAAAAGTGGCTAGAAAGGGAGGAAATTGAATTCACGGACAGACAGACGTACTTTATTGATCCCGAGGGAAAGTAGGTTTTGTTACAGTCGCACCAACCAAGAATAGTGTAGAAATACAGCAATATAAAACCATAAATAATTCAGTAATAATAAGTAAAATTATTCCAAGCGGAAATAAGTCCAGGATCAGCCTATTGGCTCAGGGTATCTGACACTCCGAGGGAGGAGTTGTAAAGTTTGATGGCCACAGGCAGGAATGACTTCCTATGACGCTCAGTATTGCATCTCGGTGGAATGAGTCTCTGGCTGAACGTACTCCTGTGCCTAACCAGTACATTATGGAGTGGATGGGAGTCATTGTCCAAGATGGCATGCAACTTGGACAGCATCCTCTTTTCAGACACCACCGTCAGAGAGTCCAGTTCCACCCCCACAACATCACTGGCCTTACGAATGAGTTTGTTGATTCTGTTGGTGTCCGCTACCCTCAGCCTGCTGCCCCATCACACAACAGCAAACATGATAGCACTGGCCACCACAGACTCGTAGAACATCCTCAGCATTGTCCAGCAGATGTTAAAGGACCTGAGTCTCCTCAGGAAGTAGAGACAGCTCTGACCCTTCTTGTAGACAGCCTCAGTGTTCTTTGATCAGTCCAGTTTATTGTCAATTCGTATCCCCAGGTATTTGTAATCCTCCACCATGTCCACACTGACCCCTTGGATGGAAACAGGGGTCACCGGTGCCTTAGCCCTCCTCACTTTCCCACATGCATGTACCACTTGACTAGTTGATTTCTTACAGCATTTTTATTTTTGTTTTAGATTCCAGTATCCACTGTTTGTTTTTTGGAAAGGTATCCCACTGACTGCTGGCTCTAGAAAAAGAGATACAGAATTAGTAGGTGAAAATAAAGAGGAACAACTGCAGATGGTGGAAACCTGAATGAAAAAGAAAAGTGAAAACTCGTGGTAGCATAATGGTTTAAAAGAAACGCTTTACAGTACCAGTGACCTGGGTTCAGTTCCTGCCTGCTGCTTTTAAGAAGTTTGTACGTTCTTCCCGTGACCATGTGGGTTTCGTCTGGCTGCTCCAGTTTTCTCCCACAGTCCAAAGACATACTGGTTGTTAGGTTAATTGGTCATTGTAAGTTTTACCACGATTAGGCTAGGGTTAAATTGGGGGATTGCTGGGTGGTGGGGCTTGAAGGAGAAGAAGAGCCTATTCTGGGCTGTATGTCAACCAATAAAACCCCATCAAGGAAATAAACACCAGGAGCCTTTGGATCTCAGTTGCAAGCAGAAAGCCTCCACACGAATGTTCCGCCAGCATCTAAAGGATGAATGAATTTGAACAGTTATGTGATTTATCAATGAGTAAATATTACACCAAGAGAACAGTAGGATAAGTAACTTGATTCTGTAGCAACTTCCTGGTTCCTTGTTGTTCCTTTAGAGTTTTAACATTTTATGACTCTTGTGGTGTTTTAGCTTGATAGGCCTGATAGCTCTGTTGCAGCTGATTGCTATGTCACAAGAGACTAATTTGTAGGTTAGCTTCCTGGACAGGTCCTGGATTGCACTGGAACAGTGCGGAAAGATCAGGTGCTGTTTTCTTCTGGTATGGATTAGTTTGTAGTTCCCAGTGCTCCTGTCATGTTTTGTCACCCTGTAAGCTTATCCTTCAATCTCTCTGAATTATGGAGGACAGCATGTGTATAGATGCCTCTCTCCAGCAGACTTCATCATGATCATCATGACTCCAGTATTTCTACTATTTTTTAATGTTTCTTAATTGTACATGTGATTTTGTTATGTTCTATCGCTGAGCAGCAGTGAACCAACTGATTGGCCTATCAGAGTTCTCTTTGGGAACTAGCTGACTTGATCAGCATTCCTGATCTGGCTATTGTTCACGATTGTACCTAATAAAATTAAAAAATATATATATACAGTATATGCTAGCTATTGGCTCGTTAAGGACTGGAACATAGAATATAGAACAGTACAGTACAGTTTGGGCCCTTTGGCCCATGATGCTATGCTGACCTATGTATACTGTAATACAACCCTATTACACCTTGGGACGATGGAGTTGCGAGTTCATTTCTGGCGTCCTCTATGAGAAAGTTTCTATGTTCTTTGCATGTGTGCGTGGGTTAGATTCAGCACATGACAAACCACAGAAGACAATGACTTTGCCTAATAATTATATTTCTTTATTAATCACAATTAGTACAAACAACTCAAAGATTCTTGATGTGGCTTCAAATAAAACTCGTTCACTCTTTAGTTTTGAATTGGAGAACGGCAAATGGTGTAGTTTGGTTATTTCATTTTGTTTGCATGTTCATATGTGTATTGAACTGCTGCTGCTAACTTAACAAATTTCATGACACATGTCGGTGATAATAAACCTGATTCTGATTCTCATATTAGAAGTCAGTTGAATGACAGATCTATTCCTTCCAACTGTAGAGATTAGATGAGTTTCAATGTATTTGTATCCCCTATTGTCCAACCAAAACAACAAATTTACTGAATCATCCCTTGTTCGTAATGACTTGAATAGAGGGCATCAGTCCATTGTTAGGTATGACATTTCTATATTTCCTGTTTCTAATTGTTCAGCTTTTGCTTTGTTTCAGTGGTTTCAAACATCCTCTGTGGCATTATTGTTTCCTCATTTTAGTTCCCTCTGATTCCTTTTTTCCCCTGTCTATTTGATTTGATTTCCACATCCTAAGAAGTGGTTAAAAATAGGATGATTAATCTCTGCTTTTATTACTAAGGTTCTGGATTCCCACCATTTCAGAGAACATAGGTCCATCATTTACTGTTTTTCAATTACCACAGCTTGTTATGGTATAACATTTATACAGCACTGTGCAAAAAAATAGTCACATATACTCTACATAGCTAGGGTGTCTAAGACTTTTGCTCAGCATTGTAGTAATTTTATGTTTTGCACTGTACTGCTACAGCAAAAAAAAATTCCTGACATATGTGAGTGATGATAAACCTGATTCTGATGTGGGTCTCTGTTGTGGACTGAGAGTGGGAAGGGGGTGGGGAGAGGGGAATCATGGTTGGGAAAAGGGGAAGGGAGTGGGAAGCACCAGCGAGACATTCTGTAATGATCAATACACCAATTGTTTGGAATCAAATGACCTTGCCTGGTGCTGGGTGCGGCTGAGTGCTGGCCTGCGTCTGGGTGGGTGGCTGGGTGCATCTGCACTCCCCGCTCCAGCACTCCTTCACAAACACATGTCCCAAACCCCTCCCGTGGCGCTCCACTCTCGTTATTTCCAAAATCCTTTGCTCCCACCAGATTTACAGACTCGCTCTCCACTCCACGTTGACAAATACAGTGCTGTGCAAAAGACTTAGGCAGCCTAGCTATAGATACGTGTCTAAGACTTCTGCACAGTATTGCAGCTGAAGGTAAACCAGGATACTGTTGACCCTTTGTTGGCTGTGGCATAGAACAGAAGAGCAGAGAGGTCATGCCAACCCTGTGCAGAGTGCTATTTAGATTAACCCTGTGCATTTTACTTTTTCTGAGATACAGCACGGAACAGGCTGCGAGTCGCACTGCCCTGCAACCCCCAATTTAACCCTAGCCTGACCACGGGACAATTTACAATGACCAATTAGCCTAATAACTGGTACATCTTTGGACCCTGGGAGAAAAGCGGAGCGTCTGGATGAAACCCACACACAGGCGAGAAGGATTGTACAAACCTGCTTACAGAGGACGCTGGAATTGAATTCCGAACTCCGAAGACCTGAGCTGTAATAGCGTCGTGCTAACCGTGCTACCGTGATGCCCAATAGACTTCTAGCCACCGCAACAGGGGAAGGATGTTACTGAACCAGAAAGAATATCGAAAAGGTTTACAATGATTTTACCAGGAATTAAAGATTTTTGTTGAGAGGGAAGGTTGTTTAAGATGGGGTTATTTTCTTTGCTGCACAGGGGACTGGGGTATGATTTAAATAGGGTGCACAAAGTTAGATTAAGGCAGAGCGAACAGGAAAGATCTATTGCAAGCATAAAATTACATATATGTATTAAATAGTTAAGTTAAAATAAGTAGTACAAAAAAAAACAAATAAAGAAGTAGGGATGTAGTGTCCATGAGCTCAATGTCCATTAAGGAATCGGATGGTAGAGGGGAAGAAGTTGCTCCTGAATCGCTGAGTGTGTGCCTTCAGGCTTCTGTACTCCTTCCTGACAGTAACATTGAGAAGAGGGCACGTCCTGGGTGGTGGGGACCCTTAATGATGGACAACCTTCCAAAGGCACTGCACCTTGAAGATGTCTTGGATACTACGGAAGCTAATAACAATGACGGAGCTGACTAATTTTACAAGTCGCCGCAACTTCCTTCAATCTTGTGCAGTAGCTCCCCTCCGCCCCATATCAGATGGTTATTCAGCCCATCAGAATGCTCTCTATAGTACGTCTGTAGAAGTTTTTGAGTGTCTTAGTTGACAGATCAAATCTCCTCAAACTCTGATTGAAATATAGCGGCTGCCTTGCCTTCTTTGTAGCTGCATCAATATGTTGCATCCAGGTTAGATCCTCAGAGATATTGACACCCAGGAACTTGAAACTGCTCACTCTCTCCACTTCTGATCCCTCTATGAGGATTGGTTTGTGTGCCCTTGTCTTACTCTTTCTGAAGTCCACAATCAATTCTTTGATGCAAGGTTGTTGCCACAACACCACATAACTGGTATATCTTACACTGGTGTATCAAGCGAGTTGAGGATTAGAATGAGAAATGACCTAATGTTTGGCCTATTTAAACGCCGGGTGAGATGGATTGTAAAGGCAGGGTGTTGAGACCAGAGGCAAGGATCGGGCCAGTCCTGCTCACTGCTCTATGATGTTCTGCACGGTACTGATGCTATGGGCCTGCTCCAGCTGCTGTGAGCTTCGAGTCTGTGGGGATCCGCTCAATGCTATACTGAGGCTGAGGCTATGGGCCTGCTCCAGCTGCTCTGGGCTTTGTGCCAATTGACTCACTAGTTCTGTTTGATATTTGCTTACTTTAATTGCTTGCGTGATTTTTTTTTTCCCCACTCTCTGCACATCGGGTGTATGACGGTCTTTTTTTTATGGGTCCTTTTGGGCTGCTCGTTTTGTGGCTGCCTGTAAGAAGACGAATCTCAAGGTTGTGCAATGTAAGAATGAGTCAGTGAGGCCTCCATCGGTCAGGGGTGACCACGGATGTTGCATCCTAGCTGTCTAGATACACAAGCCTGGGGAGTACGATATGGCGAGAAAGCTGTTGCCAGTGTAGCGAGCTCCCCCTCTCCACGCATCTGATGAACTCTAAAGGATCGGCAGAGACCGATACAGTTTGGCACCAGCAGCATCACAGGAGTTGCCAGTCAGTGTTGAACTCAACGTAGGACTGCCTTAGGGACTCCAGCTCCGGATTTTTCCTTTGTGGTTTATTCCCGAAGCTTTTTCCATGAGTGTGTATAGCCGCAAGGCAGCGGAGGTTTGCGTTCAAAATTTTCCGCCTCCTAGATGAATTGCCAACCATGGCTGATGAGCCCTATCTGCCCAAGGCAACTGGTTTTAAGGCACCAGTAGCCCACCTTTGCCCCTTCTCCTGTCAGTGGAAACGGTTCCACTGGGCTTAGTCAGACGCGAAGGCCAGGAGCTGGACTTGGTTGTCAGAGCTATCTGAGGAGCATTTAATTAGGTAGTGGGAGCTTGTCCCCATTACCACTTCTGGCTATAGCAACATTAAGGAACCTATAATGTATACACATTTTGATAATTCTGTAAATGTACTTTGAACTTTGATAACTGAAGAGGCAGTTATCACTGGTATCACAGCCAGAAAGATTAGTGAAGGTAGAAAATTTCAACACAATTAAAAAGTACCTGAATGAATGGTAGACTGGGAATTTTGATAAATATTTCTGGCACATCCAGTGGGAGTTCCTCCTTCAGGCCAGCTAAGGAACTCAAATGGAGGAACGTGTTTTCAAGCTGCTTATTAACTTTTCAACAGTTTGTTCTGGTGGAGAAGTACTTGGATTGGTGAGGTGGGTGCTATGACCCCAACAGCCGATGTGAAACATGGATTCAAAGCAATGGGTGTCATGCCTCATCTGGACTTTGATGTTTCACACAGCCGCTCAGTCACCAAGCCCAAACAAACCTCTGGCAGATGGATAAAGGAATTAGTACTCTGAAGAGCAGTCTCAAAGCATTATTTGAAACCTGATAATGAAAGTACATATTGGCTGCACTTCAACAATTATCTGGCATTATGTTCTGTTACCATGCAACAAAAATAATAATAATCTGGGAGGATTATTGGCCCTCAACTGATATCCTAATTTAACTGGTTGGTGACATTTGTACTTTATATCAAGGGTGGCAGTGTGGAACTACATCTCTGCCTAAGGAGGTCCTTCCCACCACTATTCTGCAGGTCACGTCGGGCAAGGCGTGGCACCTGCTTAGCCCCCCGATCAGGGTCAAGTGAAGCCAAGGGAGCAGGAGGTGGATGGTTGGATGAGCAGTTAGTACATATCACAAGTCCATATCACTGACGCCAGGCAGGCAATCTCTGAAGGGTATTGATAATGCCTGGGGTCACCCATCTTGTAAAGACACTGCCCAGAAGAAGGCAATGGCAAACCACTTCTGTAGAAAAAATTGTCAAGGACAATCACAGTCATGGAAAGACCATGATCGTCCATATCACATAATCATTATGTTAATGAAAGCAGGGAGTGTTTTATCTATCAATTGCTCTAAATTACTTAATTGCATCCACTGTTATATTTTTTATGTGTGCAGTTAGATTCTATAACTAATAATCTTTGCAATCACAGCCAATCATGGGGCCAGTATTATGTGTATCCAAGTGACAATAACTTTGCTTCAATTTATACTTTTTTTATACCTTCAAGAATCACTGGATTCTGGAATGTTTCCAGAGGACTGGAAAATTGGAAAAGTCACTCCACTCTTCAAGAAGGGAGCTACGCAGAAGAAAAGAAATTATAGGCCAGTTAGACTGACCTCAGTGGTTGGGAAGATGTTGGAGTCGATTGTTAAGGATGAAATTTCAGGGTATTTGAAGGCACATGGTAAAATAGGCTGAAGTTTCCTTAAGGGAAAACTTTACCTGACAAACCTGTTGGCATTCTTTGAAGAAATAACAAGCAGGATAGACAAAGGAGAATTGGTACATGTTGTGTATTTGGATTTTCTAAAGGCCTTTGAGAAGGTGCCACACATGAGGCTGCTAAACAAGGAGTGTGCCTGTGGTATTACAGGAAAGATACTAGCATGGATAGAGCAGTGGCTGATTGGCGGGAGGCAAAGAATGGGAATAACGGGGGTCTTTTTCTAATTGGCTGCCAGTGACTAGTGGTGTTCAGTAGCAGTTGGTGTTGAGACCACTTCTTTTTATGTTGCAGTTAACGATTTGGTTGACGGAACTAATGGCTTTGTGGCCAAGTTTTTGGATGATACAAAGAAAGGTGGAGGAGCAGGTGGAGTTGAGGAAGCAGAGAGGCTGCAGAAGGACTTAGACAGATTAGGAGAGTGGGAGAAGTGGCAGGCAGAATACAATGTCAGGAAGTGTATGATCATGCACTTTGGTAGAAGGAGCAAAACTGTGGACTACTTTCTAAATGGACAGAAAATTCAAAAATGTGAGATACAAAGGCACTTGAGAATCATTGTGCAGGATTGCCTAAAGGTTACTGAGTTCATTTCAAGAGGACTAGAATATAGAAACAAGGATGTACTGCTGAGGTTTTATATGGCACTGGTGAGACCTCACTTGGAGAATTTTAAGCAGTTTTGGGCCCCTTGTTTAAGAAAGGATCTGCTGACATTGGAGAGGGTTCAGAGGAGGCTCATGCAAATAGTTCTATATAACCATATAACAATTACAGCACGGAAACAGGCCATTCTCGGCCCTTCTAGTCTGTGCCAAATGTTTACACTCACCTAGTCCCACCTACTTGCACTCAGCCCATAACCCTCCATTCCTTTCCTGTCCATATACCTATCCAATTTTTTTTTAAATGACTAAATTGAAGCTGCCTCTACCACTTCTACTGGAAGCTTGTTCCACACAGCTACCACTCTCTGAGTGAAGAAGTTCCCCCTCGTGTTACCCTTAAGCTTTTGCCCCTTAACACTCAACTCATGTCCTCTTGTTTGAATCTCCCCTACTCTCAATGGAAAAAGCCTATCCACGTCAACTCTATCTATCCCGCTCATAATTTTAAATACCTCTATCAAGACCCCCCTTAACCTTCTATGCTCCAACGAATAAAGACCTAACTTGTTCAACCTTTCTCTGTAACTTAGGTGCTGAAATCCAGGTAACATTCTAGTAAATCTCCTCTGTACTCTCTCTATTTTGTTGACATCTTTCCTATAATTTGGTGACCAGAACTGTACACAATACTCCAAATTTGGCCTCACCAATGCCTTGTACAATTTTAACATTACATCCCAACTCCTATACTCAATGCTCCGATTTATAAAGGCCAGCATACCAAAAGCTTTCTTCACCATCCTATCCACATGAGATTCCACCTTCAGGGAACTATGCACCATTATTTCTAGATCACTCTGTTCTACTGCATTCCTCAATGCCCTACCATTTACCATGTATGTCCTATTTTGATTATTCCTACCAAAATGTAGCACCTCACACTTATCAGCATTAAACTCCATCTGCCATCTTTCAGCCCACTCTATATTTAGGCAGCATGGAGTATTAGATTGGAGTATTAGTATTAGTATTAGATGGAGAATTTAGATTCTGCGAGTGAAAAGTTTATCATATGAGAAGTGTTTGATGGCTCTGGGCCTGTATTTGCTGGAATTTTGCAAAATGAGGGGGGATATATTTGAAACCTACGAAATGTTAAAAGGCCTGGTGGATGTGGAGAGGATGTTTCCTATAGTAGGGAAGTCTAGTACCAGAGGGCACAACCTCAGTCTGGAGATGAGAAGGAGTTTCCTGAGCCAGAGGATGGTGAGTCTGTGGCATTCATTGCCACAGGCAATAGTGAAGCCCAGGTCATTGAGTGTATTTAAAGTGGAGTCTGATAGATTTTTGATAGGCATGAATGGATATGGGGAGAAGGCAGGAGACTGGGGATGAGAGTGAAATGGATCAGCTACAATCAAATGATGGAGCAGACTCGATGGGCCAAATGGCCTAATTTTGCTCTTATATCTTATGTTCTTATACAATGATCCTCGTCTAATGCAGGTAATACTTGAGATTGAAGGATTGGGACTTTATTCTTTTTCAATGTTTCTTGCAAATTCCAAGTTTTCATCCTGAAGATGACTAGTACCAGCAATACCTGAAAGTCTTCAGAGACCCACTCCGATAACCTATAGAAACAACCAAAGCCTGCTGAAGGGTCTCAGCCTGAAATGTGGACTGTTTATTCCTCTCCATAGATGCTGCCTGACCTGCTGAGTTCCTCCAGCATTTTGTATGTTTTGCTCTGGATTTCCAGCATTTGCAGACTCTCCTATGTTTATGGAAATAACCACTTTGTTGCCATTGTTCCATAGTTGCACAAGTGCCTGGTTTGAGCCTCTGTTCTACAAACTACAACTAGGAAAGCTTTGGGATTGGCTAAGTACAACTATTTGTAGACATGAGATAAGCAAATTCTATCACATGACCAATCCTAAAGGGTTATTTGAATGCAAGGCATATCACTCTAAGCACATATGACACATATTCCCTGTAAGGAAAATTGTGGAGGAGAGATGGAGATGTTCTTCCCCACATAAATAAAGCCATTTGATGCTGAGATGCATCCTGGGATGCACTGGGACACATCATCAAAGATTCAAAATACATTTATTATCAAAGTATGTATGCAGTACACAACCCGGAGATTTGTCTACCCCACCAACAGTGACGAAAGAAAGAAGAACCCTGGAACCAACTCGTTCAAAGAAAATTGTCAAAACCACCTCCCCCAGTGTAAAAAGAATTGTAAATGGCAAAAAGACGAGCAAAAACACAGAATATAAAACACAAAATCAAAAGGCATATTTTCGTTCAGTTCAGTATTCATTATCTACAGCCCCCCCCCGACCCCCAGTTCAAAAGACACCCAAAAGTAGTAACAAAAAAAGTGACCAGAACTTGAATACATCATAAACCTGAATTAGGGTCCAACTCTACAATCTGTGTCAATTAAACCTTGCTCCAGCACCATCTGCTGACAGGATTGGAGGAGAGAGAGATCACTTGGATCCATAAGCTGGGATCATTGGGTGTTTTGGGTCTTTCAACATCAGACACCCTCACCCAGGCACCAGCCAGGACTGATAAGGCCCTCGCTTGTGTCCCAGCAGCACTGGTCCATGGGACACCCCCCTGGATCTGTAGCCCTCAGGAGGCTCAATACCTTTAAAGGAGATGTACTTCAGCTATGACACCAGACACCCCTCAACAAATTTTCACAAGAAGGGATTTATTGAGTGCATTCTTGAGTAAACTGCTACTTTACTTTGTTCCCAGTCATTCTCAGGCTGTGGTCCATGTTTGATGTCATTCTGAGGAGTCCTGTGAGAAGTCCATGGATGGAGCTCCCACTGTGGTAACAGTTGCCAAAGTTTATATACAATGGGAATTAAACATCAATCGCGTTGTCAAGAATAACAATCACACGAGAGCAAGATGTAAAACAAGAGATTTCCAATCCAAAGAGTGGTTATGGAAGTAATTGGGTTTCTACAATAATCCATCAGTTTCTTCAACTCTATGATGGACGGTTCCAAGCCTGGCTGAAAGGAGGAAAGTTGGACATGGGTCTAGTAACCCCATCTTGCAAAATCACAACATTATAGAAATGCCAACAGAAGCTTCAAGGACCCCATTCCTGGGGGATGAAGGATCTTCAAAGATGGGATACACCTGCGGACAACTTGAAAGACTGGCCCAGGACAGAGGACTCTGGCGTAATTCTGCTCACAGCCTATGTCCCAGTAGGGGTAGTGGGCATTAGAAGAAGATCAGTTTCTTCATCATTTTCACAAGAAAAAAAATGTTCTTTTTGATGTTGCTATTTGACCTTGGTCCTCAGGATTACTCCTCAGCTACGTTCTACTGTATTTTGTGCAGGCATCTGGCTTAAACTAATAGCTTTATGCTGCTAATCATTACTGCCAGGTGTGCTGGTCTTATTAGTTAATCATGTTGAAAAGCAATTAATAAGTTTGCTAATGATGCTGTGGATATTTTTGATCAATTGTAGGAAAGGAAGATCAAATTTGACATACTTCAGTTCAAAGTTCAATGTAGTTTTATTATCAAAGTATTTATACATTATACAACCCTGAGATTCATCTCCCTACAGACAGCCACAAAATAAAGAAACCGAAAAGAAAACCCCATTAAAAAAAGACCGTCAAACTCCCCATGTGCAGAAAAAAATAAATAAATCACGCAAACAATAAACACAAGATGTAGCGTTTTGAACTGAAGCTCATAAGGACAGTCTTGTCCATGGACCCTTAGTTCAGAGCAGTGAGCTGAACCGGCCCGTCCCTTGCTTCAGGTCCCGACACCCTGACCTCTTCAATCTGGCCAGGCGCCCACAGCACCATCAATCATTGGGTTAAGTCACTTCGGTACGCTCTGGGATCTGGACCCCGTCCCGTCGATTCGGCCTGTACCCCACCTTTCCATTTCAGCCCCGTACTTAAATCGATGGAACCTCAGGTCTTCCTCGCTCTCGGCTACGGACTCATCTCCTCACCCTGACTTGGTTCTGCCACATTGAATTGCCTCCAAGTCCAAAGGGAAGTTATATGTTATTGTTGTGATGATCGTTAACTAGAAAAAGAGTGATGCATAATGGATTTAGTTGTTTTCTTTGTTTCATTAGCCACTAGCCAGAAGTCACTGAGATTCACCAGCGCCATCAGACTGGAAAAAATAATCCTTGAATAATTAACTGTGCATCCTGTCAAGAATTTTATAAATACAAAACTAATAGGAAAGCCGAATTGAATAAGCTGTGATATCAATCTACATTTCAAACACGGTCAGTTGCTCGGGTGCCCTTTCTTCAAAGTTACTTTTTGCCAGCAGG
This sequence comes from Hemitrygon akajei, assembly GCF_048418815.1. Lineage (NCBI taxonomy): Eukaryota > Metazoa > Chordata > Chondrichthyes > Myliobatiformes > Dasyatidae > Hemitrygon > Hemitrygon akajei. Next base: position 77,837,190 of record NC_133137.1, on the reverse strand, counting down.
AAAAATGCAAAGTGATTTTCATTGTATCATTTTGGAGAAGTGAGGGCAGTTGAACCACAGGAAATAAATTTAAGTCATCCCAACAGACAAAAGGGTCACATAGTTTTACTACTTCATATTTTTTAATGCTCCATTTCCAGGAACTACTCATATGATAATGAGTAATGAGGTTCATTGAGGGGTGACCCCATGAAACCTATTGACTTCTGAAAGGCCTTGATAGAGTGGATGTGGAGAGGATTGTTCCTCTGGTGGTGGAGTCTGAGACCAGGGGACACAGACTCAGAATAGACGGGTGTCCTTTGAGAACAGAGATGAGGAGTAATTTCTTTTGCTCCTGTGAATCTGTGGAAATTGTTGCCACAGGCAGCTGTAGAGGCCAAGTCACTGGGTGTATTAAAGGCAGAGGTGGATAAGTCAGGGCATGAAGAGATATGGGGAGAAGGCAGAAGACTGGGGCGGAGAGGGAAAATGAATCAGCCATAATGAAATGGCAGAGCAGATTCCATTGGGCCAAATGGCCTAATTCTGCTCCTATATCTTATGGTCTTATGGTCCAATTCATCAAAGTGTTGTCAACCCTTCATCTGCAAACTCTGTGAGGGAGAAACCTAATGCAGATTGGGGGATTGCTTTGACAGCACCTGCACGCAGCCCACAGGGCAAAGCTGAGCTTTCTGTAGCCTGTCAGCTTAACTGTTCATCCCACTCCCACCTCGGCCTACCAGCCTGTGGTCTGCTGAACGGCTGCATTGAGGCCCAGTACCAGCCCAAAGATCAGCATCTCTTCTGCTGCCCAGACATCCTGCAGCCTTCTGGATGAAATATAGGTGGTAACTTGCGCTTCGTTTTGTAACTCCAAAACATATAAAAAATGGAGTCTGGAATGCGAGTCTAACTTCATATTTACTTTAAGTGAGGTGTGCATGTACGACATGGTGGCGTAATGACGTATGCCATTTCTGTACTTTTACATATAACCTGTAATGAATTATGTAAACAACAAAGAATGCTTAATCAAGCAATATATATACAATATCACTCAAACATTACTGAGATATTAAACAAGCAACTCAGTCTGCCTCATTCCACCTGTCATATTAGCTCAGTTTGATTTACTTACTGCCTGTTATGCTGCTGGTGTTTAGGGAAGCAATGAAGTTCCTTCATCTCTGGCAGTGTTCAGGGCTTCCTTTATCACGTCAGTAGCTTCACGTCATGCAGCTCCTGGGTGGAGACACAGGAATACCGTCGTTCTCAGATGTAGAAGGATTCTTCATTGCTGTTTCCATAACAATTTTGTTTTACCGGTCAGGGTTGTTAGCCCTGAGCTACACCCCCAAACCTGGAGGACCAGTGGACCATTCTTAGTCTGGCCTCTACCCTTTGACCTGTTTGGTCCTTTGGACCCTTTCAAAGCATAAAGTCCTGACTCCAGCCAACATAGCTCTGTGGGTCAATGAGGAAAGCAAGCCTCCAAACACTATGACAAGTTCATGGTCCACTTGGAGGTCAGTTTGATTTAATTTCCTTTATTTATCTATGTTTTCCTCTGAGCATGAAGGACCTGTTGAACTCTACTTGTCATTTGTGCTGCAGTTTATAACTTCCACACCCTCTTGTTTATGTTACTTTCTTTGTATTTTCACTCGTCCACTAATTTACTGAATAGATAAACCTCTTTACAAAGTTTGAAGTAAATTTATTGTCAAAGTACATATATATCACCACATAGAACACTGAGATTCATCTTCCTGTGAGTACATTCGACAAATTTATAGAATAGTAACTATGACAGAATCAATGAACAACCGCCAAGCTGGAGTTTTCAACCAGAGTGCAGAAAAAAACAAACCGTGCACATGCAAAAAGAAAAGAAATGGTAATAATAAATAAATAAGCAATAAACATCAATAACATGAGATGAAGAGTCCTTGAAAATGTGGCTACAGGTGTGGGAACATTTCAATGATGGCGTGATGGGGCAAGTGAAGTTGAGAGAAGTTATCCTCACTGGGTTAAGAGCCTGATGGTTGAGGGGTAATAACTATTCCTGAACCTGGTGGTGTTCATTCTGAGGGTATTGTACCTTCTTCCTGATGGCAGCATTGAGAAGAGAGCATGTTCTGGGTGATGAGGGTCTCTAATGATGGATGCTGCTTTATTGCAACAACATTTCATGTAGATGTGTTCAAAGGTTGGGAGGGCTTTACCTGTGATGGACTGGGCTGGATCCATTACTTTTTGTAGGATTTTCTATTTACAGCTCATCCCCATGGTAACTCTGGTTTCACGCTATCAGAGACATTCTCTTCCCCAACTCTCCATTCAGCATTACAAACTTTTTAAACTATTTTTGAATTCTGTTGGAGGGTCCTTGGCCTGAAATGTTAACTGTGCTTCTCTTCCCACAGATGTGACCTCACCTGCTGAGTACTTTCAGCATTTTCTGTTTCGTTTAAAAATGGAATGACTTCCTGTGCAGGTAGGTAGCAAGGTTGCCAGTTCATTGGGATCAAGAATGATGTATTTACACTTAAGTCTGAAGATACCTATATGAATTATTCTAATCTGGAGCAGATATTCACCAGTTGGCCCACAGACTTGGCAAAGTAAGAATTCAGACAAGGAAGCCCAATAAAGTAGACAGTCAGGCTCTATGGCCTAGACCTGAGGCTCAGACCTGTATGTGGACATGAGCTTGCAAATGTACACAAACATATATACACTTCTTCTTCTTTGGTTGTCCATTGGAATCCGATGACGACATCCACTCCTTTAACGGTGAGATCTTTGATGACTATACAGTCCTATCCTGGACCCACAAGTCCTATTGCATGTGGGACATGTATATGTGGTAGTGGTGGTAGCGATGGCAACCATGGCTGCATTTCTCCTGGCTCTCTTCTGCTGTCTTCTAGTTGTTCTCTCCATCTCCAGAATATGAACCTCATCCCTACACAGCTGTCACCAAGTGTTACAGTCAGCAGCAACTTCCTCCAGGTCCTTGGGTCTGATCTTGCATTTCCTTAAAGCATTCTTCATCTGATCCTTATAGCGCTTCTTCAGCTCTCCAGCTGAGCGTCGACGATGATGTAGTTGGCCGTATAACACTCTGCGGGGTAGCTGACATGGGGGCATCCTTATCACGTGCCCCAGCCACTGCATCTAACGCTGGTGATCATGGCCTCAATACTTCTGCAGTTGGTCTTTACAAGCATTTCAGTGTGAGGCACCCGCTCACGCCAAGTAATTCCCAGGATGCGCTGAAGGCAGCTTATGTGGAAGCGCTCCAAGGACTTGATGTGACGGCTGTAGGTTACCCAAGCTTCACAGCCATAAAGGAGGGTGGTGACACAGACCACTTGGTATACAGCGACCTTTGTGGAGGGACGAAGGCTCCCATTCTAAAAGACTCTATGCCAAAGTCTCCCAAAGGCAGCTGATGCCTGTTTAATGTGGCTCTGGATGTCGTTGTCAATACTGCTATCCTCAGAGAGAATGCTCCCCAGATATTTGAAAGATGGCACTACTGACAGCTTTTCATCACCAACAGTGAAGGCAGGTAGAGTGGGTGGGACACTGGTACTCCATTGGCAAACCACTTCTGTCTTGGTGGTATTGACGGTCAGCCCATCCTGCTGTACGCTCTCACTGCCGCAGCAAGGACAGTCTGAAGATCCTCCGGAGTATGGGCCACAAGAGCACAGTCATCTGCATACTGTAGCTCCAGGACCTGTTCTCTACGGAGTTTGGTGGTTGCATGGAGCCTCCTGATGTCAAAGAGGTTGCCATCTAATCTGACCTCCACTGCCACACCGCTGCTATCCTCAATCTCGTTGTGGAGAAGCTTGGTAACACACAAGAGGAAGATGTTAAAGAGCACTGGTGCTAGCACACACCCCTGCCTCACCCATGTGCACAGCAGGGAAGGGCTTGGACTCTTGTCCTCCTACGGTCACCCGAGCAGTCATCCCATCATGGAACTGGCGGAGGATATTAACAAATTTATTGGGACAGCCAAACCTGAGGAGGACATCCCATAAGAGCTCTTTGCACAATGTCGAATGCTTTGGAGAGGTCGACAAAGGCCATAAACAGGTCCTAATGTTGCTCCCGGCACTTTTCCTGAAGCAGACAGGCTGTGAAGATCATGT